>NC_138906.1:143465626-144065626 GCF_965231255.1 Vanellus vanellus
GTACAGACACAAGATTCAAGCATTCTCAGATTCTAGGCTGTATTAGAGTTGGAACTCACAAATTGCTCTGAATTTTCCCAAATATCCATAAATCATTACTGGGTCAAATTCTAGATCAAAGCACACCTTTTGAAACTATTTGGGATCCAGATGTGAGTTTGACTGTGCAGCTTAAGAGCTGAGACATCCTCAGGTTACTGTGAGTTACCAAATCACTACATATTAACTAAGCCAGGTTATATCTGTGCTTTCATTCTCACCAAATGTGAAACAGTTTGACTAAAATAATCCCTATAACTTAGCACTCCCTGTGGCCTGTGTACGTGTACATAGAGAGTTTATCCATCTCTAATGGTTTATAGGTACTCGTGCGGTGATAGCAATTCCATTTTCCAAGCCTGATTTTTAAACTATATGTATAGATAAGAAAATAGACCAAAGAACAAGATCTATACCAGATAATTTCTGGTGGTGGAAGATGGACCAAATATTGTCCTACCCTACATAGGTCCAAAGTTTAAGAAAACAGTCAATATATATCCTTCCCCTAAATGAGCTGTCAGATGTATTGAACTTTCAAAACTACCTAAATCACACAGGAACTTACATTGCATTTTAAAAATGTGATATTGGTGTCCAAGAAGCAGGGTTTCCTAAGGCAACTTGGCATTTAACATGGTAGGTAGATGTCAAGAGGGACTTTCAGAAATGTCCAAATCCCACTGAAATCAATGGGACTGAAGCCAGTCCCACTGAAATCAATACCCGATCAATACTCAAATGTTACTTCACAGCGACAGGCAACCTTTCCAATGGCTAAATGCAATAGACTTCAACCCTGTGCCAAGACTCTTATGCTAATGACTGTCAAATAAAATAATACAGACTATTTAAAAAAGTTTACTGCTATCTAGCTTTTAGATGGAATATTCTGCTTGCATGAACTGGGAAGAAAAAAAGTGTCTGACAGCTTAGTGCTAGGCACATGGCTAAAGTAAATCATACTACTGCCATGTCAAATAGTGAAATTAATTGTTATTAAAGTTAATACCTAGACCAAATAACAACACAACCCTCTTATCTGGAGGAGTAAAATGGCAGCTCAAGCTTTGTGGCTGCTTTGCTGTAAGAAAAATCAACAACAAAAGATTTCTGCATGAGGCCTTATAAGGTCAAAAGAATGAAAAAGTCATTGCTTTTGTTCTCTTTTGTTAATTAGATACATATTACCATAAAAAATCTTCATTAAAAAAAAAACATGACCACAAAACAACCAAAAACCTCTAGCAGTATTTCTGGGTTTGTTACTTTAACTCTATTTCTGGCTTGAAAACCAGATGAAAAAGGAAGAACAGACTAACTGCACTAAACAAAATCATTGATAAATAATACATTCACCATAAAAAGAGACTGGAATTATTTGCGAATTTAAATGTCATTCTGAAAAAGAAAGTGATGAAAAAAAAAATTAATTGAAATGAAAAAAAAATCAACTTCGTTGGTTTGGTTAGTATATTGAAATAACTAGGTTTTTCAGTTCACCTCCCTTGATGTATGGCCACATTATTATTTCAGTAGTAGGTTTTACTGATATAATTATTTTTATTTGCTGAAATGCATAAGGTTTTCTTTGGGTTGATGTAAACCAAAGTTCTGTCACTAAATTTTAAAACCTATTATCAAATTAAAAATAAAAACATAACCCCCCCCAACATTATTTCCTACCCCTAGGTAGTAATATGTAGATTGGACAGAGCCAATAAAGTAATTTTTAAAAAATATTTGGATGCTATGAAAATTATTGTTCACAGATATGAAGGTTTCACTCTTATGGAAACCTGTAGAAAAGCTGCCTTGACAATATTTTATCTGAAGCAAACCATTACAAGTAAAATTTTCAAAAGTACCTTGGTGGAGTGATGCCCAAACTTCTGAACAGCCGGTCCTATGCCTTGATTCGGTTTATGGCCAGTCATTTTCAATTAAAGGATTTTTACCAACTAGAATGCTCACTTTTGCAGATATATAATCTGTGTATTGGGCTGTCAACAGGGCTTTCTAGAATTGCCCTCCTGACAGAGCCATCTAAATGCAAACCTGGCTTAAGACCCACTCTTAGGAAATAAAAAGATCTGCTGGTGAAGCTCCTTCCTTAGAGATCCTTCCGGTGTGGACACAATGCTTATTGACAAGTATGCCTCGCCCATCCCTTGGACGAAACAAACTATGCTGGCAGAAGGACTTGATGTTTCCACTGAGAGTATTTTAGGGAATCTGTCCGTGTAAAAGTGTCATAAAAAATAAATTACACTGCCAACACACACAACTGTATTAAGAAAAGTTGTTAAGAGCAGATGTGGCCTGTGCAGAGCAGAGGATCATTTGGGGAGGGGCAGGGGAAGTTATCTGAGATAACTTCAGGTGAAACAAAGCAGACTGTGAGCCGGTGCTAGGCAGAGCTGCGTGTTTTTTCTCTCTGAAGCGAGGAGCACTAAGGCTTCGCGCAACTTCATTAGTGCTGGGATTACGATCTGACCTTGCTCGCCAATCTGAAAGCTGACTCAGACCCTCACTGTTCATCATTACAGGCAAGGTGTTACCAGATTTAAATAGGTACCCTCAAAGGAAAGGAAGATCAGTACATCAAAGGATTATCTCTAGTTTATTTAATGTGGAATGACCAAATGGCAGGCCTTTTTCATGTTTGAGGCTAGAACTGTAAGCAATTATATCTGTACCATTGTAACTGATACAGCCAAGCCTGTATACTTACCAGGATCTCTTTCATCCTGCTTAGTTTATATAGCATTATCACCCCTAGGAGCTCACATTGCTTTCACGGGTTTCTAATGTTTTATAGACATATTTGGTCTCTAGGGATGAAACGAGGTACAGAAAAATAATACTGAGTCACATCTAGATATGGGTATCTGCCTTTGTCTAGCACTACTGTGAATTACAGGCTATTTTTACAGCTTAAGAAAATATCTGTATCAAAGCAACACAAGAATAAAGCGGCAAAAACCTGCATAATTCCAAAGTCCTACTAAGCCAGATCTAAGAAGGATACACTAAAACAGAGCTAAAGGGAACACAACTAAAGATCTTCCCTGTGGCGTCCGACTGTGGATTTAACGTTGTCCCATGGTTTGGGGAGTCTGCAGAAAGCTCATGTTATTCAACTTCCATTCAAGCTAGCTCTGCAACCAAACCTGGACATTTCCCTTCATTTCACTGGCCACCTGAAAAGGTATTGGTTTTCCCTAAAAAACACTTTAGGGGCAGCTGTGGAAATGGTGCCTCTTTCCGCAAGGCTGTGACGGACCTGCAGTGTGAAACCCAGCCCCTCTCTCCAGCTGCTCTGTCCCCATTTTACCCCCTAGGGACCATCTTGCGCGGGAAGAAGGCTAAATGTCTTCTCCACAGGAGTACTTCAAGTGAACAAACCAGCCTTGTGATCATAGATTTGTAGAATAATTTGGGTTCGAACAGACATCTAAAGGTCATCTAGCCCAACCGCCCTGCAATGAGCAGGGACATCTTCAACTAGATCAGGTTGCTCAGAGCCCCATCAAAACTGACCTTGAATGTTTCCAGGGATGGGGCATCTACCATCTTCTCTGGGCAACTTGTGCCAGTGTTTCACCACCCTCATCATAAAAAAAGTCTTCCTTATATGGAAGACCAACTGATGTCATCTACTTGGACTTGTGCAAAGCATTTGAGACTGTCCCACACGGTATCCTGGTATCTAAATTGAAGAGACATGGATTCGACAAATGGACCACTCGGTGGATACAGAACTGGCTGGACAGTCGCACTCAAAGAGTTGCGGTCAACGGCTCGACGTCCAAGTGGAGAGCAGTGATGAATGGCATTCCTCAGGGATCAGTACTGGGACCTGTACTGTTCAACATCTTTGTCAGACACATGGACAGTGGAGTTGAGTGCACCCTCAGCAAGTTTGCTGATTACACTAAGCTGTTTGGCAAGGTAGACATGCTGGAGGGGAGGGATGGCATCCAGAGGGACCTGGACAGGCTGGAGAGGTGGGCCCAAGCCAACCTCATGCAGTTCAACAAGGCCAAGTGCAAGGTTCTACATCTGGGTCGGGGCAATCTCAAGCACAAATACAGGCTCGGCGGGGAATGGCTGGAGAGCAGCCCTGAGGAGAAGGGCTTTGGTGTGCTGATTGATGAGAAGCTCAACATGATCCAGCAGGGTGCGATCGCAGCCCAGAAGGCCAACCGTATCCTGGGCTGAATCAGAAGAAATGTGGCCACCAGGTCGAGGGAAGTAGTTCTGCTCCTCTACTCCACTCTTGTGAGACCCCACCTGGAGTACTGTATCCAGCTCTGGAGTCCCCAACAGAAGAAGGACATGGACCTGCTGGAGCGTGTCCAGAGGAGAGCCACAAGGATGATCCGAGGGCTGGAGCACCTCTCCTATGAGGAGAGGCTGAAAGAGTTGGGGCTGTTCAGCCTGGAGAAGAGAAAGCTCTGGGCAGATCTTATTGTGGCCTTCCAGTACCTAAAGGGGGCCTACAGGAGAGCTGGGGAAGGATTTTTTACTCGGGCGTGTAGCAACAGGATGAGGGGGAATGTCTTTAAACTGGAAGAGGGCAGGTTCAGATTAAACATTAGGAAGAAGTTTTTGACTTTGAGGGTGGTAAGGCACCGGAACAGGTTGCCCAGAGAGGTTGTTGAGGCCCCATCCCTGGAGGTGTTCAAGGCCAGACTGGACGTGGCCTTGGGCAACCTGGTCTAATGGGAGGTGTCCCTGCCTATGGCAGGGGGGTTGGAACTCGATGATCTTCAAGGTCCTTTCCAACCTAAACCATTCTATGATTCTATGATATCTAGTGTAAACCTACCATCTTTTAGTTTGTCCTATTGCAACATGCCTTATTGAAATGTTTGTCCCCATCTTTGTTTTAAGGCCCTTTCAACTACTGAAAGGCCACAATAAGGTCTCCCCAAAGCCTGTTCTTCTCCAGACTGAACAACCCCAGCTCTCTCAGCCTGTCCTCATAGGAGAGGTGCTCCAGCTCCCTGATCATTTTTGTGGCCCTCCTCTGGACCCACTCCAACAGGTCCATGTCTCTCCTGTGCTGAGGGCTCCAGAGCTGAACGCAGTACTCCCGGTGGGGTCTCACCAGAGCGGAGTAGAGGGGCAGAATCCTCTCCCTCAACCTGTAGCTCTGAGCTGCACACAGCCCCAGAGAAGGGCACTCAGAGGGGATGAATAACTTGGATCCTGGTGATGAACTCCTCTGGTTTCCCATATTGTTTATAACAGCATTGCAGACACGAATGACACTCTCTAACACCCAAACCATACTTTCTGGAATAACTTCTTCCCGTCATGTAATGGAAAATGTTCAGGGAAGGAAAGACAGGGGACCAGATAAAGTGTCTTCTGTGGCCAGTGACGTGTCACCACCAAGTGACAGCCCTGTTTCAGCTTTTATCCAGCATCCCAGAGCTTTTGCCTGAAGACTTTCAGTTGAGAAAAGTCATTTATTCAAAGGAGAAATGACAGCCAGTAGGCCATGCTATTCGATCCTTTGAGGATGCACCCCTCACTGTCTCCACAATAGCCTGAATCCATCCCACCAACACAATTTACAGAGACTTTATCTACCAAAATGGCCATGGAATGCGGATGCCTTTGTTTTTTTAATACAGATGAGTGTGTAAATATTATTGTATTTAGGTGTATATCATTTGTTCGTATTTTTTAGGTACTGCTTTGGGACAAAGCTGCTTATGGCTCTCTGTTCAAAATCCTGTCCTAAACTGAGTTTAGTGGGCCACTCGATGATTTTCTTTCTCCTTTGCCTATAACCTCAGTAGGAGCTGTGGTTTCAGGATATGAATCCAGGAGGCTGAAGGTCTATTAGGAGAAGCCAGTGCAAACAGAAATTACCCTAAGGCTGCTTTAATTTGTGGTATCAAGCTCCCATGACTGTGGGACCTCTCAGGAGCAAGAAGGTTGGTATCTTGCTTTCTGCCACACGCTGTTCAGCTCTAGCTGAGAAGCAGAAGAGAGATTTGCACTTATTCAAAACCAGCAAACAAGTATTTTGAACCCTCATTTCACAGCTGATTTTCACACTCTCAGAAACTTCAGGGTAAGTTGGAAGGAAAGGCAGAGTCTATCCAGTGTTTGGAATGTATAGGGTTTTCTATATATGACAGTCCCAGTCAGCAGTTCTCTAAGACACAAATAAACACAGTAGTTTTTGCAGATCGTCACTTAAGATATTATTTGAGCTTGGACCTCTTGGGAGCTGGGTGGCTGCATGCTATTCAGGATGCTATCACGGCCAATGGATTTCCAGCTGTTCATCACTACTATCTATATGGTTTTAGGAGTCAAAAAATAACAATAATCACACCTCCCAAATTTTACCTTGCCTTTTTCCTATTTCTCTTACCCATACAATGGAAATCCGCTTTTAATAATCTGATTACGTTGAAGCCAGCTCTGTGAGGGTGGAGGGTAGTGGCAGTCCTCATAGTTAAATACTTCAGCTCAGAATTCAGTGCCCTTCTCTGCCACAGTATCGGCTCTCATGCAACAAGCATCAATGCTGAGCAAGCTTATAGTAGGAAAAATGGAGTCTATCTGAACAATGTGAAGGCTGGAGGATCCAAACGTATGTAAAATAGGACTTATTGAAAGTAAAAACCTAGGCTGATCAGCACAGAGAGCTTTGGATGGTTTTGTGAGGGAATGTGTTGAGTTGCACCTTCGAGTAAATAAACTAGAAGAAAGAACTTTCTATGGTATGGTTTGAAAAGCTTTTCGGTCTTGAAGACCGCATTATTATTATTTAAAGGAAGGAAAAAAGGGAGGTATATACTTTTTTTTATTTTGAAGGTAATGAGTGTGCTATGTACGAATGGTGATGCAGGACATGTAGCAATGAAAAAGTATTCTCAGTAGCTTTTCTCATAAATGATGTGTGTCCCCTGTACCGTATGTAGGAGACTGACTGGCAGGGACCTCTCTCTTTCCTCACGAATTAATGACCATATGATTTCTAACACAAGCAAGCACTTCTGCAGCACAACTTAGCCCTCTGATTTCTCTAGACAGGAGAAACTGGTCTTGCTACATGCCTCTATAGTGGAAAATTTATCTCTCAGTCACATTATTTTTAATGTGACGGTACACGGAGTCACATCAACTTAGATCGCTCTGTAAGGCACTGGATAGGAGGTGAGAAACAGGATTTTTTTTTTTAACAATGAACAAAAGAATTAGGACTTTGCTGCCCAATAGCCTGTATTCTTATTCTTGTTCTTCTGCAATGGTTTAATACCATTAACAGGTAAGCACTGAAAGTTCAGAACTTCTTTCTTGTGGCCAAATCCTCAGGCACCTAAGGCAAAGTAAGTGGCAATATTGATACTCATATCGAATAGAATGGAGCAAAAGGGATTTTTCAAGAGCCTAAGGAAGCCACAACACATGGCTTCAAACCAGCCAAAACCAGCCTCTTAGAGAGCATGAGGCATTATGCACAAAAATTTGTTTCTTTATTTGGAAGACTAGCTCAGTGCATGGGCAGCAAAATGACACGTGGCTCTTTTATTCTTATGCTGGGTTTTATATTAACTATTTTTTTTTAATTGCACCCAGGTTAATAATGAATTTTAGGGTAAAGTTACACCTTGCCACCTAAAATAAGCTAATGGCAGAGCAGCATTGAATGGTCATTTCTTACTTTCCTTGTCCTCCCTTCCTTCCCTCCCGTCCTTTTCCTTGCACCAGCTCTGAAGGTCAGCCCCATACTGAGCCAGTTCAGGTCACTGGCCTGAAGACAGCTAAGGTGGCAAAAAAAAGTGACAAGCTCTGCAAGCTCAACCAGCTCAGTGAAAGGCCTGGTGAGCACCAGAGCTGGCCCAAAGAAAGAAGAGGGGCAGCCAAGCTGAGAAAGGAGCAGGGAAAAAGGAGGAGGACCTCCCTCTTGGCAGCTGTTAGGCTCCCCCAGCTTTACCCTCAGAGAAAGGAGTTTAAAAAAGGGCAAAGTAAACAAACCAGCGGCAAGCTTTTAAAAGTGGTGGTGGGAACATGCTGACAGGGGAAGACAGCCGTGGCTGGTGAAGATGGCCGGTTGTTATTCACCCTGACTCTCCACTTGGATGCAGAAAGAGCTGCTGAACACAGCAGCCTCTGAGGGAGCCAGGAGGAGGAGGGGAGGGAGAGAGGAGGAAGCAGGAGGGGCTGCTCTGGCAACACTGATTCTGGACAATTTCTCATATCCTTTGATAGGGGAAATAGCCTCTCTAGGGAAATGTGGGCCTTTTGATATTTGATGAAAGTTCATATGAATATTTTGGTATTTTACCCTACCAGTGACTCCTATAGGCAGGAAATGTCTTATGGGAAGCAGAATAAAGCAACTTTTAGAGCAATCGTCATCATATTTCAAGCAGTCCAAGCTAACAGGATTCTTAAGTTACTAAAAACTTTCCTCTGGCTAATATAGACCCTATTAGTGAAGTATTATATTATTTGTCAAGAATGCTTTATAACACTGTCCATGTCTACCTACATGAACCAGGGAACTACAGTCAGCAATTTGCTAGTAAGATTCATACTTAAATGGCGTTCTGCTGCTCACAACCTGGGACAATGGGTCAAATAAAGTCTTACGAAGGAAGACACAACCAACCAACCATCCAGAAACTGAGCACCAGAAACTGGGTGAGGTAATAAGTTGGTTTGTACTGTTGCTTCTGGTGACAGCATTATGTAGAAACACTTGCAACGATCACCTCTGGGGTGTCTTCGTTCTCCATCCACTTCTCCTTCAGGCCCATCTGTTCTTCTGCAACATGGTGTGTGGAAAAGTACCAGAATGGATGGCAAGGCTAATATCCAGAATATAAATATTGTCATGGTTTAGGCCAAAATCCGCTACTGGGGACCTGGGGGACCCCAGATGGGACTGACAGATGCTCCCCTCTACCCCTCTTCAAAGAGAGAGGCAGAGGAGGAAAAAGAGACTTACGAGTTTAGAAGGAACTAAACTACTTTAATGAAATATTAATAATAAAATGAAAAGAAATAATGAAAAATATATACAAAACTGTATCAAGCTCCCGAGATGACAATCACGTCACTGGCTGGCACTGGGGCAGTCCCAGGCTGGACTCAGTGACGGACAGGAACTGGATTCCAGATCTGCATTCAGGATCAGGATCACAGGCAGACAAACAGAGTCCTCCTCAGACGTCGGCCATTGAAGGAAAATTGACCCTTTGATCCCTCAGCTTTTATACTGAGCATGAGGCAGATGGGATGGAATACCCTGTTGGTCAGTTTTGGGTCACCTGTCCTGTCCGCTCCTCCCCGCAGGTGGGACCCCACTATGCTTTTCCGCTTCCGACCCTCCAACGTGGCAAATAACAAAGTTGGTTGGCCTTGGGGGTTATAGCAATGAGTATAAGCAGGAGCCTCTCTGCACACCACGCCTGGGCATCAGCTCTAAACAATTGGTCTGATCACTCTGGGAGAGTGAACACTGTCTGCACAATGTGCTGTTAATTTCAGTAGTTAGAAGAAGCCCAGCTAAGAAGTGAACAAAATTGGTCCTGTTTTACCTAAAAGCATGACAATATTTATTTTTCAATCCAACCATCTCCCACTCTAAGCTTATATACTTTTATTAAACTCGATCTTCCTCTCTCTGTACTGCTGTTTGAGACAATGCAACCACACATATTTTCCTATGTTTTTGTTGTAGTTGTTTTGCATATTGGCTCTCAGCTTTTTCTTAGACTTAAAAGGCGACATGTAGCAATTCTTTCACAGCGACTCGTCTCCTGCTGTTGCAACTGCAAAATCAAAATATGCAACACAGGAGAAATACAAGTTTATAAAGCCTTTTAAAGGCTTTCCGAATGTTCTTAAGATTTATAGCAGGAAATAAGCAAGACTGATCAAATTATTTGAGCACTGTCACTCCGCATGATGACACATGACTTTTGTTGCCTTCTTCGCTAGTAGAAAGGATTCAGTCTGGTATGGAAAGAATAAAACATGGAAGAGAGTGTGGGAAACCGAGGTTCAGTCCATGCCCCCCTCAAAGGACTCTGCTCAGCCAAGAAAGGGTGTGTTATTCCAGGGTCTTTTCAGGGGCGACCGGCTCAGAAAGCACTTTTTCTGAAAAAGAAGAAGAAAAGAGAGTGAAAATGCCTCTTCATCACACTGATTACAGCACTCTGTTGCAAGAGGGACAACTGTGATATAGTCCCTGTTCTAATTAGTGTTAAAAATATAATGGATCTTAAGTAATTATTAAGGTATTATCATAAGGTAGTATAATTAATACCTATTACTTGTAACAGGTATTAAGTATGTGGATGAATTTGGGAAGATGAAATCATCAATCAGGGATAAGATTCAGATTTTGTCCTCTAAGCATCCAAATTAATCATTAAACCCTTTCAAATTCAGGTGTCACACCTGACTTTAGCCTTACTCTGGGGGTACGTTATGCATTTTGTTCTATGTTCTGCTGCCATACAAAAGGGAAACTCCCCTGAGCATCATATACGCTTCAACATGGCCTCGTCTCACCCACCCGGGGGCTGATGGAGGCACCCGCCTCGTGTCCCCCACCAGGGGGCTGGTGGGAGCTGGCTGGGGGCTGGGTGTCTCTTTTCAGCTGGAGCACGGAAGGCAAAGCGGGACAAGCCATGCAGGACGCGGGATGGGCGCTTGCTGTTTAGACATGTGGAAGACCAATTTAGGCACAAACACGCAAAGCCCTTCGCAGCCGAACAGGACTACCGTGGGCAAAACCACTCCTAGAGGCAGCTGAGCCAGTTGTTCTCCAGCACTAACCTGGTCCGTGGGACACTCCAAGAAAAATTAAAATGTGTATTTTTTCTTTAACATAAGACCTTTTTTTTGTAGCGAGTCACAATCACAAATTCCTGGTGATTTGCTTTTGACTAAACACTGCAACACCACAAAATATTGGAGCTTGTGAAGCTCCAGTGTGAGAGGGCAAATATCTTCACCGATACCCAGCTTTTGATTACAAGCATCATATGAAAGGGTTAGTGGAAAATCAGTGGCTATAGTGATGACTCCTATTGAATTCTGTAACTATTTCTGCTTTTTGACCCTGATACAACCTGTGGTTCCATTCAAATTTTCATTGCTGAGTCCCTTGCACAGGCCAAGTGCTGCTTCAGGGGAACTCAAGGCACCTTCCCATGGGCCATGTGTGTTCCAGGGGTCTCCAAGGAGCACCGAAGGGTGACCACAACTCAGTTTTCAGCTTGAAAAGAAAAATGCGTTTGTTTCAGTTATGCCCCTTTTCCTGATGAAGGTCTCTTTTTTTCCCATATGTCTGTCACACAGATGATGAGGAAAACATTTCTGAGAGCATTAAAGCCAGGAGTGCAACTTTTTAAAAAACACTAATCATACCCGTAATGAGTTTTCAATTGAAATTTTGATAATACAATTGCACAGATATTGCAAATGTCCAGCTTCACCTTTTTCACACACTTATGAATCAAGCATATGCTTTTCAAGTAGCATGGAAACAGATATCAGCAGTAAATTAATCTGGACATATTAAATGATAGATGTTATTTATTCAAGTAGATTAGCTCTTTTCTTAGGTCCAACTTTTGGGAGAACTGAAACATTTAAAACATTTCACATGTATAAGAAAGCCAAATTGTTTTAAAGCTTGAGAATTATTATTTTTTCATGTCTCCCCAGGTGCCTGGTTTGAGCAGAGGTTTAGATTTTGCCTCGGAACTGTTGTAAAAAGTTAATTTAAGTGAACTGCTATATTCATGAACAAAGAAACTTTTTACACTCAGTGACGTGGGTCATTAATTGGACATCTCATTCATCACAGACCCTTACCAGAGAAAACAAAGAACAAGAACTAAAACAGGACTCTGGCTTTGTTAAAAAAAAAAAAAAAAAAAGTTTAAGGAATCTGCATTTAATCAAAACATGCAAAACAATCTCCAGATACTGTCTGGCAACAAATTTAGGATTTGCAGAGCTGAAGTGTTCATTTGCTTGGCTATAAATATTATGTTGATGAAAGACAGTCCTAACTCTGTCTTCCACCACTTCACTTCTGATAGGGAAGTTAAGATTTTATGTGTTTGCTTAGAAACCCATTAGATCTAACCTTTCCAGGAGAATTACAAAGGGGAATGATAAATGGCCGTGTATCAGTTTAGGGGAGGGAGAGGTTTCATCTGGGGTACTGCAGGGGTAAGTCCTCAGTCTAGGCATATTTGATGTTATCATTCATGATGTAGCATATAAATGAAAATCAAAGATTATACTAAGGTGGGAGGAACTTCTAATGCGGGTGAGGAAAAAAAATACTTAAAATGACATCAAGCGGTTAGGAAGAGTAGCAAGAAAATAAGATTAAAGGTGAAAAATGCAAGATATACCTGTGAGAAGACACTCCAAAGAGATATTTAGTGGGAGGAAAAAAGCAATAATGCAAGAGGGCTGAGGCTGAGCAGAATATTAGATACACACTTGCGACAGGAAAAGACAAACAACTACAACAAAGCCAAGTGAAGCGGTGTGCATTCACAGGCCTCACCTCATCAGCGGTGGAATTAGTAAACCTTTTCCACGTGAATTGGCAGCAGAAAGACCTGTAGAGAAAGGAGATGATCTGTGAAGTGTGTGAGCAGAGTTTTGCGTAAGTATAAGGAAGTCAGAGGTAGCTGCCTCTTGCTGGCCGGTAGGTTCTGCATCATTTTGGCAGAAAGACTTCTTGCTACCTAGGCGAGCCTTGCCTCAGATCCCGCCACAGGAACAAATGTAAAGGCTGTGCAGAAGAAACTGTGAACTTGGGGTTAAATTTTTGCACAACACCCTCTTGTCTTCACTACAGAGTTAAGCCCTCAACAAACACCGGAGAGAAAAATACTGAAACGCATAGAAATAATAAAGTCACAAATACAATCTGTTTTGTGAACATAAGCACTGCATGGGCTGTTACACTACTAATTTTCATTTGAGCATCTATATTGGGCTAAAACAATATCCGTAGAAGTGAACATTATCAAATCGCAGTATTTGGAAGTGGAATTTGAATATTATTTTAATGCAACTTCTTGGGAAAACATGGAGCAATACAGTACCACTTTATTTTATACAGCATCTTATTATGTAAACCATAACACTTTGAAAAAAGTCGCACAGCAGAAGAAAGTAAATGGTAAAAGTTTCCAAGAATATAAAAAATAGTGCAAAACACTCTTTAATTGATGATGCTAAACCTAGAATAATGATTATTGCAAATGTTTGCATAAAATCAGTGCATTTAAAAAGCAGAATATTTAGAATACACACGAGATTTTGTCCTCCTTAGCATTAGTGGGCTCCTATATATAAAAAAACCCAACACTACATAAAGGAAGAACCATTTTTCTCTACTCAAAGATAAACTTTCACACTTTGTCTAAAATTTTCCACACATAAACTCCTGGTCATGTTTTACACCGTGTTACATATTTAATAACTACTCACAATCAACCTGGGAGAATAATACCAATTTATCAGGAACTGGGCTCAGCTCTGAAAGATTATCAGAGAGCACTATAAAAATACTGCTGTTAGTAAGAGACCACTAGGAACAGTATGTTATGCCCTGTAAAGCAGCCAGGGCCGTTTTATTAAGGTCAGATGGCATTTGAAGACAGAATCATGAAGAAACATATTGAAAAGGCTTTTTATAGAATGGTCCTGTTGTGAAAACACCTTAGGGACTTCAGCACATGCATACATATGTTTCTTGTTTTTATTTCCATGACTTCATGTGCAGTCAGCCGGTTTACCAGTCAAAAAGTTTTCTTTCCTGTCACTGTTGTCCTCAGCCTTTACTATACATGGGTCTTCAGAGTACATGTCCATACAGTGTGAAAATGGATTAGGATTTTATCAATCTCACTGAAGGTTAAAAACAAAACAACACAAATCTGGATCAAAGAACAAAGATTTATATATATATATATATATATTTATTGTGTACAAAATGCTTTGATTTTATAATTAATTAATTTCTAGGCTATTAAGACAGGAACAGGTTTGAATTGCTGTCCCTTTGAAGACTGACACTGAACCCAACAATCCGGTGTAGTCTCCGAAGAGCTATGAGAGCAACACCAGGGAGCCAAGTCTTAATGCAACACGACCAAGGGAGCGGGAAGAAGTGCAGAGCGCTGCATCGGCACAGCCCTGCTCCCGAGCTCCTTGATCCAGCAAACGCCTATTGATTCTGCAAGCAGAGGTAACCTAGCAGGAGGTGAACAATCCTGCTGGGGAAGTCATGGGTCAACCCCCCACTTTTTTTTCAGGTACATTGATAGACACACTTTTTAAAGTTGATTTAAAAATACACAAGTAAATGTGATGTGAAAAGCCACTTTAAATTCTGTAAGATGCTTTCTGACCCAAAAGCTGTCCTTCTGACTTTGCCAGTGTCCACTGAATTGCAATAATTGCTCCTTTTTTTATATTCGCTCATATTTCTTATTGTTAGTTTAAGACATCACGTCATTCCTCAGAATCGCCTTTGTTATGCTAAGAAGTTCTAGATTCCTAAGAATCACTGCAGTACAGAACTATTCCAGCTATCAGGCTAATTTTGTACCAATTCTCTGAATCTTTTCAAATTTAGTAGTTTGCTTTTCAAAGTACAGTCAACAATACTGGAATGACATATCCAGAATTAATCACAGTATGGCCATCAATATGGTAACATCTTCTCTGCAGCTCATATATCCCAAGGCAGCTTTACATCATGCTGGCAGTTCGTGTAGAACTGGCTGTTTGCACTAATAACCCCTCCGTCTTTCCTAGTCCAAAGTGAGTCACAGGTTTCCAGGAGGAAATCTTATTTTAAGATTGGATTCTTTGATCCTAGAAACATGACCTGAAATTCAGCTGTGTTACAATGAGCTCATTTTCACAATCAAGTCAACCTGGCTTATCTTATCAGTCCCTGTCATTGTTTTCTATTTACCTTTTACTTTTTCATTATTTGCTAATGTTACCAGCAATGATTTTATGTTTTTTTTCCTACCACCACCAAGGATAGCGTGTGTAGACAGAGAATAGATCCCAGAGGGACCCACTAGAAACCTCCTGTCGGACAATGATTTCAATTTACAATTGCATTTTACATTCTGCTGGTAGCTAGGCTTAATCTGTATAATACTTGCTGTATGTATTGCATATACTGTATTACACCAAAATATTATGGGAGACTAGGCCAGGTTCCTTACAGGTATTTGTTATTTCAACACACTTTCCTTATCAATCCAATTTCTGGATTTATCAATCCAATTTTTGACAGATTTTTTTTCACTGAAATCTTGCTGAATGACATTAATCATTCCATTACAGTTTCTTTCCTTTTTGTTTTGATTTTAAGCTGGAATGCCCAGATCAAAGTTTCCCAGGTCTTGCTATTTAGCTTTTTGACAGCAAATGAAAAGCAAACAAAAGAAACTAAATGCACAAGACAACGAAAGACACGATGAATGGATTTATATTGAGGATATTTTTGAAATTATTGTTATGATAAGATGTTCAATTTCATTAGCTGGTATAGACCTCACTATAGTACCTTAGTGCTACAGCATTTGTAGCATTTAGTACTACAGCATATGTAGAAGCAGAAATAAGGTTTGTATTTTCATTTAGTTTTTTTTCTTGCTGCTGGGAAGAACTTAATATGTATATACATATATTATTTAAGTAGAGTACATATATTATTTAAGTAGATTTAGAACATAACACACATTTAACATCCATGTTCTTTAAATACATTTATTCTATCAGAAGATAGAGACTGACAGTATTTGCCAGATGACAATCTTTACACATGATTTGTTCATGTTACTTTGGACAGGACTTCGAATTCAAATACAATACACCAAACAGTGGTCAAAATGTCTTTATTTTTATTAAATAATACTATTAGTCTGTGCTGGGCACCATGAGAGAAGAAAGAAAATTTTTTTGAGCATTCTTTTTTTTCTCGTCTTTTAAAACATCTGATTTAGGAAGTCTTGTTTGTGATTAATAAGTCTACAGCATTGAGAAATTTGTTTACGCTTCATCACCTAAGCAGGACTCTCATCCTTGCTCCTTTTGGTTCTCTGCAGTCTTGTGATGGTCGTAAATCCCTCAAGAGTGTCATAACTCTGAACCGTAAGTATTTGATGATTTTGTAGGAAACGGTCATAAGTACAGAGTGATTTATGCTAGCAGTGTTGTGAGGGTCCAGCTGATTGAATAACAGTAAATATATTCTGTCACGGAATTATTATAAAGAGAAGTTTATACACAGTGAACAGAGCAGATGAACCGGATAACTTTTAAACAGCACTATTGAAAATGAAAGAAAAAAAGTATTAAAAAAGAAATACTTTTAAATAATTCTTTTAAATACTTGTAAAATGGAAATGCGTTTTATCATTTCCTCCCAAGAAACTCTAAAAACAAAGCTTGTACAAGTATAAAGTTGGTTGTTAGTACAGCTACACACTGTTATAATGCAAGCAAATCTATTATCGCTTCTTTGAGTTAGTCATTGAGTTTTCTTACTGTTTTAAAATACAATCGGGAGAAAAAAAGGTGAGAACCTTGGGGAAAAAAGCAGACTGGAGCAAATGGGACCGTTTTCCATTGCCTTCAATACACTCCAGCAGCAAACTTACTTGATTGGCCTTCATATTAAGACTTGACTTCTTTTTGCTCCGTCATTTCCAGTCACATCTCATATGTCCATAGATTTAGTCAAAGGATCCGAGGTAGGAGTGTTCTCACTGAAGGTACAAGACAAGAATCTCACTTTGGTGTAGGATCTAAGGGAAGCGTCCTCCGTCCGGGACCTAAGGGAGGCAGTGCCACCTAGGATTTGGTTTGAACGCACAAATGCAACTAAACTTGTGCACAGACTTTCTTCGGCAGTGGTTGCAGCATTATGTAAAGAATCTTAAGCTAGTTTTAACCAGGTAGGTGCACCGCCACTCTCAGTCTTTCCCCAGCCCAGAAAACTGAATACAAGCCACCGCATGCCGCTGCTTTGTTGTGATGGCAATTTAGCATAGCTCGTATTTGCACTTCTCTGAGCACAGGCAAACTGCTGGATTTAATGGCAAAGCTACGTGAGTCCCACTGGAGGCACTGTGATCAAGGGATAAAAATGAGATTTTACTAATATATTAACTTACAATAAGAAAGTACCATTGAAACAATCTCTTACTTGGGTTCAGGTTGGGTACTGCTGCTATTGTTTATAATCTCTCTATACCTTTGCATTGCATATCTGCTTGGTTTTTTTGATAATACTTGGCATTTTGTTAGTAATACTTGGCATTTCTATGGTACTTTTCATGTTGCAAGTGTTAATTAATTTATTTTTTCTGAGGAATTACTGAAGCTATCTGTTTAGTAGACAGTTATATTTGTCTTAAAGAGAAAGGCAGTTGTCTGAGTTCTCTCCGAGAGAGAAGTTGTCTTAAAGAGAAAGTTCCTGTCCTCTGGAACAAAACACGGGGAAGAGCTAGGACTTGCTAAGGTTTCTGATGATTTGGGGGGTGGGAGTCTCTTGACAAAAAAATAAAAAATTAATTTAATTAACAGAATGACACAATTTCCAACATTCATTTACATTAAGCCACTGAACCAAAAACAATCATTCCAGAATCCTAACTGTGACTCCTAACATACTTTCTTTAGCAGTGTTTATATTTTACGTTGAGCAAGAACTTGTGATTATGATCTTGATTTTGGTGCCTGATAAATGTATCCACAAGCAAATGAGAAGGCAGCTCACTTGATTAGGTGCTCCTCAAAAATTGTATCAATCACAATTTCAGCAAAACAAAACAAAACTCTACTGTAAGCAGCAGAACACTTAGCAAATTATGCAATGCTACTGTATTTATCTTTGATTTTTTTTAATGCAATACCTTTCCATCTTTAAACTGGCAGAGTGTTGTTGAAACTGGATTTTACGTCTGTTGATTGGTATGTGTCTTTTGCCAACCATGAGGTGGGTGTTGATCTTTCTCCTTCTGAGGGTACATGCAATTGCATCTATAGTTTCTCAAGAATGTGCCCTATTCTTTGCTCCTCTCCTTCTATTTTTCCTGTTCATGTTTCATGTCACCGGAGAAAAAACTGCAAGGAAAATGTGGCACGCTTACAGTGATAGACAAAGGAGCCTCTGGGTTGCGATGTAAAACTAAGTATTCCAAGTAAAAACAAAATCCTTGTCTTATTGCTGGAGAGGTGTTTTGGCAGAGATTGCAGCATCAGGTAAATTAGGAGAGGTACTAATACCAAATAAAGAAATCATATCACCAAGAATATAAATTCTCATGTTTTGTGAATTCATTAGCAAAAGTTCCTAGAGCTTTGAGACAGAAATGTCTCTCAAGGATTTCACTGGAGCTTTATCCAGGACCCACTGGGGTCACTCACCCATGCCCTTTTCGGCACTGTAACAATACTCAAAAATTAAAGTTTAAGGTAAGTTGTTTACATCAAAGCCAACATCAGAAATATACTGATGGGATTTGGGGCTAAAGCAAGTTGCTGCACTGCTGTTATTTAGCATCATATAAAACAGTATCAAGCATTAAACATGAGTATTAAACATTCTTGCAGTTCCAGCATCAAAAATCTCAGAAGTCTTCCAAGATTGTTTCAGAAATTTACATTTTTTCAATTCAGTCTATCACAATTTTGCTGCAAGCCACAAGCAGGGATGGAATTTTTTTAAGGTGAATTACTTTTAGTGGGGTTCGGGTGCCCAAACTGTTTGGAAATCTTAGTCAATATTCTTTGCATTAGCAGCATATGGTCTTGGTATTTTGAAAAAAAACATTACACTTACTCAAATATTTATTCCCAGTGTGAGCATTCAGACAGCACGCTGGATTTTGCAATATCATAAACAGCTAAAGAAAAGACACCAGTCAATCCACTAAACCTTATGTCTTAGTGCCATTTGAAAGGCTTTATAATATTGAGTAGATTCAAATGCAGAATGGCAAAGATATTATATCCTAGAAAGTTTATTCCCAAGTCAGAAGATGTTTATAGTGCCAGTGGGCATTGAAAAAAGTTGAATGCAATCGAAAGCTCCAAAGTTGTTTTCCTATTATTATTTTTATAATTAATAATATATCTAAAGCAAAATCTATAGAAAAGTGTAAGGGGGGGGGGGGAGAAGAAAAAAAGATTTACTGGCAGCCAGACTGTTTCCCAGTTTGGAGCTGATCAGCCTTTTCCAGTTTTGCTCTGTCTTTTTTTTTCCCCTTTCCTCTCAGCTTCATACTTTGCAAAGCATAGTAATTGGAAAGAACAAAGTGAAGGAAACATAATCCTCTCCACCCAGAAACATGCCCTAGATCACATAGGAAGATCATGGAAGGAGGGAGGGAGAAGTACACCTCTGAGCCATGTAGCTTGTGTCATTAAAAGCAACGCTGAAAAGCAGAGGCTCCTTTAAAACTCACGAACACTGAAATGATAACCCAACTTGGGCTTTCTCTGCGTATTCAGACGGTACTTAGAGGCACACCAGCATCCTCTACTTCTGCCAGCTGAACTGTATCATGTTACACAGCAGTTACAGCTCAACATATAAATTAATTTCAAGGCCTCATGGTTTGGACAATTTACAAAGGGATATCCACCAGCAGCTGAGCTATACACGGATGTCAAGACTTCATGTCATAATTATTACACTTTCAGTGTCCAAACAAGCCAGGTGGCTCTTCAGAAGATATAACAACCATACAACCTACACCAGACAGACATGGGAGATTTGGGAAACAGATAAAACATACCAGCATTTTGTCTTGTTTTCTAACTTTGTCACCAATAATGTTTGCTTGCTTAGCAGGGACCTTATCTGCATTACAGCGGTCAGTAGCAGCTCCGGTGTGTCTTCTCTGAGCAGTTGCCCACCAACCTGATGGCTCAAGGCAACACGAGGGTCTTGGGTTCAGTTCTCTGCCCTTCCTGGGGCCGGTCCCAACACCCACCACCCCTTCCAGGAGAAGGTCCTCTGCCTTATACTGCAGTCACCCAAGGGTAAAATGCTTCACTCGCTGCTATTGACACAATTTCATTTCACGTTACATTATTTCCCGTTTTGCTGGGAATACAGCCACCATTGCACGTGTCTGTTTCTAAGTGCAGCCATCTCACGGGTCCCTGTCTCTCTCTGTCCACATTGTTTGAAACTATCTTCAAAGTGGGGACAGACAGAGGTGAGAAACCACTGCCACCTACAGAAGTATTATTCCAGTTCTTCGGTTTAGCCACAAGCCAACACAGTGACAATTTCACGTTCATACACGGCTGTGCTCAAAGGGGGCTGCACGGATCAGTCTTTCCGCAACCTGTAGAAGACTTCTGAAGCAAAACCACTTCACTCACAGCTTTGTTGCAGGAATTAACCTGCCGGCTCCTTAAGCACCTCTAGTTGGGTGCCGGGCGTCTCTCTAAAGGAGCTGTAAAGAGCAGAAGTGCGCAGGGCACGGCGCTAAAGTGCAGGGGGCAGATCAGCTTTTGCTTTTCCACTCAGCCGATGCTTTCATAGCTGTGAGCAAATCATTTAATCTCTGTGCTTTTGGGTTTTTTTTCTAGCAATTTTCTTTTTCTATTAAGACTGGTTTCAGGGAGACAACGTCTCTCAGCAAGTGCAGTACCTTCGCTGATTACATCTTTTAGCAAAAATTGGCATTGACTATAATTTCACCCCCAAATCTATGTAGTACTATGGGACTGGACCTGTTAGACATTTAAAGGATGTCAATAAATACCAAGAGATGTGGAACTTTTAAAAACACATTGAATAAAATAAGAAGGAATAATCTATACTTGTTAAAATATGCACAATCTTTTTCTCTAACTTCTTATTTTCTCTCTCCGTTAAGCACTTTGCGATGAAATGTATTGTAAACAGATCAACATTATTATTCCATTCACATTTTTTAAGTGTTAATAACCTTTTTCCATTTTGCAAATCAACAAAATAAAAATGGCTTATAAAATCTTTCAGATTAAGAGACAAGGATGCTCAGCCTCACAAAAACATTTGGTCGGTTGATCTAGCATTAACAATTATGTTTAGGAAACAATTTAACAGCCACAAAACACAACCTTGTAAGCATTAAGCATAAGCGTTACATATTTCTACTATAATTAGTTTCCAAATAAAATGTTGCTTTATTTGTACATAATAAAAATAAATAATAAATTATATTCTTGAACAAACTAAGGTATCACAAATGCTAAGTGGAGAAGGATTGTTCAGTTTTTATTCCCACCATTAAGACTGGAAGATTTCTGACATTAAAACTTACTGCAGGGTTACTTAATTGGAACAGCAGTTTGAGAAGGAATCTCTTGTATTGATAATTTTTGTATTATAAAATACATGCTTGCCTATTACAGGAGACCAGCAAATTTTAAACATTTATATTAGAGTTGAGACCCAGGGCTCCAAAAGACTACTTTAGGAAGAGAAAGACAAATCAGGCATTCTCCCCGGTGTTTCTCCCTCCTCCCTGCGAAAAGCCTGAAAGAAAACACCACACACACGCGCACGCGCACACACACGCGCGCGCACACAGAGACACAAAATTAAAATCTAATATACTTCAAGAGAATTGATTCAAATAAAATGACCGCAGCCTTTAAAAACCATTAATGTAGCAAATCAGTCCTTGCATTTTCTTTTGTGTAGTCTTGAGCACTTTTTCTAAGACATGAATTTATGCTGATGGCTGTAATTTCACAGGGTCAGCCCCAGCCCTATTCCATCCCCTGGAAGTCACACATCCTCCACAGATCCTCAGCCATCATCTTTAATGGCTCAGCCCTCGCCCCAGCCAACGGTCTAAGCACTGCAGAGCGGATTTCACCAAGCTCAAAATAGTGTAAAAAGCATAGTTGCACTCTACAGTTTTCCTACAGAAGTGATAGAAGCTTAAAAAAAAATAAAATAAAGAGTTGGACAAAATACTTTATGGGATAAATATTCCAAGGCACAATATGGCTTGGCTAAAACAAAAGCTGTGTCCTAAAATGTACAGGAATATATAAATAAAGAAGGACGTCTCAGAATACATGGGTCAGCTCCTAAAATGCTTATGATAATTCACTTTTCATTTTAACAAAGAATATAAAAAGAAAATCAGGAAAGTATGTTACGTCAAACTACAGTGATGTAAAGGCAAATTAATGTGTGGTAGGTTTTCCATGGTTTAGCTTACAAGATCTTCAAATTTCTGTGTGTCTGCAGGAAGACATGAAAACTGTAAAAGCAAATTTAAGAAGTATTTTCTGTGAATTAATGTTTCTACATTGAGAATGAGTAATCTTTGTACGGAGGATATTTATTTTAACTTAGGTAAGAGTTGCTTTTGCTTTTTTAATTAACCAGAAATCCCAAGCACCAATTTTAGCACGTCCAGTTTCACAGGATACCGGACTGATCCTGAGCCTGATCCGCTCGACACTCCTGCCCTTGCACAATATCAGACTTACATTGTAGGAGCTTCATGCCTGTATGAAATCCCATCTTACTGCATGTGGCAGAACCTCACCTTTTCCCTGGGTTCAAATCTTACCTTTTGTATATTTCTGTGTGAGCTATGTTTTATGTTGAGGAAATGCTTGTGTAAAGCAAAAGAAGCAAAACTGAACACCTATTTAAATGCAGACTTCTGAGAACATTTGCACCGGTATTCTCTCGGCAGTGTGGGAAAGCTCTTTCCAGTATTCAAGCAGCACACCAAAAAAAGCTATCGTGGATGTTTTGTGAGGAACAATAAATAAAATTCTCCTTTCCTCTTCGTCGTACCTCTTAAACTGGACAGCCTGTGACAGTGGCAACAGCATACCAACTCGCACGTGAGCTGTGCATAGACTCAGTGAGACACGCGTTTCTGATGATCGCAAGGATTCCTTGTGTGTGTTGTGACCTTTTCTGTGGGCTCTCTGGGACGTGTATATGACACGTGTGGGACCCCAACAGGACTTTATGAGGTGTCTACATATATCTGCCTCATCCACAAATCAGTTTCGAAAGCAGTAGCCCACTTATACCTCCCACAATCAAATTATCTTTGTTAAGTATTTTACAAAACACACAAATTCTGAGAGAACCCAATAGAGAAAACATGCCCTGAAGACAATTCCCCAGCTTTGCGCTGGTTTATAAATAAGTCTACAACAGCAACTCCTAAACTGTAGCCTACAGCCAGTCAGTCGCATCTGGTGATCTGGTCCACAGAGCGAGGACATTTTTGTCATGTTTTTAAATAAGTAACGATGCTAAGGGTGCATGATGGTTTGTGGAAAAGGTGTCGTCTTGGCACAGGTCTGGGATCCCTCCACCCCTGCTCTCCCACAAAAATAGTCCCCCTGTCTGTGCTGATGAACAGATCTAAGGGACCCACAACAGATGCAATCATAGAATCATAGAATCATAGAATGATTTAGGTTGGAAGGGACCTTAAAGGTCATCAAGTTCCAACCCCCCTGCCATGGGCAGGGACACCTCCCACTAGACCAGGTTGCTCAAAGCCCCATCCAGCCTGGCCTTGAACACCTCCAGGGATGGGACATCCACAGTTTCCTTGGGCAACCTGTATTCAATGCTGGGTTCCATCCCAGAAAGATTTTTTCCAGACACGTGAGGGATGTGCCTCCTTTGAATCTGGCTGGCGCTTGCATGCCCGTACACCCTGGCTGAACTGCGAATGGAAATGTCTTGATTGAATGCACCGACGGGGAAAGCCTGCAGCAGTGGTTTGACCTGGCTCACTCAGAACATAAAAATTCATAATCATCCCAGAGCACGTGGAATCCAACAAATCATCTCCAGAGTTAAAATGTCTAAGAAGGTATTGTAGACGTCACAAACAAATTAACAGACATAATCAGCCAGATCATCAGCTGGTAGAAGTTGGCAGAAATCCACTGTAGCAGCATAAGTTTTGTAACGCTAACCTGAATTACACCAGCTGAAAGACTCAGTTTATTTTTTCTGCCTTTGTGCACGCAGAATAACCTGAGTATCTTAAGCCTTTTTTGGTTTGTTTTTTTTTTTTTCTTTTTCCACTTTCTATTTTTGTATGAACCTTGTCTTTGTATACACAGACATGCAAATAAATTAAAGGGTCAATTCTCCGTTCCATCTGCTCGACAGAAAAAGCATTTGTTGCTCTTTAAATGACAGCTGCTTGGCCCAGGAACAAGTTCGGCTGCCACTGTGCGCCACATGCGTGTGCTGCTGGCACAGCGGCAGATATCCGTGGCTCCGCGCTGCCCTGCCTGCTCCCGGTCAGCCCGTGCCCTGCCCCGGCACCTCGCTCCCGTGGCACGGGGCTGTGGGACTCCTGGCAGGTAACAGGGTCAGGTGCCAGTGGAGAGTTCCCCTGAACAGGAAACATTTCCCCCTGTTATCAGGATTTTTGCTTTTATTAGTAGTGAGCACGGGAGGTTTCGGTCTAAAAACACGCTTGAAAAAAACACGTTACAAGAATAACGTAAGAATCGCCTTAACAATTCCGAGGACTAGTTGATAATTTCAGATCTAGGAAACTCTAAAAGCTCTATGAAACTGTAGCAATGGTGCCCACAATAGGGGGCTTATCAAATTTCTGCATTAGGAGTTTGCCGCTAAGTTTTGTTAATTAAAATTATCTGCTCTCACCCTCTTGAATTAATAATATGTGGGTGGCATTCACTGCAATATTACAGGCCACGGTTTTTATGAAAATATAGTTGCTAGGATACCTTCGTTATTTCATCCTCACGTTACACTGGTCTATCAATTAATGAAAAAACACTCAAGCTACTTCTCAGCACATCTACGCACATTCTTGACGTGTGACTCCCCTCATCTCGCGTGACACTCCTCTGTGTGTTCACCTTCGAACCGTGGCGCAGGAAACAACAGAGTGACCATATCAGTGTGCAAACTATAGTAATGGCACAACTCCTCTGCTTGGTCTTTTCTCATCTTTGTTAAAATGAGGACAGAAAATCAGATGTCTTTACATCCAATATTTCTCCACTGAACAGACCTGAAAAAATAATGCTTTTTCAGGGGCAAGTTCACGAGTCTATGCTATCCATTATCCATTTAAAACTTTTTATCGCCCAACCTCAGCAGCATTATGCCAATTCAAAAATGAGATCCTGCAAAATTATATATTTCTCAAGGCAGTTATCTAATAAAGTACATGAGGTATTCTCATTAGATATAAGGAGGCAGCCAAAGCTCTGGAAATACTCAGTCCCAGAACTGAATTTGTTTGAAAGTCTGATGCAATCTGATAGACTACAATGGAAACTCACCTTGGATACACATGCTAAGAATTATCCTCTGCAGGAACACAGAGCCTGTGCAACACAAAACTCCTGACACTTACAGCCTAAATGGAAGTTAAGTAGGAAGCAGGCATTATACAGACCTGAATTTCACAAGCAAACCAGAGTGCGTACCCTTCACTTCATCCCCAGAGCAGGACTGGAAAGTTGAAAAGTATTCTGGCCGAGCAGCAGTTTGTGAGCACTGAGAGACAGAGAATAAACAAAAACCGTATCTGCATTTCAAGCTATTTTTTTTAACAATCGGACCAAATATAATGCGATGATCAAGTGTACAAACAGAGCAGCTACTGACATTTTCAGACAGATCACCACATCTAAACAGCTGATCTATAAATAGTCTGCTCACAGTATTGCGGCACATGCTGACCACACAGATGGGATCTTGCAAAGCAAGTACCGGAGACTGTACACAGCTGTTTTCACTTGGTTAAAGCCTGTGTGGTCTTTTCTCCAGGACAAAGAAATACACTCCATTTTTTGAAAAAAGTTGCAACTCCTACTGCATGGACTAACAGATTTTGTATATTAAATAGGTTAATTTTGTCCCGAAAATGATCAGTGGTTCCATAGGCAAATAAAGGCTCTCAAAGAAACAAGCAAAGTAGTTTGCATAAAACATTAGGAAAATATTCCCAAAGCACTCCAGAAATTTCACGAGATATTAATAATTTGACATGATTATGTATGATTTGTTGAGCACACAAGCATGCTTGAGCAGAGAGAAGGAACACCTACGACTGCCCGAGAGGCACTTAGTACATCCAGGAGCCTGACTTTTCAGGGTGCTTTGTGTTAAGAAGTACTGAGCACGCGTGGCTCTCACTGAAACCCTGCGGAGCTGAGGAGGCTCAGAGCATCGCGGAAGATGCTCAGCATTTAACAGCTCTGGGATTCGTGGACCAAACATTGGGTGAGGCCAATCTCTTCCTGGGAACCTCAAGAAAAATGGCTTCACCTTTCCCATGCCGTCCAGCAGCAACTTTAACACCCTCCTTTGCCCATGCTGCTGCTTGGCTGTTTGCTGTAGAGGTAAAACTGAGCCTGACAAGAGCCCCACGAGACCCTCTGCGCTCAGGGCTCCCTCTGCGGTGTCTTCAGGTCGGTGGTGTGCAGTGATCTTCTGTGTTCTGCCAGCAAGTCCCAGGTTGGTCCATCACGAGCTACTTCTGAGCAGCCCCACAGCCTGTGTCAGTGTCCCATGCACAATCACGCCCGATGCGTATCAGGAAGGTGGACTGGTGATGGACCATCCTGAGTTAGGTGGCTTCCCGACTAAGACATGGCAGATGAAAACTGCTGATCGCTGAGCTGTTCCAGCCCAAAGTTCTGTTCCTCTATATGTTTGCACAGTCCTATCCTTCACTGCATGTAAATCCAGCTTGTATACTCACTTTCTATGCATGTGTAACAGTACTAGGGAGAGGGACAAAATAACGCTCTGGTGTACATGATAAAAACATCATTGGCTAGCAATTGGCACGTCTCTTTATCTCCTAGATGATCAAGCCATGAGCAAAATATCTATGTGATCTCAAGCAAGTGCTGATTACAGTTCCTGCAATGTAGATGAGCTGCACATATATTTTGATTTCTTTACAATGTTCCACTTCTGCTATTCTATATGTGCTCTTTATTCTATTTGTATTAGGACAGGGTCTTTCTTTGTCATGTTCTCCACCCTTCTGTTGTAATCAACTCTTCTGCCCTTTGTTTATGTCATGCCCATTCTTCTTTCATTAGGTCTTAATTATAGCCTGTGTCTATTACTTACTGCCTTTGGCTGTTTACAGAATTGGTTTTCTGCCTCTCTCTCACACTTGCGCTTTGGTCCTATTCTTCTTTAGATCTCAACTTCTATACAGTCATCACCTTTTGAAAGTGCAAAGCAGGACAATTAGTCATTGTAACAAGTTTTCCAAGGCTGGAAGGTCACATTACAACTCTTAAACTTCAGTGGTTTAGATGTTTTGAGATGCAATGTGAAAAATGTCTTTGATCTTTTTATTGCCTTGGTAAACTTTTTATGGGGCAATCCATTTACCTAGTCCATTAGAAAGCTCAATAAAATATTCTGTGCGCAGAAATACTGCACTTCACCAATTATGTGTATATCTTTGCTCTGTAAAATTTACACGTCTATGCAAAGGTTTAACATATTTTATGAATACAAACGATTTTAACCTCAAAGCCCACCACTGCAGCAAATTAGTTGCTACCTTATTGACTTAGTATTTTTAATCCATGGTATTAAGCATCCAATTTTGAAAGCCATGCTTCCCACTTATGAAAAATGAAGTCTTAGACCTGATAAGTGTGCAGTTGCTGGAACTGCAAATAGAAGTTAGCTACTTGTGCATGAAGCCAACCAGCTCCAATGTATCTCTGGTCAGCCATTATCCTTTTGTATGCCTGATAGCCCTGCAAAGGCGTCTGCAGTTTGCACATGCTCCATTCTAAAAGAACAGACTTCATAGTTTAATGCAAACTCACAACACAAGCCAAGGCTGGAGCTGGAGTCACCAGTTTGGGCTCCTTGTTGCCAGATTCAATATATACTTTGAAAGTGCAAATATATACATGATACTGGCAGTGTCATCTTCTCTCACCACAAAAATTATCTGCTTTTGAATTCTAGACAGTAGAAAGGAAATTGCTGGCAATTACAATGCTCTGGACCCTGTTGATGATGGCCCCTTTGAACTAGCTCAGCTCCTGGTTGTGCCACTTCAGTGACATGAAGTAACCGCAAAAGGAGCTGTGCTGCTCAGGGAAGTTTCCTCTCCCAATCTGAGGAGTATCTTCTCACAGCCCCTGTAAGAGTCACAGAAATGGGCAGAAACTAGATTATGTCTTCTCAGAGTGTAGGAAAAGTTGGGGTTTGTTCCTCAGATGATCCTTGGGTCTAACCAAGGGTCCTGGGACGGAAGCAACAGAGTGGTGCCAATGTGGAAGAAAGTTTGCCATTCCTGTCACTACTATGAGCAAGGGAGATGTAAGGGTAGGGACTGGTACTAGCGGGAGGATCCACTCACCTTCAGCCCCTTCAGTAGTCACAACAGTCCCAGACATCCAGGCCTTTTCCTGGTGGCAGCACCCATGGCAGGTCAAGAAAAGGAGTCAGGAAAGTCACAGCTATTTCACTGCCTCAGCAATCACTTATTGTAGGTAGTTGCCTAATGTGCTTATTTGGCAAGTTTGATGTGAACAGAATGTTGATGCAGCCTCAGACGAATATCTGCTGACCTCATCTTTAGAAGCTGGTTTGTATTTGAGTAACACACTGCCAGTTCAGGGGTTGTTAAGGTGGCACAAAGCTGTTGTCCCTGTTGTGCACCAAGGATTACTTGTGCCAGCCCAAGAACACAACCCCATTTTTCTTTCCCTTTCTCAGCCACTGGGTCGATTGGATACCTTTATCCCATTTTTCCCTGTCTCTAACTTCCTGCCTTTGTTCTACCATCATGCCACCATTCTATCACAGGTCCATTTTCCTCCTCTTCTTCACCTCCATGTATTTGCTCTTCAGCTGGGCCTCCATGTCACCTCCCTGCCTCTGGCCACTGTCCCCCAGTGCCCTGGGAGCCCACTCTTCCAATCTCCATCTGCTTCATAGGATTTCCAGCCTCCCAGGTGGTGACCACTGAGCGTGCAACCAGCTTGGCTCGCTTGGCTTTTCTGCTTGGTTTCAGGCTTGTGCTTGGCTGTCTGCCTTCTCTGTTGTTGCAACCTTTTCCCTCACCCGAGGTTCCCCTTCCCCCTCCCTTAATCTTCTCTCTGAAAGCTCAGTGCCAAAGAGACCTTTTCCTTAAGCCACCTCCATGCTAGAAACAGCTGTACGCATTGATATCCACTTAGTTCACGTGATACATCCCCCACCTCTTTCCTGCTTCTTCCCCTGCCACTGCAGCATTTGACCTGCATTATAGAGATGTGTTGGCTGCAAGAGGAAACATGGTGACACCAGCAGTCATTTAATTGTTTGGGTGAGAGGATAAACTGCAATTATCTCTTACGCTCAACTAATTTTAGGAGGCAGGGATCCTATTGAAAGCATGATATCTCAGAGGGTCATAGCAATTCACAGTGTTAGTAACTTAGATACACGTGAGACTTTTATTCCCGATGCTGCCAGCATCACAAACTTTTACAAACACAGAAACACAGATTTACTCAGCAAACAAAAGGAAAAAAGAGCAGCCTCAAAAAAAATTATGTCCATTAAGCGGTGTAACCTAACAGGTATAGCAGTATCAGTGACCTAACTCTGCTATTTAAACCATGAAGATGCTGTGGTCCTGGAGAAACTGAACAATTCCCCAGCAACAGTGAGCAGCAGCATGAGGCCATTAATTGAAAGGCTAGCTATGGTCCTGCAGTACACATTGTAATCCCACTAAGCATCATGTAAAGTTATTTTTATAAAGTCAGAAAAGGATTTGAAAAGCTTAGAACCACAGGGTATAAATCTAAAATTACAGGGTGAAATTTTTGCAATACTTCAGATACTACCTAAATATAATTTTAAGACCTTTGAACCTACTCTCTGCATTACACTGACAATATAGGAATGGATGAACTCATTGATTTCTGCGCTTAAATTCACCTTCTCTGAAAACAGAAAACAAAGCTCAGGTTTTAACTAAGGAGGTGATCCTCTGTTGCTGTGAGTACCACAGTTCAGAGTATGTATACTAGATTTATCTTCAATCCTCTTCAGTGTCAATATACCTGTGGGAGATACAGGAATTGCTTACACTCATAGGTAACACCAACATTTTACTTAACATAGAATGGGCCCAATCTCTGTCAATCTCTTGATGGGATCTAGTCAGGTGAAAGATCTGTAGAAAAGTACCAGACTATTTCAAACCAGGTAAACTAATTTTCGTCTGGTCCTTCCCTTCCAACTCTGCCTGGTAATACTAAAATTCTACTCATTAGACCATTGGAGAATATTTCAAGTACTGCAGGTGGTATCACTAAAATGTGTTAAGAGAACTAAACAAGTCAACAAACCTTATACTATGTCTGTATCTGATATAACAAGAGAAGTAGAGGGTTATGTCTTGATCTCTTTTCCCTTAAATCAGGAGCTAGAGAGGTCAGAGTTGAAAAAAATTTCTGCTTCTCAGTGTGTAGTGCCTACAATACTGTGGCATGAGGATGTAAGTGATAAGCACAGTTCTCAGGCATCACACTGCAAAAGCAATAGAGGGAAACCTGTGATTTTATACATATTATGTTCTAAAATGTTTTATTTCCCAATTTAAGTAATGTAAACACTACTCATTCTGGAAGTCTGTTTAGATTTGCAGAAGTCATTGTTGATTCTGAATGCCATACATTAAAATTGATTTTGTGCCTTGATACGCATTCTTTCAGTTTTATTATGGTTGCACATATGTATGGAACACTGGAAAGATGCGTACTGTGCTAACTCATGCAATTAGGATCTAGGATGTGAAGTGCTTGTTCCATTCAATGTTCACAGAATCACAGAATCACAGAATTTTCAGAGTTGGAAGGGACCTCTAGAGATCATCTAGTCCAACTCCCCTGCTAAAGCAGGATTGCCCAGAGCACATTACTCAGGACTGCATCCAGGCGGGTCTTGAAAATCTCCAGGGAAGGGGACTCCACAACCTCCCTGGGCAGCCTGTGCCAGTGCTCTGTCACCCTCACCGTAAAGAACTGTTTTCGTATATTTGAACGGAACTTCCTGTGTTCTAACTTGTGCCCATTGCCCCTCGTCCTGTCACTTGGAACCATTGAAAAGAGCCTGGCTCCATCCTCCTTCAACCCACCCTTTAGATACTTGTACGCCATAATAAGGTCTCCCCTCAGCCTTCTCTTCTCCAGGCTAAAGAGTCCCAGCTCTCTCAGCCTTTCCTCATAAGGGAGATGCTCCAAGCCCTTAATCATCTTAGTTGCTCTTCGCTGGACTCGCTCCAGCAGTTCCCTGTCTCTCTTGAACTGGGGAGCCCAAAACTGGACACAGTATTCCAGTTGTGGCCTCAGCAGTGCAGAGTAGAGGGGGAGAATGACCTCCCTCGACCTACTGGCCACACTCTTCCCTATGCAGCCCGGGATTCCATTGGCCTTTTTGGCGACAAGGGCACATTGCTGGGCCATGGATAATTTACTGTCTACCACAACCCCCAGATCCTTCTCCTCCAAGCTGCTTCCCAGCAGGTCCGCCCCTATGTTCCATGTCATACAATCCAAGAGACCTGACAGCGAGTTAACTCTGAAGCACAGACATATGTCAATGGCTGCATGAGCTCAGAACATTGTAGTATGATGTTCCCCATTTCCTGGTCATGATCTCATTCCCTACCATGGCCTGAAACATAACCTGGCCTTGGTCTTAAATCTCTTCTGACCTGGACAAAGTACACAGATGATGACTCCCTCATTAGCAACTTCCTGAAGACAAAGGACAAGTTCTTTAACTCCTGAACAGTTTGGTGTCCCTGGTTTTGTGGTAAGGACTTAGAAGTCTTACTTCAGTAATACTGATACAGTATGAGGAAATTGGCTTTCAAAAGCCAACACAGATCATCTATCCAGCTCCACTCACCCTCAGTTTTTCCCCACTGGGTCCTGTGCATCGAACCTATTCGTAATTCCTGAGACGCTGCTCAGTCCTCACCCTGATGGTGGCTTCTTTTTACCACATGATTTTTCCAGTGCAAATTCCCTGTACATAACATATTGAGGTACCAGATTTAAAAAGAGAATATCTGTACGGGCTCATGCCACCCTTTTCCCATTCATTTTGAGCGTCTTGCTGAAATAAAAGTACCCTTTATATTATCCAAGAGACATGCCACTGAGTCGTCTATCCCATTATATGACCCCCTTGACACTCATTCCCTCCATCTAAAGGGGAACTCTATGCAGGGCAAAAACGAATCTCGGTCCCATCCTCATAAAGATCCAGCACATCCTGGGACGTGGTGTGCATGTATTTATTGATACAGTAATCACGGTGAGTCACATTCTCTTTCTGTGTATTTAATGGAGACATTATAATTCTGCCCCCTTTGCCTCATTATAATAAAATCCTACCTTGGATTTAATAACTAAAATAAATCTGCTTGAGTCAGGGCAAGAGCTAAGTTGGTATTCTTCCTAAGGATCATCTTAGCTATGCAATGGAGAGATGACACTCTACATCAGCCAACATATGATAACCTATCTTTAATTTCTCTCTGCTCTGGTGTTATTATCTCTCCTCTGCCACAGCTGCATACTGCTATTGTCAGTGGTAAAGACAAGACATCTCTAATTAGGGGGCAGGATAAATTGCTTTTATCTACTTTTAACATGCTTTTACATGGCACCTGGTACACAAGTCTTAGCTAGGCAACGATAATTTGAAAAGCAAATCACTGCTTGGAGAAATATGATACATTTTAAAAAGAAAATTAAATGTATAGAATAGCAGAATCAACATATTGGAGATTGCTGAGCTTTAAAGCTGTCAGAAGTCTTGTATTCTTATGTTTTATATTGAGTTAAAATAAGCAATCACAGTCTATATACCCAGCAGTTTCTCTCCCTCTGTCTCTCTGGATGATCCAAAGAGCAAGCTGTGATTTTGGAACTATACATGCAACACAGCAAAGACACCCTTGCCATGCAGCAACTCTGTCTTTTCTGATGGTAAGTCCAACTGAACAGTTTTAAAACATGCTTTACAGGATCAGCATTGACTCATGCAGATTTATCCCTGGAATAAACTCGTCCGATATGCTACAAGTCCATATTGCTGTTTTATAGCGTGCTTAACAAAAATGAATTAGAAAAAACAAATATGCAACGGCAGACATTTATCTCTAGAGAACAAAACTTATTAACAAATGATTTACCTGTTCTAATGAGCCACCTGTTACAGAAAAACAACAAATTAGCTACTAAGGTCCAAAAATTACTGATCTTTGGCTAACAGCAACCATCAAACATCAGTCAAAAATTTCACCTGCCCATTACCTCTCTGAGTTCAGTTCACTGAGCTGGGAGTGCATGACTGCCGTACTAAAACCACACTGTTCAATCCCTTTGCTCATCATCAGAAAGTATCAAGTGCTCTTCCATGAAAGGCATCGCTACAGAGACATATATTCTTTATAATGCACTGTCAGTTGGCTTCATCTTCACTAGCAGAGTCAGGCAGAACTCATACTTCTAACACATCCTCCAGGCTTTTGATTACACTTTCTTAAAAATCTGTTGAGCTTGTCTGATTGTTAGGAGCTTTCTGAGATGTAAAACTTCATAGATCCAAATGGTGACTGGGCCAAATTATTTTATTTGCTATTTACTGCAACTTAGCAGTTTGGAAAGTCTATAGAAACATCCAAGAGTGACAGCTTGCAGAGAAAAGCTCAGTAGAGCTTCTGCTGTTAGTTTAATGAAAGGGAAATCTCTTTGCCTCCAGACTATGATTTCTGGCCCAATTTTCTCCTGTCGTTGTGTGCACAGTACTAAACGCGCTCACAGAGCTGTAGTCTGCAGCGTGCACCAGTTGCTGCCCGTCAGAATCCCAAGTACGGTGCTGGCAAAACAGGGTTGAGGAAAACACCCCCGGCTGGAATAAAGCTTTAGTCATATCAGATGAGTTTCCACCTGATGATAAAGCTAATAAAGGGTCTTGTTTTCCCTAGTTCATTTGCATTAAATGCCCTGCGAAGAGAAACCCCTTGTTCTCTGTCCTCTTTAATCTATAGCGAGGTAGCCTTTTGTTCAATCCCAGACTGGGAAATAAGCCAAGCAGTTCCACCAGGGCATACTGTTCATTTCTCGAAGCCTCCATAAACCATAAGAGAGATGGTGTGCATGCAGAGTTGCTGACCAGAGCAGCAAGTGTATATCAAGTGATGGGTGATGGGAGAGGCAGTGCTATAGCAGTGGTGGTCTAAGTCAGTAAGGAAAGATTTGGAGGGAGAGTGAGTCTCTGTTAATACCTTTGCTGGCATTTAGGAAAGAGAGACAAACTGTGGGAGACAATCCTTTCTTCAGTCTTGAAAAAGAAGGAATAAACTTCAAGAACAGGTGGAGAAAAATTGCCCCCATGATAACCTATGTTACTATAAGAGGCAAGAAATGCCTGACTGGGATATCTTAGCACATACAATGTGCAGAGCTGGTGCTGAGCAAAACTATCAAGTGTAGGTGACAAGATACTTTTAGCAATGTTTAATGACTCATGTACAAATCACAAAGCTGCAAAAGTGAAATTGCAATTTAATTGCTTGTCTCTAATACAAGCAAAATGTCCTAAAAAACAGTTGAAGACCATAATTTTGGTTAGAAAGTCAAGCACTTAAAAGTTTGAAAATGCAATTTTCTGTAAATAAGTTTAGTAATACAGTCTCTGATAACCTCATCACAAGCCATTTTTGCATGGTATCTCGATTTCACTTAGGGCACAGAGTAGACCGTGCTTACTCAGTTAATGAACAACTATCCATTCTTCTTTCTCCTGTTCCATTTGCAGCCCCCTGATGCATACTACTCAAACAACCTTCTGAAATCAGAATGATTAATGTTTCTCCAGCGCTCATCACAACGTTATCCAAATCTTATTTAATCACACTTATCTTCATAACAACCTTGTGAAATGACGGAGCGGCTACTCTTTATGTTTCAGCTGGGGACACGAGGCATAGATAGTAATCCTAAAAGCGTCTACTGATGCTGGGTACCCAATCGGAGACCTGTGAGACCCCTTTTTTTGATTAGTTAGCATTATCTTGCTCTTTGTACATTCAAAACAAAACTATCGTTGATGTCACTTGGAGCAATGAGATCTGAGCATGCATGAAAAATCTCTCAGATCAAACCCCTTAAAAGGCAAATTAGTGCAGAAGCTCTACTTAGTATATCTTCTTCAGGATCACCTGGGGATGTGTTGTAGAGATGAGAATAGAATCTGCTTCTTTACATAGGTATGTAGCTATGAGTGCATTGATATATACATACATATACACAAATATATGCATACGCATTCATTTTATTTATCAATTGATTTTTACAAGCAAGGAGATAAATTTCACTGTTATTGAAGATAGTAAGTACTGAACAACAGAAAACGAGGCTGGCAAGGACGTACACCTAAACACTGCATAATGTTTGGCAGAACTTACTCTTGCTTTGGGCTAATTTTAAATTATAAAGTTTTTCCCTCATTCTCAGTTTGTTTCTTTTAACGTACTAGTATTGCTTTCTTGGAGCATATCCCTTATTTTTTTCAGCTGACTTTGTCCGCTTTGAGGCATTTATACCCCGTGAATACATAAGTGAACAAAAGGATCAGATTAGATGGAGGAAGAAGTAAATTCAGCAATAGATAGCAACAAGCCCTTTGCAGTACTTATCATCACTGAATAAGGTCTGCATCTTTCCCAGATAAAGAAGCAAACAGAAAACTAATGTAAATACATGGATAACCTCGATGGATTCAGTGCTACAGACAGAAAATGTGCTATTTCAGGGGCTTGCAGGAGTAACCCTGTCAGAATTTTCCTTGGTGGAGGCAAAACATTGTTCTAATTAAAGAATCTTAAGTGCATCTTCCTCGTCTGTTTGGACTGGTTTTTATTCAGAATACGTAAAATTGGCCAAGCCCTATTTGAAAATCAGAAGCTTATATTTATGCTAATAAAATTTAATATATAAATATAATGAAGATTTTTCATTTTTTCTCCACGTTCGTCATGTTTTAGGATGCTGTTTTCCTACATTAGTACCAGATGCACAGAAAAGACATGTTTATATCTCCTCTGCTTCAAGATATCTAATACATAATACAGTAACATACACATGTAACTTGCCGGTATCTACGTGCCAACCTAAAAAGGCTCATCGTCTTTATTAGATTTAATTAGATCTAGCCACAACCGCCAATTAAGCTCTCACTTTAATATAGAACCAAAGCGTATGGATCAAATACACAACCTGAATTGAAATTACTTAGTCCTAGTTCCATTTTTTCCTAAAAAATTGTCCTTCTCATTAAAGGAAGTATTTATTTTAGTTTTAAGTTTTACCAATTCACTGTGAATGCTAAAAATAAAAATAGATAAATGTAAAAAGGAGATATTGTTGGAAAAATCAGAATGTACTATGGTCTGTGTTATTTACGAGTGACTAGGGAGACCAAGGAGAAGGGAAAGGCTGTACTAACAAAGCAAAGCACATAACTTATAAATATCTTGAGCTTTGAGATGCTGAGAAGATATTTGTTCAGTTGAAACATACATACGAAAGCAGGCAGAATTACATTTCTAGTCAATTCAACATATCAAAACTTGTGTAAAATCCTGCAATAGAGAAAGCACGATCCAACAGACTGTGACTTTTGAATGTTAGGGTGAATCTTACGGAACATCCACTCTTAGTGACTCTTTCTGGCACGGCAGCTTATTTGTAGAGTAAGAAAAAACAGCAATTTTGACCAATCAGAATTCCATCAATCTCAGCACGATTCAAATACGTCTGTTGACTTTCAATACCAGTGTCCAAACTGAATTTGAGCTTTTTAATGGAAGTTAACATGCATTGTTGGCAAAAAAAAGCAGAATCCCTGACACATAAAAATATCCATCTTTCTCTATACTACAGATTTTAGAAGGCACATATCCACATTGGCTATGCTCACACTGAAACGAGTTGAAAACTAAAAACTAAAAAAAAAAAAATAAAAATTAGTCAAAATCCAGCTGTTGCTGAAGTTAGGAAGAAGGCTCACAATTTTGTCCTTCTGAGCCGAATCAGGCTTTTGGTTATGGAGTGCCTCCTGAGTTAAAATGTACATCAAGCTGATGATTCACATACTTGAAGAGCACTTTCGTCAAAAGGCAAAGGTACAGGTGTTAAGGTGTTTACTGCTACTTGCAGACGTGGTGGTGGTGGACTATTGATGCTACAGTTCACGCTGATTCAGCTCCTACGTTACTGGCACTGTAAGTACTGCGTTCGGATCAGGTGGAACCATTAATCCAGAAATAACAACTCTGGAACTGATCCAGGCACAGCAAATATCACACAAATTCCCCTACAGAAGGGGAGAAAGCTATGTTTATCCATCTTCAACTTTTTACTGAAGGATAATAAAAATTCAGGCCAATCCCATTCCAGCAAGAGAGGAGAAGAGGGCCGTTCTAAGAAGAGGGAAGTCTACAGATTTAGGAAGTCTTTCTCTTTTCTTTTGTTCCTTCCCCCCCAAATAGCTTCTTAAAGTGGAGACGTGGGGAAAAGATAACAAGACGTGTATAGAAAAGATTTATTTCTGGCCAAGATTTTGAGCTGTCCATCAGGGAGGAAAAGGAGCAGTGCAAAGTAGATGAGGAAAGGAAATGGCTGGTTGCATTCAATTTTCAGCCAAAGGGCTATTCATATTCTGGAAAATAAAGATGCTCTCTGACAATCTTTTTCCCACATAATTTGGTATTTAAAATTACTATAATTCGCATGATGAAAGATGACTTTTAGGTATAGTAAAAATTCTACTTACAAATCTCCATCTTTAGTCTGAAGTTTTACCTTTTCATATTTTACCCTCACTTTGGCAGGTTTTCTGGACTCTGGGACTGTGAATCTAAACACTTACATCTGGACCTGGTTGCTTGGTGTCCTCCCTGTGCATAAGCTGGAGCCATCAAGCATTTTTTATGCATCTCTGAATTGTCTTTTCCACTGTGAAATGCATTTGTGGTTTTCCCCTTGTCAGGCTGCGTCACAGTGGATATCAACCACAGCTAGTGCCGGGCAACAGAAGATTTACAGGAGAACAGACCCATGATGTTGCCTCTCTGCAGCAGGACATACCACCCCAGTCCCGGCTGCAGAGTGAAAGCTGGTCCGTGCTCCTGGAGAAGGGAATCTAATCCCTTAATAACTTTCCCAGGGCTAGACGGCAGTGTCAGTTTTTCCCTGTTAACTTTCCTTGAGAATAGCAGAAACAGACAAAATTTCCTGTAAAAATATATGTACATAGTAAAGATTATGACAAAAAAAGTCTTTCCAAGACAAACAACCCACAGCACCATTACCTTTGAGAGTTCAGGTATGTATTGTCATATATAGGTAAATCTGGTTTGCAGCTCTGAATGACTCACAAGTTAATGACTTTAACTGTTTTAACAAAATTGCAAACTTCCATGGAAAGAATTCAACTGATTTCTTTCCTTCCCCCACTTCTAAATCGCAGAAAACAGAAGCTCTGACTTTGCTTCATCCGAGAATGTTTTCTTTCGTGAAATGAATATTTAGACAACATATTTATTTTTTAAAAGCCTGGCTTTTTTTGAGACTGATCTTGAACTCCGCTTACTGGCAAGTCTGCATTTACAAGGCTGCCGGCTAAAAATAACGCATAAAGAAAGAAGTCATGTGGAACAAGTCAGGGCACGACACAAACATTAAGAAATAAAATTCTTTGCAATATTCTGCGCTCATACAGAAAAAGTTAAAGTTCACGGTCACAGAGGAAAAAGCCTGTAAGCGGTCCAATGCAGTAGACTAACTATTGTTATAAATTGAAACACAGCCTACCTCAAAATGTTCTTTCCACAGTAGCATGCAAGTATGACAACGTAAGCAAAGCTGAGCTGCTGTTCAGGTAAACGCTTTTTTATGTACCCTGGTTGTTGCAAGGGGGTCCTGGATTTATACTGGACTGGTGGCAGAAGTTGAAGATGTTGCTAAAGCTGTAGAAAACCACTGTCATGAATAAAACAGCACAAATGAGCTTCAAAAGAAGCCAGGATTTTTTTATATGTTCAGAGTGAGATTGAGAAGAGGTTTAGAAATCAGTTGATACGACCTGGGTTCTTCCAGCTCTCCATAAAATTGATATCCTAATAATTACCACTGGACTGTAGCGTAATCTATTGCTTGCAAAGTGCTTTGAAGTTTTTAGATAAAATTTTATGTGTAAGATATTAAAACATATATAAGCCACAACGTGAAGTTTGTATATTGAGAACATTTCAAGACAGATACGGGCAAACCAGATTTTACTGAACTTTTGATGGTGAGAAACAAAGATTCACAAGCTTCAGTTCTGTGGAATCTTCCACTTAATATATCTTCCCTAAAAAGAAATAGGTCGTTGTCTTGAAAATATATATAGACTATTTCCAGTATTAGACATAACTATGACGTAACTATTACAAAGTCCCCTTTAAGCATTTTTAGGAAAATGATTCAGTTTATGGTAGCTTTCTAATCATTTACATTTCAAAATAGAACACTTATTTTAGAATCTTCTTTGGCATGTGTTTAAAAATTCTGCTTTTTATCCCAGTTCTGTTTCAAGATAAGAAGGTTAAGACTTTCAGACTGCATGCTCAGAATGAACCATGTGCTGCATTGTGTAGCTGACTGGTGTATACGTAAATAACAGTGGAGAATAAAGTGGATTTGTGAATGGACCTAATCGTGTGCACATGCAAACCAAGAACAGTGGCCTTTTATACTGCTGTTTGTGCAACACAAGTCACGGATATGCAAAGCATAAAGGCGCTTCTGCCTTTGGGCTACTGAGTAACTATCGCAAAACAATTTGTCTCAAATTAAATGGCTTCAAAGATGCAAAATAAGCATGTCATTCACCTGCCATCTCTGCCTTTATTATGCCTGATTCTATCATATCATAGTCTTCCTAATCCTCCTCTGTGGGCGGACTGCTTGCACCACTCCTGGTTTGCCTCTGACTGCAGCAGTACCAGTGCGAGTTTTCTTTCAGCAAAACCGCTTTTATTTGGCAGCATCGTAACATCTATCATAAGAATCGAGAGCGAGTCCTTTTTGCTGCTCTGCCAAGATCTTGAAACTCACCTCCTTGTACTGTGAGCATTTTTGACCCGAGCTAATGTGATTCTTGACCTGTCTAAGAACACCGAGAATCAAACCGCTGTCTCTCGGGAGAGGCAGGTTTAGCAAAATAATCTCAAACTCATTGAATCACCATGGCAGCAGAAAGAGATACAGATTTCCGCTGAGTGAAAGGATCTACAGATTGGAGGCAAGGACGCAGGGAAAAAAAACAAACCACCCCTTCCCTCCCCTCCTCCGTCAATACTTCAGAAAGCCGTCTTAGAAAATAACGGGGGACTGAAAGCCGTATCGCTGCGGTTGGGGTAAGCGAGAGCCATCGAACAAAGGCATCGGGCTCGGAGGGAGCCCAGGGGAGGCTATTTGGTATCTGTGTGCGCACGCAGGACGCGGCAAGGGATTACCCACGTCGCTACTTACCGCCTGAGATCCCTATCGCCCTTGTTAGCTCAGGTACGTCGGAGAACAGCTGAAACAGCTCCACGGGTTTGGTCCACTAATCACTCCGGGCAAGGTTGTGGCACCCTCATTAACACATTTAAATCAGGCTGGCTACTGAGGCAATAAGCTGCAGAGCAAAGTAAACAGTGAAAGAATTTGGGCTGTTATCAGCTCCCCTCATATGCAACAAAGTATTAATTGATAGAAAGGCTACACTCTGGTAAAGTTTGAAGGCGGACTTGCTGTTCTCTTCACAGTCAATTAAAGAAAAATGTAAATATTCAGAAGCCAGGCCAGAAAAAAGGTAAGGAATTGATGTGGTCCTCTCTCCCTAGGCGGCTGCTGCTCGCCTGCGTGAGATCTGGGATGGAGGGCTGATGCCCCACCGCCTCCTGCCCATGTGTCAGATCTGCATAGGAACCGCTGCACAACCTGCACCTCATCCATCCAACTGCACAACCTGCTTCTTGCCGAACACCGAGCATCAGCATGAGTGTATTCCTTCCAAATCCACATGGAATAACGTAATAAGCTACAGGACTGGGGGCTCCTGACGCTTGAACTGATGCACAAGAAAAGGGACAGAAAGCGCTTGCGGAACCCAGCTCACCTTCTTTCTTTGCAAAGGGAAGTCAGTGACGCTTGCCATCCCCCAAATCCCCTCAAACACCCGCGAGTGCTGCTGCTCGCCGCGATGGCTGGTGGTGTCAGGGAGGGGAAAAGGCAGGCAGAAGGAGGGCACGACTCGCAAAGGAAGGAACACATTGCAGTTCTGTGTGGCGAGCATGTTCATTTTAATTGCTGGGGAACAATGCTACGCCACACCACCCACGGCTTGGGCCTGTGACTTAGTGGCACAGTCTGTCCCTACACATGCAATATGGCTCGCTTGTTTTTTATTATTATTTTTTAACACAACTTTACAACTAGCGATTTAACGGTTTCGTTTCCTGAGTGGCACTTGCACGTTGTTTTCACGGCAGCTTTTTGTAATTTGAGGACCACGTTTCTCTGACCTATCGCTCTCGCCAGTTTGGGAAGGAAACCGCAGATGACTATTTGCTGCCCCGAGCTCCTACCCCGGGCAGGCAGCTGCCGACTTTACCTGCCGCTGCGGTCAGTCGCACCCCAACGTAGGGTTAAAAAGCACTCTTTATGCACAGCGAACACACTTATGGTAAATCCATGCTGTTTTTAAACAATCACAATGAAAGCCACTGTCGCATTTTCCTTGGTGCTGGCATGCAGCTGAGCGTTACGTAGGGTCCCCCCTCTTGGAACAATTTTTTACTGATCTTGCTTTGTTTAAACTGCTTTGGTGCATGATTTGATGGAATGTGCGGAGCAGAAGGAAACTTTGGATTGAATGCCAGATGCCTGCTTCATTCCTCTAACCTACAGTGTTATTAAAATATTACCAACTGGTTCTCAAGATCTTTCCACTGCAACAACTTAAAAATAATTTGGATATCAGTTTTTTTGCTTACTGTTGTGTTGTGATTGTTGTCTCTGTTGTCACAAGTATGAATATCAGGTAATGGGTACCATTCATTTTTGTAGTTAGTAGTTTTCCTGGGGTGCTAGTGACAGGAGAAATGTATGCATTAAAACAAGCGTGATGGAAAGCAGCTCTCTTTATAATTTCAGCCCAGCTGCTGTATTGATGGATACAATCTTTACCACATGCTCCAGGTGGCTTCTAATGCCTGACTCCCTGCAGAAACCTCTATTTGCACATCTTAAACCACTTATTGGATTTGAACAGGATTTTTCAGCCTGAGTGCAGTAACAGTGTTCACTTATGTAATATTTGTAAATCCTGGCTTTACATTTCACTCACCAGACTATCTTCAGAGGTATTCAACAGGGCCTTTATGTGGTCTGATTCTTGCTTTTTAGTGAGATCCCGTCAACTTGTATAGCTACAAAGCGCATTGCTAAATTTATTTTCCATCATTGTCAGGGGTTTACAATGAAGTGTAACTCAATTAATCAGCCCGTGCTGAATAGTGCTTTTCTTTGTCACCAGATTTCATATAAAATTCATCTGAAAGCTTTGTATTCAAAGTTCACAAAGGTTAACCTTTATTCAGGGCATGCATCTCCAAAGGCTCTAATCAACTTGTCTACTGTTGTTTAAAACTTCACTTACCACTGTACCAGTTGCTTTGAATTATTGCGCTTGAGACCTTTATTTGGTGCCTGAGTGACTGAACTGGCACACCGAAGGCTGCAAAATAAAGGGCTTTTATAATTATGGATGGGTAGAGCAGTTACTAGAGGATATATATTGCATCTTGTCGCACGCATTACAACTGTCCACCACCCAGACATTTACTGTACGCTTTGTAGCTGTGCAATAAAACTTCAAGTGTTCTCATTCCTCCAGTAATTCTGTGCACAGCCCAGATCTCGTATAATGTTTAAGGGACTTAATAATAAGTTAGTGTACTAATTAGTGGAGACAACAGCAGACACCCATGATTTATAGCAAATGCCCAACAGATGATTACACTGCTGAACCACAAGTAAATCTTTTCAGCAGTGAGCCTTTACAATTAATTGCACATCAGTATACTTATTTTGCTCCTTTATATTAAAGAAAAAGGGAAAAGATGAAAATGTTCCCTTTGAAAGGTGGACCTTATGGTGGCTGCAGGTGTTTCTGCTGATAGAAGGCATTGGTATGCAAAACCAGAACCATTTTCGGATAGGATAAACTTCTATTCCCATCCTCCTTTGTTTAGTATGAAATATTATTCTCCACTTGAGTGATGTTTGCATTCCTTTCCAACACAGTTGGTTTGATTTGTGACCTGAATACAATGACATACATACCAATGATCCATTACATGAACTAACATATTTGGGATTCTTGAAGGTGGGAGAAATCTGACTGCATTATTTCTTTGAACTTTGGCATAAACGGCACATCCCTTTTTTTTTTTTTTTTTTTTGAGCTAAAATGTCATGAAGATATTAAGCACATAAATTTAATATGAACCCAAGGCAGCTGAACTGACACAATAGATCTAAGGAAACATTAGTGCTCAGATTATTGACCCAAAAGGCTGTAAGAAGGATTAGCACGACAGACTGTAACAGTTCCTCCCCAGCCTTTATAGTCTGCTGGGTCCAAAGTCCACTTTGCACAATCTCCCAAGCAGAGAATGTTCTCCAAATTAACATGTTTTCTAAGATACCTGCTAAGCTACAAACCACACTCCAACAGAGCTGTTGGGGTCTATCCAGTAAGTATTAGGCAAACCAGAACATAGATAGAACGTAGAACAGAAGCCAGCGCGTAGCGGGCTTGAAAACGCATCATCAGAACACTCAATAGAACAGCATGCAATTTCAACAAAAGTATTTACTTGAGATATTGGCCAAATCTGAGGTAATTGACACACATAATATAGTTTGCAATTCACACTGGAAGATTATTTTGAGCTAATGGCTGTTACCTTTAATATAGATTATTTTTCTTTTCTTAATTACTACAATATAAAACAAGAATAAGTTTGATCCCTATATGTTAAACAATAACTAGCAAGAGGAGGCTTCAAATGAGTCATCTGGCCTCTCATGGCATCATTGACTTTTTCTTCAATCTCACTGGTGTAAAAATGTCCATGCCTTCATCTTAAATAAGGCAAACTTGGCGTTCTAAAGCAGCTTTTAATTTTCCATCTGGAACTTCTTCCAAAGCAAAGATGGCCATTGCACTTCCAAAAGAGAAAAGAAAATGAAAAGTACTCTTAACCCCTCTTCTCTTCTTTTTCTTATTTTAGTTGTAATGTTCCAAATATTATTTGAGGCAAACTGAAAGATAAGGAAACTGAGGGAGGGGAGAAGAGGAGACATGGAATCTCAAAAGCTAAAAATAATGGAAAATCCCTAACAGTTTTCTTTTAAAAAAAAATGTATTTATCTTTCAGAGAATTAGGTTTCTCCATTGATATATTGGAAAATTGAAGACTATCCATGAAAACCATTTTTCAACCAACACTGCTGTAATCACGAGGCTGCTAATGCTTCAGGGCAAATCAATTAATCTGAACATCAATATCTCCATCTGTGATATGAATATAATAATTCTTCTCTTTTTCTTAATTAATTTGTAATATGCTCTCTCCTTACTTGCCAAGTGCCCATAGCATTCATCGTTGAGGACTAATTCCAGGGAGCTGGAGGGGCTGGACCAGCAGAGGCCATGAACCCACAGACAGAGGTCTAGTCCAAAGTGTTCACAGAGAGTGGGGATCTCCCCTAAAGTGAGGTCTCTGTCCTGCTTACCACAGGGTAACGCTATCCCAGGGCATCCTGAGGGTGACACCTCTCACCAGGAGATCCAGGGAGCCCAGCCCAACCACGCGTTTTGGCCACCCACCAGTGTTGCCCACCTTTGGCTTGGGGAGCGTTTGCTCACAAGGCTGTACTTAGCATCAGCTCCCTTACCACAGCGTGACTCTCATCAGGCATCAAACCATTTTATGCAGGATGGCCTCAAAGGCTGCCAGACACACCGCAATGAGCTGGCTTGGCCTCTCGTGAGGTACCGACTAAAAGCCCGCCAAAGTTGATGGGCAGTGCTGTCGCTGCAAATAGGGTCCGCAGCACTTCAAAACTATTAGAGCCACTTTTACTTGGGAGTCATCTCTTCTATGAGTTACTTATCAGTCACTCTGCTGGCACGTTGCAGTCACATTGCTATTACAGCCTAGTCACAGCCCCCATTACATGACAGTTGCTTTAGAGTGCAGAGCAATCCCATTGCACTTACTTTATATTGACAGTTGTACGATGCCACTGTCATATCACAGATATTTCCTTGTCATAACTTAGCGACATTGTAGTCACACGACAGATACTTTTTTAGAGCGCGCTGAATCTTTTGCATGGAAAACTCTGATAACAGCCGTCACTGCTTAGTTATCTCTTACCTGTAGTCGTGACAAAAACATTTTGTGGTGGTCACCTCTAGTAGGTGCTTTGACTGTCACACAAAGAACTACGGAAAAGTTGCCGTTGCTTACTACAGACTGAGTCCTGGGTCCTTAGAACCACTTTAATGTCAAATTAAAGTAGGAGCCAAATATATTTACAGCCAATTACATATTTTATGGATGCTTCTTAATTTTACTGTTCAAATACTGTAGGCATTTCCTCCGGATTTTGCATTGTTATCCTTATTAAAGCTATGTGAATAATTAAGCATATAATTCTGTTTGCGTGTTTCACAAAAAAAGAATCATTTTTTTTCACAAGCATTTGTCATGTAATTTCTCATTATAACTGGTAACTCTTTGTAGCCATGTGTTGCATGCATTTAATAAGCAATATGTAAGTTGTGTATCGGTACAGTCCAAATGGCTTATTTCTGCTCATTCATTGACTGATGAATACAAGGAGAAAGCACCACTGCTGTTAATGTTCCTTCAGGATTTTTTGAGCAAAATGTTACACTGGAAACTGAAACTGCTTTTAAGAGACATTCTTCCACGTGCCTTTAAAAAGTAATCCTTTTCCAGCAGTTATATCACAAGAATATTTAGAGACAGAAAGAGGCTATATGTAGCCTAAGTGAGAGAGTTTAAAAATTTGTATCAATGGAGATTTTGCAGTATTGCCATTGCTGTATATTTATCTGAATATTACAAAAGCTGTTTTTCCCTAAATCTCCATAACTACACACCAGCAAAGAAATTCTGTCCTCATTCAAACCTGCATCAAAACTCATCACCTTGAAGTCATTTCACCCCAGGACCAGGTAATCAATGCAAGTCCCTTCTCTAGTTATATAAAATTTTCCAGTGCAGAGGAAATAATACTAAAAAAATCACACCCCCCCCAAATGATTTTCTTTGTCTGTCTTTGATACTGTAATGAACTATTGATTCTGTGAGTAAGTGTTCCATATTCCTGTCCAAATAATCTTGGGACTCATTATATGAAGACTGGCCCTTGTCCCAGGTTCCCAGCTCTACAGTTGGACTTCATTACCGATCCTACACATCGTATGGGCTGGTACTTGCCTTCGAGTACTGAGCAGGATGTAGCAGAATAATTTCTTCTTAGCTGCAGGCAATCTTTGCTGAAGACATTTTTATGTTTCTTTTTGAAATGTAAAACGTGAGGAAAAACCCTGGGTTTCAGTCTGTCTTTTAACAACTTTCTTATAAAACATAACTATTAAATTTTGTTTATTTCAAGATTTTTTTCCATCTTGATTTCCCAAACAGCTATTTGTTTGCTTTAAGTTATCTCAAAGACAAGTGCTGTTCCGCCTCAGGGGATGTTTCTGTATACTCAAAGCAGAAGCCCACCACAGCGGCTGTCGTACCATAGTATGACCGTTCTGAGGGGGGAGACTGATTTTTGATACAGGCTGCTTACATCAATCCTCTTTCCTGCACATTGCCTTGTGGCATTATCTTCTAATTATTCACCTGATATATTTAAGATGCAGCTCTTTAAGTTCTTTCCCCGTATGTCTCTCCCACCAAAATGTTCTTGGTTTCAATATGAAGAGCGTGCTGCAAATTGTATTAAAGCTTTATAAAATGAAAAGACAAAGGATGCCCTCAGAAACGCCACCACAGATATCAGTGGAGGTAATATGAACCTTGCTGAACTTGACTTTGAAGCCCAAATTTTAAAATTATGATCCGATTTGAACAAGGATCACACTTGAGTATGACAATGTCAGTTGTATGAAAACTAGGGTATTTTTACAGGCAGAATCCCATTTTTACATGCAAATCCAGCACAAACTGAACAGGTTTTGTATCTGGATACTTTATAGACTGTCTACTTCTGCCAGTGCTTAAAAATGACACAAGTACATGATGTGCCAGTGCAAAACCACATTAAACAAGAAGCCTGATGTTCTGCTGATAATCTAACATCTACTCTAGTTGATACCCTTAACACTTATACTCATTTTCAGCCCTGCATTGCTAAAATCTCTTGAAATAAAATCGAAAATAAAATAAAACTGAAAATGACATAATAGTGCAAAGTCAAATTAGAAAAGAACCAATAACTATTAACATTTTAAGAAATAACCAGGGGAAAACTAGCAAATTATCCCACAGAAAAGAGATGATATTAATACAAATGAATAAGAAGCTAATCAAGAAGAGGAATCCGAACACCCACAAAGGAGTTTGCAAGCCGTCCTAGGTTTATTTCATTAGTATGAATATACCTAAAATATCTGATGAAAAATGAACACAAAAAATCTAAAATCCACTTGTACTGCTATATGACTAAAATCATAAGCAGCCAGATTATGCAGACCTGCCAAGTGAAGGCTTCCAGTCGTTTCCCTCTTCGCAGCACATTGCATACTTATACCGCAGAAGCATGTACTCGGCATGGAGCAGATCTGCAGCCGTTCAGTGGCCTCCAGCTTCAAGATTTCCCCCAGAAAGTGAGATACAACAGATGTACATGCAGTCTTGTTTTGAGGCTTTACATTGTGGGGCAGATTTTGCATCAAACAAAACCTATGTTTCCTCAGGCATCAAACACTCTTCTCCGAAATTCAGACCTGAACCTGTGAACCCCAATGTGGTCTACGCCAACTCCAAAGAAATTGTTTAGGAAGTAGAGAATCTTTTCAGAATGATCCATCCCTATATACAATCTTCCTAGCACCTCAAAACAAACAAGTATTTTTTCTCACTTTGGAGGAAAATGAGTTGAAAGCATCTGTTTTTCATGCCATCACACTTTTTTAATTTAAAGAGCAAAACCAGAAATATATAGCGGAACTAATATGGGCCACAATCTTTTTACACTTATATGTACTATCTGTAACTGGAGCAATAAAACTTTCAAAAACAAACGACCTTTTTTATGTCCACTTTTATTTGTCTACCTTTCAAATAATAAAGTAAGTCTATAAAATAGTTCTACTCTGTAACTTGTGAAGTTAAATCCAACTCACCAAAATAATGAAGGAACAACGCTCTTTTAAAAATAGATCCGGTTGTAGCTTAATTAAAGAAGTTAAATACATTCCATTGCTATGAGGCACTTCACAGGAACACACAATTTATTATCCGGAATTAGTCACCGGGTGGAAAAAAAAATTAAGTTCAATGCTTACTGTTATGGATTAAGGTAGGAGAAGCGTAAGATGCTACCAATTTATTTTGTTGTTATTTTTAAACCACACTAGTGATCAGTTTCAAGCAATTATATGCAAAGAGAAGGAGTTGCTTCCTTGGATTTCTTTTGTTAATGCAGATCGTTTCATTGCGTTTCCTCTATGTATTTTAAAAAAAAGAAAAATATGGTAAAATATTTCAAGTCAGTACATTTTCATCATTACAATGTTGCTTCTGAATAGTTTACTTTTACGCACTGAAAGTACCTTGCATTTGGGTTGTTATGAGCAGTATATTACTTAGCATCTGGCATTACACGATCCATAGATGCAGTATTTATTGTATATTACTCACGTGAAATGTCTGTGTAGAGGGCCGGTATAACTGCCATATAGACTACAGCGAGGAAATACCATGCGAGAGACCTGATATCTCTCTCTAGATGCACAAACACTAGCTGGGTGGCTGGCCAGCACACCAGAGGGATGTATGCACCAATGGGGCATCCGACCTGGCCATAGCTGAAGGTCATTGCTCAGCCAACCTCTGCCCACGCCAGAGCAAACAGCCTGTGTCTGCGGGACTAACTGGCCAAAAAAGGTGATTTCACAGGTCATGTGCTACGCAGACCTGGTTTAAGTAGTTTAATAAATAAAATTAGCTATCCTTGAGTGGATACACAGACCGTGTTGACGGTTTCCTGACTACCAAAAACTGCTGACTGAATCTGACCACAATTCCAGTAACACAAAACAACACTGCATTTACCCAAAAGCAAGATTAGGGGGGTTTGTCCAAAAATTTAACTTACATTTTGGAGGTTGTCTTCCCTTTGCATTATTGTGATACCATGACTCTACACTGTGGAAAGTTCCTCGGTTATGTGCACAAATATGCCCAAAGCAGCCCGAAGTTTGAGCAAGACGATGCAGTGATTTGTTGATTGTTTTCTCACTCACTAAGGAATAAGTGTGGGATGGATCAGAGAATTCTGGTGTGATTTTTGAAATACTTTAGGTGAATTGTGAAAGAGTAAAACATCTGGACATGAGAGGGACAAGTGCAAGAGGGAATATACCAGAAGGTATAAGTAGGAGTTACAATGCAGATTTTAAGCTCATGGTGGTACTGTACGCAGAAGAAACTAACAATTGTGAGTCCAAGAGGAAATATAATATTACTGAGGCAAATGTGCCAAGATGGAAATAATCAAAACAGAATCTGTTAGGCACTAACTCAGTGCAGAAATTACTCAGTGCCTGAAAAAGGGCACTTCCATGAACTATCCCAGAATCACAGAACCACAGAATAGTTGAGGTTGGGAAGGACCTCTGAAGGTCACCTAGTCCATCCCTCCTGCTCAAGTAGAACAATAAGTTGCAGAATGTGTGCGCTAAAAAGAAAGAAAAAAAAAAAAGATAGAACCCTAGTTACACAGGAAATCATTAAATGGAAATCTCAAGGAATAGCACAAGCATGACAAATAACATGGCAAAAATTCAAGACCAGTAATGGCTGGGGCATACAGATGATGTGTCATAATGGTTTTTACCTACAGTGAAGGACTTCACTTTGCCAACATCTACCTTCCGACTTCACCAAAACATTCACTGCATTCCAGCAATACGTGAATGGATTGCATAAAGGTCACGATTATCTGCTGAGCCAAATGGGAAATGCAGATGCGACACCAGTTTCCTTTGATGAGCCATCCAATAACATCATTGAAGAAATAGGCACAAAATCCGTCATCATCAAAACTTTGGGGAATGAAAAAATGTGCATTACAGTAATGCTGGCAGTGTTAGCAGATGGTATAAAATTGCCACCGTATGTGATCTTGAAGCGGAAAACAATACTGAAGGACCAGCTGCCTCCTGGAATAATTGTTAGGTGTCAAAACCAAGGATGGATGTCTACAGACTTAATGAAGGATTGGCTGAACATCGTTTGGAACAGGAGACCAGGTGTGCTGGTACGCAAAAGAAGAATGTTTGTCCTAGGTGCATTCAAAGGGTATCTAACACCAGCAATGAAGAATATCATTGGAGAAATGAATGCCACTCTTGCAGTTGTACCAGGAGGAATGTCACAACTGCAGGTGCCTGATGTAGCAGAGAACAAGCCCTTTAAAGAGTGTTTGTAGCCCTTATGGCTCTTAGCAGGGGATCCTGCTGTAACTCCTACAGGGAAGATAAAGAAGTCCTAGTGCAGCACTGCTTTGTCATTGGATTAAGACAGCATGGGACCAGATAAATCCAGGAGTTGTCACTGAATGGTTTAGGAAACACTGTATGCCAAATTCCGTGAGAGGATGCAATGATGATTTGAGTTCAAAGAAGAAGCTGAGAGTGGTGAAGACACTAAAAGTGGAGAAGTTGGAGATGGTGAAGAGAGTGACAGTCATGAAAATGATGGTGCCAGATGAAAAATCTAAACTGCAGTAGCAATAAACCATAAGAGAAGAAAGCAGACTACATTCAGGCAAATCAGTAATGAAAAGTTTCTATCCTTGTTTTATGTTGGTTACAGATATGTAATAAACTTCTTTGTTTATAATCTTTTTCTTTAGGGAACTTATTTTAAATTCAGCATCATTGTCCCTGGGTAATATGAAATAATTCTCTATAACTTGAAAATGCTACGAAATAATTTTAATAGACAATATTCTGAGAAAGCAGTATTAGATGAGGAAATCTGAGGAGCTAGCGAAAGCAATTTCTCTCCAAACTATTTACCAATCTGTTATGTAAATAGAACATTTGTCAAATTATTAAAAAAAAACAAAACCACCACCAACAAACAAATCACTTTTCAATTGGTACTGCTACTGGACTGAATGATAAATTCCCCAAGCTCAGAGAAGACAAGGAGGAGGATCTGAATAGGGGTTCAAAATCTGGCTCATTGTCATATTCCAGTGTTGACATTCAGCAAAACCCAAGAAAGTAACCCAAATTTTGCTTTGGCAACACTTAAAGTGAAACACAAAATGCACGCCAGCCTGGCTCTCCCCACTCAGCCCCAAAACCAACAGAGCTGCCCTTGCACACCTCCATCTCTGAAAATCTGAAGATGTGGAGAATCATAGAGATGTTCACAGACCAGGCTGCTTCAGAGGCAGCTGGAGAAGGAAGTTACCTCCACGGCTTTGATCCTCATTGGTACCTTGCCAGAAGAGTTCCAGCTCTTGTGTCTTCACTTAATGCGATGAGGCTGTTGTCTACAAGCAGCAAATCTAGGAGGCTAGAGCTGAAAGCTGCGAATTTCTGCCCCTGGAAATCAATAGCCAAGGCACATCCCAAAGCTGTGCTGCAGGAAAGTTTAAAAGCCAGTGGCCAACTCGAAACTCAGCGCTTATCTGCGCAGGGAAAGGACTTGTGAGGCAGCCTTCTGAGCGGAGAGCGCTGTGCAGTTGTCTGTGCTGGAGAAAGCAAGAGGCAGAGATACCAGCAAGCAAGGTCAAGAAAAGACAGGCATGAGCCAACAAAGTCTTTCCACTGACTTCAGTGGGGTCTGGATCAGGTCCCTTGCAAATACCTCAAAGGTCAGCAGTGGAAAATTTGGATATTTAATATTATTCTCTCTTTTTTTTTTTTTTTTTTTTTAAATTCTCAAGCTTAAGATTTCCAGGCATACAGCGCTTTTCTTGTTGCTGTGTGGAGACCAACAGCCTTTTACTGTGAAATGCACTTGCATTATAACTGGTTCCCCACTACATTTATCTCGTCAGCTATATATTGCCTTATTTATCCATTCCTATCAGCTTTTCATTTGTTTTTTCTAAACACTGGTGCTGACTATACAGAAGCCAAGAAAATTCAAGGCGGTTTCCAAAGCTGATCATTTTTTTCTTTCTTTTTGTAATGAAGACTCCAAACCAGCACTGATGATTTAAAAAATGTATGTCTACAGTTTATAAGCAAATCGACTTCCCTGCCATTCTGTGATGGAGCCTTAGAAATCACACAATGCCTGTCACTATTTTTCAGATATTTAATAAATCTGGTTCAATGATTTTCTGACAATTCTCCACCAAAATTATTCAGGCAGCCTGAGTCCCTTCTTAAAAAAAAAAAAAAAGAAGAAAGAAAGAAAAAAGAAAAAAAAAAGTAAAAAACAATTCTGTATGGATTCAATTTTGAGTCAATAAATTGTTGATTAATCTGGCTCATGGTGTGTATAAACTCAGGCTTAGCTCTAATGGTAATCATCTCCAGAGTGCCATACAGCTGCATGCTTTCATTTCACACCAAGGGAGCAAGGATTAAATCCCTAATGGAGAAGACATATAAACAGTTTTAGTCTCTGCAACAAGCACAGTCCCCATGGCAGCATATTTGTGTATACAGCATGTGAACGTGTGGAGAGGAAGGAGGGACTGGTTTAAAAAAAAATAATAATAATCTTCACACAGTGAATGGTGCAACATGTAGGACAACAGAAAGGGGTGAGGGAGAAACCTAAGTGGAGCTGGGCAAGAAGTTGAGCAGGGTGCATTGCATCGTTAGGCACCTACACCAGCCACACTCAGGTGGCGTAGCGTAAAATATCTCTCCTGCTCTGAGTGACAACATATGTACGGTGACAGTCTGAGACAGTGAGCCGTTATGTGCAGGCTACTGATAGCCATAAACTCCTAACAGCTATGCGTGTTCATTAGTATGCCGCCCTGTCCATTAAGTGGTTCCGTAAAATGCGGTTTTACCCAGACCCTTATTTTCCACCACATAATCTTCCCAAAGCTGTCCCAAAATCTCTAATATAGCAGCGTTAAACACAATGTATTTGTAAAGCTTTCTTTTTTCTTAGAGAATTTTAATCCCATTTATTGGTAACTAGCTTTTAAAATGACAATTTTCCTTGCTGCATTTAGCTTAGTCCAAGGGGGGGGGGGGAAAAAAAAAGGATGCCAGATGTCACGGGGCCAATAAGCAGGTGGGCCGAAGCTTCTGTACCAATTCAAACTGGCACCGCATCAAACCTGGTGGGTATAACCTTTAATTCAGTGCTTCCCTGGCACCAGATCTAGTGCCATCTGCTTAGCTTTGCTAAGCTGTGCTTGTTTCTGTGCAGGGACGATGCCAACAATGCAAACTGTCTCCTACATGTGCAGGGAATCATCGGTGCAACTAGTTTTTCAAGACCCATATGGTGGCATCTGCAAATGTACACTGTCAGCATTGCTACTCGTACCACCCTTCGTGTTTAAGAATGGAAGGAGAGAGCCCTGCTTTGCAATTCACATCAAGCTGAAGGGATATTCTCTTCCTCTGTGCTCCTGTTCTTAAGGGCAACTCCGGGACGAAGGGAATATGTAGCTTTTAAAGAGGAAGCACTTTAGAAATCAGGCATGGGAATAGGGGGAAATCAAGTAACAGTGGGGAAAAAAATGATGATTTTGTGGAAACCCTCTTAACTCCTTGACTGAAAGCTTCTTCAGTGTAGTTAAAGCCAAAAAATCACTGATTCTTGGCTCTTGGGGATATGAAACAGGTTTATTTCCCAGTGGTCACCCCAAGACGGGGACTCTTCCACTTGGCAGGAATGGATGCTGTCCTATCGCCTCTTCTCTATGAGGCGGTCCCATCAAGAAGAATACAGGTCAGAAGGACAGAGTAGGCAGAGGCTGGCTCCAGCACAGCTATTTTGGTGCTTATTCCAGGCATTAAGGACAATGGCTACTGACACGGAGTAGGGGATGAAAAGATAAACCTATATGCAATGATGAGCAAACCCAGAGCTGTTAAAACTCGCTTCAAGCTCTCCAATTTAAGTTTCTCTTCATCAGGGAGCAGTAATACATCCTTCCAAGTGCAAGGACCGGGGAGAGCACGGGGCCATGGACAGCCGATGCCTCCTCCTTTCCTCTCCCCTGCCAGCCAACAGGTGCCATCCTTGAGAGCTTTGCAAGCGCTTTGCAGAGCCGACAGGCGTGCATGGCCGTTTGGAGGAGAAGGGCAGAGAGGCACCATCCTTGCTCACACCTCTGAGCATTGGCTTTGGCATTTTCCATTCCTTCATAATTTGTCCACTCAGACATTCCCACTGGCTCTGATACGTTACCACCTATCACCAACGCCAGTAAGCAAGATCCCGACACGCTGCTCTGCCAACCATCATCGAAACACCTCTGTGCGGTCAGGAGAAGTACAGGGTGACCACAAAGAGCAGCTCTTCTTACTGCAAAATGATTAATCGCTCTCACAGAAGGCCAGAAAAATTTACACTGAAGAGTTTGAATAAAGCCGCTTTCTTTGGATTGCAGACACTGTGCTGGAATGGTTAAATACAAACAAAAGAGTTTTTTTCAGTGGAATAATTTTCCACCTTTGATTTCACAGAAATTTTCTATTGATCTAGCAGTCTTCAAAAAAATCACATTTATATAGAGCATAACTTTACCTGACAGCGTAGCTTAAAAGCAAATCCTTCTTCCCTTGCTCCATGTCCCTCTGATCCCCAAATAGTTCTGTAACACTTTTAAATAAGGAAAAGGTTAACCCAATGGTTTGGGAATTATGAAGCCTGCTGCCATTTTCCTTAGAAACCTCGAGCAATTCTCTATTCCTACAGTAACACGGGCTCCCTGCTTCTTCCCCCTCGGTGTTGGTGCCCTCCCACTGCATCAGCCGTAGAGCCCTCGTTGGGTCAAATTCTGCTTATAGGTCAAAGAGGGAGGAAACATTATGCTTAATTTGCAGGAAAGTTATGCGCCTTCACTAAATCATGGCTTAGTTTCAAAATGTTTAGATAGAACGTAACAAACTATGACAATATTACTTTTATAAATTTTAATTCTACCAGTCAGGTTGTCTTCTCTTTATTTAGTGTAAGATAACTGATCAGCACCAAACACAGCTGCAACTCATGTCACTGGTAACGAATGAGGACTTTTTTGTTGCTCTTATGAACTTGCAGATAGCTTTAAACTGTGACCTTTAAATCACACTGGTCCAAAACTGGCTTTTTTATTATTTTTACAATCCATGTGTTCCTTTCCTTGACATTTTATCTTCGGAAAAATTATAATTAAAGATTATAACTAACAGAAATGAAAACTTCCTTTATGGAAAGGCCAGTATCTTTTGGGCAGAAAGATACTTGTAGAAGAAAGTTTTATTTATTCCTTTGATGTACTAATAAAGCATTAACGCCACCGTAATCTGGCTCTGAGTATTAGACTAAAATTTATTCCTTTAAAACAGTTCACCATGACTGGTATACAATCTGCATGAAATTTCTGAAGGACTCCTCATCACGGCCACTTCCACAAAGAGAGGAACAAGAAAAAATTCGCACTTGTTGCAAGTTTGATACGGATGCTGCTGGTGCATTGCGAAAAACAGTTAATTGCCCAAATCCACTGCTTGCACTGTTAAGCAGCATTTTTGTTTTTACAAGGAAAGATTACTTGCAAATACTCCCTCTTGTGATCAAAGCTAGAAAACCAATGGAATCATTTCCCACTGGTTCAAATCTTTCTGACTGATATGTTCGAGTGTTATGAATAGCCTGTATACAGGATTTTTAAACCTTTCCATTCTTTGGTCTTGTAAAAGTGATGGTTGCCTTTCAGAGACATTAAAAAAAGGCTCATTGGTCTCCTGATGAGGAATTGCATATGCTGAACTTCATATTTCATTACCCATGTGAAGAGGATATATTTAAAAGGATGTATTTGTTTCCTCTTTCCATGTTGATAAGACAATATTTTAAAATTGCATAGGTTGGTGAGTTTTCAAGGAAATAAAACAACAACAAAGTTCCCTTATTTCAACTATCTTCACTGAGTTAAAAAAAAAATAAATACTTTTTAACCTAAATCCCTTCAACCTTGAATTTCACCTATTGACCAGGGGTAGCTGCTGGACATTATGAGGTTAACAATACAACACCTGCCTTAGACTTTCCAGAAGACTGATTAAAATGCATACAAATATCTAAAAAATAAAAATGAAGTACATAATCCGTGTTCTAAACAGCTGTTAAGCTGCCTTTTCCTGCTTAGCCCAAAAAAGACGCTGGCCTTAGAAAATCCATTTTAAGCCCAAGAAACGCCACCTGAGTCCTCATTCAGAAAATCCAAGTTTGCGAAAATCCAGCCGTATCTCTTAGCTGATATTTATTTTTCACAAAAATGTTAATTAGGCTCCTAGGTGTGTCTTGTGCAGATTTAATTCTTAAATTTAATGCCCTGATGTTTCACTGAGAGTTTACCATTAGCGTGTTAGCCATTGTTTACTGCACTGCCCACTAGACATGCTCCACCATTGATTTTGTTCTGTCAGTCGCTGTGGAAGAGGAATAACATTTCACAAATCAAGAATTAGAAATGGTGGAGCACACAGTTCTGATGAAGAAAAATGTTGGTTAGAGACAAAAAAAAAATAGTTAAAGAAATTAGAAATTAAATACCCAAACTTTGACCCGTTTAGGCAATTTTACAGAGCTCTGGTTTTCCTGTCCAGCTACCCAAGGCAAATTGAAAGGAACCACAATGGCTTATGCACATCTATGTGGAGACCAAAAACATGAATACAACTGGATTTGCTTCTGTTTCTAGTAATTACCATATGAAATGCGTGTGCATTATTGCACAGTCAGTAGAGAGCCTCTACCCTGAGCTACCATGTCTCTGGAGAGGATTCCAGCCCTACTTGTCACTCTAAGACCTAGATCCTGCAAAAGTTTGTGTTCCTGCTTCAGTGACCTCCAACTCAAACTGCTGCGAACTCTTCATACAGATTACTCATTGCTATTTACTGGACATCTCCTCAAGTGCTTGTTTTTTCCCCCAAGATATTTTTGCCTATTGTTTTGGTTTAAGTACGTCTTTCACACTTCTCTACTTACACTCCACTGAATTTTACTTTGAGCACCAACAAACAGTTGGATTGTTCTAGAGAGGTTTCTCAGTTCCTTGTTCTGCTGAGATTGCTCCTGAAATTTCTTCTGGATGCTCTTACATGTACCACTGAAGCACTTGAATCAATAACCAGCTTTCGTACACAATTTTATTCATACATATCGACACCACCTGAATCCCAATCTATATCTAAACCTGTAAAGTAACACTCATGGCTTGGTTTGCTTCCAGGGTCCTTGAGGCTTGGTAACAGAGCAACGCACGCTCTGGAGTAAGAAATGATCAGTGCCCCCAGTATTTGTCTTCATCTCACTTGATTATGTCAAAACATTCATATCAATTTATTTATTTCTTTTCTGTCAGCCACAGCTTAACCTTGGATTGTCTTAGCTTATAGATGAAAAGCCCCCATAGAAACCAAGCAGAATGGAGCAGACAAGGAAAGGCCCCTCGGCCCAAGCTGTGCTGCCATTTCACAGTAAACAATGTCCAGGGTAAAACCCTTCAGTATTTTTCACACTCTGCTGAATGCTGTTCTAGTGCATTTTCTTCAGGGGCGTTATGAAGCACACGCAAGGAACGGGCTCTGGGTTTTGCGAGTTTGGAGGACGGCGAGGCTGGCTCCCTGCAAGCAGGACTGACCTTCCCGAAGCATCTATTCTGGCGTAGCAAGGGCTGAATAATCTGAGAGGCAGACATGGAACACATATAGATAAACGAATCACACGGAGGAATACGAAAATTCCCATGCTGGATATGCCTTTTGCAACACGTTAACCCTTTCTGCAAAGAATTTATGGACAAAGAAGTTGTGTCGATAGCTCCAGTCATCTGTGCTAACTCTGCCATAACCGCCATGTGGAATGAACTATGTCTTCAGCAATGTCTGGAATGTTCCCACATCTGCTTAATTTATTTCAGAAATGTCAGCAGTGTCACAAAAATGTTCATCTACACAGGCTTATACAGGGTCTCAAGCTCTAATAAATATTACTACTTATTAATCAGTGACATTCATTTTTGTATGTCTAAACCGATTAAACACAATGAACAACAACAGAGACAAGAAAAATATAATCCCCACTTCCATTACATTCCCATTTAAACAGATGTTTCCTTTCCTTGTTTTATAGACTGGAAGAAGTAAATTAGTTGCAGAGTTTGACAACACATTTTTTACAGCAGCTTACAAACTATTTAAAATCACTAAGCAGGAGTATTAGCATTGCATTTGCTCTGGGGCTACCATGGTGGTGAAATAGGCTTACAGGCACTTCCCTAAAGCCTATGAATGATTCAAACCCACTTTATATGCAAAATCATATATACATGCCCTCTCTCAGATATTACATGCTATGCCTATCTGTGAGAAGGAATACCCAGCAGCATCTAAAGTATAGTCTTTATTTTTATTGAGCAGAATTCCAGCTCTGAATGAGATCGGCTGCCAACCACTGTAGAAACATATAATCTCTGTTCTCAAAGAATTTATACTAGGATTGTAAATCAAAAGGCAAAAGGAAGATCCAATAAACAAGAGTACCAGAACACCAGGAGATGCTGTAATGTCCTAGCACGAGATGTTTAATCACTGTCAATTTTTAGACAACCAGGTTTGTATTGATCTTATCAGAGTGTGTGATTACAGTGTTATATTATTCCTAATTGGCAAAACCAGTCCCTGCTTTTTCAGTCCCCACCCCAAAAGAATAATGGCTATCAAACCACCTTGGGAACAAAAATATTAGCAGAAAAATATTTATTCAGTGTGAGGAATGCATGTCACAAAGAAAGTGGTGTTTTTGAAGTGCAGTTGCACTGCCAAACTGTTATAGACAATCATTGAAAGGTACAGACTGAACATATTTGTATACAAGGAAGATTCCCATTTTCCCAAATGCACTTCTCTCAAAGAAGAATTCGCAAAAGCTTGCATCTAATTCCTGGCCTCACATGCAGCACGCATTGGGCGAGGTTGTGTAGCAAACTGTGAAGTTGGAGGCACATGAGTAAATTTGCAAAGGTCAGGCCAATCGGTAGAAGGAGTTTGCACAGAGGAAAATGAACAATTTCTGGTATGCAGGAACAGGGAAAGATTTGGGTTGCGGAAACAGTGAGATAAAGTTCTTTGGAGATGGTTGAAGTATTGCGACAAATTAACGCTCTCTCTCTTTTCCTGCAAGTTACATCCTCACGACTTTTGGTGAAGCGAGCGAAAGGAAACTCTATCATGCTGCAATGTCAAAACCCCTGCTGCATGGTGGTAACACACAGTGGCAGGGACTGGCTGGTCTTGTAACCCTACACACCCCTAGGATGCAAATATGCTCTTAGCTCAAGAGATGGAATCAAAGATTGATGACATCCAGTCTGCACACATCCTGAAGCATGTGGGATAAACCACAGCAGTGGAGACAGACCAGACCAGAGCACTCCACATTATGGAAGTGGAATGAAGAAATCTTTTTTTTTTTTTTTTTTCTCAGAAGTTTGTTACACTGCACAATGAATGCCCCTTTTCATTGCTTTTGTCTTTCTCAACTTTGGAACTCCAGGACAGTCTCAAAGAACACACAGACAAGTTAAAGTCTCTGCATTGCATGTAAGAGTTTGTTCAATGCAAGGAGGAGAGACACTGTGAAAGCATAGCAGGACAATTACGTCTCATAGGAGTCTCCGGATGATGAGGAAACTCAAGTAGGCTAAACCTGTTGCGAATCACACTCTCTTTTATCCGCCTCTGCAATTGCACTGCTTGGCCCATTAGGGGAATGGCATGAAAATTCATCTTTCTGTCCTATCTACCTACCTGAAGGTCAGCATTAACCCTCTTACAATATGCTTCTGAGGAAGATACAAGAGACAAAATATTTGTTCCTCACATCAGATGCTTCATATCAATGAGAGTACCACCGCATGACTGAGCAGATGAAAAGTTTGGGACACAAGATTCATGAGCAGTCAACACCATTTAAGATAAGCTGAAGTCTGTGGAAGGGAAATTCAGGAGAGCCTCAGAGAGTGCAAACTGGTACATTGGTAAATCTGCCTTGATCTATACCAACTCTGGATTTGAACTTGATATTACGTGTAAAAGAATGGCAAAGAATAAATAGTATTTCATTGGTTTGAATGAAAATATAATACTCAGGAAATGAAAACTGAAATCTGACTAAAAAAACCAACTATCCTACAGAAGAATAAATATAGATCACATACCTGCAATTTAAATTTCAAACCCCAAAGTGACTCTAGCGTTGCTGGCACAGGGCCTGAGAAACCTGCAATGGAGCTAGGTGCTCTACCCAAACCTCTCCCACAGCTCTGCAGATTTCTATCCAAAGAGAAGCGGCTGTGAGAGCAAAAGAAACTTGAAGTACACTGTGGGTGTAGCTCCAAGACAGGGCCAAACAATCACCTGTAAATGATTTAAAAAAAAAACAACAACAAAACACAACAATGATAATGACAAAACAGGAAAAGAAATTGAAAAGCAGTTAAGTGGCGCACTCTGAAATGTCTCCGCTGAATTATGATAAGTATGTATTAGCTGCAGTATGTTTATCTATGTCCACAAGAGAGGATTAGCTGCAAACATTCTTCTGAGATAAACCAGAACTATTTGGTGCTGGCGCTGTTAAATTTTTGTGATATGCAGGTGTTTGGAGTATGTGTGCAGCTTCCTCGTTGGTTTTGATCCAGGTATTTCCACTGAGAGTATTTTTACGCACTAAATGTGACGAGGTACATAGAATAATTGCAAACGCTCCCTGCATCTAGCAAAAATAGCTTTATTCACATTGAAGCTTAAAATAGTTTCGTCTGTTAAGGGCAATGAATATAAATTCTCACTTTGTCAGGAAAACTTGGGGTCAGTGAATTGCACCCCCTTCTAGTTGGCAGGCATCCCCACGGGCCACGTAGGGCCATGCTTCTTGCAGATGGAGGAGAGCACAGCTACCCCGTTTCCGACAGCAGAGAGAGCACGGTGTGAGCGGGCGTTTAGGGTGACTGGGAGATGCGGTCCTGGGTAGAAGGGTGAGAGAAAACAGTCCTCGGCAGTGCCTGGTATCCTTGCAATGCCCCCGTGCTGCAGCAGAGCTCTTCACCCCAGCCCGCTGCCATTTCTGTCCTGCTCTATATGGCCTCACGCCGGCTTGAGATCTGCTGTTTGTCACCTCCCGCCTCTTCTTGTTCCCAAAGCTCTTCAGCTCGGTTATCCTCCAAGGGCCCGGCTTTCCTCTCTTGATGAGACAGGCCAGGAAGATTTCTCTAGCGACTTTGAAAGGCACCCGCTTCTTTCTGTTTTGAGTCTTCTGATGTCCACTGCGTCCTTACTGCCCTAATTGTAGCAGCCATAATTTAGCAGTAATTTAGGTGTTTATTTCAGAAGTGATGTTTTATGTGACATCCGAAATCTATGCACAATTTTGACAACTAAATTCAGCAGACTGGGTGCCAACTAAGACATTTGAAGAGGAGATTAAGTTACACAAAACCCCTGAAATTTTACAACTGCAGATTTTTAACTTCTCCAGTTTTCACTGAAAAGCGACATTTTCCAGTTGAAGGATCTTCCCAAATGAGTCATTTCCTACATCAACAAGCCTAATTCCTCTTACCACTTACCAGCATTCCATTCTGTCAAATGACATGTTGTTGTAAATTGTGCCTCTCCTGCAGTTCCTGCCTTCCCATAACCTCTTGGTCTACGCTACGCTTACGTGAGATGCAGGAGTGGCTCTGCACCTTCAGACTGATTCACATGGAAGGCCGCTGTTCACTTTTACCTAGGGATCACCGCACGGTTTTAATCTTGTTGCTCTTGCCTGCTGAAAGCCACATGCTTGGCCTCTATGCAATGTGATCTATTATTCACATGTAATTCCCAGTGTTTCAGACGGCTTTGGGTTTTCTAAATCTTCACATGTCAGTGTTCCAATTTCTGAAACTTACCATTGTGCTCTATGGTATAATGAGACACCCTGAAGTCTCCAACTATTTGACTACACACACCTTCCTTCACCGCAATTGCCTTTCAGCACAGGCGACTCCCACTGAAATCTTGCATTATCCAGGAGATCTCATCAGTATTTCGTGGCTAGTAACCATGAAAATGCATTTCATTTTTGTTTTCTTTAAATCTTGCATTTAACTTCTCATTGCACTTGTGCAATTTTCAGCTGCAGTCATCAAGGATTTTTTGGCACTAACCTTGAGATGAAAGGAGAGAAATATATTTCCAAACATTAAAGATTACAAGCAATTGATAGCTTCCAGTGGACTGTAGATCTACTCCTGTATCACTTGAGTTAATGAGTTGTTTATTCCTGGCTACTGTTGGAAATCTGTATGGCCTTCATTCACTGTAAGGCTAGAAGCATTAAAAATTCAGAATAGTAATTTCCATTGAGTAATACACCTAAAGTGGACAAAGATTTACCTACACTAATTACACAGCAAGAATATCTATATATTATCACTTGAAGATATAGGTCTTCAATGTAAGCAACAACAACAAAAAATTTCAAATGCACCGTACAAAAAAATGCAGCATTAAAATATTCTGCTATGTACTTTAAAATAATAGGGCAGAACAAAATTCCTGCAAAAATTAGATAGTTAAGCAAAACTAACATAGCAGCCCAGACTTCTTTGTGGTCTTAATTCTGCAAACTATTTCAGCATGTCCTTTAGCCCTTCCATACTAAGCACAGCACTTTAGCACACAATTAACTATAAGCCATTGCCAAGTAGTTCAGTGAATGGGAATGGATGTCAGGGTTGAGATCCAACACAACAGAACAAAAAGAAACCAGCAGATACTCACCCTGCACAAGACCTTGGAACTATCAAGCCAAACCATTCCCTCTTCTTCATTTAGTCAGTGCTAAAAAGCCCTGCTTAAGTCTGCAAGGAATCTTACCAACTCATCAGGTCTTACTAACTGCTGTTACTGAGAACTATGTCCCACGAAGTGATTTTTAAACCTCCAAAACATTTTTTAAATATTTTAAAAAATTAAAATAAAACTTTTTTTTTATTATTTATTTTACTTCCATGAGGACTATCAAGTTCCACAAAATTTCAAGACTTTATTCTGTAATTATCTGACAACTTTTCATTCCCAGTTTTATCTTCACGTATGGCCCGGTCTGCTCATAACTATCAGCCTTTAACCAGTTTTGTCGTATTCCCAAAAAGACCTTTCACTTGCTGTTTTTTCGTTCCCCTGGCAGACAATAACATGTTCTCTCCCAGCCCTTGTTCACCCATGAGTTGAACACACCAAGATCTTCTAATCTCTTCTCATAAAAAAAATCCATCCTTTCCCGCAACAACCATTATTCCAGTTCGAATTCACCTTTCTTAATATAGGTGATCAGAACTGCAGAAACCCTTCTGTACACTCACATTAATATCTTTAGGCTGAGACACGAGGCTCAGCTGATATCTCTGAAGGTTGGGATTGCCACTTTCTCAGAAGCATCCCTCAGACGGCTCAGACGTATCCCGAAACTGATGAGGGTACCTCCGTTCCTCTGCTCCTCTGCCATTTCCTGCCATTGAGCTTATCAGAGTTGTTTCTAGTTGCCCCTCTAAGTGACTGACCTTGCACATTTTGCTATTGAATTACAGCTCTTTTCTACTATTTCAGTCCTCGAGGTAACACAGATCTTCCTGCATTATGTTTCGATCCTCTCCATATTAACAAAACCTCCAATTTTGTCTTATTACCGCACTGCCACTTTTTATGCCTTTGTCATTACTAAAGCTATTAAGGAAACATATGGGCAGAGGAACTGGTTATCAGAGGAAAAGCCAAAACACATCATTTACTGTGCAGCAACTGCCCACCTGCACCCTCCTACCTTTAGTGAAAGAGCGGAGCTGTCTCCGGTTTATCACGGGGTACTGAGGGGCGAGTGTGTTCAGAGAAATAGCTACTGCGCTTAAGCTGTAAACTCACACTTTAGCCCATGACAGTCATGACAGTTGATTAGGTCTCCTTAATCAGTCCCTAATGACCCCTCAAGACTTCAGGGTACCTCCTTCCAGCCTGATGATCCCCTTTAAGCAGAAGCCATCGCCTGATTATCTCGCCCCCAGTCAGCTCTTTACCTATTTTATGAGTTCCCTGCTAATACCCATCCTCTCTAGTGCAATTAGTAAATTCCAGTGGAGCGCTACATTAGATGCCCTACTGAAGTCCAAGAAGACTTGACCTACCTTACTTCCTAGTTCAGTCAATTATTTTACTGAATAACGAATCAAGTTAGCTCTGGTAAATACAGGTTATGTTTTAGCTCACTTAGCTTCATATCTTTTTTTATATTTTCCTTCCAAATTTATTCCAAACTTTATGCACTGTTGAGGTAAAACTCATGAACCTGTTATTGTCCAGAACACTTTTTCTCCTTTCTTGTTATAGGTTTATACTTCTTATTCTCCACCTTTTAAAATAATATATATATATTACTATATAAATAACATATAAATATATAAAAGTAATAGCTAACAAATGCTCATTATGTCATGCTGCATTTACGACACATGTTTTCTTCCTAAGCATGATGATATTAAACTTTTTGGATTTTGATTCCATCTCAAACGTGGATATTTCAGATCCTCTTCTTTTCCCTTGGGTATCTTGATCTGCTCAACAAGATAAATAATTGTTCAACATCTTCAGCCTTGGCAAAAACTGGAAAAAAATAAAAATTTTTCTTTTGAGCCATAGCTAAACCTTAACCTGACCCCCTAGCATGGAAGTATGGCTTCCTTTATTGTTCTTTTGTTAGCTTTACTACCAATAAACCTTCTGCTATTTGTTTATTTGTTTTTATTTTCTCTGCAATGCCTACTTCAGTCTGACTTAAGGTAGTTCTCTCACTTTCTCCATAGTTGTTCACCTTTCAAGTAGCTCACTTTCTTCATCAATAGCTTTTTCCATTCCCTGTGGGTTCACTGTTTATTCCTTATGTCCTTTTTGAGTCTTTTTCACTTTCAGTGTATCTAGACCTGGTATCCTGTCTGCACGTCTCTCCTTCAAAATTTAGAGAGATTTTTGCAGTTTTGACTTTAAAATATTCCAGAGCTCATCCATATTCAAGACACTGAACTTTTCAATCCAGCTGACTCCACTAATTGGGTTGCTTAATGTCTTAAACAGTAAAGAGACCTCACTTAAGCACCTGTTTTTATTTAGCTTCCATTTAATTTAAAAAGAAACCACTGCTGATCTGGATAGAAGATTATTCTCTGAGACCATTGTTTTTGTAATGTTCTCATTACTCACACCAATTCATAACTTCTTGTGGGTCCAGCGATGATGTGGCAATCGAGCAGCCACCACATCCAGAAAGAGCTGCACCAGGCAAACTACTCACGTTAGGCTGCCTCCTTCAGCTGCGGCTGAAGTCTCCTTTAATGGCACAGTGCTACAGTTCCCGGCAACACTTGGTCTATTCAATAAGCTGTTTGTCCATTCTGAATCTAAGTGTGATGATTACCACTTTTACTATTACTGCCACGTGGAAAATAAGGTGTTTATTAACCTTCTCAAAAACACATTTATTCCAAATGTGTTATTTTGTGCGCTCTATTCTTTCCTAACAGCTTAACACATTGCTAGTATTCAAAGCCTTGCACTACCTTTATTTTTATTTTATTTTTTTAATTTTCCACTCCCATGGATCACCACATTCCAAGCCCAGGTTCTCTTTGACCAGGTTTCCTTTACCTCTGTATTGTCTGCTTTTGCAATCTGTGCAAGGAAAATATATTTCTCAAGGTTCCTGCCCAGGTACCCGCATTTATGGTCAAATATTTATTTCTCATAAAAGGCATGCATTTTCCTAGCCAAATAACCAATGCAGTATTGCCCCCCAGCTACTTCATCTGCACAAATGCTCCTTTTCTTCTTAGTGTCAGTTCTTCTAAAGTCTTATGTTTCTTTATCTATACATTGAAGAGACCTATATACATTTACAAGGGCCTTTATTCTTGAATTCCTAGAAATGGCAGGAAGCTATTGGGATATTTTTTTCCCAGCTAGGGTTGATCCATCAGCAAAACAGTTTTCTCGTGTATGCATTCATCAGAGTATTTGCTGAATGACTTTTGTTTTTAATAAATGACTACAACACAATTCAGTGAAACGTCTCCACATTTGATATTTAGTTCCATAGTCTGAAAAACAAATTCCTGTGATCAGAAGCTTTTGCTCCAAAGCCAGAATTTGTTTTTCTCAGATGAATTAGTTATTTGTCATTAGTATTGCCAACAAACTAAATACACTAGAACAGCAGCTGAACATAAACAAGAAACAAAGTTTTAGTTAAAAATTAAAAATATTGAAAATATTTTCAGAAGCACTTTCTCAGATCTGATATTTTTATATTTATCTCTTTTGATCCAGCCAACATCCAGAATGCACTGACACTCAGAAACCGTAATGAGAAAAAAAAAAACAGTAGTTAAAAAAACCCAAAATCTAATGGTGTTTTGAAGAAAGACACTGACGTTAGAAACTATATTCTGTTTATTTTCTCTAAATGAATTGGACACATTTATAATAAAATCATGCATTTTTTTCTATATTAAATTAATTTAGGTAAATTAATTATAAAACAATTATCTGAGTTTTTATGTCATGCAGGAAGTGTCATTTATATGCCAGTTGTATGCAAAGAGAGAAAAGGTTGCCCTCTTAATTTATTGTAATGCATGCAACAATGAAACATGATTTAATTGAAACAAAAGACAAGAGGATGAAAAGAACTTTTTTTTTTTTTTTTCAGAAAAATCCAAAGCATTTGCATTCAAGGCCTTGAAGCATTTCCACATTATAAATTATATATTTATATGTAAATGGACTTCTGGCTTCTGTCCAGAATATTTGGAAAAATGAATTTTAGATTCTGCTGTCTTTACCTTCATTGAGTCGTGAACTATTCCCTGAATATTCCTATAGATTTCTATGGCTTTGCATAACTTAAGCTACTGTGAAGGTGAAAGGTTTTATAACAACATAGGTGCCCCCGGGAGCTGCTTACCCCCCATTTGAAAAATCAAGTGTCCCATACCTGCAAAGCTGATGTGGATGGTCAAAGCAAAGGTCTGGAGTATTTTTCCAATCTCAGGAAGATTTTCTTAATTAAAAAAAAAGATCCCTTTCATGCTGACATGAATCCATGATCCTCATCCAGCCTGGAGGTGTTCAAGGCCAGGCTGGATGGGGCTTTGAGTAACCTGATCTAATGGAAGGCGTCTCTGCCCATGATCTTTAAAGATCTTTTGGGTCTCTTCCAACCCAGATCATTCTATGATGGCTCAAAATTAGTTTGGGTGGCTTTGAGGAAGAAATAGTAAAGGGGAAGAAAACAAAAAAAACTGGTGTACTTACAATATCCCAGGGATTAGCAGGGAATACCCTAACCACTGAGCAAAATTGTGAGCCCTCATACAAAATGGACACAACTACAGGAGACACCAAACAGAGTGGGGAAGTGGACACTTAGGAAGGGAGAGCCACCTTGCAGGAAGACCTGGATAGGCTGGAAGAGTGGGCTAACAAGATGGGTTGCGTCAACAAGGGCATCACCAACAGAGACAAAGAATACATTATCCTACTCTACACAGCGCTTGTCAGGCCACACCTGGAATACTGTGTTCAGTTTTGGTCCCCACTATGCAAAAAAGGTGTGGACAGGCTGGAGAGGGTCCAGAGAAGGGCCACCAACATGATCAAAGGGCTGGGAAGCCTGCCATATGAGGAAAGGCTGAGAGAACTGGGTTTGTTCAGCCTTGAGAAAAGGCTTAGGGGAGACCTTATCCCCATGTTCCAGTATTTAAAGTGTGGCTACAAAGAAGATGGAGACTCCCTTTTTATGAGGAGTCACATGAAAAGACAAGGGGTGATGGGTACAGGTTACTCCTGGGGAGACTGGGTAGCAACTGGTAGCGATAGGATGAGGGGAAATGGCTTTAAACTGGAAGAGAGCAGGTTCAGATTAAACATTAGGAAGAAGTTTTTCACTTTGAGGGTGGTGAGGCACTGGAAGAGGTTGCCCAGAGAGGTTGTTGAGGCCCCATCCCTGGAGGTGTTCAAGGCCAGGCTGGACATGGCCTTGGGCAACCTGCTCTAGTGGGAGGTGTCCCTGCCTATGGCAGGGGGATTGGAACTGGATGATCTTCAAAGTCCTTTCCAACCTAAACCATTCTATGATTCTGTGATTCCAATTGGACACAAAAGGACAATTTTTCATAATTAGAACAATCAGCCATTGGAGTAATCTCCCCAGGGAAGTGGTGGATTCACCATCATTGGACATTTTTAAGATTCAGCTGGACAGGGTGCTGGGCCATCTTGTCTAGACTGTGCTTTTTCCAGGAAAGGTTGGACCAGATGATCCTTGAGGTCCCTTCCAACCTGGTATTCTATGATTCTATGAGATCACTTAAAAGTAGCCAAAAATGTCTTTGTTTAGCACAGGAACCCAAGACTGAACCAAAGAAATCTTTTCTGAGTAAACTGGTTCATACCTTCATAACTTCAAGGTCAATGAATTGTTTACTGGTAAAATTATTTTGTCAGGAAATTCCTGACCAGCTCCTACTTATGAGCTTTATTTCATAACCATCAGTAATGATCATACTGCTGGAAGGACAAGTGGTTTAAATGACTCAAATCTGACTCCGCAAGATGACTCATCGAGTTAAAGGTGACTTGCTAATAAGGGCTATAACTTCAATATCAAGGAAGTGTAGGAAGACATATAGCAGAATACACTTTACCATTCTGCTTAAAAAGGCAAAGAAATACATTACTTAATCCTTTGTTGTGAGTGGAAAAGAAGTCTTTGAGGAGATGATAAAAATGTGGGAATGTGAACAATAAATCACTCAGTCACCATTTTGCAAAATTTACCTTTCCGAGCTATTTCCTACCACAAATAATTTATAAAATATTTATTTTGTTGATTATTGATGTATATTTTGTTACCTTTACTTCTCATAAAATAAATCCTTTAGGCTGTTCTCTTTTGGGGTTTTTGTTTAAAAAAAAAAAAAAAAAAAAAAGAGAAAGAAGGATTTTCCTTTGCTTAGAAAACCCTGGATCTGGATCTCAGGTTTCAAAGGAAAACCTTTCCAGGTGAACACAAACCCCATACCCTGAGGCTTTTTTGGAAAAACTCAACTGGTGGGTTTTTCTTTGGAAATGTCACTGCAGCACATTATAAGAACTATAGTCAGGCACCTCCTGCTTCCACTCTTTTGTTTGGGCTGGAATCTCTATCACCGCGTTTTCCTCCTCCACGTTCCAGGTAAGAATGCAGGTGTATGTCGTAGGACAGTATAGAAATACCTGAGCAAGATTAATGTATGAGTAAATTATGGCACCAAGTCCACAGAGCAAGAACAGAGATGGAGGTACAAAAGCATCATTTGCAACTAAACAATTTCTGGTATATGGCAGAAGTTGAAATTTTCCACTAGAAAGGAAAGGAATCAGCAGAAAACCCTTGTTTCACAATTTGGTGGTATAGACACAAGAATCGGGCATTGAATGATAGAGCTGATACTGCAGCAATGACTCAGGAAACAGGAAAAATATTAGTTTGGTGTCACCCAAAACTATTAACAACACACCAAATTGTTAATTTTGGACATACTAAGTCTGATACAAAGTGTGTTCGTTTCTATATGTAGATTTCAGAGCCTGACTTTATAAAAAGCTTTGTTCCAAAAGGCTACAGTACAAGCAATCTTGGTTGGGCCAGTTTCACAGAGTCCTATAATATAATTTTTACAGCAGAATTTAAGGCAGCGGTCCTTCTGCTTTTCAAATGTTCCAAGGGAAAGGTAGAAGCTCTTGATAATGATTTAAGATAATAAATAAATTCTGATTTTAAATTATCACTTTTTATTTTGGAACATGCATTTGCTTCAAAAATGGGCTTTGGCTCGTTTGAACAAAAAGGCTTCAGCTTGTTATGCAGAACGGGGGGGGGCTGTATCATGAAGTTCATACACAGTAAATCTGGACTCATGTTTTAGTGCCGGGCTACCCGCGAGCTCAGAGGCACAGCTGATCTCCTTCAATCTGGAGTCCCTCCTGGAGTGTTAGTAAATAACTAACTGTTCCACTTAGGCAGGTGCTGTTACAAGGCAGGTTATAATTACATCTACGCTGTGGCTGCAACAAGAAAAACACAGTGCCTCGAAACCTTAAAATTAGGAATGACTTCAGGTTCAACCGACTTCTTTTAAAATGTGGACTACAGCAAAACTAGAAAGCCCAATAAAATAAAATATCACAGCCACCTAGTATAATTAAAGCAAATGTGCCAAATGATTTACTGGTTAACTGTATAATTCCCCCTGGATGGGAATACATCTGATCTGTAGCCAGCACTGCTACAAACATCGTTCCTCTCTCTGGAGTTGAAAATAAATATCTCTGTTGGGTTTTGGGGGGGTTACAATCTCCTGCAGGCCAGTAGGTCACTGCCCTCTTTAGTGTGACACTAAACAGAAAAGGTGAAATACTGTCAATGCGAGTTTTGCTATTGATTTCAGCTAAGCCAGGACTTCATTCCACGTCTTTCACCCACTCTTAAATTTTAGTAACACTTATCTTATCTATCCTAAGAAATTTCAATGGCAAAAAAAAAATAAAAAACACCATTTGACAGGTATGTAAATCTAGAAGCTTGGAATTTTGGGGTGAAGGGAGATGAGGTCTGGAAAATTGGTTCCACGTTCACTGAGACATCCTCAGCCTGCTATGGAAATCTCCAACATGTTAGTGCTTGATCCTGCCTCTCCCCAATGTCAAGTGCAACATCTCTTCAGATTTCAGCAGGAGAATGCGGTAACAGGCACGCAAAAATGAGTGAACTCTGCCTTTTTCTGATATCCGTCATAAATCACCTTTGTTTGCATAAGGCCCGAGGCAAAGTCCATTGAAATCAGCATAAGCCTTTTTACTTTGGATCACGTCCATTATCTCTGCTTCTCCCGCTCCTTTTTTTTTTTTTTTTGGCTGAAATGTCACGTCTCACTTAAGCGCTACAGGGGTGGCCAACTGAAGAGATGGAGCCAGCAACAGGGGTGTCATGAGAATACATGAATGAGATATGTATATTCATAGAAAGATTCATTTCAAAGCAGAATAGCAGAGCGAAGACGCACCAGTTGCTCTTACACACTGATAATTTACACATTTTACACGTTATTACTTTGCTGTTCTACAGCAAAAATGTAGTTACTATAGCAACTGGTTTGTCATATGATCAGAATGCTATTTTTAATATCACTCAAAGATACATATTAACATGCATAATATACGGACTTCTTATGAGGGCTGAAAATACGTATACTAACATTTTTAATCATATAAGGGCTTATTCTTTCTCATTTCTATTATTGTCTGCATTTTTTTATTAGGCTGTGTAATTAAAGACTGTCAAAAAGTGACGGAGTAAAACTGTCCCTACAGCTCCTGGTGAATCCATACAGTTTTTTTCCTTGTGGTACAGGAGATCAGAGGCGCCTATGAGGGAGATCAGAGCTCCTGAGGGAGTCCCAGGGCACTGCCAAAGTCTGGCTGGATGATACGAAGAGCTTTGGCTCCTTCTCCTCCCTTTTTGTGACATGTTCCTGAGTCAGCTTATTTTTTTGGATGACCTATGTCAAACGAATCAAGAAGACATCTTAAAGCATCAGTTTCTTTTCTCAGTCTACACATAAAATGTTTCTGAAAAAACATAGTCCAGCTGCAACAGACGCAAAAAAGCCATTTCCCAGTATCACAGCACCTCCAAAGTCCCATGCACAAGACAGTTCATATTACGACTTTCTCTTTGTTGCTGACCTGAATTTATCAAATTATGGATTTTTCAGTCCAAAGTAAATGTAGGAGAAAGGGGATGTTCAGGGAAAAAATAATTTTGGAATGGCGGTGGGAGGGGGTTGTACACTTTTTCTCCTCGTCTCACTGACTACATTATTCACAAATTTTTGGCGGTGTGGGAGGGGGGAGAATTCTTACTGAATTTGAAACTCCCATTCCAGGAGCAGAATACCCATGCACTCATTTGCCACAACCCAGGGAATATACTCACAGCAGAGCTTCTCAGGTTGCACCAGCTTACGGTTTGTTTTGGAGGCCAATGCAAAGCATTCCTATTGCTCTATTGAGCCTTAAACTATTTAAGATTGTAACTGGTTAGGGAGGGGGAGGGCTCCCAATTCAAATTATTTCAACCTTTTTACTCCCTGTGGAGACTTAACATGCTGTCGAGCCCTTCTGACTTCAGTTGATGGCAGACTTAGACGATTTCTACTCCAATATATAGGTTTAACCTTACAGCTCCCTTAACTCAGAACTCCATCTATACCATGCCCTATAGCCTTCAGCAAAGTTGCCCACATTGCGATTCTGAACTCTCAAAGGTAACCTTGAAGTATAACTCGGGTTCTTTCATGCCACAGGAAGCTTATAGGAATCAGTCTGCATGTCACTGACTTATGGATCGCAGAGAGACACGACAGATGCAGAGCTGCCAGAAGTCAGGAAGGAGGACTTGTGGTACTGCTCTTGCATGTCTGAGCCCAGAGGATCGGGTCAGTTCTCAACATCCTGCAGAAAAAATGCGCATCTGTCCCTCAGCACGTTCATATCATCCGTGGAGCCTTCGGTAAGTGGTTGATGCTGCAACCAGAACTCACGCTGACTGGGTGACTGTGTTGTTGGCTGGCTGGTGTGGGCTAAAATTATTCTCAAATTGACCCAAACTTGAGTCTCAAAGAGAAGTATCTCTCTCCTGATGCCACACTGCTGCGGCAAGACCACCACAAAACATGCAGGTTCTAGGATGCTCACCAGTAGTTTTCACGTGAAAAGATGGAGTACTTCTGATGCAAACAGCTTGAATGAATTTATCCCCTCGCCTAATTAAAAAAGGGTCCAAAAGCCAGCATCCCAAAAGGTTTGGCATCATGAGAGGTTTGTGGTTAAAAAAAGCTTTATCCTATTCGGTGGCTAAATGGGTTGGACAAGTGAAAAAGATCTTGCTGTAGATACTGGCTCTGATATCTTGGCATGAGGAATTTATATGTAATTATTTGTGCAGGAGGACAGAATCATGATGAATGCCTTATATAAATCCCAGTAAATATATAAATCAAAGCTGCTATCGTATAAAGATCTGTTTCTGTTCCTGTGCTATTATCACGGTATACAATAGAAAGCTTCATTATCTGTTTACATCAACACACTCACAGGCCAGAATGCTTTTTTGCTTTCTCTTGCCATTATGTTGTATTATGTGTGGCAATGTCATAGCAACCCAAGATAATACAAGTACTGTAGGGCAACAATGTAATATTTTCTGTCTTTTGTTTTTGAACAAGACAGAATACAGCTACCCACCCTATGCAAGCAATCCGCATATACCAAAGATTTAACACAATGAGTAGCAATTAACAAGCCAACATTACTTACTGCAAGCAAGCATTTTTCTCCATTACATTCCAAAGGTTTAAAATATCTAAAGGGTACCGTTACAGCATTGCAAAGGTATGAGCAGTGTACATAGCAGTGTAGTTCACAGAGTTGTTGTATGTCACCGTGCAGTTATTTACATTTGATTTAATTGAACATACGTATGAGATGTCTAGGCAACGGTAATGTATCTATCACATCTCAACTGGGTTGGGTCTTGGATTAATACACTAAAGGCTGAGAATCACCTTAGGATATGTTAATCTGGCATCCACCACAGTAGTACTGTTTGTAATTGGAGTTGGTGAGAATAACTAATCAATATGTGCATGCAGAGTAAAATGACATTTTCAGTCACCTGAGACAAAGAGTTCAGAGTGCCTTCTCTGAAATATGCAGTGATTACCATGCCCTGACCTTGGCAGAATAATGTATTTAGGCAATCGGGCACACACACACACAAAAAGAGCATCATCAGCCAAAGGATCCAACTTTCCTCCTACTGGACTTAGCTCGTGCCCTGAAATCTCCCTGGTACTCTGGCGATGATGGAACCTGCCGGAGTTCAGCTTGTCAATATATTGGGATGCTCCCCTCAGAGCGCACATTGCTAGTGGTTTGGTTTTGTGCCTTGTATCTAAAAATGATATGCAACAAGACAGTTCACGCTAGCAGGATACACTCTGGTAGGACACTTTGAATTAATTTGCCTACTTTCTTTTTTTCTTCTTTATAAGAGTTTTTTTCCCGTGCTGCGCTAACTTAGTTGCATTGGTTGGGGACTAGATGACAACCATTTTACAAACTCTGACATATAGTTGCTATACACAGAAACTAGACATCTAAAAAGATTTAAATATGGTTTTATAATAAAAGTGGTCTTACCTGTCAATGAAGAGAGAGAGAAAAAAAACAACATTAGAGTTTGGACTAAGCATTGTTAAGTCTGACACATGTAACTACCGACCTGATACTCAGATGTCTGGGAGGAGGCAAGAAGCACACTTGGGCAAACAGGTAATGACTGATTTCTACCCCAAAATACAGAAATATGCAAATCCTCTCAGGAATCTGACTTACATAGAGGCCAAACTTTGCTGACCCCTGTGCGTGGGAGTGGATGAGGATGAGAAAGAGAAAGAGAGAAAGAACGTGCTTGGAGGCAGAGGAAGCAGCTTTGATTAGAGCCAGAACTACGGTTGTAGTGAAGTTCTGTGGAAAAGCCCAGGTAGAGCAGAAGGTGCTGTCTGGGACAGGTTTAAAGATACAAGTAAGAGAAGGCAAACTAATGCCCCCCAAAAATCTGGACCATTTGATCCACCTCTGTTTGTGGCAAAGGATATTGATATTTTCTTGTAAACAGAATTACATATAACAGACCTGACTAATACTTTTTTTTTTTTTTTCTTAACTGGCGTGACCTGCAAGATGTCCAAACTGCTGGATAGTTCCTTGGATTAAAAATGGAAATACATTTTATAAATACAGTGTAGCCACAAGATTATTTCACAACCATTTAAAAAGTGCTCATTTTTACAGTGCAGATGAAGCCAGAGTTAATTAACACTAGTCACTGGAGACAGCAGTAACTCACTCACCTATTTTTTTTTTTTTGCTTGTGCTAAATGGATTGCAATTACTCCCCCAGTAATACTGTGATAACAAAGTTTAATACATAGAAAAAGTATTAACAGCATCAATGATGCATCATGGGAGAGCAGTAACTTGAGGAAAAATAAAGCAATGCTTTTTTGTTCAGATCTGGAAAGAAAAGATTTTTCCTAATAAAGAAATGTATTTTCAACATTGTTTTCTAAACCCAGAAAGGCTGCAAAGATTCAAAACCAGAAATCTGAAATAAGCCTTGAATACTTTTATAATTACATACATCTGCATTATTTTATACAGATGTTTATGATTAGGATCGCATTATTAGAACAAGCAAAGGTCTTTTCTATCTATAAGCAAGCAGGGCCACTGTTTCAGGAAACTGAATAAAACCTATTTATTGTCCCTGCAGGTTTGCTGGTTTGGTTTTGGGGTTTATTTTGTTTGGGTGTTTTTATTATTTTTAATTCTGGTATTTCATCTCAATACAGTTTGCTAGCAGAGCTCAAAAATAGCCTAGTTCCATCCCATCAAGTCTTAATAATACTGTTAAAAAATCAGATATAAAACATTGCTGAGAATACTCATGGAAATGGCTAAATCATTCCACAACAGCACAGTATGGACACTGCAAGTGTAAGGCTGTACAAAACCCAGAGGTTTCATTATTGTCCCTAAGAAATTGTGAATAATACCACCACTGTCCTTCAGATCAAGTTGGAAAACGAAACTGGACTTTCAGTTTGCCCGTCTTGGTAAATTAAATTTTAATATGTTACAGTAAAATAACAGGTCACTCTATTTATTTCAACGTGCAGCGCAAGTCTCTTAAAAATCCCACTGTAGGTAAAAGCTGAAGTCTACAGGATACAAAATGCTTTAGATTTGTAACTATTTTGCACTAATATGGCATTTTGTTTTCCAAAGGACTGTGTTAGACAGGCATGCTGTAAAAATCCAGAGATGCTGCCAGTAATTAGGCAGCTGGGTGGCCTAGAAATCTTCTCCATTACACTTTTGTTTCCTTGCCAGTTCTTCATGTTCTCTCCTGAAAGAATGTTTTGTTTTTGTTTACACAGCTCTTGCAGGCAGAATGAATAAACCTTTTTTCCCCATGCTTGCCAGCCTTCACTGATGCAATATCGGCTTCTCCATTTATGGGCTTTGGACAGGCATTTCAGAGTATTTGGTTTGACCAGAAATCAATTTTCATGTTACTAAAAGAAAACATCTCTAGAGGACTCAAAATATTTTGAACTGTCAGTCAGGTAAAATCGAAGATGAAGTTTACATGTATCTTAGAAAAGAGATCTAGATGGAAACCTTAGTTAAGCTGAGTCAGGACCAGTTGGACACCTGCTTAAAGGAAATTCTGTATGGAAAAAAACACCTTTCCTGGCAAAATCCCCAATTTCCCATCTCCCTCCTTCCTTCTACAACCATCTTTTCACTGTAAGTGTTATATCTGTTCTGCTGAGATATTTATAATCTCCCCATTCAAACCACCCCTTTGGGGCTCTCAGGCTGAGCAGGGCAACCAGGCAATGGGAGCTCTCAAAAGAGAAGCAATTTCATTTGCTGCCTGAAATATTTTGGCAGAAACTCATCAAGCGTGCACGGGACGAGATTAGTCAACTGCCTAAGATGTTTGTGATTGTTAACTTCTGCTCAAACTATACAAATAGTTGGTCCTCATTAAAGGCAACAGCTCAAAATTCAACAATTTATCTTGTTTCTTGGAATAGAAGAGATTAAAACTTTACATTTTTAACATATGGGGCGCTTCTTTTGCTTCCCATTGTCTGAACTGAAAAGAAAACAAAAAGAAAAGGAATACGGGATGTATTTCTAATTTTCAGAATAATTATTCTCCTTCAGGCAGAATCTAATCACAGTGTGTTTCAGAGCAAGGGGAGAAAGTTTCAGAAACTTATGAATTCTAAATAGAAATAGTTTTCAAATATACTTATTTGTCTCTCGATCAATAGATGCTAAAAAAACTGTGAAAAAAATAGTTATTCAAAATAAAGAGATATGAACATAACAGAGAAAATTTAAATTTAAACAATTATAAAAAGTAAGGGGCATGTAACCAATTTCAATGCAAGATCCCCCAAATATGGTAAAGATTAAAAAGTTTAAGACTTCAGCCACAGAATGTTCTTACATTGGACATTCAGAAAATTTAAAATAAAGTTTTTACTATATAGAATAATATATACAATATACGAGTGAAGCAATGCTGCTACAGAAACTTCAACTCTTTCATTACCCTAATTTAACATATTCTGCTAAAGAACAAGTTTTTATAGTCACCTGGAACAATTACTAGAAGAATCAGTACAGTTTTGTGACATTATATTTTGCATTTCATATCACTTCTCATAGATACTGTCCACTATTTAACATTTTTAGATATTTTCAGCTCTTGTTCTGAACTGCTTTGAGCTTCATTCTCTGCTCAGATGTGAATGTTTCTAGAAGTTTGAGAATTAATAAAAATAAGTTGTTGTTCCCCATTTTTGAAGTGGAGTCAATGTTATTTTGTAGCAGATTAAAATTAAATACTCTCAAGATATTCCTCACTTTGCCACAAACATCCTACATGGCTATATTCAAGCCACCGGGTCTATTTTTCCGTGTTCCCCTAGATAGAAAAAGACACTTCTGTAGTTGCCAACTGCAATGTTTTGTGCATATAGTTAGTTATCATCTCACAGTTCTTCCGAAATCTATGAAAACCTGGAAAGACAGTGAATACAAAAATATTAAATATCCATTTCCTTTTGCATCCATTTTCAAAATGCCCACAACCCCTGTCCAAAAATCTTCAGGTTTCAAATAGGAGATGCTCTGGGCACTAGTTTTAGAGGAACTTGTAAGTGGACCATAAACTTTGTGGTATATAATTAAGCAGAAGTCTGGAGATGCCTGCACTTGTTCAGTTTAAGGCCAGTGTTCTTTTTTTAATTTCCAAGGGTAATCCTTCACGCTGCTTTGTTTATCTCCAAGAGACACGAGCACAAGCCCTGTACCCAGCAGAACCGAGGCTTCCCTTGCAGAGCGGCCATCCATCCACCCACCCATCCATCCATCCCTACTGGCAGGGCTCAACCTGCGCCAGCTGCCGCCTTCCACGCAAGGGATGTGCTCTCCTTCGAGGCACTTCACCGCCTGGATAAACAATGCTGCTGTTTGTGTTGACAGCTTAAAAAAATACCACCGTATCACTGACATGCCACTGAACATGTCAGGAGCTGGGCCATTTCACTGCGCTGAAGTGCTTTTCCTTTTATTGCCAGGCTTATAACAAGATTATTGAAATGATTCAACAATAGTCAAGCTGCAGCTATAGATACTTGTTGAAAGTAAATAATAAAAGCATTTTATCAGAATTGCTGTCATTTTCCTGTTGAGGGATACATCTGTTTCATAAGTACATTTTTATGTGTGCCTGCCTTATGTGAACCTGCTCTAATTTAGTTACACTGATAGGTACAGTTGTAGCTTTCTTTCTAACAATATTAACAGATGAATAGGGCAGTCATTTTCAGACAGCAATTTGCCACAGCTACAGTCAAAGTGGATTGGTTTGAGATTGCAACCTAGTAAGAACAGGGTTTTTTATTATTATTGTTGCAGTTACTTAGTGGTTAGTTGTTGTTTTTTTTTTTTTTTGGTTGGTTGGTCGGGTTTTTTTAAAGCAGGCTACTGGAAACTGTTATTTATGCAGTAATTTGAGATAAAAATTCATCGTAAGGAAAACTGAATGGGGGTCAAAAATACTTTTATGAGAAAAACAGTGGTAAAGTACAGCCTACAGGTAGGGAAATGTATAGAGAACATCACCTCTCTGTGTCCTGAGTACTGTCTAGAAATGTGAACCCTGATCATGCAATGCAGCTGTCCGACATACATAAAAACAGCAAGGGCCATTTTAAGAAGATGACGGTTAAGGAGAACTACGAAGTGAGTGGATGCATCATTGCATTTCTGTGTGAGGAGAGGAATCTGTGCCTGCCCTTGGAGATGCAGGGAAAACATGTACTATTTTGAAACACAGGTGGTTTTGTAGCCAGATTCAAACCTAGCTAGATAAATCTAGATGCTGTTGTTCAAAATAGCTATCCCATAAGCCCTGCCCAAGCCCTATCAGCACCTAAAGGCAAGTAACGTCTGTCCCAGAAGCATCTGTCCAACTTTGCTGCCAAGTAAGTTTCAACCTGACCAATTTCAACCGGTTTTAACTGACAACCAGTGGTCTCAAATATATGAAGTTCCACCTAGAAGTTGGTGACCTGACAGGGGAAAGAGATCTGAACCAACATCCCCACCTAAAGGAAAGTTAGAGTTCAAGCTCATAGGTTGCCCTTTTCTGTTTGACCTCCTGGCTAGCTAACCAAAACACTGCCGGTGTCCTGGGCTTTCCTGTCCCTGTCCAGCCCCCCAGGTTCCCTCCACGCTACCCACGGCCCAGGACCCCATTTCAGTCCCCCAGGACCATCAGCCCCTGCCCCAGTGACACCACAGCAGGATCGGTCTTCTGCTCCTCACAGCCCTGCCCTGACCAGCATCGGGCCCTCTCAAGCCAGGCGCACCCACGGACCCGTGTCCTGGCCCAGCCTTGGCATGTCCCTATCCCCAGGGAGGTGCCCAATGACCAGGGCTGGGACTCTCAGGATCCCCTATCTCCCCCTTTCAGATCCTTTAAGCACTGGAATTGTGATCCTGCAAACACATAAATATACCTTTACATCTAATCCCGTGTGCATACGCTAGAGGTTCTTAGACCTCTCCCTTCCAGGGGTGTAAGTAGGGAAATGCCTTATTGCTTGCACACCCACAAGGGAAGCCCCAGAGAGCTTTTCATCCAGTGCTATCCTCATGGTAAGCTTGCCAGGGAAGGAAGACATTTCATGCAAATCCTCACCAACATACTTTATTCCATCATCTAACATTGCGTTACACACCAGCATCCCCCCTGCATCTATTTTCAATGGCTAATAAGTCAAGGCAATGAGCAATGATGAATAGCTCCAGGAGATCATCTGCATTTCCTCCTCAGTTTAGCAACGGTTATAGTGATACCCTTGCCCCACCACCCCACCCCTCTTCTGTGATAAAAGGCACAAGGAGAAAGATGGCCATAAACAAAATAATTTTCTTGTTAAACAAATAATGACCTCTTCCTGGGTCAAGAGGGTCAAAAGGTTAAATGTATTGAAAATGAAAATAAACTGATAAATATTAAAGACAAACACCGAGTAAACAGCTTTTCAGCATGCAAATTTCCACTGTTACGAGTTTATAGGTGACAGAGTGTTTAACCCATGTTACTTCTTTTTAATTTTTTATGTGACTGTTCTCAGCTTGCAAAATTCTGGTAACAGGGAACACCGCCACAGCCCTCTTTCCTTTAATTTGTGAAGAACTAGGAACAAGAGCCCAGTCATCCTCCAGAGACAGCGGATTTTGAACAATATTGCCACCTGGCAATAATGAAATCCCTTTGTCTTTAGTGTTTGCACCTGATAGTGAAATTCAGAAACTCTCAACAGCTGGAACCTGAAGTCTCAAAGTGTGCTTCAATATCTATCACCACCACTGCCCCAAGAATTAGAGGAAGCGCAGGCGAAGTCTGTCCATCTCCTCCCCTGCTCCTGAGTGATACAGGGCAGTGACACCTTACAGGGTAAGGGAAAGTGCAGGATTGCAATGACAGCTTGGGCTGTGTCAGACAATCTCTTTTAATATTTTTTGCAAACTTGGTTTTGTTTAAAAAAATACTTCTTTCTCTCACATTTATCTCCATCCTCCTCTCCTTTTAAATAATGGCAGGAAGGAGAAGGTTAAGCAATCAACCCTGAGGGAACACCTAAATCAAAGGTTACATGCAGGAGTATTTTCCTTAAATTTATTTCCATAAAAATATACAATGGAAATAAGATACCTATTCCGCAACATAGAGGAAGGGAGAGCTGCAGCGGCTGTATGAGCTCAGAGACCTGGCGTGATGCAGGCTCCAGAGGGACACCCCCCTCCCCCCCCAAAACCTCACTCCAGAGCACCGAGGAAGAAATGAGCCTCTCCCTGCTCCCACGAGTCCTGCCTCTGCCCAGCTTCGTGGGAGCTGGCAGGAGCATCGCTGTGGGCTTCTGCGGAGCCAGAACTTCTCCCCAGGATATGAGATTCAGCACAGCGCTGTTAAACACATCCTGAAAATCTGCCACTTCTCATGAAAAAAAGAGTTGGAGGTGGTTTCCCCCTTCTCCTCTGCATTAGAGGGAAGCTCTTCGCACTGTTTGTAATACATCCAAATATCTTCTTCAAACAAAATATTTCCCTCGTGAAATGTCTCAGCCAAAAACCTGGAGGAAACCTTGGTACAAGTTTCCCTCTGAAATGGTAGCCCTTACTGGAAAAATAGAGAGTATAATTCTGTGACTGGGGAAGACCTTGACATCAGTGATGTGGGATGTCAGACTAGGGAAGGAAAAAATTAGTTGAAATGCTATTGTTTCTAAAATAAAAACAGGTCTCTGCTTGTTGGCCTTTTATAAAGAACTGAAGAAGCACTCAGATTCTGTGTGTATACACACATGTAGATAGATAGATCATTTATACAAATATATTATGTGTGTTAGGTATTAAAAGCCTAAACAATTGTGGAAGTTTGTTTATTTTACCAAGAAAAAGTAGCCTAAGATCCTTGAAGGCAGGGACTTTTCTTCTCAGTCATACAAAGTTTAGCACAAAAAGTCCTGGATAACGCCCGAGATTCCTGGGCAGAACAGTGGTGTAAAAGGTAGCTTACGCTTCTTGTCCCACTGCACTCTTTCCTATCACTCGTGTTGGTAAAGGCGTGCCCTTCCTTTTCTACCTTGAGTTACTTCTCAAATCTTTGCTGCTTTTCCATTCAAATAAAAAACTTCATGAAACTAATGAAGATGATTTCTCTGGCAGGGAGGTTGGACTAGATGATCCCCAGAGGTCCCTTCCAGCCCTGACCATTCTGCGATTCTGTGTGTGATTTGCAGTGCTTTAGAAACCCAACTCCATTGGGGTCTCTGCTTACGGTTGTCATACAGACAGCTGCTTGTTGCCCTTCTCTTACTGAAGTGGTCACACTGATGACATGACAAAGACAAAGGTTGAAGCTTTCCACCCCTCTGTAGTAAGTGTTTCTCTAAGTCAGCTGGCCAGTGAGCAGCAGAGCTAGCAAAGCCTGTTGTCCTAGACATACATGCCCAACAACCCGTGCTTATACTCATGTCCACCACAGATCTTCCCACAATACCTCCAGTTCCTCATTCAAGTCCTCCCACTTATCACCAGGTCCCATACCCGTCAGATGGATGGACCAGTAGCAGCTTTCGTGGTGGCTTTTTGTGAAATAGGCATCTGGCGACTTGTTGAGGAATACCCGTCTGTTCTTTTGCTGGTCAGCTACACAGCACACAGCTGCTGGGCTCACGCTCCAGATGCACTCCCAGTGGAGGTATTAATTTGGGGTATTTTCATAGATTTGGTACATTCCTATCTTTGAAGTCAATTTTGGTAGAAATTGGTAAATGGGCTCAAAAAGTTAAAGAAGAGGAGAGGACTAACATTTTGTGATTGCTTAAGTCTTTTCCCATAAAGCTAAAAATGCCTCCCCTCAAAAAACATCTTTTAAAAGATATTTTATCCCCCAAATTTTCCATGCAAGTAGTTAATGTGCCACAAGGAGCAGAAAATCTGGAAAAAGATGTTTTCAGACTACTTTTCTTGGGCCCGGCATCTATTTTTTCATTTCCACATTAAACAAAAGAGCCAGTCATATGTAGGTTAATAAAGTGAACACAAGGGAGATGTACCTCCAAATTGGAGCCAGACGGTGAATAACATAGCAGGAATGTACTTAAACCTCGGTACCAGCTCGTGACAAGGTCTGCTCTCTGTCTTAGCCCTTGGATTTTGGAAAAAAGCTTCAGGACCTAAGAGAAAAACTTTCAACCTGACAAATACTCCTTGGCTGGAAAAGGCTCCTGTTTTAATTCAGCACAGATGTGACTTTTAATGAAAGCATTATGGCTTTGCAGCTGCACGGATGATACAAACCTTTTTAAAGGAAGAAATGACTCAAAATGCTTTATTTTCACTGCACCATTATGCTTGACCTTTGCCGGGGTACAATCCTAAAACCAGCTACAATGCTGTTTATGGTTACCTGTCTCTTATCCAGTCTAATCTTGGGAGAAATGGGACAGACTGACTCCTGCTAGATGAGGGAAGAGAATAGCCCATACCTCCCGGGTGGGACTCGGCACTTTGCAGGATTAGGTGCCTGGTGAGTACAGAGGCCAATGGTAAACAAGACGGAAAAACTCTAAATGGACCAGGCAGCTATCAGCGAAGAAATACTGGGTCACGTTAGCACAGAGTCACTAGATAATACTGAAAACTAGGTCAATGTGAGGAACACTGGGGAGCTTTTTCTGCAGCAGTCTTTCTCCAGAAATTAAGCTGGATCTAAGGGCTGGCCATTTGGCTCGCATTCACACACCTGTTTCATGCAGGCACCGGGGTAAGTCGTAAACTTAATTTCTTCCCTTCATTTCATGTCTTAATTCTGCTGGGCAAAAGACAAGAGAGACACCTGTGTAATAAGCTTTTTGAATATTTAGTCAGGTAGCATCATCTTCATCTCACCTAAGTTCTGTCTGATCAGAGACAGTCCACCAGTCTCCCTCCACACAGCGGCACCTCTGGGGGTAATTCACCACATGCGCCCCAGGGTGGGATAAATCAGTTCCTAGACAGAGCCTGTCTCTTTCCACACAAAGAAGCTCAGACTAGACAGTTTTCAGATAGCCATTAAGGTGCAGCAAATCCCACCCTTATTATATATGACCCCAGTGAGCAATTAAAAAAAAAAAAAAGCCAGAAAAATAATGAAGATGAAGCAAATCTTTTCCATGTCACAGAACAAGCGCTATTGTTTTAAACACGCGACTTAAAGTTACTTTTAGGTAAGACTTTTTGGTCCATCTTCTTTCTTGCTGTTGTTTTTCTATGTACATAATTCTCCTGATTTATTTCAGATTTGTTCCCCTATAAGGAAGAAGAAAACAAACCCCCCGTGGTCAACATTTTCTTTCACCCAACGTGCCCCATACAGGCACTGCACTCGCCTGGCCCCGATTCAGCAGAGCACTTATTCATTTATTTAAAGACTGCTGAATCCAGGCCAGAGGTACCATCCTGCGCTCAGCAGTGAACTAATAAGCCAAATACTGTGGAGTCAAGTTCAACATGCTGACAAATTCACATTTCTCAACTTGAATTCCTGGAAGTCTCCGCGTTACTGTAAAAATTTGGGCTTTCACTGATTATACTTTTTGTACTGGAGGTGTAATACGTTACATCTTCTTATTGACTCAGTGAAGTTTAAAAAAAAAATTACCCAATATTCACATAAAACAGCAGTACAACAGTCTCCAATAACTGACCCATAACATGTATGTAATACGCAGAGCACATGGAAATAAAGGAAAAAAATGTGAGAGAAAAGTTCATTTCCAAGGATAACAAGCAAAGGAAATAAGAGGACCCTGGACAACTGATGAGTGCGCCCTAAACAATTCTGTTCAAAGGGAGAAAGTTTAAAGTTATTATTCTTTAGCAAATCATCCTGAATGAATTTCATCACTCTTGATTCAAATGTGTTTTTTTGACACTTTAATTATGAAGAAACTGTTTCTGAACCATAGAATATGAACAGAGATGCCATAAGTTTAAGTAAAAAGCTATTACCTCCTCATTTTGCAAAATTCACAGTCTCTTTCAAATTAAACAGCATTTCGCTGCAATAGATGAAATGAATGTTGCAAAAATGAAATTGTATTCATGGGTTCAGGAGCATTTTAATCATTTTATGCTTTCTATACATATGTGTGTGTGTGTGTATAAAGAACGGCATTCTGGCAACTTTGCAGTTTAATGACTATATCTTTTTCCCATTGTAACATACCCTCTTATCTTCTTGGAAACGAGAAACGTTCACTACAGCAGTATAACGAAGCAATGTTCATTAAAACGGGGTATGTAGGTAACGGATTTCTATTACCGCATTACACCACCCACTTAACTAAAATACAAAGCACTCTATGCATTCACCTAATTTTATTGCTTGTACCCTCCTGCTCCCCATTTATTATTGAGCTACCACATTTATAATTCATTTGGACAAGTTTGCTCCAGAATAAAGCACAACGGATCTGCACAGTACAATGTTTACCTCTCACCCCTCCTCTTTTTTTTTTCTTTCTCTCCCTTCCCTTTTATAGTCACAAATCATTTTTACAAGCTATGGTTGATTAGTTGTCAGTTTGCTCCCCTTTTTAAATTTAACACAAAAAAACTTGAGCTCAATTTGTTTTTCTTTAATAAATACGTGCTTCTGAATAATGCAGGGTGAGCAGTTACTTCAGGTATTACCTAATACTCTACTCAATTGATAGCATTTTAAGCCTGTAAATCAGGTTTTAAATTTGCATGACAAGTACAGCACATATGACATTTAAGCTAATGACTTGCTTTACAAATTTATGAACCCTTCTCATTCCTATAATGCTGGAAAAACAGGAAGCTTTTGTGCTAAAGTATTTTGATTCCAAAACGTTGCAAACTCTGGGTTTCACATTTACAGGATCTGTGTTCCTCTGCCATGTAGTAAATTTTCAGGTGGTAAAAGGGCACTGCAGAGGGTGCAAAACATAAAAAGAGACAGACGGTAACAAGTCCTTTTCAACACTAAGCAGAAGTGAACTGGAGCACTTTGCTCTACTATATATAAAGAAAAAACACCAAAAAAAAAAAATCTTTCCTGAGGGAACAGGGCAGGCATTTGTAGAACTTCTTTTCTTATAAGGCGTCCTCAACTCTGTTTCGGCTGAAGGAGAGAAGCAAGATGATAGCTGCTGATCAGAAGCAAAAGCACTGCAACAACCCAAATGTCCCACCATTACCTCACTTCTTCACTTTCACATTCGGGGTATACAAATGTGCAAAGAAAAAGCCCCAACAGTCTGGCTACATTGTAGGTAAATACGCAGATGGTTTTGTCCCATTGGCATTAGGGCTGTTAGGTTTTCACCAAGTTACTTAGTTCCTTACTGTACCTCCTTTGTCCAGCTCCATTAAAATACAGAACGTGTATAAGCTTATTAATTGAGATTACATAGTTGTATATACACATACTGACCTGATTTATAAGAACAGTCTTCAGTAAGTACTTAACACCTTGAATCTCCAGCTCAGCTGCACTCAAATGACTTATATTGGACTCAATTCTCACCTCAGCTTGCTCAAATACAAAATTCCCTGTTGTTCAGGAGGCTGGCAGCTAATCAAATGCCAACCAATTAATGAAAAATAAGAGGTAAGGTACCAGATACACTGAAAACCACCAGCCAGCACAACAGGAAACAAAGCTGAGTGAAATTATAATCTCAGAATGCTATTATTAATTTGCAATTGAAGAAGGAAGACTAGTCTCATGATTAAGAACCTGTAATAAGACTTGGGACTAGACAGGTGGTTTGCTTCTTGGCTATGTTGGAGTCTCCATGAATAAAGTTGTACTGACCAAATTCTCTTCCATGTCATTTTCCCTTATATGATATGATGAGACTTACACCTGTTTCGCTTCCTGTCTCCCTGTCCTCTTTCCTCACCTTCATCCACGGAAGCACTGGAACAGGAGCTGTTCTCTCCTAAAAGGCCGTTACGCAGAGTTTCTGTCATACTAGAGATTTTCTACATTATTATCCAAATGGAGTTTCGTTTCCTTTTCATGAAAAAACAAAACAAAACAAAACAAAACCAAACCACGAGGTATAGGTTAAAGAGATCTGAATTACCAAATTTTACAATAATAGTCTCCAAAAAATTGATTAGCATTGCTAAAGAGAAACACTACCTTAAGACTCAGAGAAAGTATATCTATCTGCTAATCGTAAAACACAAATGGTATGCACATTAAGATATGTGCGTATGATTCTATATTACTTATGTATTTCAACACTATCCAGCCTTCCCTTATCAAAAGCCCTAAGCTTGACTCTGTAGTACTATTTTTTCAGTAACTTTGAACTGCACAAAACCTGCAAAATAAATAGAAACAGATATGAATTAAACATGATTCAATCTTAAATAAGTCTGCATATATAATTTTACTATAAAATCAATAATATTTTCTATTTTTCCTATTAAACAATATAGTCAGCATTTTTCTCTAAGCAGGGCTGTCTTTTGGTGATGTTCTAGGGTTTATATTATGGAAAACATCAAACTACAGGGCCCGCTTCATGAATATGTATACCCTTTCTTCCAGCAACCTCAGCAATTATAAAACTTTTCCAATTTCTTTTTACTCTACACTGAAATATATTAATTGAATGGACAATATTTATGAGTGTTAGTCAAAAAAAGGGTTGAGTGACTAGATAAAAGCCTTTTTTACCTATATCAATTGGCCTGCTGAAAGACTTCACGTAAATATAATCAATAAAGGCTAAATTTAATATTATTATTTAAAACAAAAATGCAGAAAATACAAATTAAAATGCTTTAAAAATACTTTTCTTTTACTTTAGCAGTATGTACAGCATGACATATCTCAACACATTAAATATATTAATATATGTGTACGTTAATAGATCGATATCCAGAACACACTTGTTCATAATGCATTACAGATGGCTCTCCTCTAATTATTTACATATTGCTATATGGAGGCTATGATGCTTACTGCTTTGATGGTATTTGAGCTACTGTTTTGATGACTCCGTATAACTTTGAAGCACTTCAAGGTGATGCTGCATTCCACTTACAAATCCTCTCTTGTTTGTGTGTGCTTAGCATACGAATTTGAAGATTTCTATCTACAGGTCAGATACTAAGTGAAAAACAATTTGTATTAGATAAACTAAGGAATATACTAACCTATGCGTCTTGTTCATTGTTTATATAGTGGACCAGCCAGCTTAATGGTTTGAAATTTAAGAATGATTTCTCTCCTTGCAATGTTTGCTGCTTTCTTAAATCTTTGTGAAGAGTTATGCTCAACAACTTTTCAAAATGTTTCAGGAATAAATCTCACACCAAACCTTTGATCTACCCATTCTACTGGAATGACTTAAAAAAAACATCAGTGGAAGCATCATCCTGTGTAGATTAGTTTTCTTTATCCAAAAATCTTATTTTCTAGAACAAAAGATATTTTAGAAGACAAAATTATATTATTTAATGTAATTGAAAAGAAAGAAAGAGCAATGCTATATTAATCAATAATGATATAAATAACTGATTTAAACATTCAGAATAACGTTTCAATCATATGCATTTTTAACATACTGTTTCCATTGTTTACATAGAACTATGAAGTCAATTTAGATTTACATACACTTTTCTGATCTTCCTGAAGGAAAAATGATACGTATCAGAAGAGTGAAGCACTTCAGAAATGGTCTTGCAGGAGTCGAAGAGGAGACTTTTTGTAGTTTAAAGGTGGAAGAAGGCTTCTGCAAAAACTCTTCCAAATTACTTTGTTCCTCTGAGCCAATTTAATCCCTTGGAGAGAATATCTTCTGGAGTGACCTCCTTGAACCTTTGTGACCAATGCAATAAAACACTAAAAGACCCAGAGATTAGAAAAGAGAGACTTGAAACTAAAAAGAGTGTTCCTCAGGGCTATAAGTTACACCAGCAGAGTGAGAATGAATCCCAGTGGGAAGGGAAGATCCTGTATCCCTACCATTAATTATCTGCTTCGTAATCTACTCCCATTATAATCGTAATACTTTCCAAATGCAGCTCTCCTTTCTCATGCCTGCAGCAATGCACATTGTTCCCTGTCTGACAAAACCCCCCTTTGTTTGGCAATCGCAGGCTATGTAAACTGCATAATAGTCTTTAAGAAAAGAATCGGATCTTTGTTGTGTTTATGCTACACATTTCTCTTCCGTGTTTTATACAAATGATTTGCCCATAGAAACCACATGGATGTTCCAAACGCATAACTTAAGAAATACCGATCTACTTGTCTAAACTAAATGCTGCTTTATTCTGTGCACAGCTTTACCCACTGCATGTGTCTTCATTAATTATATTTGTTCTTCCCTGTTATTTAAAAATAAAGAAAACCGATTTTATTCTCGGGTACAACTGAGGACACCAAAAGCTTGCTCCGAACTATTCACCAGAATCATTCTGACCATAGACAAATACAGTGTGTAAGTTTAAAAGAGGAGGAGTGTATTTATTCCCACAGATCATACAACTCACCTCCACCTGATGGTCCATTGGAGCATTGTCCATTGGTACAACAGGAGCTGCAAACTACACTCCCTCACAAGCCGGTCGGAGGCACTACAGTCGTATCCCCTGCTTTGCTGCCTGACCACCCCATGCCATACTCGGCCTGAAGCCAGAAGACGGGCTCTCGGGGCAGGCACTAACTGCTGTGGTCTCTAGTTGCAGATGACCTCCCTGGTCTTGCCAGGGTTGCTCTGGCTCTGTTGCTGCATGCGCACTGATAACGGGACATTTCTCAGAGCTTCATGGTCCTGGGCCTGGAAAAATACAGGACAAGGAAGTTTTCAGAGAAGGTAATAAAACGTGAAAAGCACACCTGTAATTTCACAACAAACTCACATCATATTTTATGCCTATATTCTACATGGCCATACACATTGTACACAAATCTTAGAGGCTTTCATTGTTTTTTAGTCATGTTTTTTTTTCCTTTTCCCAGTGGCACAAAATTACTAAAGCACTAAGACTCCCTCAGTTGGCATCACTGAGTACAATCTTTACTGAAGTCTAACTCCTGAGTATAACAAGTATAATTCAGCAATGGCTCAGTTGTTAATGAAATGTAAGAAAGATCCCTAAAAAAAAGAATGAGGCCTATAGTTTATGAAAGGATTTGTGGGAATTGGGGAACAATTACCATTCACTAGGACACTTGCTTTGCCAGCTGCATACATATACTCTATCTCCATGAAGACCCTAATCCACAAAGCTGAAACAATCTTTCAGGCAAGGACAATGTTTTGAGGGGTTCACGGTTACAAAGGCAAGCAAGATAATCAAGAACTAGTCATTCATAATCAGAGCTTTTAGTAACAGACACCTTGGTTTGAATCAGGAATGCTTCTAAATTATTTCATTGTTAATCAATATCCTTTTTCTTCTTTGCTTTGCAAATTTTTTTTCCCCCAAAAAAATATTTGGGTCAGATTTTGTCTTTAAGGTTTGCTGTTTAATTTGCTAATACATCTAAAACACAGAAGAAAAGTGGTAATAGAGTAATCATTTTACATTAAGCAACAGCAGAAGAGTAATGAAGTGGAATCACAGTGTTCAAGTCCTTCATTTACAAAACACTCTTTTATCCCAAACACCTGCATCTTTCCCCAGGCTGAGGGAGCATTTTGACTTAAAACAGAATGTTAGAAGCTCTAGTGCATTATCGCTTCAGATCACCTACAGCCGACTGATTCTGGGTGTCAATTAATGTTATTACCACCTAATCAAATGCTACTTAATGCAAACTGTGGGCTATACCCTTGGCTTTGTATACAGCTTGGGATTCACAGCTGAAGAAAATAAGCTGTTTGCAAAGGGCAGTGTACAGAAACCGCACATATTACACCAGTTTCTAAGCCAGACAGAGAATTAGAAAGAATCGCATGTATTTCAAGAGGGAAATTTTAGTGTAATTACTTTTAACGTATTATATGCAAAAGTCATACTGAAGGGTATCACAGGTTTAGAGGTTTCAAAAGCATAAAGTCTTTTCATTAGGTGGGACTCACTCCCTGCTCTGTAAAAATATTCCCAAAATTGGAATTTGGGGGCAGTGTGGACTAGATGATCTCCAGAGACGCCTTCCAACCTCAGCTGTTCTGTGATTCTCTAATAAGTAAGGTTACTCTTCCAGGTGGTGGGCATACAATTATGATATACAACCAGCTATGGTTCACAGCCTTTTGCCTTCTCACAGTCACATGAGTGGTAGCTCACATACTAAATCCAAGGTATCTTCCTTTTCACATTCGTCTTCCTGAGAAAACAGCTTAATCAGCAGCTTGTAATCTAAAATGACGTCTTCTGAATTCCTCCTACCTTCTTTGTAAGCATTAATGCAATATTCATAGTAAGAGAATAGACATACAGGGTGTGCACCCCCTGTCCTCAGTAGAAAGCCCAGACACAGAAACGGCCATTACTACAATTATGTTATCATAAATAGTCTCTGCAACATGGTTCGGAACCCGGAGAATTTCCTATTTCTTCCCTGGATGATGCCAGGACCACTGAGCCTCCTTGTTCTTTTGTCCCGGCACCTGCCAACATCTCACCTCCAGGTCCCATAAGGGTTGGCACTTACAGCTGTCTCCTGGGAGTTTGCTGGTAGAGTGTCATATCCCTGCAAATGAACAAGGAGGAAGCTAAACCCAAGGCCCTCTTCCCTCAAGTTTATACTCCAGTTGCTGACACCCTGAGGAATGAAAACAGCAGCACCAGCTCTCCAAACAGGGATGCATTGCTGACAGCATGAGCTTTTCACCAGACCAGAGCTCGCTAAATAGAACATGGACAAACCCGTTCCTGTAAATCCTGGTGGGGGAAAAACTGCAGTAGCCATATGATACAAAGAGCTAATCCAGCTGTTCATATTCCTAGTCCAAATTTATTCAAAAGTTCCGACAAAACTTTTTCTCAACTTTAACGCCATATTTTTTGTCCTGCCAGAGAAGCAGAGAAGGAGTAAAGCCAGCACAAAACCATTAAGTGTAAATTCTGTATTGCATGTTTTGGCTAATTCAACAGAAATGCTCACATACTCATTTTTGATCCTGATAAAATCTGGACTTAACAGATCATATCCTGCTCCATGCAGCCACCACCTTCCTGTGCAGGGGACTAAGTGCTTCTCCTGTACCTGGAGGAGGCCATCCTATCAACCTTCCTTGGTTGGGATTTTTTTGGTTCGGTGTAACAGTACACTTCACCTCTGATGCAATATCATAACATCTCGCGCGCAAAGGTATTTGAATACAGATGGAATACGTCCAAAACCTTCTCAGCACATCATTACATTTGGATGGGAGCTGGGCTGCGGTAGCTGGGCCTGTATAATGTGTTGGGTTAGTTGTAATCCCGTCACACAATATGTGATCGCTATCTGATACATTATTTGAAACCCTGCCAAAGCACACTTGAGAAATAAGTTATCTTACAAATGATTTCTGAAGAATTTCTTTTCTATTATAATTAAAAGCCCACTTTATATACACTAGGCATCTTATTTCCTTAATTATTTTCAAACAGTTCCTGAATGGTTTATGCATTCATCCCCAAACACACCAGCCTGTTATTCCCCGCTGGAATATAACATATGCTGAAAATTAATTATTTGAATATCTAAAAGACAAATATTCTTTTTCCAATATCTGTTTGCTGACCAAACTTTCCATTATGAATTTAGCATGGCTAGGGAAGTTGCCTATTATAAGAAGAAAAGATCAATGACGTAACACAAAGACTAATTTATGGGATGGACTGGTCATACTGTCAGATCAGCGCCACGTGTTGCATGCTATGTCATGGTTTGAGCACAGAACCCTTCAGACTATACATCTGCAACAGCAGCTGATCGCCACTTGACATCATTGCCTAGGGTTCTCCAGCTGGAAATGTCCACCACTAGAACTCATTGGAGCCCCAGCTCCTGCAGAATCCTATCGCCACACTGTGTTTGGTAAAGTCCGTCATGCCCATACCTTGACTGCTGCCATCCTCTAGGTCTCTGTGGTCTTTTTTCTTACCGTTGAGAGCCACCTTGATCAATTTCTCTCAGTTGGTCAAAACTATGCCCTGAATTTTAATGTCTACTGCTTCTAGTCTACTCTTTGGTATCAATTGCCAGTGAAATATAGACACAGCCATCTATGTTTAAACAAAATCATCATTATTTTCTTCTGAACAAATGTCAAAAAGCTTTAAAATTAATAGCCTTCAATCCCTGAATAACACCTTTCTGCAAACTTGAATGTAGCAAAGAATCACTTAGAGCTTTCAGTTTGAATTCTTGGGATTTTATTAGTGTATTGTGCATGACAACAATCTTAATAAAGCAGGAAAACAATTTTTTATTACACAATATACTTGATTTTTAACATATCAAATCCTTTTGGGGAAATCTTCATGCATCTATCAGGAATCCTAAAACACACTTTGAATTGCATAGAAATACAGGAATTATAGTTTTAACCAAGAGAAAGACAACATGAGGCTGTGGGTTTTGTGTGCTCCAAACTCATATCTAATTCCCAATCTAACTGCATGGGGTCAGTGCCTTGAGTCTAACTTTCAAAGAAGACAACAGGTAAAGTCATTGCCATGTTAATAACTGCTTTCAACTCAGAAACCACCGAGGCAGCTGCACTTCTATGTGCTAAAGCCCACTGTAAATAGTTGTGACCATAATGAAGGCTTTCACATTTGGAGGTAAAATATTTGAAGCAAAGAGGAGGAAGCTGTGAAACCAGCTCCTAGAAACAGGTCAGAAAAAATGCAAACTGCAACTATTTTGGAATATGGCTCCATATTCAAGGCTTTTTTGACTTGAACATGCTTTTGCTGTAACTTCTTCCAATGATTTAAGAGGTATAACTATAGAAAAATTTGTCCCAGAAAAACACGACGAGACAGTCAGACTGAGAAAAAAGTGAAAGAGTAAAAGAGTTATTGTATATGGCCGGTGTTTCAAATGACCAATAAGTTAGTAATACAAACTGTAGAGCAGAGTTTCAAGTTTTCTGATGTTTTGGGTTTTGGTTGTGGGTTTTGTTTTGTTTTGGTTTGGTTTGGTTTGGTTTGGTTTTTTTTTTAAGGCTCTAGTTGCAGCCTATTAAGGAAGTATGGGCTTGCTGTAATTACAGATGAAATTCCAACTGTCACTTCTAAAAAGAACGCAACCCATTTTTTTTAAAGTGGTACAAAAGACAAGTCTGTGAAAAAAAAGTCATATCTTGATGTAATAAAATATTGCCTGCAGCCTTTCTTAAGAGAATGCTCAAAAGTAAACAAAAGTTGCTTGAGAGTTGAATTTATTTTAATGAGCTTCCAGGAACATTTATGCCATATCTACCCCAGTGACCACAGGTGGATGTCCCTGCTGGGTAACACTTGGCTGCTCCTGAATAAAACAGGAGAGAGCAAACAAACAGAAGAGACGAAAGAAAAAAGGAAGATATTTATGTCAGGATACACTTAATGAACACCTGCACTTCACAGGCCTGGGTAACTATTTACCACCTTCTTACCTCCAGATAAATATCTACTAAGAAATTACTCCTCTTTCTGTATCATTGACAAATTAAATGAGACCCTTGAGGAGCGCTTGGAGGCATACTACGTATAGGTTAATTTTCCTTTTTTTGTATGCCCGGAAAATAATCATCACGGGAGCACCTAATTAAAAAGGACTCGACTCTTTGTGCACGGTCATGCTTGTTGCTTCATAAAAGAATGACTGGACATGGAGAATGCAGTGAAATAGAGCTTCCAACTTCAGTGGTCTGGCTGCTTGACATCAGAGCACCCTAACACTTACCCATCAGAAAATCACCTGTGTAAACTTCAAACTGGCCACAGTGAGAAAAATCATAAGGTATTATTACATATGGGACATCCTTTGCTTCACCACCACATTAGCAACATGGCCTATTTGTCCAGATCTGCCTTCCTTCCACTCCTCATTTGTGATGACGATTTATGCATGGTGACATGCTGGGCCTGTGCAAGACATTTATAAGCCCAAAACAAGCAACCCAAAGAGGCTAGTAGCCTATAATCAATCCTTGGCACTTTCCAACTTGAATGCAACTGTATGTGCAATCCAAATCGGTCATTTTCATATTTTCAACCCTTATGAGGAAAGAGAAACTTACAGCAGATCTTCCGCAGGTGTTAAACCCCTGTTACTTTTTGTTTTTCCTTTAAAATATCCCAGAGGAAATAATTTCTTTCTAGAAATATTAGTGCTCTTTCCTTCTTTCTATTCATCACAGTCCCCTCTTTATTTTCTGTTACACCATAATTGATAGCTTTTTTCTTTATCTTCTCTCTCTCTTTGCTCATAGCCTCAAATGACTCCTTTTATAAGTGGTTACACAATGTTCTGCTGCACTGACCTGGATCTGAAGAAAACAGACCTTGTATTCTGTATTTTAAATGCTAAATGAGGAGAAAAAAGATGAAAAGTCCATTTGAAAAAGATTCTTTACTTAGATTTCCATATTCTAACTACTGAACGTGCATTTTTTACATTCACAAATTTTGGATACATAGAGCTCAATACTTAGAGGAAATAGCAGTAGTGGTATTATTGCATTAATGTCAAAACAAATGTTCCGTGCTCTGATGGCAAGAAAGTCAGTCCATCACCAAGGGTCAATTGCTTTTGCTAAAGGTGGTTTAGTTGTCATTAAAACAAATACACTGTTGTGACAAAAGCATCATAGGAATTATGTTCTGTGCCCCTTACAAAAGGAGCCTTGACATCCTACAACAAAACTGGACCTTTAGTACAAAAGGCCAAAAGCTTCAAATACTTTGCGTATGACAGAAGAGAACAGGAGAGGTCAAAGTGCACCTCCTGGTGTCTTACGTCCTCATAATAGCAGCTAGTGAAAAAATGGATTATCCTAGGAAACGGACCATACACTACAAAGGCAGAAAAAGGGCTCTCAATGTTCTTTGCCAGACTGACCAGGGGAAATCCTGATGCCAAGTCCCCAGCATGTGAGTGGGCAGGTACCCAAGCTGCTTCATCGTCAACTTCAGACACCCCCTGTGCCCTCCCCAACAGCCCGACTCTTGACTGGGGCCAAACTCGAGCACTACTGGGAAGTACATTCAAGAATGTGTGATTCTGTCTCATTTGGGAAGTGTGAATTTGCAGATTCTTTCAAACATATTGCAAGATGATTATCTCACAGTGTGTTGATACCAAAAAGATACCCACCATGCTGTAGTCCTCGTAAACAAAACAATATACTGCCTCAAACTGAAAATAGGACAGTAATTCAATAGAGAAATTTATAGACAACATACAACACTTGAATTAATTTTAAAGACTGCACTTATAGTTCCCCTTGGGTTAAAGCTTTTCCAACACATCGGGGAGAATCAAGCAAACAAAGTCTCTATTTTTGCACAGAGTGTTTTATGTTCAATACTTCAATATTTATGCGTGGCATTATTTACCCCACACAAAAATATAGGCTTTGTGTCTTTCATTTATTCAACGCTCCAGAATTGCTAATACCCATGGGTTTATTACACCCACAGGTTTATTCCTCTGACAATCCGTACCTCAGAAAAATGAAATTTTTACATTTTAAATTAAAGCTAACTCTAATTTGCAATTGTAATGTACTGTAAGAGATTATTATACAGTATGTGTTCCAAAGGAGCTGCCTTATGCTGGTAAGGTACACTATAGTAAGGGCTGCTGTGAATGAATGTGACACATGAGAACAGGGCAAAAATAAATCAAGTAACTCAGGTTACTAACTATAACAACTCCACACTGCTAAAGTAATTTCAGACATGGCTGATAATCTGCGGGAACCCACCAGTCTCTCCAGCCTGGCAAGCAAACATCACACACTACTCACCTGCAAAACAAACAATGTCTGTAACTATACAGAAAAAGTTATGTCCTCGGGGTACCTCCCTTTTTTAATAGCCTTGGCATTAGCTCGTCTGTTGTAGAACATTTTATCAAGGAAAATTTCTGGATATACTGCATAAACAGAAAATCCTTAGTGCATCAGTTTCAAACGTGCATCTTCCTTTTAAGCCTAGATCTATTCTAGGTGTTGATGTCAATGCTCCCTGTTCCAAGAAGCCACTCTGAAACAAAGCTGCTAACGCTCTTCCCAGATCTCTCTGAAGTGCTAGCTAGCTAAGCTACCTTTGTTTCATTCCACTCCCTCACTGAGGAAGCTCCTCCTCCATCACCATCCTCCTCTTCCTTCAGAGCTAGAAGCAAGATACCAGGTATAGCTTGGCTATACTGTCTCCAGGACACACTTCTATACTGTGATTGGTGAAAAAAGGAAAGTTATTTACTCAGAATGATGCTGTACTACTTTATGTAGTGCTGCCTGATACATCTCAAGCCTAAATTACTTGCTACCTGCTTAGTGGATGAGAGAAAGGCTGTGGGTGTTGTCCACCCAGACTTTAGTAGAGCCTTTGACACCATTTCCCACAGCATTCTCCTGGAGAAACTGGCTGCTCATAGCTTGGATGGGCATACGCTTCACTGGGTGAAAAACTGGCTGGATGGCTGGGCCCAAATAGTTGTGGTGAAAGGAGTTGGCCCATCACAAGGGGTGTTCCCCAGGGCTCAGTATTGGAGCCAGTTCTGTTTAATATCTTTATCAACGATCTAGAAGAGGGGATCAAGTGCACCCTCAGTAAGTTTGCAGATGACACCAAGTTGGGCGGGAGTGTTGATCTGCTTGAGGGTAGGAAGGCTCTACAGAGGGTTCTGGACAGGCTGGATCGATGGGCTGAGGCTGAGGCCAATGGTATGAGGTTCAACAAGGACAAGTGCTGGGTCCTGCACTTGGGTCCTAACAACCCCATGCAGCGTTACAGGCTTGGGGAGGAATGGCTGGAAAGCTGCCTGGCAGAAAAGGACCTGGGGGTGTTGGTGGACAGCCGGCTGAATATGAGCCAGCAGTGTGCCCAGGTGGCCAAGAAAAACAAGAGCACATCCTGGCTTGTGTCAGAAATAGTGTGGCCAGCAGGACTAGGGAAGTGATTGTCCCCCTGCACTCCACACTGGTGAGGCCGCACTTCAAGTACTGTGTTCAGTTTTGGGCCCCTCACTACAAGAAGGACATTGAGGTGCTGGAGTGTGTTCAGAGAAGGGCAACAAAGCGGGGGAAGGGTCTGGAGCACAAGTCTGGAGGAGTGGCTGAGGGAACTGGGGTTGTTTAGCCTGGAGAAAAGGAGGCTGAGGGGAGACCTTATCGCTCTCTACAACTACCTGAAAGGAGGTTGTAGCGAGGTGGGTGTTTGTCTCTTCTCCCAAGTAACAAATGATGAGACAAGAGGAAATGGCCTCAAGTTGTGCCAGGAGAGGTTTAGATTGGATATTAGGAAAAAATTCTTTACTGAAAGGGTTGTCAAGCATTGGAACAGGCCGCCTAGGGAAATGGTTGAGTCACCATCCTTGGAGGTATTTAAGATGGGTAGATGTGGTGCTTAGGGACATGGTTCAGTGTTGGACTTGGCAGCGCTAGGATAATGTTGGAACTCAATGACCTTAAAGGTCCTTTCCAACCTAAGTGATTCTATGTTTCTAAGAGTGTCTTAAAAAGGCATGTATGAAAACAGATCCCTTTGCCATCCTGTCTTTTTTGACAGCCAGTGACTGTGGCATGCAAGTTACTCTCCCTGATGTGGTTTATCAAGTATTTCCTGATTAAAACCAATAAGCTGTGAGAGTGTCATTTGTTCCCCCACCTCCCACTTTTTTAATTTTCACTGCAAACACAGCTTATTTACACTCTGTCTCTTTTAAAAATCAAGTGTCAACCAAGTGCTAAACTGCTGTTATTTGCCAATGTTTCATTAACACCTTATTAGCTTCCAACAGCTGAAGGTGACTGGACCCTCACCTCTGTTTATTTCCTCAAAGTAACAGTTAACTGAAGCATCAGGATAGAGGCACCCCTGTAAATATGACTGAAAACAAATATGTATGCAGAATATAATCACGCACAACTTCAGCCAGATCTGCTAACAGACACATCTAGTTAATTTTATGCACAGTCACATACTATCAAGTTTGGAGCTCAGATTCTTATTAGAGATGATAATAAAGATCGCTGTGTGTTTTTTTCCCCTTGTCCATATCAGAAACTGGCTAAAACAGAAATACAAACCCCATACAAATTATGGCACTAGTAGTTTGCTATTTCAGTTTAAATACCAAGCAGAGGGTGCGATCCTCTTGTCGTGTAAATCAGCACAGGTCCACTGATACCCATAAAGCTAAACCTCCAGTGTGTACATTCTTTTGTATTGAACCCCAGTCCATATAAATGCAACTGTAAAAGAAAGAAAGAAGGGGGAAAAAAAGTAAACCCCTAGAAATAGGACTGCCAGAGCAGGAAGACAGGAAACATCCTCCTTCAGAGGGATTCCTAAGGGATTAAAACCTTCTTTAGCTTTCCCCTAGTCCCCTGCCCTACTGTCCTTTTTGGTTTTTTTTTTCCTCCCCCCCCCCCCCCCTTCCCTATTCTGATTTAATTTGAAAGGAAAGGGACAGGACAGCTTAGATATGTATGTTTGCTATCTCTCTCTCTTCCTCTGTTTTACATTTTATGAAAAATCTTTCCTAATGATTTTTCTCCCACACTTCCATATCAGCATTCCGCATGCTTAGAAAAGGGAGACAACTTGGTGGAAGGCAATTTATAGAGGCTTCTGTTACCTGTCCCAAAGTGTAGGGCCTTTTGAATTACAGGTTTTGCTAATGCTAGAGGAGCTGGAGTTGTTCTGGTTGTTCTCCAGTTCATACTTCCATTTTTGATGGCCCGTTGGTTTCAACAACTACATTGCACTTGTATTAACACTGGGAGCTTGGTTATCAAAGTGCTAGTTACCACTTTTCATCATTTAAACAGGAAGAGTTCGGATGTTTCCAATGAGCTAAAAAGGGGAAGGTCTCTTCTATCATAATAAGCATTCAAGAAGAACTTGAATCAATCTTTTCTGAGTTTGATAATCATTCTTGTATCAACTGTAAAATTTTCATACTGTTCTTCATGCATATAATGAAAATAAAGTTTGCTTTCTGAAATATTCTCTGAAAAAGCTGACAAATCACAAAAAAGCTAAGGTGGAAAGAATAAAAAGAGATGAATCGGCAGGTATTTAGGAATAGAAGTACAAAGAATCATATGGGTGATTAAAAGAACATGAATAAATTAAATGGGATGTTGGTACCACTAACAAAAGTAGTGTGCCCCAGTCTTTGCAAGGCTGGAACCTTGAATTATTCTTCTCATCTCAAAATATTGTGTTAAACTAGAACATTTTAAAACTAATTTCTAACTCATAACTTGAGCATTCATATAGCTTACCTGATACATTTAATATTTTTTTGCATCTACCCAGGAGCACTCCCAGGTTTTACCAGTTTTGGTATAGGTTAGTGGATAAATTTTAATCTGTTATTCTTCTAGTGTTCACTCTGTTTATTCTTATTGTCATACACAGGCTTGTGTTCAAAGATTTTAAAAAGTCTGCAGGGTGGTATATTTTACTGCAGGAATAGAATGAATGCTTTGCTCTCAGTTCTGTCTGAGTACAGAACTGTACAAGTACATTGGACCAGATTTTGGTCTCATTAGCACCAATATAAATCTGGAATAGTTCCACTAGTCTCTGTAATGTTAGTCCCAGTACATGCTGATTTAACTGAGATCACAAGCTGGTCCATTGACCTAAGTGGTGTCAGTGGGGATGTACTGAGAAGAAAATTTGATCTACTAAATTCAAATCCTTGAGGTGTTGTTCTAGCAGCCAAGTTATTTAGAAAGAAAACACTGAACTTGAATGTTGACCCTCCATCCCAGCTGGATCTCCATGTAAACTGTGCTCCTGCTGTAGCCTTTTAAATAGATCAGCAATTTACATTTTAAATAGATAAGCAATTCAAATTAGTGAAATGCCAGAATGTAGGTAGCACGGAGGGGGCAGAACTTAGCGCTACCTGAAATTTCATCAGCGTTCAACAGTGTAAGTCTCCTTGCAGTTTCTGAGAGCAGGGACTGGATGGGCTGTAAGGATTCAGCTACTGCCTGCCTGTGCCTAGAGACGGCAGAAGTGACTGTCATGTCAAAGATGGCCAGACATGGACATGACATCCCAGATCTTGACCAGACCTTGACTGGCTATAGCAGGTGGGCTCAGGCCCAAATCCTGCTGGGGAGAAAACTGCCAAGGAAACAGTCCAGACAACAGTGGGAGACACAACCATGTGCTGGCCTGGTGGGATTTGCTGGCACAGATGTGGCCCACAAGTCTCATCCAGAAAGTGGGATAACCTGGGGGGGGCAAAGTGTATGGAGCAGGGATGCAATGACCCTGCCGCTGACACAGGCTCACAGGTCAGAGAGCCCCACCATGCTTTGGTTGCCTCTTGGCTGCCACGCACAAGCACAGGATGATGGCTTTGTGCTCCAATTCTTGCTCCTTTAAATGTCCAAATGTTTCTGAGAACAGGAGGTGTTTGCTCCTGGGAGCTCTGCGATCTAAAACAGATGTAGATGCCTCTACCGTTAAGCTGTGATGGCCTGTGGGTCATATTCTTGGATTTTAGCACCAAAGTAGGTGGTCTGAATCTCACCAAAGATAAATTATTGGCAGTGAGAGAGATGTGTAAACATAGGAAAATGTAAATGGAAAGACCAATGTACGACGATGTGGCGTTTTCTTCTGAAGGCCCTGTCCTAAGTCAGTCTGTGTTACACAATGTCTCATCAGGCCCCACCAGAGAGAGATCTGCCCTTATGTCTTCCTATGGAGCCACGCACACAACAGCAGAGTCACTTGTCAGGGATGGACCAACCTGTGCTCCTTACAACAGGCTTGCGGGATTATTTGGGAGCTAGAAGCAGCCAGTTCTTCCGAACCAGTTGCAGGAAAACATAAGACTGACACAGAGTGAGATTTTAACATGAAGTTTTATTCGTTTGCTGCTTTGTGCTTTGCCTCCTCATTTCTTTGTCTCTCCCTTCAGGTATTTAACCACTGCTGCTGGGAACTGAAAGGACTTTGAGCTATGTTATTTCTACCTTCAACCTGCAGTGCCTATCTTACTTTGGTAACTGCTACTGCAGTTCTCAAGGCCGGGATCATTTTCCTCTCAAGAAACGGCGAAGCCTCAGTGCTTACGTTCATCTACATCACTCGCTTCACACACACAAACAGCCCTTAATTGCTGCCACCAATTAAAGACACGCAATGCAGGCATACACACCTCGTCCCCATGGTACTGGGTCTGGCTGTCCTCAGCTGAAGGAATACCATTGCGTTTTATCTGCCTGCCTCGCGCCCTGACACGCAGCGTACAGCAGTGTCATGCACTTCAGTGTCTGCCTTAAAAAGCATCTGCGCCGATCACAACACAATTATTCTTAATCCCTCCAGCTCTGATATTTGTTCACCTCATGCCAGGAGGAAGAATAGGGGGCAGTTGCTCGGGATAAACACGAACGACTGTGGGAGATCCCCTCAGGAGCAGCTCTGTCACAGAGGACATTCGCCTCCTTGACAGCCCCGCGCAGCCTGTCGGCTTGGCTGCTGCTCTCCGCAAGAGAAATGGCAGCATTTCAGGCTGTTAGAGGTGTGATTGATGGGTGCTGTCGGTCCCTACCTGTCAGCTCATCGCACTGACAGGAGCGAGATCCCCCCAGGGGAGACAGCCTTACACAACACAGCCCACCCAGCCTGTTCCGTGAGACCCTAATGTCCTGCTTGCAGCGCTCCTGGCAGGTGGTAATCTGCTCGGCGGGCCTGGGGAAGGGCAAGCGAAGAGCTGGGAGCTCTGTTTTTGCTGGCAAAGGCAGTGACATCTCTCTCAGACGTACCTGGAGACGCCAGAGCAGAGCTGTGAGCGCAGCCGAGGCGGGTTGGCTGCTGCAGAGCGCTGGTTCAGCCCAGGGTTAGGACGGATCCTGCCGCCGCAGCTGCAGCTGCAGGGACGTCAGTGGGAGAAACTTGTGGGATGCTTGGCACGACTCCACGGCTTTGCATGTGCAACATTAAACACGTGCAGAGGGTTTGCAGTATCTGCTCCCGAGCCCGAGGGATGACAGAGGTGATACAACCATTTACCCCTGCTTGGAGGAATCCCCCACGGATGCGCACGGCGGTGCTGGCACACGTAGGTGTGAATTCCTTACCCTGCAGGAGCGAGGCTCAGTGTCGTCTGACTGTTCCTCTGGTTTTGCATCAACCTAAATAAAAGTATCCGGTCAGAATAACAAATCACCCTAGGAACCAGGGATTTTTTCCTATTTTGTGTTTGCTAGCAGGAGATTTCAGGCTGTTTTTCAACATCGCAGTTTAAAGAGGATCTTTTCATCCACAAGAGCACCTAAATCAAACCTCAGACCATTCAGCCAGTGTCAACACAAGAAAGCAACAGCAAGAAAATCCAGATACTTTTCAGCAGACCCTTCCCTTTCTTGCCGTCCCCTTCGCCTCATCACCCTCTGCCCCTCCAGGCTGGGGGCGGTTAACCTTCGCGCAGCTTGACCTGCCTCCCTCCACATCTGGCTCACTGCAGCACGGGGGCTCTTGGGCCAGGAAACCCCAGCGGGGCCGTCCAAAACCCACTGACGTCAGTGGAAAGACTCCCACTGTCTTCAGGGGAGGCTGCATCAGGCCCAGGTTGAAGCAGAGCCATCTTTCCTTCAAAACTTGTACTTGACAGCTCGTAGGCTGGCGCTGGCCTCACATTAAGACTTTTGGGGAGTTGCTACAGTGCCTGCGAGGCGAGCGCTGAAGCCACTGCTGGATCATTCCTTTCATCTGATGCCTCAGATACGAGTGCGTCTCACAGCTTCCCTTTCCCCTCCAAATCAAAGGCAGCGACTGCAGCTGCACAGACCGGCGAGTCTGTTTAGTTTCTGTGGGCCAACAGCCACCAGCTGTAGAGGCTGCTGTGCTTTTTGCTGGATGGGAGCTTTTAATTCCAATAGACAATGTGTACAAATATTTCCCATATCAAAATTGTTCCATATCTTCCTAAGTTAATTAAATGCTAATTTTCTAATGAGGTGACAACAATGGCAACAACCTGTTATCAGCATGCTAGCTAGTGCCCGTAACCAATGGGTGAACACAGAATCCTTGTGCTGTTATTAAACTGCATTCCTATATTAATTAATTACTTTTGCAGCTGTATTATTCTGAAGCTGGACAGCAATGCGGACAGTAATTAAAAAAAAACCATTTACATTATTTGGAGATTGCAGAGTTGCTTTGTGGTATTTATTATTTCACAGTGTTGTTATAGAAACCCCTCATGCGTTTTTATGCCCACTGCATGTTAGTTCAGCAAGACATGGTGGAAGGAAAACTCAGGATAAAGCTGCTTTTTAATATTCATTGAGCATAAATTAAGGTATAAAAGTTTCCGGAGTTGTGCAATAAGAATGAAAAAGCCACTCAGAGTTCATATTGAAGTGTAGCCGTGTATCTGTTACATCTTTGTACTCAGTAAAGGACTTAGGTGCTCAAAACCTGGCAGAGGTGGAATTTATGTGCTTACATCCAAAACACAGATTCTGCTGTCGACTCTAGGAGGTTTCCAAACTCTCCTTGAGTTCAGCTGCCGGTACAAAAGCTCCCCAGACATCTTGAATTCTGGTGATGCCCAAGAGCTCTTCAATCTTAAAGAGGTCAAATTGCCCAACATGAAGTTCAGACATCAGCTTGGTTGGGACCCCCCAAAAAACATTCCTGTTTATCTTCCCCCAGGACTGGTTTGAGTGCTCTGAAAATTCTTACCAAACTGCTCTTAAATTGGATTTTACATAAAACACAATGGCAGCTATCAATTTCTTTTGAAATACGACCTCTAGAGTCCTCCTCTTTTCTAAGTTACTGTAGTATTTGAATGGGATATGAGAGATACAATTCAATGCCTCACTCTGCCTGGCCAGACCTAATTCCTCCTGTGATACACTCTACTCAGGAGGCTTCATCTCCTTGGAAGACAGTTTGAGATTTTCTCATCCCTTCTCACCAAAAAGGAGTGGTAATTTCCATCAGGACTGCGATGTAGAGATGCGATAGCCATTCCACCTTTGACAGAGGTGGTTTAGGCACCTACCATCAAAAGAGCATTCAGATGGTGGGGAATGGGACAAGTCTTCATGACGGCACAGAAATTCTAAAGCCTGTTAAAAAGGCATTCAAAAGCGGGAAGGGCATGGGATTTCAGATGGGCTCCTGGCATCCACAACTCTGTGTTATCAATTAAGGCAGCATGCTCCATCCATGTGCACCTGCGTGTGCTGTTCATTAACCCTGGGTACCCAACTAAGGATCAGGGACTGAGAAATTGCATACTGCAATGCTGGAGTGTTGCAATGAGTAAAGCCTTCATCAGTTTTGAATCCTCTTAAACCCTGGGTTTTCTATTTGGGAACTTCCAAATACTTTTCTGCCATAAGCCAGCATGTTTCAGAGATAAAAAGGACAGTTTTTTCCTCCGCTGTTGGAAAATAGGCTATATTAAAAAGACTGATACTGATTTTATTGGGAATTACTTGTATGCACCATGTTGTGCAAAGCATTTGACACTGTCCCACACAATATCCTGGTCTTTAAATTGGAGAGACATGGATTCAACAGATGGACCACTCGGTGGATAAAGAACTGGCTGGACAGTCCCACTCAAAGAGTTGTGGTCAACGGCTCGACATCCAAGTGGAGAGCAGTGACAAGTGGTGTTCCTCAGGGATCGGTACTGGGACCTGTACTGTTCAACATCTTTGTCGGACACATGGACAGTGGGGTTGAGTGCACCCTCAGCAAGTTTGCCAATGACACCAAGCTGTTTGGTGATGTAGACACGCTGGAGGGGAGGGATGGCATCCAGAGGGACCTGGACAGGCTGAGGAGAAGGACCTGGGTGTGCTGATTGATGAGAAGCTCAACATGAGCCGGCAGTGTGCGATCGCAGCTCAGAAGGCCAACCGTATCCCGGGCTGCATCAAAACAAGTGTGGCCAGCAGGTCAAAGGAGGTGATTCTGCCCCTCTACTCCACTCTCGTGAGACCCCACCTGGAGTACTGCATCCAGCTCTGGAGTCCCCAATAGAAGAAGGACATGGACCTGCTGGAGCATGTCCAGACGAGAGCCACGAGGATGATCTGAGGGCTGGAGCACCTCTCCCATGAGGAGAGGCTGAAAGAGTTGGGGCTGTTCAGCCTGGAGAAGAGAAGGCTCCGGGCAGATCTTATTGTGGCCTTCCAGTATCTAAAGGGGGCCTACAGGAGAGCTGGGGAAGGACTATTTACTAGGGCACGTATTGATAGGATGAGGGGGAATGTCTTTAAACTGGAAGAGGGTAGGTTCAGATTAAACATTAGGAAGAAGTTTTTCACTTTGAGGGTGGTAAGGCACTGGAAGAGGTTGCCCAGAGAGGTTGTTGAGGCCCTATCCCTGGAGTTGTTCAAGGCCAGGCTGGATGTGGCCTTGGGCGACCTGGTCTAGTGGGAGGTGTCCCTGCCTATGGCAGGGGGGTTGGAACTGGATGATCTTCAAGGTCCTTTCCAACCTAAACCATTCTATGATTCTATGATTCTTTGTTTAGATAATCAGGTAGTGGATTTCCATGTAGAGCATTTTACAGTCATTCTTTAAATGATATGAATCTTGTCACAATAAGCAACAGGTGAGATGCACCTGTAAACCATTTCTCTGAGTGCTTCACACAGTTGGTGTAATGATGTCCTTCAGCCGAATAATAAAGCCTGCCAGGAAAAGGAAGCCATAATGTGAAATTCATGTTCAAAACTGTTTAAAACAATTTGTTTACTGAATTCAGACAAATACCTCCAAACTGTTTTCATTACATTCAGTGCTAGCTGAGCCAAGGCAAAAAATACAACACTGGTAATAAATTATGAGTCCATTCACAATTAAGCAATAGGTAGACAAATACCTCTGCTATATTCCTCTGTGTGCCTCTTTCTACTCCAAATAAATTCTTATTATTCACTCCTAGTAGTCGACAATGATGATGATGATAATAATAATAGTAAAATAATTTACATTTAAATAGAATATTTCCTCCCAAATCATTCTTCAAACTTTGCAAAATGATGTGGTGGGACCACTTTATCCAGTTACTGAAACGCAGTCACCTCTGGAGCAAATCACATCTGCTTAAACATGGAGAATATCAATGCTGTGCGATTAGGATCAGAAGAAGGGAGAAGTACTATAACTAAGTCATAATGAAAGGGAAATTATTTGAGTTGAGGTTTGTAGGAAAACCACAGCTAAACCCCCTCCGCTTTGAAGAAAAGTTCTATGGGGTGTTTAGTAATGATTAGGGTTTTGAGATTTGTCTCATCCTTATGTCAAAACCTTAAGCTGTACAGCTGTCCCAACACCGTGCTGGCGGAAGGCAAAACCTGCTGGTGATGGGCCAGCACTGCAACTTCCCAATGGCTGTGAAATGTGTTCTGAGCAAGTCTTGGGATGAAGCCTGTTGGCACCACGAGGTGAGTGAAGTGAACCACTTTTTAAGATGCCTATTTTTGTCCCAACCTATCATTTTTATCTTAACGAATTTGGTGTCATTCAGCGTGGTGGATTTAATTAAAATATTTAAAGTATTTAAATTATTAATGATTTAATAATTAGAAATAAGTATTTTAATCCATGACTGAATAATGTATACAACTATTCAATTTATTTATTGGAAATGAGGGTCTAGGTTTATTCTTTTCCCTGTGTTTTCAATTCAGAACTATTCAGAAGTTGCAACTCTGCCATACTGGCTTCCTGCAAAGTATAGCGAGTGCAAAAGGTCTTATTTAATGCAGCCCAAGAAAACACACGTGTGTGGGAGATGGAACGTGATACAGCCTCCTAGAGTTCTGCTAAAATCTCAGTGGTGGTTAAAGATACAGCTGTGTGAAAAACATCAGAAAAAAAACAAGTCACAAGTCATAAACAAACAAAAAGGATATAATTATGCCAGAACAAATTTAGAACTTTTACGCCAAAAGTTGAATGTGCCCACAGTCTTTCTTAATGCAATATTCATGCGTATTCAGCCTCACACAGGCAACAAACATGGGCTCCCTGGGAGCCGCTGGGGACAGCCCTTCAGAGACCATGGGCCCAAAAACCTGAGCACACCCAGAAGTAAGTTCAGTATTGCCATAGCGTGAATGGAGTCAGTGTGTTACCAGGCACGTCATCATCGTTGCAAAAGTCACCCGTGATCCCATCGTGGGCAGGGAGCAAACAGCCTGGAGGGCAGCAGCCCTTCGGAGGCACGCTCGCACATCTGCAACTGCAGACTGCCTAATGCTCTACAGAGGCTTCTGGTGTGGGCAGTTGTTCACTGTACATTCAGGGTCAGCTGAGAAGCAACCCTGAACCAAACCAACCTCTAAATTTCCTTCATTTCCAACTGGAGTTTGATTTAGACACCATCCTCCTGACAAATTAGCGTATAGGCTCTGTATCCCCCGGGGCTTCTGCTCATCCTCCCACCTGCATTCCTGCCTTGGTTTTGCCTCCAGGGTATTGCTTGCTGAGGGCTATTGCACAGGTAAACCCCGTCAATACTTAAACCGCTTGGAGGGCTGATGCAGCAGCAGGGAGCACTGTCAGCCACCCCTGGCCCTGCAGGGACTCAGGACTCCCAGAGAAGGCAATACTGCTGGGAGAAGTGCCGTTGCGAGGGCATAGACATGAACAGACTCCTGTTGCCCTCTCCAACAGGAGCTGCCCTGCTGGAGGTGCTGCACCCATCTCCGTGAGCAAGGGCGATCTGTGCCAGCCGCAATGAATCAAGTCACTATCTGCATGGGCTTTTTTTTTTTTTTTTTAAATGCAGCTGCCATATATGCAAAAAACAAGTCATTAGGAACATTACAGTATTAGTCAAATCAACTTTGTTTTTCAGAGGTATGAAAGCCAGTGGTATAATTCACAAATAGTAGGTGTTGGTGGGTGGTATTATTACACAGAGGTTTTCCAGCTCTTTTCCTCTGTGTGAGCACGTTTTCATTCTCGGAGAGACATCCTGTGTAACTGCTATCGAAGGGTCACACACAAGATCTGTTTTTCCCAAGCTCCCAGGCAGAGTGAGCTGCCTGAAGGTTTGGGCTTCGGATGGAAAGGAAGTGCTGCTCCTTTGGGCCACTGCACTGCTGTGGATTTGACACTCTGGAAGAAGGGGCTGCTCCGCTCGCTGGTTGCTGTCCTCATTTCAGGACCATCTATTCAGCTTCCACATCACTGATTATTCCTCCACTATGACATAGACAGCATAAAGCTTTTTCCACTGTGCTTTCCAAAGAGGAACAACAGTGTCTTTCCTGGAATACTTTATCCCTGTTCTACCTCCAAGGATGGCTGTGATGTCTGCTTCTAAATGATTAAGACTAGCATATAGTCGAGGTTTTACAGAATATGCTTTTTCCTCCTCATTAGCCTGCCAGCTTCAGCTCTCAGCCTATGCTAAGGTCAAGGAACACCTTGTGAGAGGAGCAACATAAGACAAAATCTCTCACACATGTGGCAGTCTCTGTATTCCTCAAGACTTGTGAGACACAGGAGAACTTGTCAGCTCATGAACATGTTGCTCGTGGATCTGTTTTTGATATTTGGCTGTGAGGCAGGTAATGGTGGGGTATCTATATAAGCTATAATTTAACGAACTGAGAGCTTTATTTCTGCAGCTCTCTAAACTGGGACAGTTAGGTAGCCTGGTGTTTTGTAATCCTGTTTTACTTAATTAAAGTATTCCTGTTGGCTGGGTGGAAAGATGTGTTACCCTGTTACTAGCACATGATGAAAGGAGGAAGACATCATTAGTGTACACGACTCCTTCCCCAGATTCCATCAGAGCTAGGGCCTCTGTAGTTCCTCTGGAAGAGAATTAACATATTTCTCATTGAAATGTTTTTTTCTCTCATGTTCAGCTGCATAGATTTTCCCATTACAAGTATTAAACTCCTTGGTTATCCATAATGTGCCTACACTTTCATGAAGGTTCATTTAGAAATGAACCCCTACTGTTAGAATAAGGAAGGTTTATTTTAGCACTTGCACTTCCTGTAATCCTGAGTTGTTAATGAATTGACCAACTTTTCATCATCCTTAGCATGAGAGATACATCTCGTGATCTCAACTCTTACTTCTGAAGAGCAAGATTGCACTGGGATCCTCTCATAAGCTTTCTTGGGTTTGTGCCATTGGAGGAAGGAGTGCATAAGAAGAAGCATCTGGCAGCACATCTGCATCCAGTCCCTGCTGACACCCTGAGATCCATCTGCCTGGGCTCACTTTGTACGGAGCTTGACATATCTGGTACCCCACTGCCAGACAACCTCAGCAAATACTTTTCTTTCCAAGAGAGGCTGAGGCACTTTTTCAGTGTCTTCATCTTGTGTTATCTCATTACTAACGTGATGGAAGAGTACACAGTCTCTTTTCAAACTGCTCATGGCTCTCTGGAAGGAATCTGCTGAAGAGCCTTGATCTGAGCAAGCTGGAAGGCCTGATCTAGGTGCAAAGATCAAAACTAGCCTTCTCCAGACCAATGACCCTGAAGTTTTCGTTCTTTACAAAGGACATGAAAACTAAGATTGTAAGTGAGATAAATGTTGATGAGTGGATGTGACAGATCTGTTCCTCAAGGCTTTGCAAGGAAGCAGCAAGGAAGCACTGAAGGCCCCCAGGCCCGCTCCATAGTTAGCTGATCGGTTCAAAGTCAGTTATAATTTTTTTCTGTTATTCTACATCACTTTGCATTATATATCATTGTACATACCCTCTGGTAGACCCTTTTAAAGCAACTGAATAACTCAATGCTTAACAAGGATACTTTCGTTTTCTTGTTTAAGTTCTGGGAAACACAAGATCATTTTTTGTTTTGAGTTGGCAACGACGATCCCCAAACTGGTGGTGGAATAGGAGGAATAACAGCTTTGTGGAAGCCACTCTAGAGATCTGTACTGTAAGGAATGATGAATATATGACAGAAGAGTGAGGCCTACATTTACCCTTTATAAATGTGCAGTGTAAGAAAACTTCCTTTCTGTATTTGTATTATCTTCTAAATTTAACATGTTTTATGCCCATGCACAACTCCTGTAACTGCAGGAATGATTCTTGTTTCCAAACAGCCTTGCTCACAGGGAGCATTTTTTCTTTCTGCTATGTGTATATTTTACATGAAGACGTACAAAAGAGAAGTTATATTCTTCTGTACACAGGAATTCATTTAGTAAGAGACATCTCTTCTGTGTATAAAAGCATAACATAGTGCAGCTTGCCCCCATGAGTTTGAGGGTGCGACTATCACAAGCAAAGTAGATTGTTTCAGACGCATTGCCTCTCCATCACCCTGTAACACTGACATAGTCCAGTCACAGCAGTGTGTATACCAGAGATCGAATAATGCATGTGAAGAGTCTCCTAAGCATTTATTTTGTTCTTTTCAGTTGTCTTTCAGGCATTACCTACTCCATCATGATATCAACTTGAAAATTCCCTAATACAGAAGGTAAAACTCATTGAAAAGGAAAAACTTCAAAACCATAGACCAGAGTCATAGAGCTGATTTTTCTGTGGAGAATTTGCGAAATTTCAGCATCACAGTCTTTGGAAAAAGTTATACGTATTACAAGTAATTCCTATTTTGAGGCAACTGTTAAACAAAGGGAGGTAATTATTATTCTGTAACATTTAAGATGAGAAACTACATTTGACCAAACTCTATCATCCACAAACAAAGCCACTTTTCTATTAATTAAAAACAGCTGATGACTGGTTTATGAGAAAACAAAAATTCTGACATATTCTCATGAATAACACAATCATGTTTATAAGTTGTCTTATTTTAACGTGAACTCACAAGCCTTCATGTATAAGGGCAAGGACTGTCGAATGGCATTCACAAGAACAGAGCAGGTTTTAAAGGCTGCTCTTCAGAATAAAAATATATATAGCACACCAGGAAGATTTCTCCCACATATATTGCCTAACTTTAAATGGATTTGTGGCTTTACTAATGATCTGAAGAAGCCTCTCTACTCTCTTCTCTGTTCAGCACATCCCGTTATTACTGGAGCAGCAGAGACACAGTGGCACAAAGGTAAAGCACTGCCTGAGAAGAGCAGCTTGGGAATGGCTACGATTAATGAACAGATAAACACAAATATGATTGTCTGCCTTTTAAGAAGGAACAGTCACGAGCTCATTAGGGCAGTGAGAACCCACGATACTGTTGTTAAAACAGCCCTGCTTTAAGTAGACAACCGTAGCACCTTCGCTCATCTTTTAAATGAGAAGCTGGAGGAAGCCATCAAAAGGGAAGCAAGAAAAAACCTGACTTTCACTGTGCGGGCTGCTCCGAAGGCTCCTCTGGCAGGAAAGGCTAAATAAAGCTGCCCTGACTTCAGAATTTGCTGTCCTTCCCAAACCAGAGCAAGCCCTACTATATTACACAGTAACAGCTACTTGAAGCCTCCTCAGCTTCAGCCAGGCGAGAGCTGGGGAGATGGCAGGTCACCCGCCAGCCCCTCCTTGCAAAAGGATAACGCGTACAGCTTTCCTACCAAAAGCAGAAGGCACGAGCTTGGCATTCTTTGACTGGAAAGCAGTCCCGCAGACATTAAGGGAAACAACTACGCAGAAACAAGTTTCAAAAGGACAACAAAAGACATTTTTTCTGGCACCTCCCTGAGAACCTTATAAATAAAAGTAAAAAGCCTGAACATCTCAGCTTCTATTTATTTGTGGTAACAAATCAGGCACCAGTGATGGTAGGAGACTTACCCTGTAGGTTAAGCTCTGCTCTGTTCTTTTTTGTAGCCTGTCCAAAGCAATCCAGGACCGCAGTCCTACTCTAAACACCAGCAGCTCCCCACTGAGCAGGGGTGATGCTTTAGGAGTGCAGAATCAGCAAAAGAGCTCCCCTGCCATTTCCCTCCCTGTCCTTCCTCTCTGCTGACAGTATCACAGGAGAAGGTGGTGTCTCTAGAGAAATGGGGACGTTGCCAGTATCGGTACATTTACATTTAAGCATTAACAGACACACAAAGCTACTCTAGCTCGGCATGTCACTTTTTTTATACATGAAGGCAACAGCAATTAGCCTGACTTACGCTTGGTGTAAATCCCCCAAACGCTGTTTACTCCTTACTTAAATAAATGAACCGTTGATCCAATGAGAAGTTGCTTCATGTCAGACGTCTTTATCGCCTCCTGGCCCTTTTTTTTGCCCTATGAAAAAAAAAGTTGAGATCGCTCTGATTTGATATCATAATTAGCTTTTCTTCCACCCTCTTCTTCTTGAGCAACATGGTGAGTTGTGAGGTGGCTGTCTCCTGGAAGAACTGGCCATTTTACTTCAGTTTTCTTCCACTCTCGTTCCAGGAGGGACTGCATGCAATAGGACAATGACATAAGTTTGTCACCAAACTCCATCCTCACCTCCTGTAGCATCACTCTTTATAATTCCTACATTACCTTTGTGAAACGGCAAACTCACAAAGATCTATATGCTGCTCAGTTTTTCCGAGGTTCAGCAAAATGAAGCTCTTCGTAGCTCACATTTATAACTGACCCGAACAAACATCTTTTAGGGAGAATTCGGGCAAGGCATGAACTGTGCTGCAGGGCTGCCACCTTTTATCTGCTTTTTTGGTAATTCAGAATAAGACAACAGAATCAAGCCTATTGTTTGACTAGTCATGTATTTATTTGTGATTTTAACATGCAAAACCAGTATAACGATTATAGAAGTTAGAAAAAAATATAGCACTGAAAAAAGTATTCATGCAGAATGAGGCTTCTACTTGAACTATCCTCCACAATCACCAGTTAGTTGATTTGTCCCAATATTTATAGTTCATCATTACAACTGCCAAAACTGGCAACCACCAGGATTGTTGTCTCAATTAAGGACAGTAAACAGATTGTCCCTTTTTTTTTAATGAAAAAATCTAAAATGTAATACTTCACAGTTTAACATGTTTATTCACTTAAACGAGCTAAAAAATAATGGTGTGACATCTGCTTGAGAGACACTGGTACCTAACATTTTGGCTGTCTCCCCACCAATTTGGTTGTGATTAAGGGGGGATAAAATAAAGAGTAGAGGATTCTGTCAATTAAATGCATTGATGAACTACAAAAAATGTTGTTCCACTCTTGGAAAAGTGTAGAAATACATCTGGAAAAGAATGTATTACAGCAAACTAAGAGGATGATGGGGAAAAGTCTGGCAAAATATCTCCATCAGCTCTTTCAGGGAAAAATAGTGTAAACGCAAGATCACAGACAATCTTTGCCAGTTTATTCATCTCATGGATTCTTTTCCCAAAGTGCAGGCATAATCCAGTACAAAATCTTTTAAGAAGCAGTTCCAACATCACATTTCTGCTGTCTTATTGATGTGCCATATTGTTATTTTCTTAGTCATAAGCACCACTAATTATTATGCTACTGTAAGTAAAACTTGAAATGCGATCAAGATCCGTAGCATCCTGTTTGTTGGCACTCCAACTTGCCTACTCTGCATTTCAAGTACAGCCCTTTACTGGGAATTGTCCTGAATGCGTTTGACCTTCACCAACTGGCTCAGTTGTGCCTTACAGGCACAATCCCATATCAGAGCAAAATGAATCATCACTCTACCGGTAGCTGCTAGCAACAGTTTCCTCCCTGAAAGGGCAGCATTCAAAACTTGGCCCCAAGTCAGCAGATAAGCCTCTTCCATGGTAGCAATTTTCATGGAAAGGGGATGAGCGGTTTTGTAGGGCTTTCACTGTGCCTTCTTTTAGTAGGGTTCTTTAAAAACCATTTGTTTTCAAACACAACTTGTTAGGTCACCTACTCTAGACGACACCTAAACAGCTGAGTTTGCTCATGTTGCGTATGTTCGCAGTTACGTGTTGCAGCATAATGTCACAGTCTACATGTCGTCCCCGCTACAGCTGGTCTGATGCATGGAAGGAGCTATGACAGATACTGAATCACATGACGGCTATATGATACGCAACAGCGAACTTTAAATAAAGCGTTCTTCAAGAAAAGTTTAAATATATCTCTAGGGTCCATTAGGGAAATGCTTAACATGCCTCTTAAGCTTCCAGTAAAATATATTTATGAACTCTAGGAAATAGAGTTAAAGCCTTTCCTTGGCAATGTTCACCAGCGGCACTAGTAAAACTCCTTCTGTCCCGAGATGGTCTACATGCTGGTTCTGCTTTTGTAGGATCAAAGGGAAAAGGGAAACTGCTGAGGAAAGATTTATTGAGCAAAATCACTGCTGGAAGACCGTCGTGCCTTCCTAGCCAGAGACTCTTCCAGATGGGACATCCGCTCCCACCCACAGCGTGAGGACTCAGTACAGGCATCTCCTCCACAACCTCTGCTGGAAAGAAATTCAGTTTACTCCACAAGCAGAGGGAAACAATGGTACCGACATCTACCCCTTCCCCAGAGGGGAATATCCTTGAAAAAATCTGCCCTGTTAAGCCAGGGCTGCTGTGTAAATGGTTTGATCAGCAATCTTTCTTTGAAACAAGCCTGTAAAAGTATTATTTTTATAATAAAGTCAATCTGTCTGAAGTTGATGGGAGCTACACAGAACAACTTTGTCTGCAGAAAGAGACCTGCTCTACTGGTATCGGGTAGGATGCCAAGGGAAGTTCTCTTTATTGTCTTTTAAGTATTTGTAGGCTATGCTTAGTTTTAATATGAGCTTAGGGGCTAGAACTGCTTAGAGTAATCCAGATATTCTAAAACTGCTGAGTATCACGGATCACATTTGTACACTGTGATGTTTAGATTGCTTTAATGTCCTTTCAAATGTATATGACATAGCCAACATTAATAAGAGCACAAAAATAGTAAAAATACATTTATTATTAAAATAGACACCGAGCAACTCATACAAAGATAGGTGGTCCAAAAACCAAGAGGCATTCAATCCGAGATATAATTGAGGACAAAATAAGCCACACATTTGCAAGATTAAAATCAGTCTCTACTTTAAAATATCTAGCATGGACAATGTAGCGCTCTACAAAGCAGAAATAACTTCAGGTCAGATTCTGATTTTCCCTTGGAGTAAGTCACTTGTAATTTCAGTGAACTCAGGGGAATCATAAATTAGTAAGCTCAGAATCAGACCTCATTGCTAATATTGTTGTGTTTGTGCCTTTTAGAAAACCAAGGATGAATAATTTGATGAGAAGCGGGAGCTTTTAGCTTGAAAACACTATTGACATAGTCCCATTAGAAATTATTGCACAGACAAGAGAAAAAGTGTATTATTTGTTGCAATATTTGCCATGTATTTCTCTGCACGCTGAACAGAAGTCTGTCCAGTTTATCTAAGGAATAAAAGGAAATTTTCTTGTTACATGAGAATATCTTTCATGCGAATGAAAAGGCCTAACCTAAATGAAGCCAACAGACAAACTGCAAGCTGTGGCTCTTGTGGGCAATATGGGCTGATAAGCCACAAATCAGGGAATCTGCTTCAATCACACATATATGGACTTCAGATTTTGTCTGAGTCATAATTACAGGAAATGCAATATTCCTGTTCTAGGAATTTCATGTTAATAAATGTGACAGTAAGAATATCTTGCTTTTTCATGTAACTGATTCAGAAAGCAAGTTACAAGACAACCTGCACGAAGCGCATAACTACGCTTCATTGTCAGGCCACACATCACCCGGGGAGCTACGTGCAGACATTAGGAAAGCAATCCTTCCAGTATTCTGTGGAATAAGAAAATTGCTCATACAAAGTAACAGGAGAGGTCCGCAGCTTCTGCGACATGTGGTGTGGCACTGGTGAAGTGAAAGGCATGTCACATCCAAGGAGACAGCTTGTGATATGCTTTTCTCTCCACTGAAAGTCGGGCCATGTGTCAGATAATGCTTCACCATAAATGCAACATGTTGCTAAGTGTTTGGTCATGTGCGCGAGTATTAGCAGACTATAGGTCACATGAATGTATAAATGCTAGGATCTTGTGTCTGTAACAGTCATAATTAGAAAATGAGAAATATTTGCACATATATGTCTATGCTTCTCTTTCATATCCTTCTTGGAAGACTGTTGTACTCTGAATTTCTAGAGTTGTTTTGCATTGCATAAAGTGAATGAGGAGTATGACAGATAAGAAGTGGATCCTTAGAGACTCATAATGTATATGGTCATAGTTACTGTATGGCTTAAAAATTAACTGTATTGATCTAAGTTCCTTAAGTGGTGATAATGGGACTGTGTCAATTTAAAATAAATATATTTTCCATTACAATATTTGCTATGATTTGTATCCCTTTGTCTTCAAAATCACTGTAAGAAATCTTAGTCGGGAATTCCTGGAACAAGTCAGTAAATATCTTAGTTGCAACTAAGCCTAACATTCAGCCCTGAAATTGGTATCAAAGATAAAGCCAAGCTAGTTTGCTAATAGAATTTCAGAATTATTATAACATTTCTGGAAGTTAACCTGCCTAACTCCCTTGCCCTATTGAGCACCACTGCCTCTATGCTTTTCTCGGTATCAAAGCGAATCCGAACTAGAGGAAAACTGACCACATTTTTAAAAGGATGAAAAGTGAACCTTTACAACCACAAAACTCAGTTATATGCCAAAGCTGAAGCAGAACAGGATAAAGCCAGAATTTTACAGCTCTCTGCAGCTGCTATGACATACCGACTTCTTCAAGTCGCTTGTGGTTATCAAAGGCATCAAAAATGTTATCTACAGTGTGTATTCTGAAAGGTACTTTGCAAGAACTGAAGAATGTCATCGGGGCAAGATTTTCCCAATTATTAGTACACATGAAAAAAAAAAAAAAGATTTCTTAATACTTACAACTTCTCACATTAGTTTGATGATTAAAATGATTGCATAACTGGAAAGCAATTTTTTACAACATCCCCCTAACAGGTAGAGCAAGTTGATACCACAACCAGCAGGAAGAGTATAATTAAAATACGATTTTGACTTTATATTAATAATAGAGCAATACACTAATTAAAACCAACATTGACTGAACTTTCTATTTACACTAGTTCAGACAGCACAGGAGGCAAAGAACTGTGTTTCAGAGGCATATGTGACTGTTAGAGCTTCTGTCATCCAGGTGCCATTTCTGACAGAACACATGTGTGCTGAACAGTTGGCAAAAGAATGAAAAAGATTACTGCAGATATATGGGCACACAGAATCTGGGATGACATAAAATTAAGTCCATATAGGAGGTGACAGACTGCTTCTGAAAAGATTTTTTTTCCTACAATTTCTTCCATCTTCCTGCGTGCGCGTGTGCTCACATGCACAAGAAAGATTAAAAGGGAGAGAAAGGATGAGGGCTTTTTGATATGTTTTAAATACAAATCAAGAAAAGACTTTTTATTTGGTATTTCGGCTTTCTTTTGGGAAAGGAAAAGGAACCTAATTTGGCTATTAGGAAGCTTTGATTCCTAAATTTAGTCAAGGCAGACTCTCCTGCTGTGAAGTCAGCATCAATACCCATGATAATAATAGCACCTGTCTTTTGACATCAAAGTTCTCTGCCTGAGAAAAAAATAATGTAAACAATAAACTTCATGTATTGTACTGCTGCTCTTGGCTTTGGTGTTAACCAAACACGCTTGCTAGCCATGAGTGTTCTCCTGTTTTGGAGATCTGGAATGTAAAAGTGACGCACATATTGCAAAACTTTCGTATGAATTTGGACTGCAAGAAATGGCATCGTTTACTGTCTCACAGTGAAGGGACTGTGTGTTCCTACGTAGTCTTGTTCGAGCTGAAGAAATCTTGATGATAGATTCATTGCATCTGCTAGTTTTCATCTGGATCCAGATCAAGGTCAACTTCATTGGAAATGTTAAGATAAAAGAAAGCGTAGAAAGCCAACAAAAATATGAGTATAGCTGCAAGGACAAGGGCAACTTCCTGTAGAAATAAGAGAAAAAAAAACCAAAATAAAACAAAACCTGTTACAAACAGTGCCATATTTTCAGATAAATCAGGAAAAAATATTATTTCTACTCTATAATGCACAACAAAATAACATCAGACATATATAATTGCATAAGGCACCGATACTTTAATGATTTCTTTGTGATTACCATTTCAGCATGTTATAAAAGCCATTCACTTAATAAAGATTTTGGTGAGTCTGATATACTGCCAGATATAGGATATTTGGCTTGAAGATCTTCGGTCTGACCTAGAAATAGGAGCTTTACTTCCTTTTATTATGCTATTCCTTCTTTTTTAAAAGAAAAGACAGAATTCACAAACCACAGTTTTGAACACAAATTTAAGTTATGAATTTACACTGTGAATTTTGATGTTTTCTAGCAATATGTTACTGCTTTTTGCCAACAAATTTGTAATTTTTTAATGAAGCAAACACAGTATGGTGGAAGTCAATGAAAATTGCTACCTCTACCTCCCAACCTCCTGGCATGCATTACAATATGGAGCTACAAAATCCTTCAGAATTGGATGAAACTTTTCTTCCTTCCCCTCTGCAATAAGGCAAAAAGCACAACAATTTGCACTTGCCTCTCTTCCCATAAAATATTGCAACTTGCTGCATCTTCCTTAATTAACATAAAAGAGTCTTCCAAAGTATACATGATTTATAGCAGCTTTCAGAAGCAGAAAAATGTTTTTGTACTACACGTCATACTCATTATGTGGCTGCCTATCATCATATTCTATCTTAAGGCTGGACTCTGTTAAGCTCCAACTTTAGATCTCAGATATAATAAATCATCCTCTTTATAACGCCACTTCTTTCAAAGTCATAGTATTTCATGGGTTTAGGTTTTTATTTTCCTGAAAAGCACAGCACACTTCCTATAGTGTTGACTCTCATTTTGCTAGACAATGGAAGAAGATATATAAATTTGAGAAAAATCCTTATGTTCTTTCAGCTCACAGAAAGTGCCACTTCCACAGCTAACAACATGCATTGCTTCATTCCTTATCCCCATGATGTATTTTTAAAATCATGCACTGAGGTGCCCAAAAGGAACAGGTTAGTTTGTACCCCTCAAAACCATTTTCCCTCTACAAAAAGAAGCAACGACCTCCCCTCCAAATCTCAGCCTTCACATGAACCTACAAACCATCTGCATCAGAAGAATCCAGCTGTATACTTAAAAGGAGAGAAGAAAAACAGTTCAGTGACTTCGTAACAACTAACCTGAATTGGTACAGAAGATACCACATCGAATTTTCTCTGCCAGTGGGACTGAACGGAGATCCCCACACCGCACCTAGACAAGCAGACACCCTTTACCGCCCAGGGAGAGGATCTGACCCTCTTTGGTGTAAGATTCATTGTGTCCTCTAAAAGATGTCAGGTGAATTCTTCCTAAAACTGCCTATTTCTCCCCTTAGACTAGAAGGGGAGTGGAGATGATATCTCTGGTGTGGAGACCTGCATGGCAGGATGAATTCCATGCGGTATCTCTAGACCGGTGGTGGCTTTGTGACCAACTCTGTGTGTCCACTGCCATGAAGGAGTTAAAACTGTGTTAGCTTCATTTTTTAAAGTCTAGCCCATAATCTGGCATTCTTCTATAGAACAGCATTTCATTTGCATTTACATGAATGCATTATATAGTTTATCAGAATGTTGGATCAATAATTCAACATATGCCATCTAATAAACTTTGAAATACTACAGCCTAGTTGGCGTATGCTCTATAGGAGTCTTTGTCTATAGAAACCTTTGCTTTACGTTTTATATGGATGATTAATTGAGATGTACTTTAAATTTATTTTACCACATTAAAATTACTCCTGTGAATTTGCTGAGGCTGTTTGCTACAGATTTCAGCTACGCTTTCCTCTTAGAATTATGTCATCCTCTGAATCTCATCCTCCTGATTTCATATGATTTGATTAAAAAAAAAAGAAAGTACATCTAATTCACTAATACATTAAAGGAAAGTGATTTTTGCTTTGTTGCAGTTGCAACACGTCAGTATCTCACAAAAGGGCATGGCAGCATCAGACAGGTTTCATTTATTTCCTTGTATCCACAGCTGTGCTCCCAGACCCATCTGGCCACACAGCTACTAATCTTAAGAGGATGTAATAAACAAGTGACATACAACTGCAAGCTCCATCTGCTCAGGAGAGTGGACAACAAAACCGTACAATGCAGGCACCGTTCACACTTGACACAGAGAGCAAATTCATTCCAGTATTAAAAAGTTTTTCCCCTTGTTTGGATGCCACGCTTGCCGCTTTACCACAGGTTCACCTTTCCTCTCCCTTCTCCCCAGTCTCCCTTATGAAACGCTGTGGTAGCAGCAGCAAAACCTGGGGGAACGTTTGCATTAAAGATTTGTTTTCTAGGAAGTGGAACTGGGAAAATCTTGGTTTTTAGTCTCAGGCTGCCCAGTTACTGCTTTGATGGGAGTGGTTCTTTAATTCCTCTGCCTGAGTTTTGCAGTGAATAGCGCTGAGATAACAGTACTACTTTCCTCACACAGGCGTTAGGAACTGGGTGGCTGGATCAGTATTTATTAACCCTGGGAATGAAAAGCCTTATTGAAATTCCAGGTTTGAGAATTATTCAGGTACCTTAATTTTGACTTACTGAAGAAGGCAGAGTAACAAAAATCTAAAATAAACGGCCTAACAAAGGACACCTGGCTCTCAGCTAGGGATATGCAGTCTCTTAAGAACTGCATCCAGTTTATGAACTTTTATAAACATAAATTTTGCAATGTTAATAGCAAATGAGATGCTACACCACTATACTGTCTTTGCAACAACAGTATATATTGTCATTTTAATTTGTTTTATACTTATCAGGCTTTGCTATGTGTATTTTAAGCCATGCATAGAAATGAAATGTTAAAATACTCCCCGCTCGGCATATATAGCTCCCTTTCTCTTGCACTTTATGGATCATCCCCATCATCCCTCTACAAAATCCATTTACTCAGAGGATTTCACCATGAATAATTAACCAATATAGAAAAAGTCCTATAGAAATAAACTCAAAATGATCACAGAGCTTTTCCTCTCTTTTTTTTTTCTTTTCTAACATGGTACAGAACGCTAGGAAATAACATCCCTGCTCTCAAATCCCAAAGTACAGTTAAAGAAGCCTTTAAAAGGAACAGAATTTTGTATTATATTCTCTTATATTTAGAATAATGTCTGTAGAACCCTACCGATTTCAGCTTGGTTCAGTTTTTCAGAAACTTTTCCATAACGGAAACACATGCCATTACACTGTAACGTAGATTTAATTCTCCTATCATTTGTTGTCAGTTTTATGTCTCACATTCCAAAATACTTGGATAATGTCCTCAGATTCACCCTGATGGAGCAAGTTGCAGAGCCGGGATCTAAAGAAGATTAATCAGGAGATGAAAAAACAGGGCTGAGGAAAAAATGTTGGTTGTAATAACATAAATCCGGACACTGTGTATGGCAGCATCATATCCTACATATATAGGGAAATATCACGCTTTCAGGAAATTTTGGATTTTTAACATATTTTAATTGTCCTTCAAAGAGAATTGTACCTTTTTTAATCTGAAACCAGCTTAAAACTAGGTGAAAGAGTGCTACAAATTGCTGTCTTTGAAATGCTAAACTATCCCTAGCTATTTCTGAAGAGAGATGAAAAGAAAATCATGCTGACCAAGGATACCTGCAGAAATAAACATACCTGAACTTGGCAATCAACCTTTTTATCCCATAGAATTTCTAATTGAAGGCTTTATCTGGAGATTCACTGTGACCATTTTCAACAAAATCATGTTTAAAAATGGATGTTTACTTCCCTTAATGCAGGACATTCTACATCTAATGCAAGGTAACAAAAGTAATTTGTTAACTTTTAATAGTAATTATAAATTTTTTATCGTAAAAATTTCAGATGGAACAAAGATCATTATCGTCTCAAATAATGAGAACAAGGTACTATTACAGAGTCACCTAAAAGGCCTGGCTGTGTGATCACAAAGCAAGAGGATTCGTTTTAATATAGCTAAATGCAAGGCAATATATACAGGTATCAAAGATGCAGACAGTACTTATGAAGTGGAGGACTCTGCCTTGAAAAACCACGACTCTAAAAAGGTCTTTGGATTTAAGGGGTAACAGTTCCCTCAGTGTGATCTCTGGATGTGCATCTGTGTGGATGGCATTAGGATTTCCAGTAGGGAGATGACTGGTACTTATTTTATCATACAGAAGAATGAGAGGTAGTTTGGTTACAGCATATAACTATAAATGCCATACACCTGTATTTAAGCAAGGCGCTTCACAGTGTGGGGTCCTTCTATCTTGTTTACAAGAACCTCTCAGGGTCCAGCTGCGGTTAGATAAGCTCAGTCTTGAAATAAGATGCCATTTCCTGGGCGCAAGAATGATTGAACATTCCAGTCACCTCTTGGGGAAAATAAGGACTTCCATGGCTGTGAGTCTTTTATTGTCAGATGTCTTAAAAAAAGTTCTTTTTTATTTAGCTATTGGGAAGAATACTTCAACTTGGGCTTGTGTGAAAAGGAGGTCCTGGCTGCCAGCCTTGGAGTCGGTGAACTCAGCCCTCCAGACTGCTCCCCTCCTTCAGGGCCCTGGGAAGACTGGGATTACTTACGTGGTCAGTGCTTTATTCTGAACCCCTGAAGTACCAGATTGTTAAAAGCAATGGCACCTCATGCCTCAGTGCTTCAGACTTTTCTATATAGGATCAAAAGTAACTTCCTTCTTTTTCAGGAAATTTTCCTCCAATTGTATTGATTTCATTCTTGGGATTTGAGGTTTTGTTGCTGTCAACTTATCCTTTGAAGTGATAGAAATTGGTCATGAGTAGAGACCAAAGCCTGAGAAAGATGGACTACTGCTCTGAGACAGTACAGAAAGTCCTCCTAAGCTCCTGCTTGGTGCCTCTTGTTCACATGCTCAAACCACCACGATTACTGTACTTACATGGACAGGTCAGGCCAGGGTCAGATAGGAGCAATCCAATTTTGTTTTTCTCTTTGTACGGGTTTTTTCCCCTCCCATTTCAAGGTAGGGATCAAAGTCTGACTACTGGGATCACTGGGAATATCACACTTTGTTCACTGGTGGCACATTAAGTTGCCCTGCTCTTTATGTGAGGCACGTAAGATGGTTTGAGGACCCAGTATTTTGGCCGTTACAAAGTGCTTGGACTTCCGAGAAAGTATTTGGATGAAATTTTATGATCTGTAACACATAGAAGGCCAGATCAAATGATCTAATAGTCCCTTGTGGCCTTAATTTCTGCAAAGCTATGAAACTATATTCCCAAATTATCTTGGCAAATGTAGTTCACTAACTTAGCAGATTATGAACAGCGTGAAATCAGAGAATAGCCTTTGCCAAAATACACTAGGCCTGTCTTGTTATCTATTCATACATAACTTGTTCCAGATGAGATAAACTCTTAATAGTGAGCTAGCGAGCTACACGAGAGATAAAGTAGATATGCAGAAGAATGACAGACAGGAAGCTCTCAGTTTTTTAGGAAACATTTTTTCCTTAGCTCAGTCGATGTACTACATTGCTAATAATTCTCTACGGAGTGGTATTCTGCAGTCATTTATGCCTTTGCAACTGGGTGCAAAATACTACTGCTCAGATTTGTGTCTACCTTTCAACAAGAGAGAAAACTTCATCATCTAGCCCACGGACCACTGATTCACTCTTGCGGCCTGTGAAAAAAATCTCTCCCCAAGAGCTCCCATTACTTTTGTCCCCTGCGTACCAAACCCCAGCTACCTGGTGCTGAGCTTCCACATTCCTCAGACCATTTTCTGCTTGCCACCCTCCTGCTGGCACCTCTTCCTCACCCACTGAGAGCAGAGTTAGCACCGATGGTGCAGACCCCTTGCTGCTCCACCTGGTAAGGACGAGCAGTTAAGCTTCCACCAGCACGAGCCCCCCGTGGGGGGACAACAAAACAAGCACACAGAGAAGGTTCAGAGGCTCCCTTTTTGGTACTGCTACAAAGATTTTTGTCTTATCCAAACACCATACAGCATACTATTTTCTCTCAGAGTTGTTTCTTGAGAGAGGGGTCCTGCTTTTCCAAGAGACACCATATATTTTGGCACTGCCTTCATTGGTGTCACATATACAGACAGAGCCAGCACAATACCTCTGCTACAATATTTAATTTTTAATGTTTAAAGAGCAAATATCACACACCAAATTCTAACATGGTCACCCTGCTTGAATTAACTTTTGAGAGTTATTAGTGCTTAGCTGCTTCTCTGACATTATCAACACAGATAAAATCTCTCATCGGGGAAATTAAAAAATACTAAATGCCAGTGACTGAAAGAAACTTTGTTACTTTAAACCTTGCATTAAAATGACAAGGCAATCAAAGTTTGACAAGACAAGCTAATTAGTATGCCAGCGATGAAATGTGAAGGATCTCCAGGGGATTGGTTCTGAAAAGTTTTATGTCATTTAAAGGGCCTTTTTTTTAAGCTAATGTTGTCAGCTCTCATGGTGAAATACACAACAGTTGAATTTCATTATCTTTGTAGAAATTAAGGAATAAAATCCTTCACTATTTTTCAGTCGTCTTCTTTTTTCTTCCCCCCTAAATACTACACCAAGTTTACAGCCAGGAATTTAAGTTTTTCAGGACACCAGCACAAAACAACTCTAGAGGTATCAATAAGCACCAAAAATCCTATAATTTTAAGTGGCAGTATGGTACTTACTGTGCCGGATATTTCACAGAATTATAAAAATATTCCTCTTTCCCAGAGAGCTTGTACTTTTACGTGTATGATAAGAATATAATTTCTCTACAATATTTTTATTAACTGCAACTTAGCTTTTTATAGGAAAACGTTAATATATTTTGAACTGCTGCATACTGCATCATGTACTGAAACCTGGATAAACAAATAACATATATGGTAAGTACACATTTGTATGTGTTTTCACAAAGATTTACTAGAACTTTGGACATTTCTATTTAAAGCACTGCCGACTTATTACATTGTACTGTATTTACACCACTTTTTTTTTTTTTTTCCCTCAACACAGGCTGAAGTTAATCAACTGTCACAGCACAGGATCAGGGCCTACATCATATAAAAAGACTACAATCCCAGCTGCTGGAAGGTGAATCATGTCGCTTATCACCATCAGAAAACTTTGTTAATAAGAAGTGACAACTGTGACGATACCTTCCCAAAGGAAGAGCTCAGGCACGCTCAAAAGCTCTGAATATTATTTGAGGGTGGTAAGGCACTGGAAGAGGTTGTCCAGAGGGGTTATTGAGGCCCCATCCCTGGAGGCATTCAAGGCCGGGCTGGACGTGGCCTTGGGCAACCTGGTCTAGTGGGAGGTGTCCCTGCCCATGGCAGGGGGGTTGGAACTCGATGATCTTCAAGGTCCTTTCTAACCTAAACCATTCTATGATTCTATGAATATTAGGAAACAATTAAAGGAATGTACATTCAAGCCTCAAAACAGTTTCAGAAACGTACGTAAGCTGATGCGACCTGACTCTCCTGACTCTTCCGACAGCCACAGACATGAGGAGCAGTTTAACGCCCTGCTGTCACGCTAAGCAGGAGACTTCAAAAAATTCTTATTTCAAAATTTATCCAGAAGACAACAGAGTAGCATCTGGGATAGGTGTGGAGGATGAACGTGAGAAGATTGCTCTTGGGCAGCTGGAGGAACTTAACCACGGACTGAGCAAAACAAGCCCTTCCCGAGAGAGGGGGAGTGCTTATGGGGCTTCACAACCAAGCAGCCTCTCCCAGGGTAGAGAGGGCAATTTCCCTGCAGACAACTCCAGGCATATCCACTGCCCAAGGAGAAGCTCTGCTAAGAGAGAGCAGGGTGAAGAGTTCTCACTGCAAGACGGGAAGAGGTGCAAGTGTACCTCGAGACATGAAATATGCCTTGCTTCCGTGCTGAGCGCTGCAGGCTCTGTCAGCAGAAGGGCAGAGTTTTATTCTACAGGGATTGCCCACATTCTGGTGGAAGTATTGTAGCATTTAGTAAGCCCGAGATTAAGCAGGCTCAGCGAGAAGGATGCGCACAAAGGCCCTGCTTTCCTCTTTCCTTCCCCTACAAGTGTGTTCCCGGAGGGAAAGGTGCCCAACTTACCTTCCCATTTGCTTCAGCTGTGTCAGCTTTTCTCAGCAATTAGAAAGCAAAGCAAATGACTTCTATCTGTTTGGGGATGATCCAGAGTCATATTTTACGGTCCAGGCATGCAAAAAAAGCTACAGCTGGAAGACAATATTTTAAAGAATTTCTTTCTTTTTTTTTTTTTTAAGTTTTTTTAAAGGCAGAGGCAGAATTGCAAACCTGAGACTTTGCATACTGCAACTAGCAGAACCCCAGAAACACAACATCCCACGACCTGGAGAGGACTTGTGTGCCTTGATGGCAAAACTCATTCTTACCTCAAAGTCAGCTGCTGTTCTGCTATAACATGCTGGAACGTATTTGTACAAAATAAACTGTTCTTAATTTCTTTACTTACTAATACTTGATTCTTCATTATACATAGGATTACACATATGCTTTCCTATCGTCCCTCATTTTTAAGTTAGAATTACTTAAGAAAATAAGGAAAAAACCCCCCAGGTTTTGAAGGACTAAGGTTCATATCTTTTTCACGTGTGAAAGACATGCAAAAAACTTGCACATATTAAAAGAACTAGGCTGTACAGTAAAAGTCTCCAAGTAAAACATCGCTTTTAAAAGGTCATGTCATTGAAAGTAAAATGAAAAGAAAAAGTAAAATTTAATAAGAAAGGAAGGAAAAAACATTGAACTCAAAAGGTTAATAATCTATCCTTTAAACAAAAAAGGCAATCTACTTTTTCTCATTAAAACCTGACACACAGCACTAACTGAGGAGATTATGTTGTGAAAACATACTGCATCGCACGGTAATGCTTGATCGAGATCAGCAATCAGGAGCAAAAAGAAAGCACTGTTTCGTGATTATAATAGCAAATTCTGGAAGACAACCAAATACATCATCTGGCAGCTCAACAGCTGTTACAGCTTGGTAGTAATACCTTGGCATTTGCTATAAGCTATAACTTGAAAAAATTGATTTCTCATCTGCCAGAAACAAGAAAATGTTCTCCTTTTAACATTTCTGAAGTTTCTTTCACTAGAATACCCAGGTATTTGATCCCCTTTTTTTTTATTTTGCTCAGTTTTTACCCTTGCTAACTGTGTATCAATTTGATTCAAAAATAAGTTTGAGGGAAAAATACTGGATGCAATTTAAAAAAACAACGCGTGTTCAGACAAATCCTGTTTTGATGACACACTGGGTAGTTGATAGCACAAAATATTGTCCCACTTGTTCACATTCACAGCCATGATGAAACAGACATCATTATACTTCATACCTGCCTGAAAAAGGGACGTTTCCAAAATAAAGTTCAGAACCTTTCCATGTGTTTTGCTGTTAGTTAAGCCTTCTTTTTCCAAGTCAGAGGCAGTATACAAGGATGTAGTCTGAGACAATAATGCTGAGAATTTATAATACTTAACAAACCCAGTCTCCCAGTCTTTAAATTACTCCTGGGTATAGGATAGGAAGAGGAGGAAGGAAGATGTTTATTGTAATTTTTATAACTGTATGAAACCATTAAAGCATTCGTTCTGTGTGTTGAGAGGCTCCCCGAAAAGATCAATTTTCTAAGCATACAGTACTTTATTGACCTTAAAGTAAGTATGCATCATAACAAGGACACGGAGTACTTAAAATCTTTTAGCATTTCAACTATTCTAGTTGTTTTAGGGTTAAGAAAAAGCAATCCATCATAAATATTTTAGATTCTGGCATTCCACTTAGATTTTGAAGTGTCATAAACAATATCTCTCAGAAATCAATATTCACACAGCACATCTACGGGGAAAAGAAAACATATACACAAAGGTGGTATAAGCTATCAAATAGATCTCTACCTTTACGCCTAGTGCAGTTTTCTTGGCCTCTGCTTTTAATCTTGTAGCTCTTAACATAGGCCTGGTTTTCTTATAATCTTGTTTTCCTAGAGTAGAAAAGCACATTTAATGATAATGTTGCAAAAAGAATATAAAGAACGTCAGCAATTATTTCAGTTGAAAAGTCAGATCTAACACTTGAAAACACCTCACAGTCCAGCACTTCAAACAGGAGGTACTCTGTAAGACAGGGGCTCGATCCCTGGAACAACAGTCCTCAACACAGACAATGACAGTAATAAGCAAGAGCCAACAAATCAGCATAGAAACTGTTACTCCAGAGGGACATCAAAATACATGTACGGATAGCCATCCACTACCACAATGTTTCTTAAATTGTTCAGTGAGCATCAGACAGCAAATAAGTAGATTAAAGGCGGATGATGGTTTTCCCTCACATTTCAATCAAAACAAAATTTTCATTTTTCATTACGATTCTATGATTCTACGATTACAATTTTTGTTGGTTAGTCATCTCTAATGCACGTATAAATGTATAATAGAGGACATTACGTTGAGCGCAAATGTTTCATCATTCTGAACTGGAACATTATTTGCAAGTATCAGCACTCGGAGACACGCAGGTCAGTCGAAGTAAGTGCTAATAAAACCATTGCTTCACACCATCTGCTTGTAGAAACATGTTACACAGAATCTTCCAGAAGTGCCTTAGACAGACTTTAAAAGTTACAGGGACTATCTCTTGCAGCCACAAAGAGTGCAGCCAAGTGCCTGATTACTGTGAGTCCACATGAACTGGGTTCAGAGGAGGACATGCAAGTACTTAGAAATGGCATAAATCATTTATCTCGACTTAATAATAAGGCATAAACCACTTGATATCTCTCAGGGATATTTTTGCTGTCTGAAGGGCCTGTTCCCGCTGTACTATTAACCATAGCTTCTTTAAGTCAAGGTATACATACACTCACAAAAGGAGGCGAAGGAAAAGAGGAATCTGTGAAGCGACTGCTCAGAGGGGTAGAGCCTCAGTACAACCACTTTGGCTTTTCAAAAAAGTCCTTTCCATTTTTCCCCCCTAATGCATGCATGCCTTCTTGTCCTTTTTGCCTATTTCCAAAACTGAGCTACAATGCCTAAAGCAGAAGTGTTTGGCCATTTTTAAACCACTAATTTTACCTAGTTGTACATTAGCTTTTGTTATTGTTGTATTCAAATAATTGAACCTTTCCTTTAAAATTGTGCCCCGTAGTTTTGTGTATGCAAACACTCCCATTTGCTCAACCAGACGTGATCCTACATTCGTATCAATAGCACAATCTTCTCATTTTATGGTCACCTTCAAAACGGGGATACTATAGAGCAGTGGTGAAATTCTGAAATATGAATTGGAAAAGAAAGGTCGTCTTCAGTGATATACTGGATTCATGGAAACACACCTCTGCCTTTGTCTACTCTTTCTATCACTCTGCTCATACTCAATACAGAGCTCCTCTCTGTAGCATATTGTGGATGCTGAGCTCACATTACGAATTTGCTTTCATTGTATAATCTCTCTCTCAGCCGTAGGGATTATATATTGTGAAGGTCTCCGTATTATCCTCTGGTCAGATATTATTCATAAAAGACGTGAAATAACTTGAAAAATACTCAATGACAAAAGGAAAAGTAACTGAAAATATGTCTATTGGGAAAAAACAAACAAACATATATCCAAGGAATCTTCTTAGAGGACAGATTGAAGAAAAGATGACCGAATGACTATTTATGCCTGATACTCCAATATATGCATCCAGTCAATGTATCTCATTTGCCGGACAGGACCACTGCAGCATTATTCTTCAGGAGTCAATGATATCTGATAATAGGATGCATCAGGAGTACAGTCATTTTTTTTTGAACGGTTAGGGAAAGAATCACTGGAACCACCAAAATGGCTAAGTCGTGAGACGAAGCCAGCCAGAACGAGAAAGCGTTCTCTTCTCCCTAAAGTACTGCAGTCATACTTTTGTTATGAAATAGTTAAAGAGATGTCAGAATTTCCATTATAAATGGCAGGACTTTATAAGTCATAAAAATTCACCCCAGGCTGAAATTTGGCATAGACGACCCCAGCCTTGAATTTTTTTGTTTGTTTGTTGGGAGCCAACTTTCAATAAAGTGATGCAGCTGTTCTTACTTACTTGCGAACAAACTATAGAAATTTATCCATCTGAGATGTTTAAGCATGAAAAATACCTTCACTTAGATGTATATAACTGACGAGGACTAAGTTCGATTTCAGTTCTCATAATTCAGTTTTGCTGCTCTCCCATCTGGGGTAAATAAAGCAGGACAGAGGTTTCCCTTCCAGCGATGCAACAGCGTTAGATAATGAAAACTAGAAAGCTTTGTAAGGCCCATTAGGAATGGGAAACAAGTCAGCTACTGAAACCCACCTCCCCTTCCTCCCATTGACCATTCTCCCTCCTCCTCTCCAAGGCTCAACTGTGAAGGTGACAGGAGCAGGGGTGAAGATTGCACAGGAGACCCAATCTGTGAACTACATCTATCAGCAGGACCAAGTCTATTCCTAGAAAAGGGAAAGCTTATTGGTGTTCTTTCCCTTGGTTTCCGGCACTCTGCTACTGTTTATTCCAGTATGGTGGCTATGGCCTAAGACTGGATTCTACTTATCTAGAAAATACTTCCAGATTTATATTAAATCTGATATGAACAACTAACCCCCCTATATAACAAATAGGCTATTTTAATAATGACTCTAGAGCTGGTAGTTCTCCAGATCTATACACCTGCCATTAATTTACCACTCTCCTTATTAAATGTGATAGCCAAAAGGAAAAAAAAAAAATGGCAGGGAAACAGTCTGAGTCCACCAAGTGCAAAAGTTTAAAAAGGGCATCTGTGGAGTTCTTTCTAATGAAAACCAGATTCAGCAATTGTACTAAAAGACTCTTAAAACATCTGAACTTTCTGAGGCCTTGGGAAAGACATCTGCGCTACAGGACTATAAAGAACTATGAAATGCAAAGCCCCTACCACGTGAATACTGATCATTACCACCTGGAAACCAAGCAGAAATAAATAATACAGGCTCCCTACGTTCTTTTGGGCCTGCAAATTCAGCCAGTTGGAATACGTATATTCACACTCCCAATGTCTTCTAGTTTTATCTCACTTATCCTGTAAGCTTTCTTGTACACTTATCTGTCAGAGTCATCAGCTTAAGCTGTTTCTTCTCCCCAGGAAGTGACCGTCAAAGCCAGTTAAGACGGACTTATCAGACAAAGCCCCATTTGTCTGCTTTACCCAATGTGTATTCAAGACACTGAGTTTTCCTGAGGGAACATAAGAAGGGAAGAAGAAGCAGCCAAAAACATAGAACTGGAAAATTTCCAGACCGAATTTTACCTTTTGTATTACTTATGCAGAATCCTTTCTTCTACTTCTCATTATTCTTATCAATTAGTCATCTCATCTCTTCTCTCAAATTCCAGTGTCAGCTTTCCTCAACTGTTTTTTTATAACTACCACAATTTCAATTTTTTTTTTTACAGATTTCCCATTTCTTTCTTTACAACTTTTCCCAAGTCCATCACTTTATTTCCATTCTTAGGGCCAAAGAACTTGTCCCCTATAAAGGCAATTTTTCTTACTGACTACAGCCATCATCTCTCTGCTTGTCCTGCCTCCTGCCAGTCCCTCCCAAGACCATATGCATAGACCATCCACCTTTCCATTTCAGTGACTGAAGTCGCCTTTGCCCTTCAGAAGCTCTCCAGAGCCCACCTTTCATCCCTGCCCTCCCTTCCACCCTTCTTGCAAAGTTTTTCCACTTTTTCTTGGTGGCAAAGTGACCTCAGTAGCAGTTGAACTGAGTTGTGCCCTGTTTACAGATCCTGCTTGGAAAACGTTCCACAGGTAGAAATGAAGACTACTCTACTGGCTGTAGGATTAGAAAAGGGTGAAATATACGGACTTTTTGAGCTACTAAACACAGCTGTATTTTGAAAAATGCCAGTGTCTCCCTCAGAGCAAATATTACAGATTCATACAATATGCAACATGAATTTGCTTTTCTTCATGTAACTAGGAATAAAATCTACAGATTTCACAAGAATTTTTGTGATTCATCTCTACTCACAAGGGAAATTGAGATCCCATATATCTTCTACTCAGCAATTTTAATAAGAAATTAGAGATGACCTGATCTTTTATATTCAGTATTCTTTTTAACTAAACCTCCAGTGACACCATGATTAATGCAAAACTTAAACTAAATAATACATATGAGCTAGACAAGTTCATTAAGTTCTGGGTAACCCTTTTTTTTTAGTCTACAGAAATACTGTGACATTACCAGGTAGTATGCATAACACTGTACTTCTGCATACACACCAAACTCTGTTATACACGTAACTGAGAATGCAACATGCTGAGCACTATATTTAAGAAAACGGACTACATTTAAGATTGTGTTTAAAGATGTTGCCGTCTAAGATACAACCTGAACAAATCTATAGAATAACTTTACCAGAAAAAAAAAAAAAAATTAGATTTCCAGCCCTTCTAGATATTTACTCTTTCATTCTAACAATAGCTCATTACTGGAATTGAATAACAGACTAAAGACTGCCTCTCTGCTTTTCAATTCATCAGGCTTAAGCAGAAACAGGACTGCATCTTTGGCCTTTGTTGATGCTGCTGTCCAAGCTTATTATCATATGAATATCTAGTTATTGTTTTATAAATGTTCACATTTCGGGAGCTCCCTGCTTTCTTTTCTCTCAGTAGACTTTACAATATCCACCTTCATTATCATCATGTGGCAGCATTGCTCTTTGCCTGCATTTGCTACTTTAAAAATTAATGCACTGCTATTTTCTGAATACTGTACTGCGTAAGCTGCTTATGAGTACATTATGCTATCAAGCAAGCACATGCAGAAAAGCTTCCTAAACTGTTATTCTTTCAGTGAAAATACAGCTGGTTCTGCTTCAAAGGCACTTCTTTTCACCTGCAAATGGACTTGCTCCTACACTTATTCCTCAATTCATTGTCTTTTATTTGTGTCTGCAAATCTTTAATTGCCTTTAATTAGAAAAAAGTAAATTCAGTGCTTTAATCTTGCAAATACATTCAATCATAATTCTGTCTGGGATGAATACCAAGTTCTATTCATTGACTGATCTTTATAACAAAGGTATATAAATTTATTGTCCGTTTATATAGACCACACCAATTAAGCCACAATGGAAAAGCAAATAGATAAGAGTCAAAATATTTGAAACGAGAAATGTGCAATCTAAATTTAATTACTCAGGCAAATTATTTGAAGATGAGTTATTTACAGCATGCCAAAAAAACCTGACAGATAGTAAAATTTGCTAATCAACGTTACAGATTTAAAATTCCTTTCAACACTTTCACTATAAGTCGCAACAACCAACTAACTGCTGTCCTGAAGCTTTCTGTGCTGCTATTATAGTCATAATCAAAACTTAGTTCACATTTTCCATACAGTAGCAATCCATTTCTTATGTTAAGGCATTGTTTAAGGTGCAATAAAACTACAACTACTGGGTAAATTTTAGTTACCAGTAGCAGTTTAACTACAGTACACTAATGTAACTGATGCTGAAACCCATACTAAAATGTACACATAGCTAATTAGAAACTAGAGACAGACTGTGGCAAGCTCTACTGTCAAACTGGAAGTGTGAAATCACACACCTAGTTGAGCTGAAATCAATGTTGTTATTATAATTATTGATCTGAATCGGCGAAGGTTCCAGGAACCCTCCACAAAATCCCATAGAACAAACACAGAACAAGAAAATGGTCCTGTGGTCTTTTCGGGGTTTCTACAGTCTGACTTCAAGCATCCCCTCTTTTTCCTTGCTGTAACAGGGGGGGAAGGGAAAAGTTAGATCTCCCTGGCAGGGGTGAAGGTCCAAGGTGGAGGAAGACTCAGTCACAGTATCCTCTACAACCTCCTTCCATGCAAGAGATAGAAGGTCACAGCCGTTGCACCTGACTTCAGTTTTAGGTGATTGCTTGTTTAGGTCTCTCTTTACTTGTCATAGAGAGACTTTTCCAAAGAGGGAGTGACAGCAGTCTAGGACAGCCTAAAGTGCTTCCTGGCAGGGCTTAATTTACAGTCATCAACAACAGAGAGAGCCCAGAGACGTTCAGCAATCAAGTCAGGTGGGTTGGTTTTACCCCTAAGGTTAAGCAAAATGAATCTGAGCCAAGGAAACTAGATCTAAAGGACAAGTGGAGAAGGAGAACTGGTTTCCTACGTGATTTTCTCTGGACTCGCGGGACATTCGTGAACACAGCCAGATTGCCTTTGAAGTAAGTCTCTTAAGTATTACTAGTACTAAAGAGAACATCACAGACTCATGAAGGGACTGTAAAATGCATCTAAAATCACAGCTTGAATTCCACCCTTGCTCAGCTATGCCATGGTGGTTCCCAAGCCAGTTAGCTCTGTCTGTACTACAGGCCCACTGTTGTGGAAATGTACCATAATTATCACACTGTTTCTTCAGAACCATTCCTGTGTACCACCAATGGTCCTTGGGGCTTTAGGATACATTCTCATAGGACAGTTTAGGTTAGAAGGGATTTTTGGAGGTCATCTGGTCCAACCCTCAACTCGGAACAGAGCCAACTTCTAAACTGGATGCAACCTGAAAGTTAGCTCCAGTTGCTCAGGGAACTAGTCTAGCTGAGCTCGTCTAGTTGAGTTTTGAGTATTTCCAAAGGTGGCGATTCTACAACCTCTGTGAGCAACCTTTTCCAACATTTGACCATCCTTCTGGTAAAAACATTTTTCTCCTACCTAATTGAAATTGCCATGTTTTAACTTGCCTCTTGTCCTACCGTTGTGCTCCTTTCAGAAAAGTTAGGCTTCACCTTGCCTGTAGCCTCCTATTAAGTGTTTGTAGACAGCAATAGTATTTCAGCTGAGCCTTCTCTTCTTAGAGCTGAACAAACCAGTTCTCTCAGCTTCTCTTTGTACATCCTGTGCTCCAGATGGTCATCTTGGCCCTTCACTGGACGCAGTCTAGTATGTCCATGTCCTCCTAGTTTTCTTGAAGACGGGCACGGTGTTTGCCTTTTTCCAATCATCAGGAAACATTTCCCTGGAACCAGCTAAATGGCTGACAACTCAGGGAGAATTTGGCCATAAAACCTCATTGTCTCAAATACCTTCATGTTAACTACTGCAATGTAACTAAAGTGCACCAGAGGAATTCAGTAGGGTCTGTAAACAGCAAGTCAACGGACTAAAAAGTTCAAATCAGTTTGTGCTTGCAACAATTCTATAACTTTACAGTAGTTTGTTTTTCAATAGGAGGGAATATAAGTTGTTTTTTTTTTTCCTACACGCCCTGGGACTCCTCAAACTGGGCTCTATCATCTCATACACAGTAGGAGAATTTTTCTTTAAGTGCCTTTATTAATTCCAGTAAGTTAGGTGTCTGGCACGGGGAAAGAAACGTCTTTGCAAGTGCTTTGTAGCCTCACCTAGACCTGTCAAGGTACCTACGCACCTGTCTTCTAAGGTGCATGTACAGATGTAGATCATTAAATATCTTTGAGAGATTTTAAACTATTCACTGTATATTCATTGAGTAACAGAATTTCAATCCAGTGAAACTCTGAAACTCTACTCGCACACAACACATCTTAAACATGCATGCCTCATCCAAAACTCTAAAACTGGAAACAATTATTTATTTGGGATGTTAGAGGAACCTCAGGAAAACAAAATTCCACAGGAACATCAGGCCTAACCTCAGTTAAAATCCCCCATCAGTAACAGTGTTATAATCTATGTTTGAGAATCGGTGACAGAACTCTAGCTCACATCTACAGAAACAACACCAAGCTCTCAAGTATTTTTTATTGGGTTTTGTGCTCTTAGCGTGACACAGACATATTCAATGACCACTGTTTTCAAGCAGAACTGAGATTTTCTTATTTTAAATTGCTGTGATTCCAAATGAAGTTTTTGGAGTCTTAGGTTAACAGAAACATTTTGATATGTCTTGTACCTACTCAAGAGTATGTCTGTACTCAGAAAAGGCATGAAAACCCCCCACAGCCTCTCTCTATTTTATTCAGGTTTAATGGCAGCTCAAATCACTGACCATTTTTCAATCTTGAGAGACGGAACAGCTTGACACTAATAATACATTTGCAAAGGACACATCATCATTTAACACAACATTAAGTGCTCAGGGACAACTTTTTACCGTAGACACAATGTGCTCTGAGCTCAGGGTTGACATTTAATGCTACAAAGATAATCCAACCAGTCATTCATGAGGGGTAAATTAATTTTCAAGCAACTATATTTCAGCTTTAAGCCAACAAGCAGGATGCATTAAAATGAATAGTTCCCTTTATGCTGCATGCAAGATTAAAAAAAAACCCAACAAAATATAAAGCATTCTTAAGTATACCAAAATATATCCATTTAATTATTGCTATCTTTCCCTGATTCCAAAGCAGAAGTCTGGTAATACCCCTTAGAATGCCTTAGAAAATCCCTCAGAATTTGCTATGAGTTGCCACGAAAAGCAGCATTTCATTAAACAAATGCTTTTTACATTTAAAATCTTTATTAGACATACGTTGACTGTAATGAGTAATTAAGAACATATTTAAATTAGCACCTTTTCTGACACCTCTTTTAAGGAATATTTTCAAAATCTATATAAGCAATTGAGAAAAGAAATTCAGAAAACTGGTTATCAGTAATGTACAAAACAAAACATAACATCAATACTTTAAATCAGCTAATCAGTCAGGTAATTTCATTGTTTTCAATACCTGTAGAATATACTCCATTAACTGCAAGACCATAATAAAAAATCTGAAGAGCACTGAAAATATCGATGCTTACTAGATACTATTTGATGGGCAGCGCTTTTTCACGCCTTTCTATGCTAAATCATCTTTTACAGTCTTTTGCTAAAGCCCAACAGGTACGTGCCTACAGCAATCACATGATGGCAGTTCTTCAATTAACCTTTCCAACAATCTCCTTAACATCTACTACTCAAACAGACTACTAGGAAAACATTAAATACCTTTCTTAAAAATAAATTAACACAAATAATTTGAAAGAGATCACTGGGTGGGTATTTTGTTTCTTTTCTTCTCCACCTACATAATATATACATGCATTGATGTGCACATGTAGTTTTGAGCACATTTTTATTACTTTGCTATGGAACAACTACTAGCAGTTGCATTTTCATTTATACAACCATGATTCAGTAAGAATTCTGAAAACGAGAAAAGCAAAACAAAAATACTACTGCTTAGGAGTGAAGTACCCACCATTAATGCAATTTAAAGCCCTATTTTTATCAAACATTCGATTAGATGATTTTTGGACAATGGAAACTACCGTACTATTTCTTTGATGATGAGAGGTTTGAAAAAGGCAGTGCAAGAGGTGGTAAGAGGGATACACAGCACACAAAGAGTCTTTCTGCCTTTCTGAGACAGACTGTGCCCAGCTCTAATTTGGCTTACACTGACTTTATTAACTTTGTTGGCTGCAAATAGAGGAAAAGGTGATTTACCCCAAAATAAGTGGAAACAGATTGATGGTCAGAGCTTTCTAGGAAGATGGAGGTAGCGTGCAGCGCCATTGTTCCAGAGGTGCGCAAGTCCTGAGCGTGCTCTTCTGGTCTTTGCCATCTCTGTCCCTTAGAGGCCTCAGACAATTTTTAATATATCCCGTTTTAAGGTGTATTCATAGCTCACTTAACAGGGGGAAAAGCTGAATAGGAGCGGATCTGCCAGATAGAAGCTACGTAGCAAAGACAAGAGAAAGAGATGATTATATCGTTGTCACAGATACCGATCTGAAGGACTCATCCAGCAACCATGTTCCACACGGGGACTACAGAGTCACTGAAAAACAGGTCCTTAAAAATGGAGACAGTAAATTATCCATGGCCCAGCAATGTGCCCTTGTCGCCAAAAAGGCCAATGGAATCCCGGGCTGCATAGGGAAGAGTGTGGCCAGTAGGTCGAGGGAGGTCATTCTCCCCCTCTACTCGGCACTGGTGAGGCCACAACTGGAATACTGTGTCCAGTTTTGGGCTCCCCAGTTCAAGAGGGACAGGGAACTGCTGGAGTGAGTCCAGCGAAGGGCAACTAAGATGATTAAGGGCTTGGAGCATCTCCCTTATGAGGAAAGGCTGAGAGAGCTGGGACTCTTTAGCCTGGAGAAGAGAAGGCTGAGGGGAGACCTGATTATGGCGTACAAGTATCTAAAGGGTGGGTTGAAGGAGGATGGAGCCAGGCTCTTTTCAATGGTTCCAAGTGACAGGATGAGGGGCAATGGGCACAAGTTAGAACACAGGGAGTTCCGTTCAAATACACGGAAACAGTTCTTTACGGTGAGGGTGACAGAGCACTGGAACAGGCTGCCCAGGGAGGTTGTGGAGTCCCCTTCTCTGGAGATTTTCCAGACCCGCCTGGATGCAGTCCTGAGTAATGTGCTCTGGGCAATCCTGCTTTAGCAGGGGAGTTGGACTAGATGATCTCTAGAGGTCCCTTCCAACTCTGATAATTCTGTGATTCTGTGATTCTGTGAGGCGACACAGCCTCACTAGCCTTCCCCTGGTGCTTCACGAGGTTTATCATGAAAAGTTTCCTCTTGTCCGATATCTAACTCATATCTCCCATATTGAACTCTCAGCACATTACTTTTTGTCATATCCACTACAGACTTTGAGGACAGCTGAATTATTCCCTTCTTCTTTGCATAAGGCTTTTATATATTTAATGACTGCCATTACATCTCTCAAATCTTCCGCTTTCCAGATTGAACCGGTTCTTCAGTCTTTGTTTTCTGGGCTCCTCTTGCTCTCCTCTGGATTTTTTTTACTGACCTTTGTACAAAATTGAACACATCACTTCACCTGAGGCCTTATTGGTATCTTCTATGTGTACGCTCTCCTCACACATTCAGTCACAGTCTGCCTGTGACTCTGCTCACTGCTACAAACCCTTTCTCCAAAATTCCTGCCTAGGCATTTCTTACCCATATTCAGTCTGTAGGTCGATTACTTATACCAAAGTTAAAAATCTTGCCCTTATCCTTGTTGGATTATATTCTATTTTTTCCAAGCCATTTCATAGATTTCTCAAATTTAGTTTGAATTTTAATCTTAATCTCTTCTCTCTTTACTGGTATAATTTGCAAACTAAACTCATCATCCCACTTGCAGTTAAAGTATTGGGTCCAGGACAGACCGCTATGGATCCCTCGTTACACCTTTACAAACAGACAATAAACCATTAGTAGCTACCAAGAACAGCTTTCATACCAGTTTGGCACCCATCTTGCAGTTCATATTCATGCATCTCTAGTTTGATTACCAGAATACATTGTCAGAAAGCCTTGACAAGGTCAAGGCATATGGCACTTCTTCCTCTTCTCCATCGATAAGGTTTGCTACTCTGTCAGAGAAGAAAATTGAATTGATTTGACAAATCACGTTGGCTGTTGCTTACCTCCTTGTTGTACTGTAGGTGCTTACTAGACACTGTCTGTCCCTGTCCTGAAGAGCTTACTGTGAAGGATGAGGAAGCTGCGTTCAATAATTTATGAATATTATATGTCCCATCTGTTTGCTTGTTATTGTGAAGTTGGCTTTATAATTACTAGAGGTTAGCTCCAATAAAAGCTAGCCTGTGCTTAGGCAGGAAGGTAGGAAAATAATACTAATAGTTCTCCACTGAGAGCACTTAAAGACAATAAAGGAAAATATAGAGACTGATGACCAGGTCATCCAATTCAGTTGCCCACAATAAAGCATCTCCATGTAACAAATGTTCCACAAAACATCTTCTCTGTTATTCTTAACCCCACAACTACATAGCCAGAAAGTTCTCCCACTGTTATACATAAATTGCTTTCTTTTGACCTTAAACAGAACAGGAGCACCTGAGGTCACAGGAGAAGTCAAAGATTTCCTACCGAGGTATTTTTTTAGGACAAAAAAACAACACACATGTAAATGATTCTAAGAGCATGATTAAAATGAAACCAATACCCCCTTCCCTCTTTCCCCACAGAAGAAAACCCCTTCAATAGCCCCAGACTATCTGAACCAGCAAGAAACTCTTCCAGACCACATCTCTGGCAACAAGTTTCACCTCTTGAGCATGTGAACAGGACCAAACCAACCACTCCCTGAAAAATGTTTTCAACACCAGTAAGTTGAAATTCATTCCAAATTACTCTGGTGTGTATCATGCTCCTGCCAGACAACATCACCGAGTCATTCGCAACAGTGGTTGCTGAATAAGCACCACAACATCACCAAGTACTGTAGTAATATTAAACCTTCTGGATAAAGGGTCAGTGGTGTTTCAGGAGAAGAGGATCTCTCTCTCGCTGCTGTAGTTAACCCCACACTACCTGATGTGGCCAGCCTTGTTAGGTGACTGGGGCCTGTCACTGGAGGATGTCACAGTGGGACTGTGGCACCACATGGATCTGGAGTCACACCTTCTCCCGTGCCCCTGCTCCTCCACCCTCCTAGGAGCCACAGACCTCCCCAGCCAAATCTGACCAGCCGTTCTGCTGTGGGACTTTGCTCAGAGGAGGGATGGTGACAGCTAGTCCAGGAAGGGAAGGACACACCCTGTCACCCACAGCTTCCTTTTCTTCAGCTAAACAGGGAGGTCTTGGGGGTGGCACGGAAAACCTGAGCAACTCAGGGAATGGATAAGGCCATATGAAAGTACAGGACTTCCACTACAGATACCACATCGCATCCATTTCTAACAGTTTCACAGTTTTCTGTTCTCACACGCAATAGGATGGCAGTGTTTGAACAGTATTAGTACATCACCCAGCATTAAATCATATATTCGATTTTATGAAAAACAAAAAAAAGCCTTGCAGTAAACAAAGACACATCGACAAAGTCGCATGATGAGCCGGGGACAGAGCCCCAGAGACAGTGCAGCTCAGGAGAAGCTAGGGTCACTTCCCTCTAATGCCGGTTTTGTTGAAATACAATCCCTTTTAATCTTAGCCTGTGTCCTTGCTGCCAAGATTAAAAACACACTTTGCTTCACACAGTCTCACCATTAATTCACCACTGGTCACAACTTGCTAAAGAAAAGCTTCCCAACTCTGAACCAAACAAAGCCTGGACCAGAGGTAGAACTTGTGGGTAATGGACTAAGCTTATGGATTTAGTTCAAGTATGGGATTCATGGTGTTCACCCACAAGCAGAAAAGCTGCAAGAGCTGAGAGGGATACCTTGTGAATGATCACAGCCACGTTTAAAAAGGGAAAGAGTAGGGGAAGGAAGAAAAGACATCTGGGTGAGGAGACTTGCATGAGGTCAGGCACCAGAAGAATGGCACAAGTGTGATCCTGAATGCCTTAACTCCTGATCCAGTGCCTTATCCAGTGGATAATGCTTTTCTCAGAATTGAAAATAAATTGGATGCTGTCTGCCAAGTTGCAGTAATTCCTTACTAGTAAGTCATATCATTCTGGACCAGCTGTATATTACGAGACCATCCCAAAATACAACTTGTAATTTATTAATTCTGCCTAAGTAAAAGGTTTCCAGTAATACTGTCAGCATTTGCAGTTCTCACTTCAATGCAGCATATTGCGAAGGATGCTTTGTCAGACCTATATATCACTGTCACTCCAGGAGTCACTGCACTGACAGTCTTAGCAGAGGTGGATGTTACAGGATACTGTGAAAGTGATTATGTAAGATGGAAAAGCAGGTTTTCGGAGTCTCACTCCAGCAATGCAGAAATCAGAGGCTTTTAATGGAATTAGCGGAGAAGGGAACATCTCTTGTACACATCACCATTATCCCTTGGGATCCTAAAATTACTTGTGAGGAATAATCTCTCCAACTCACTCATAATTTTAGCACTCCTAAGAACTACATATCTTCAGTTCGCCCATAATTTAAACTTCTTTCCTTCAACAGAAACACCACCTGACAGGTCTTAACGAAAAGTGAATGACAGCAATAGCAGCTTACTCAAAAGTGTAAAGGGAATGCATATTTATGAGCACCCAGAGTAATGGTTTATGGACCTCACAACTAAAGGTGTAATAATGTCTTGAAGGCGTATTAGGAGACACAGTTTTACCTTCAAAATCCAAACTGGGCTACAGCCAGTGATGAGATCCTTGTTTGTCTTAAGATAATAGGATAGAGGAGCCTCGTTAACATTAAAATTTATCTTTATTTTTCCAGACATACTACTCCATCCTTTCCCCTTCACCTTCTGAAGGCTCATAGGAAAGGAACGACATGTGTACGCATGTAGCGTATTAAAACTTGTAAAATAACGGCATCTTACTCCTGACTTCAGGACTGGACTTGCTGCCTTACAGGTGAATGTCTGGTATCATGCACAAATACTGCAATCTTCAATACGGAATGAAGAATAGCCAGGTTTTACTTCACACCTTCTCTTTAGGCATATCAATTTGTCAAGTAACTTAAATGCTGTATTTTTCCAATCACTTTGCCATCAGAGTGATGGTAATGAGTTTATCTGAGACCTTTTGATTTTATTTCCTCATTTGCACCAGCATCAGTGCTCTCTGTTGATTGTTTTAACGAATAAAGTCAGTTGGTTTCAGTAACAGCCTTATTTTGAACATGACTATATTATAAACAATTTAAATAGTGAAAGTGCTCTCTGTTGATTGTTTTAACGAATAAAGTCAGTTGGTTTCAGTAACAGCCTTATTTTGAACATGACTATATTATAAACAATTTAAATAGTGAAAGACATGTATTAGGGCAATTTATTCAAAGAAACAAGGATTGCTCCTGGCATCATTTTGTCCAAAACTTTATTCCACGGGATGATCTTTTAAGTACGCTGCTTCTTGTAGGAAACATACAAAAGCTGGAGAGACTGAGGAGGAAAATAGTCTACCATCTGGAAAACTATTCGAGTAGAGCGGATAAAGCATGGAGCTGTTTTCTGTTCCTGAGTCTTCCATAAAATTACTGTATGACCTTGGGAAATCTCTTCCTTGCAAGACTTTGGTACTCATCAAAAACTCAGAGATCCTGGTCTAATGGTGTAATAGAAGTGAAAAATGCTCATGAGTGTTATATATTAGAGATGATTCTCTGATGGCCTGTATTAATTTCTTTTTAAAGATTTTAAAATTACATTTACAAATATAATGAGAAAATATTAAAAAAAGTACCCGAAAAACTAACCGAATCTGCTACTGACCCTTAAAGTCAATTTCTTATTCATTAAAAATGTGTGTTAAATATTTATAAACCCACGCACAAAGCAATTTCAGTTTCTGGAATTAAAAGCATACAAAATTAAACAGAATTAAACAGAAAACTAACTTTTAGCTATGCCGGTTTCCTCACAAACTGTTTATATGGACACTGCTGTGATCACAAAGGTCCTACGTAACCCCACGGCCCCTTCTCTCAGCCCTTGCTGAAGAAGTCCCTTTGCGTAGAGTCACCTAGTGTTGTCCAGCACGTGATACAGGGCACAGCTTCAGCCACGCACCGTTAGGTGATCAGTGACTCGGTCCTAGTTCAAGCGCATCTCCTGTGGGAGAGTCCTGATGTGCAGCATCAGCAGAGAGAACCCCTCACCTCCCGTGGGGGTGAGCTCCCAGCAGACGGGACAGGCATCGCTCAGGACAGATGAGAGAGGTTATTTGTAAACTACCTGAGCAGTTCTCTCTTAACGTTTCTCGCTCTGATTGATTCCGTTCCTTAAATATACCCGAAAGGACACATTTATTATACACAGCATGCAGAGTGAAAAACAGCCAAGGCATTTCCCTTTCAGAGTCATTTTTCAGTTCCTCACAACCTAGAGGTTTGTCTCACAATCGGAGCGTATTGTTTTTCTGAATGTCTCATTTTGTAGACAGATAGATACAGAAACACAGAACAAAACAAAGCCACACACCCTCCCTATGGCCTGTTTTTCAACAGTTCATTTCCTCAGAAGAAAAGAGACACAACTTCACTTTCAGTAACAATGCAGTACTTATGACAGACATACTTTTCTGAGATCCAGGAAAAAGCCAGTGGATCTGATTATGTCAAGTTCTAAGAATTTAGCAAAAGGATTTTGCATATGCAGAATACAGGACACTAAATTATTAACACAAAATTACTGCAACTACCATTTGAGGGAAACAGGCATGAAATGAAGATTTACATTGAGTTACTTAGTTCTTTCGGTGCAAAATCCAAAGCTGTGGCAGAAATACAATTCTAATTTAATGCTCATATTCTAATCCTTATTTTTTTTTCTCACGATAGAAGAGCTATAGAAGGTGGCAAAAGGACTCACTGACAGTTCACTCTGTAGTGTGCCAGTACTTTATTTTTTATTGTTTTTCTCCACAGAAATATCATAGGAAAAATCCTTAGGTACCCACCTGTATTTTTAATACAGATACCAGCAAGTTCAAAGGCGGGCATTGAAAAGACAAGGAATAAATATAAAGTTGTCTGCTCCTAACATACATACCAGAATACAAAATTTTATCAATTTTTATCATTTTATGATAACATATGCTGCTCAGAAGCCCCTTTCTCTTTCAGGAGCTAAGTAAATATGAACGATAAGACTCATTGATCAAGTTGTATGAAGTGCAGTAAATGAGGCAAGAGATCAATGGAAGATGACAAATGCATTTATGCTTAGGGTAAAAGACGAGGACCAGAATACCTTTTTGCCTCTCAGCCACGGGTTTTGGGTATGACTTTGGACAAGACATTCACATTTCGATTCATCAAATGTGCAAGCTGTCCTGGGGAAGGGTCTTCCTTCTTATGGCTTAGGAAAAGTGCAGATTTGATGAGGTAAAACATGGCAACGGTCTTACCTCCTACTTCGCTGCGGCCAGAATCCCATGCCACGATCAAATGGCAGCCTTAGTTGGTATGTCCCTGAGATATGTTAGTGACCAACAGTCCACATAAATACACGTGCCCTGATCACTTTCTGCTCCAGGTGTTTACCCAACTATAACCCACTCCAGCCAATATATCGACCTATTCCAAGATTTACTGGGAATGAAGCTCTTTCAACTTCCCCCATACTGGCGTGCATTTCCAAGATCCAAGCAATTTTACGCCAAAGATTTCAATAACGCTTAGTGCTGCACATCCACACAAATTTCTTTCAAAATGTGCTAAGCTAGGTGAAAATAATTCTTGGGAAATGACTGATTTTGCATATGCTGTTCGATAAATAAATAGATAGGTGGAGAAGGAAAACTCCACCTAAAGAAAGCACTTCAGTCAGTGATGTATGCAGTGGAAACAGCCCACGCTTACCATGCCCTTATTCCACAAGCTTTGGTACCTGCTGTAAACTGTTTCCAGACTCTTCCTATTTACTTACTGAATTAAATATGTTCCCAGGTTCCTTGGCAATTTACAAATACTATGCATTACTCTTTTCTGTCCCCCTGGAGATGAACTAATTGCTAGAAATATTTGGTATGAACCAATTTTAGTCTCCCATTGACGTTTCTTGACAACAAGAATGCCTGAGTCACATCCTATTCCTACCAGTGGGACATGCTGCAACAGCTAGGGCCAAGGGAAGACGTAGGAAAGTCCTGTCAAAGCTGTACAACTGGGGATCCTCCAAGAAATTGCATACTGTACTTACTACTAGACTGTAAAATACTGCACTTCTATAATATAAAACCCAAAAAGAGCAGCAACACCAAACGTACACCCAGCAGTTTATTAACACACGCGAAACAAACAGGAAAAGACTATGCTGTGGAAATGTTTTGACAGTTTCACCACATTATGTTGAGAGCACAGGCACAGAAAAACAAAGGTTAATAGGTTAATGTTATGATTGAAATGTGCCCCTTTTCCCTCCTCTCTCTCCTTTTAGCCTGGACTTTCAGCCTGAATTTCGTGTGTTCTTCAACAACAAGGAAAAAGTCTGTGAAATTCAAGATTATGTTTTCAGTTCTCCTGAAATCTTGATTTTGATGAAAATACTCAGTATTAATTTTTCCACAAGTCAAACAGCAGTCAGAAAATTATGGTAATCCTTCCAAATGCATTCTTTAGCTATAAATATCTCAGAAAGCTGCTCCACTTCACAGTGAAACTTTGTCCATATGGAACATAGACTAGGAAGGACTTGGTGAACTACTGAAATCCAGTACTCTGTTAGTGAAGGCACCCATATCGCTCAGTTTTGTTCAAAACCTATCATAGAAAACGATCAGTTGGAAAACAAGTTAGAGCTTTGGGTTGTTTGTTTTTTTTTGTCTTTAGCCCTACCAGTAGGACATTACTCAAGAAGCCCAATCTCCTATTGGCAAGAAACTGCCTTCTAATTTCCAGCTATGTTTCTTTATGGACAATTTATACAAAGTTACAGAGTGGATATATATGGACTGTTGTCTTTCCCAAGTGTTTACTCCCAAAACATTCACTGAGAGGAACCATATTTGTCTTAGTTTGTGTTCCGCTGTGCTACACAAGGCTCTTCTTGGTCACTCTAGTAGTTCTTTCAGCAACTCTTTCACTTTCGATTCATCTTTCTTAAACATGGATGAGCAAAGCAGTACTCAGTACATCAAATGCACTGTCTCCAGTGACCTATTTAATGGCTTTAGTATTTCCTATCTCTCCTTTAAATACATACAAGGATAAAACACACTTTTTTTCATGACTATGAGTCATGCAACCCACCCTGACATTCCTATACCACAGAATCACAGCATGGGGGGTGGGCAGAAGGGACCTTCAGAGATCATCCAGTCCAAACCCCCGCCAAAGCAGGTTCACCGAGAGCAGGCTGGACAGGAATGCATCCAGCCGGGTTTTGAATACCTCCAGAGAAGGAGATTCCATCACCCATCTGGGCAGCCTGTTCCAGTGCTCTGCCACCCTCAAAGTAGAGAAGTTTTTCCTCATGTTGAGATGGAATTTCCTGTGTTCCAGTTTGTGCCCATTGCCCCTTTTCCTGTCGCTGGGCACCACTGGAAAGAGTCTGTCCCCATCCTCTTGACACCCATCCTTTAGGTATTTATAAGCATTTTTTTGAAATGCTGATAAAGTGATATATGACAAGTACCATATCACTGGTTTTCTATTTCTATTCATGTGCCCATGCACAGGAGCATACTGAGCAGCTCTGAGAACCTTTTCTGTGGTAGGACTCTATGCCGGTACAAGCAAATATTCCCAGCATTTTAGAAACAAATGTGAACAATGGCGGAAGATGTCAGAATAATTCAGGATGGAAGGGACCTCTAGAGGTTACCTACTCTAACCAGAAGCTAGGCCAGGCTAACCTCAAAGTTAGGTCATGTGGCTCACGTCTTCATACAACTCAGTTTCAAAAAATTTCCAGAGATGGAAATTCCACAACTTCCCTGGGAAACCTGTACTGGCATTTACCCTCCGTTATTGCGAAACTTTTCCAAAATTATTACCAATTCAGCAACACACACAGTTCCTTGATAGTATTTTGACAACAGAAAATAAACAAATCCTGAAGAAACATAATAAGTCTTTCCAGTATCTAAATGTTACTCATTTTGCCTTCACTCTTACGGATTGGACTTTGCTCCCAGTTACAAGGATGAGCATCTGAAATAACTTTGCTAAATTCAGTACTGTGATACCTGTCCCAAATCTCCACCGCCATAAAATCCAACCTTCCAACTCATGGCCTCTTGACTGTAGGAAGTGTTTCTCTTTAGACTAGAAATTAACTGGAAGGTAGCTGGATAAAGCAAAATTGTTAACTTTTTGAATTATACTTTTTAATTTCTCTTTTTGCATCAGTGATAGAAATAAGATGGGGAAGACAATCCTCTGTGGATTACATTTTTTCTGCTTCTGCCACAGCCAAAATATTTTATTCTCCCTCTCTGAAGAGTACATGAAAGCATTTCGCTCTTTGTCCTTTTCATGACAATTAATCCTTAGAATTTGATAGTTTTCTCTACACAAACACAACGGGTCATATTTGTTTTTTCCATTAAGCCATTTGGACAGAAACTCTTCCATGGAATATGTGCTACGGGGTCTGTGGTTTTCCAAGCTGCCTATCAAGACACACTGAGCCTCCTGTGTTACAGACACGAGCCTGATTTTCTTGTAACTCTACCAATCGTTTCCATCTGGTATTGTACTTAACAGGTTGATTTTCTGAGACACTTCACACTATGAAGTATGTTAAGGATTGTACCTTCAGTTCTATTTGATTTGCAATTTATTCAATGTTTCTCCCTGTGCAGTTCATTCTAGTTTGCACAGTCCCCATCTATTCCAGAAAAGACACAGCGGACTGCAGCCTATCTATTCTGGAAAAGTATTTCTTCAGAGATAATCCCACTAGTCACTTCACTCCATTTCTTTCTAATGTCTGGTAGGCAAATTACACTGCGCTATCCCTGAACGTTATGGAAAAGGCTGTGCCAAAGAAAGAACTGCATTCAGGCTTTGTTGTGCCTTCCACATGTATGGAAGACAACATCACTATTCACAGTGTCAAATACCTCTAAAAATACATGGATTTAAACTATCGTAGTTATTATTCATTAAGTAATTCAGCCAGTAGGACTGACCTGACCCACAGAAGCCACTGGACTGAAACCAAAAGTTATTCTGCGAAGCCAGGGGAAGCCTACACAGGAAGCGCATCCTTCTCACACTTCTTATCCTCTTCAATCTGCGTGTTATACAGAATGAAGACTCTTCCTAGACTCACTCGAGGTGTGGCTTGGCTTTGCAATACGTTCAACAGCAATACTGCCTTACGGCACTTGTTGGCCTGAGTTTTGCCACACTTCAGTCCCTGCAGTGTGCCGTCCTGCTCTGCGATGCATATTAGCTCAGTTTGCGCGTGCGGCCAGACGACGAAGTAGATCAGGGAACTGATTCAACTGAAAAATTGCCCAGCACATCTTTTTCTTCAGGCTGGATCAAAACGGCACACAAACAGCTGTGTCATCCCAGAGGATGGCGCAGTATACACTGTGACACAGGGACAGGAACAAGTATAGAGAAGTAGGTGTTGCTAAAGGTCACTCTGTAATGTCAAACTGTACCTTCTGGCTCTCTGGTTGCAGGTGTACCAGTGTATTATACAATGCCAACAGGAACTGGAATTCACTGGTCTGCATGCTCCGATTGTTACAACGGTCCCTGGGACACTTTGTGCCCAGAGTGGCCCTCTCCCAAGCAATTCCTACACATGGCTCAAGAGTTAATATGGGCCCGGAGCAATTTTCAATAAGCAGTTTGCAAGCAGCCACTCTGTTTTAGAGATAAAAGAGTTTAACAGTATGGTCAGGGTCATTCGATGCCCATTGGCCTCTGTGCCAGAAAGCAGCACCAGGCTTGTTTAGCCTACAAGTGCAGACGTGAGTCAGCAGCCCAAACTCAGACCTGTCACCTGTTAGAACAGAAGCCTACCGAGATGATTCTTACACATCCCCACTCAATGCCTGCAAAACTCCTAGGAGGCCCCACTTGCATTCTGCTTTAACTTAGAACTTCTTCCAGCTCTTCAGTGACAGTGACTGAAGGTCTCTCAGGCCACATCTACACAAACAGTTGCACGCTCATTCTGCCTGTGGTGTGGTTAGGTGCAAGCCAACTTCAAATCAGGAGATGCACTGCCATACTACACAGCATTGTGGCCGAGTTAATTAGAGCTGCTAAGAGGCAGGTCGGCAGGAGCACAACGCTCAAGAGGTCCAAAGCTGAGGGGTTTAAGGCACCCTCTGAGTTCAGGCTTACTCACAACAGCTTCAGTGAATCTGGGCCACGATCTCATCAGTATGCTGTAACCTTGAGCTGAAGGGACCATGTCTAATGCTGAGGCACTGTTTCACTCCATATGCTAGTTCATTATCCAGCTCCTCTCTGTTTTGACTGCCAACAAATAATGATGTTTTTCAACACTTCTCCACTAGGAACTGAATGCACAAACATCGCATCATAAATGCCACCCAACATCTGCCAGGCAGTTACCATCTTCCCGTGACTATCACCTAGGCTGAACCTGAGCAAGTGATTTAGTGATGAGCTGTGTCACATCCTCTTACCGATCACACCCTAGATCATCCAGCCCCCAATTCTTATGAACACGAAAGCCCACAGGTATTTGGTTAAAAATACCATAGAAAAATTAATTCTAACAAAACCAGCCATGCATTCTAAAATCACTGTTACTTTGTTAATGAAAAATCAAATCTCACAATCGAGGATATCAGTATTGCTACAAATCTTACAGCACCAATGCAGAAATGTTGATAATGATAAGATATTCACAGGAAATAAACTAAGGAAAAGGCAGACTTTTTCCACCTTTCCTATTTAACAGGCAGTCAAAACTCTTGAAAATATTATTATTTAATATATGAGTTATTTTAGAACAGTATCAATAGCTTAGCAGAGCAAAACTCACTCAGTCAGTCCCATGGTATCTATGTAGCTGGGATGATGACAAGGACCAGATTTCAAGAAAAGTATTTCAGAGATTAAACAACAGATTAGTGACTTGCCTTATATTATCTGTAAAATTATTAACTGCAACCAGAGCACTCAATCAGGGCAGAGTATTTGATTTCCCGCATTCCACTTCTTATTGTAGAGCTCTTTGTTCTCTTCACGGTGTTTTGCTGTACTGATCCAACTGCTACACAAATGAAAAATCTCAAAATAACTTTGAATGTGTGAATATTTTCAATAGTGCTTATTTTTAATCAGCCTTTACCATCAAGTAAAAGCAAAAGCTAGTCGCATGATGTTTGCGATTTCTATAACTGTAATTCAGATTAAGGAACTGTCTTTTTATATTCTCATTTGAGCAGTTTGAGCTTACTAAGATCATTCTCCTGCTGCCCTGTTACTTCATTTCGCATCCAACACTTAAAGCCTGCAAGTAATATGTAGAGCCTAGCAGACAATCCCATAAATAGTTCAAGACCTTGAAAACCACAATGTAGCCAGTTCCTAACTTTCTTCCAAAATAAGGCATAATAGAAGCAAAAGCTTCCACTGAAAAAATATTTTTAATACAAACCAGTTACAGAAATCTCTGACAACATGCAATTAATGGACCGCACGATAGCAATCACCAACGTGAACAAATTCATTACAAAAGCCAGATGACTGTTCTATGGTCATGCTTACCCTGAACGCAGATATCTAACACATTTTTTAAGGCCATAAATAGGTGCAATACCTGCTGAACTACATAATGCACATGGTCACATCCTCAAGCATGAAATACAACAGTCTCTTCAGCTAAACCTCTTGAATTGAGCCAAGGGGACACTGTCTTTCTTCTTAGACCAGTGCCCCCTGCCATGCTCGCCAGAATCCTTGCTGCCTTCATTTCTGCTAGTCCAGAGAGTGAAGGAGCAGTGGAGGTTTAAAAGGCTGCCACCCTCCATTGCAGGGCAATGGCTGGGCAAAACTTAACTGCTCCAAAAAGAAAAAAAAATAATAGCACTACATCTCATAGCACTGTAACTGAAGAAATGCAGTTACAACTATGCATTATGTCCACCTTAAACGTCTGTCAAGCGCATCTTGACAGATGCATGCGCACTGGGCTTTTCATTCTTATGCCTTCTGCACTGCTGCCTTACGATGAAAGAAGAGGAAATCAGATTTGTAGTTCAATTCCTAGCTCTCCTTGCATTTATATGGACATAATATTACCTACAAATACAAGCACATGAACCACATGCAGAGAATGCATATATATGAACACCGTATACATAGAAAAATTATGCCTGAGATTTTTTAGAAATGGGTGCCTAAAGTTAGATTTACAGATTCGCATTGAGATATGAGTACTTTGAAGTCCACCCTTCACACATACGAGCTAAGATTTTCAAAGCCTGGTGAAAGTATTTCTAAAAATGTTAAACTGCTCTGCCTCTGAATGTAATATATGCATGCTTATGTGTCTATCGTGAAATTTTTATCTATTTTGGAGAGGATACAAAGAGGTTGTTTTAGGGTGATTTTTTTGGCTGTAGAAATGAATCCATTGAAGAATGGATCAGAAGCTGAGAGTACGTACAAGCACAAATACGTATCATTGCAAGAGCCCTGTACATACCAGACACCTTACCGGAATTGCAAATGCTTGAAATAACACCATGCTGAAATGCAGTTCAGCAATTGGAAACAGCGTGTCAAATTTCACTCTCATTTACACCTATAAAAAAAATTCCTAGTGACTCTACTGAGTGAAATGGTGATATTGTTGATGAGATTAAAATAAGAGCAGGCTATGAGACCCCATCTGTACAAAAGTACTACACAAGTGTAGTATAAACGTACAGTAAAAGTAGTATAATCAAACAAGTTCAAAGAAACTCTAGGCTTTTGCCGTGGAGAGGGGATGGGAGCCACGGGTTAGATACACCACCTCCCTCCTTAGCCTCTCTGCAGGGTATGTGTAAGTGCTCCCACAGCCCCCCGGTTCTGCAGCCCCCCTCCTGTCCCTGCTCAGGCTGGGGCTGTGTCTGCCCCGCAAATGAAAACTAAATAATACCCACGCAAACACAAGTACATATCCAGATCCACCATCACCTTTTATGCTCTAAGCCAAGGCAATAAAATATAGCTTTACTGCTTTGGACCTTAAAAAATAAGTGATCACATACTGTATGTGCTTAAAATCCATCATCAGCCTTCACAGAATGTATTTAAAAACATCCCAATCGTCACAAAATGTGGATTAAATTAGTACAGCCAGACTGGGCTTTACTTCACAGCAGTGTTTTCCTCAGCTGCTCCTGCTTTAGTTTCCAAGAAGTGATGCCACTGGCACAAACCCGAAATTGAAACAGCAATCACTGACCAAAAGATCTAGTTCAATTTTTGTGATAAAGAAATTCATTCTTCATAAAACCTCCTCCCAAACAAAAGGAAAGGGACTATACGTGGTATCTGTGGCATATCACTCTGAAGTACAAAACTCAGCATAGGAAAAGATTCCAAAAGTTGCCAACAGTCACACATAATAGCAAAAGGAGGGGTTTTTTCCTACCTCTCTTTATTATGTGCTTAATAGTACATTTTTATTAGAAAAATTCAAGAGAGTAAATGTAATATTCCATATGCAAAAAAAAAAAAAGGGCACACCGTGCACTGGAACTGCCTATTTCTTGGGTTGTTTTTACACTCTAAACACATAGTAGGAGAGGTCTCTTCCTTTTTTGGCTCTGCTTAGAATAGCAAGTATTTGTTTCTGTACTTTTCCCCTCCCTACCTTTCTCCCAATAAATAGGTGATTGACATCAAATATGAGGGGGGGGGGGGGGTGTCTAATTAAAAAAATAGGCTGGAGAATTTTCAATCCATTGACATCAGTCCTGCTACACCTTTGCTTGTGAGAGCAGAGAGCAGTCTTGATGATGCAAATGCTGCCTTCTGGTCCCGTGCCTTTTCTTAAGAGACAAAAGATATAGGAATTCCTGTTTTGTGACAAATGGTGCGATTTTGAAATTTTCAGCACAAATTCAGTCCAAACATTTTTTGCTGTTGCTGCTGTTGCTGTTGTTTCAGAAATGAAATCTAAAATTTTGATGCCGATAACAAACATTTCCTGATCCAAAACAAAACAAACCAAAACAATCACATTTCACTTCAAACTATGTAATATATTTCAGAAGAAAGTATCAAAATTTCCTTTCACTTTTCCTTTTTTTGAGCTGAAAAGCAAGACTGTTAGCGGTCAGTTTGATTTGAGTACGCAATGGCACTACTGAGGATAAGGGGACATTAACTATGTAAAAGAACAGAGAAGGTGAACAATAACAGAAAACAGAGAAAAACGTGTGATGGTAAAGACAATTCCTTTAGCAGTAGGGCAAGTGGAGGTGGCAAACTGCCACAGGAAGGGCTTCCCTCTGGAGACAGGGAGGGAACAGGTCCATGCTCACGACTGAGCTGGTCGCTGGAGGCAGGAACTCCAGAGACATTCTTGTTGCTGCTAGTTCCCATCCATCCATCCATCCATCCATCCATCCATCCATCCCACCAAGGTCTATTCCTTCATATTGTCAGTGCAACCATATTACCACAAACGAGTCCTGGTTTGGGAGACTGGGACTGTTTTCCTTCGCAATCATCCAGCTGACAGCTGAGCCACTCTGTCCAGGAGGGTGGGAGGCAACCAAGGCCGGCTCTGCCCACCACAAGCTGAGAGACAAGCTCTTCTCCACATCATCGGGGCTACAGTGGGATGGTTACCCTTGGCAGTAGGATGAGGTGCCTTTCCTCTGGACGACTCACCTGTTCCCCGCACTGAAGAGTTTTAAAAAAGGAGCGACTTTACCCACAGAGTCCAGATGGACAGTTCTCTCTCCCCCTCTGCACTGCTACAGCTGGGGTCTCAGGACTCCCAACCAGTCCCCTTCACCACCCCATCGCTCTGCGTGTACTATGCCAACAAGCACCACCTCCAACACCTCCACAAAAAGAGATTTGTTTTTCATTCATAACTTTTACTCCTTACCGGGGGACGTGAGGAGCCTTGTTTACTCCAGAGATCCCGTGGGCTATGCCTATATAAGCTTCAGCCCTTACAGGATCAAGCCGGCAAGCGAGAAGATAGAGAGCAGACAATAAGCAGACCCTTGAGTCTACAAATCGGAGGTTGAATGATTGGCAAACAACCTCTCCTCATGAAAAATTATGCTACAGCAACACAATAGTAATGGGAGCCAAAAGTATGTCTATTCCTGATTTGTAGACCAGGTTTTAGTTATGCTATAATCCTCTCAGTATGCCTGCTTAGGATCCCGCAATCACACGAGTCATGAACACTACCCACAAATCCTGCGGCTTCCATGCCGAGCAAGCGACACACCAGATGAAGACGGATGGAAAATATACATGTGGAATTGTTCTGGGAACTTAAAGCACACATAACAGTAAACAAAGCAAATATGGTGCAAAACCTGTTGCTATTTTCACAGCATTTGCCGAGCAAAGCTGCATAAATGCGGAAAGATGCATACTGCCTCACACCTTTCCTCGGATCCCAGCAAATTAAGCACAGCAGCACAAACAGCAGCAGTGAGAAGGAAACGCTGTGCGGAAGAGCTGCCCCGTTTGCTGCTGCATGACAGGTATATGTTTGGGTATGTGAGAGAGCGCTCAATAAAGAGCGTTAAAATTACTTTGCCTCATACCTCCTCCAGAGCCTCGGCTGCTTATGGGGAACTGAACGGGGAGAGAAGCCCTCGGCACCATCCTCCCTCCTCCAGGCACAGTCTAAGCCAGTCTGCAAAGGTTGCTGCTGTTGTTCCCTGTCCCATTTGGGGACAGTCTTCATGAAGCCAGTGCCAGTTTCATCTGATAACTAAAAGGCTGCCTCTGCTCCTGCAGAAAAGGCGGTGCTGCTGTTGGATACTGGAGCACTTGCTGAAACAAGAGGCACTACAGACAAATTTTGGCTGGTGGCAGGAAAGATGGCTGAAAGCCAGCTGACAGAGAAGAGCAATATCAATCTCTGCGCCGGGGGAATCCTCTGAAAATGCTATTGAAAGAAACAGCAACTGCTAACGGCGCAGTGGCAAACAACACACCAGTGATCCTGCACTCATGGAGGAGAGAAAAAGGCAAATGGCTGAACTGAAGTGATCAACACGAACTTGAACCGTGGCACAGGGCAAACATGTGGCGTGCCGTATGGAAACTCAGAACAAAACAGAAAGCTTGGAACAAAATGAAATTAAAAATCTGCTTTTATTTCAAATTACTCCACTAAACATCTAACTGAAAATTGTGTTGAAGTTGACATGACTTTGTGACATGTTGTTCTTTGAAGACTGCCATTTTCCATCAAAAAAAGGTATTAAAAACGTTTCAATCTGGTTACCTTCTATCCAGCGAGGCTAGAAAACATTAAATTGTGAGCTAAAAATAATGCCACACCATTAGTCAGCAAGAGATCGCTGTTCAGCCAGAGAAAATTGAAATTCTTCCTGTATAATTTTCAATAAGTATCTCAATGAGATCATGAAGAATTAGATCAAGAGGAGTTAAAATTAGGGATCTGGAGCATCTCTCCTGTGAGGAAAGGCTGAGAGACCTGTGACTGTTTACCCAGGAGAAAAGACCTCATCGATGTGTGTAAATACCTGAAGGAAGGGTGCAAAGAGGACGGAGCCAGTGACAGGACCAGGGGTAATGGGCACAGACTGAAACACATAAGGAAAAAAATTTTTTACTTTGAGGGTGGTCAAACACAGGAACAGGTTGTCCAGAGAAGTTGTGGAGCCTCCATCCTTGGAGACATTCAAAAGTTGCCTGGACGTTTTCCTGGGCAACCACCTCTAGGTGGCCCTGCTTGAGCAGAGGGGTTGGACCATACGATGTCCAGAGATCCCTGCCAACCTCAACCATCCTGTGATTGCGTGATAAACAGATGAATTACCCTCACTTACACAAAACTTTTTAAGAAGAAAAAAAATCAAGAAGTAATAGCAAAAAAATGAGATTTCCACATTCATTATAGCAAGACAAGTTCTTTATTGGACAATATTTGTCAATAATACACTTATTTGTCCTATAATACACCTAAAGGCATAATGAGACTACAGGGATAGCTCGACTAAGCTCAGCTACCAGGCCAAAGGCTAGCCCAAAGACACTTATATGTAAAACTCAAACATGCCTGCAACATTACAGTATAAAACCATATCGATAAATTTTCAACTCCTCCCTCTCACATTCATTAAGTTCACTGGTGAGATCAGAGAAGTAATTTCCATTGGCAAATTCTATGGATATATCAGTGAATGACCAGAGTGGGAGCAGAAATAACCATCATCAGACCAAAAGGCAGTGGATAGTCTATTTTAGTTCTTGCTCTCTGTCCTCTAAGGAATACTACAATCACAGAAACACCTCCTAGGTTATATAGTTTATTTGCCTGCCGGTGTGAGATTCTTCCCTACGATAATTTTTAACACTTGCTTTTGCCAAGTTAAGAGCAATGCATCGCATCTAAGGAAAATGAGCTTGTAATATATAAACTCAAACTACAGACACTGTATTTTTGCAGTACCCCATGGATCACGGTGCTGCATCGGATAACAGGGAAGGCGCCAAATTGTTCAGACAACATGACAGCCCGAAACCAGAGAGTCAGCTACATAACAGGATCGCTCTGAGTGGTGGGCGCCAATACAAATCCTCTCGCCCCCTTGCTACAGCACAGTATCCTCTCCCCTGCTCAAGGCACAGCCGACCGGTCCTGGCATCTCGCAGGGGTGAGACATGCAACCATGGTGCTGCACGGTGGTAATGTGCAAGAACTAGCCCAAGTCGTGGAAGAGCAGGAGGTAATTTTGTGGGTCTCAGACACAGCTTTACACGCCCCTGGTCCTCCAGCAGCTCAGTTTGCTCGCTGGGGATCCCACTGGAGATCATCAGTCTCTTTCACCCTGCGGAGGACTTCAAAAAATTACTCCAACCATGGTCACCTGAAGGTGTTCACAAAGGGAAGAAAAGCAACCCTAAAGGAGGTGGCTGAAAAAGAAGTAACCACGATAAAAAAAATGCGGAGAAAATGCCAGAAAACTGATGCAATCATCCTCTCTCCAAACACCCAGTTACATGGGACGAGTTGTCCCGAAGATGAGCTGCAGGGCTCCCACTTCTCCCCAAACCCATTTGGGTCAAATATTTGTGGTGTCATGTTCTGCCGAGTACTAGTTTCCTTGCAAGGTTTTCTACATGAAACCTAAACCGCAAAAATGCAGAGATCCCATCTATTTAAACATTTTTGCAGCATATCTGCTTCCCATCCGTAAGGGTACTTGGAGGTTTTCAGCCACGTTTCTATCTCAGAGAATTAACTGAGGAAGACGAACTGCCCAAGATTAGGAACTATAGAGCATTCCACAGCTATCTAAAACAAATAAAATATGAAATAGTTCCTTACTTTCAACTTTAAACATGGAAAACACCATTAAAACACTTATATTAAAATAGTAAGGAGGCACTAAAAAATTAAGATATGATAAAAATAAGATTGTTCACATACCCTAGCTCTTTCACCATGAGCATGCACATTATAAACACCCTTTTTTTCCCAGACACTTGCTATTTTTCTGCATATTTAAACACAGATGTGGGTGCTTAGCAACTGTAAAACAGTCATTTACTTAAATAACTGAGTATAGATTAAGGTACTTCATTTTATATATGTACTTTTTAAATATTGTGTCTGTTTTATGATATTATTTAACACCTAGAGAGACAGAATCCTCATATATGGATTCCAAAAACAAGTCACTTACCTCCACATTTAAGCAAAGAAATAGGGATTTGTGTCTGCGTTGTATGTACCTGTGTGAGTGTATGTGCGTGCATTCATGCATGCGCACATGCCTGCTTGGTATACAAGTTACCTACATTTACAATGGGTAAGAACAGAAAAAAAACTAGGAAAATAAATGATTAAAATGTCAAAAGTATTCCATTAATTTCAGAATAAATGTCATTATACAATGTAAACTTCTATATCATTCAGTGTATCAAAAATTGTTATGACGTTGGAACACTATTTTGTTAGAAATGCCTGTATTTTACACTGGAGACAAACAGGAAAATCATGAAAGTTCCAGCAGTTCAGAAACATCATGTAGCCGCTGCACTGCAGTATTTCACTGGCACTTCCAAACACAGAACACGGTCTTTTTTCAAGTTACATGATACACTGGCTGCATAAAAGGTTTTGCTGAAGGAATTAGTCAACAGCATACAAAAAAATGTTTTCCTGGAGCATGCATTATTTTGTACCGCTCACAAACAACACGAACTTTTTGAAGAGGAATAATGCATTTGGTTAAACAAGCTGGTCTGGTTGCAAAAAACAGATATTTTTTTTTTTTTTTTTAAGCATACAAACTTTTCTTCAGATCTCTTACCTATTTGTTTTCTGTATTGGTCAACAGGAGTCCTTGCTGTAGAGGCATCTTTTCTACCCATCGTTTTCAATCCAAAAAGCACTGTCAGTATCAGAAAAAAAAAAAAAAAAAAGCATTATTCCCAAATAAGTTACTAAGGAAATCAATGACTTTTAACACCAGAAAAAAATGTAACCAGCAACATTTACATGAGTATACACAAAGACATAAGCCTGACCAGAGTACAATGAGACACCAGAGTTAATCATCGCTATTCTGAAGACTATTAGATAAATTCTAAACACACCTTTTTCCCCACTGCATGGGTTATTAACACTACAGAATGCCTGTTAGTTTGAGTAAAAAAAAAAAAAAAAAAAAAAAAAAGAAAAGGATTTAAACTGATTGCACTGTAATTCAGCATTTGGTACTACCGAATTACGTTCCTGTTCCTAGATAATTTTTTTCTTTAGTAAAGCATGGAGTGATGGAGTGAATGTAGTATTGTGAGCTGCTTGTATTGTTGGCAAACACATTTACACTACGCCTGGGTGTCCGAGGCAGGACTAGGCGTGTGTGCATCCACCGGTGCAATTGCTCAGGAAACCCACCTGCAGACACAGCCCTCCGGCCACCCTGAGCAAAAGAGAGGAACATGATGCCTAAAACACAGCAACGCCACGCTCTCTCCTACCTTCCTGCCATGGGCTCTACAGATCTGCGAATGAAAAGAAACTGGAGAATAAAGGTGAGAGCTGAGGCTGTGCCCATTTTACACCTCTCAGACAAAGTACTGAGAGTGTAAATCACCTTCGGTGCATTTAGGTAACAACCATCCCGGCTCCTGAATGGGCTTCTCGCGTTGCACAGCACAGTCAGGTGACAGTAGGATTGCACAGGGAACTGCGCTATCATTCATCCAAAGATGCTCTTTTTGGTACTTCGGTGCTCCCACACCATCCATGTAACTGAACAAGCACCATCTGAGTAGTGTTCTAGCAAACTCCCAATATACCCATTTAATGTGCAAAACCTTATGGTTTCTTACTCATCCCCTCACAGGGCTGCTGCTCAAAAAGATACAGTAAGATTCCACAAATATGCTAATTTCACCTCTTTTTCCATAGTCAAAAAACACCTGGCTTTTTATGGTTACATTTGTTCAAAACACAGGTTTTCAACCATTTTGGCTAGGCTGAAGACATCACTCGTCACAGCGACGATAAGCCCCACCGTTTCACCATATTGATGACACAAGCATCCCAGCATCAACCCCTGCACTCACAAAAGGACTGACGTTTTCCAGAGATGTCAGATTTACCATTTGGGCACGGAAGACGCACCACAGCCAACACTCGCCTTTTCCCAACCAGCCTTGGCGAGCACAGTGCCAAGGGCAAACTTTGGCTGAACCATCCTGGATGGCCACAAACCATCTGCAGATCGTGCACGTACGGCCTTGGAGTATCCGCAAGAGTTTTACTTCTCTGTTAGGCATAACCAGCTGCGTTACAGCAAGACGAGCTTCCCCGGGCTCTGCCAAGGTGTGCTATCTGGGAAGCGCAGCCCTTGGCACTGCGATGCCAAACCACGGGCATAAAAACATGCCGAGGCACTGCTCAACGGGCTACCGTCAGCATCACAGCCTTAAACACCCACCATTATTTCCTTCATAACTTCAAACAAGGTTCAAAGTACACCTGCAGGAATGATGCCATCAGTGATTCACGTTTAGAACTCACAGTTTCTTTTTTTTTTTTTTTGCATTTATCCTGTAAGAATTATTGGCATTCAATGCCAAGGGACAAAACCAGAACACCACAGATAGAACCAGGATCCTGGTTTAATTTAGTGTGGGACACAGGGCATAAAATGAACTTTGATTCTCAAAAATCATCAAGTTTTTTAAAAGGTATTCAGGAGCATTAATACAGCATAAAAGAATACCAGTATTTTTTAATCTGAACAGAAAACTCAATTATAGTGTTCTAATGTTTCCATGCATTATTTTGGTTTAATTCAGAGAACACTCCCATTTTATGGAAAACACTATAAGCAGTGAACTATAAGCCACTGTTTTTTTTTTTTCCCCCTCTATTATGCTTTCCAGCTATTTTCTCAACTGAGTTAGAATTCTCACAAAACATTCACATGATAATAACAAGAGTGGAAAAATAAAACTAACATTTGAACTTTCAGCTAGTTGAGGAGATAACAGATGCATTTTACACTGCAAAACTAGTTCTTGGCTTTTTTATGCCACCGTTAGAGACTGTTTTGACTCGCCTTTTGCAATTTCAATAGCCTACTAATGTTTTGTAACAAAACATCAGCTGTGAAAGATGCTTGCAGTTTTAGCAGTGCCAATAAAAGACAGGAAGAAAATGCAGGCAAAAATTATTTCCCAAGTTAATACGAGCCACAGAGATGCTCACATTTGCCCGCGTGGCTCGGTGTCACCGACTCCCACATCTAGAACCTCGACTCCTCTTTGTTCTTCAAAGGGATGTAGTAATCATCATTCATTTCTACCGCTTTGATGGTTAGATAGCAAACGCCTGAGAAACCCACGGAGACATTAGCACATACAGCCGCAATGTCTAATAAGACAGCTATTTGCATAAAAGATCAGCCACAATTTAGAATGTGTTGTGATAGATGTGGAAAGGGAATAACAGATCTATATTAGCATGTACGAAACCGAGATTGTTTTCACAATTTAATTCCTCAGGGACCGTGGCTCATCACCTTCTCTTGTAAAGAATCCTGCATTCCCTGAGGAAGCAACTTGCCACGAGCCAGAGTTAAACTAAAATATGGATTAATAAGAAATAATATTTATTATTTATGAACCTTGCTGTATGAGTGGTTTCCAACGTAACTTTCTGATCAGATTTCCATAACGAAAAAGCCTGGAACCTTTACGAGTCACAAAATTATTTGAAAAACGCCTTTTCCCCATTTCAATAGCAGTGGTCACCCCACAATAATCGGCCATCTTAGCTTTACCGTAAATGAAATTTGCACTCCTTTCCTAGCTGCCTCTGGCCGCTCAGCTGCCTCCAACATCAGCAGGAAGAGGATGTGGCCTTTCCTCCATCTCCTTGCCAAGCCGAAGGGACAGAGAGCGCGCTGTGCTGCGTGCACCCTGAGCATCCTTCAGGTCCCTGGAATTTTAATGACTACATAACCGTTTTAAAAAAAAAAACACGTAAAGGAGCTCATCACTGCTCTTTTTACAGGCTACTAAAAATACTTCAGGAGCAATTTCAGATCATTTGAAGGCAACGTGAGCCCTCCTCAACTTTCAGGCTTTTACAAAAGATGGTTTTAAGAAAATGATGCGAGGCCCAATGGAGTGATTTTTTGCTTACTGCTATTTCAGAGATACCACAAGGTCAAGAGACATCTTTGTTTTTTGTGGCACCCTTCACTGTTTTCTCACCCTCTTTCTCTTCCCTTCTTGTAATTTGCTTTTGAAGGCTTACACCCTCAGAAGAACATATGATTTTTCTTTTCCTCCTCTTGTATTCATAAGCAGTGGCTGATAATAATAATACACACAATAAACTGCCTATTATGACCTATAACTGTCCATTCAAGGTCTGGCCACAGGAGCATTTAAATCCCAACTCACTATTCTCGATGCATACACAGCCTGTATCAACCCAAAAAAGTTTAAAGCACTTACTTTAATGAACTAGAAATGACTTTGGGAATACTAATAAAAAATAAATACAGGGATTATATAGCAAAAGATTGCACTTTGTGTATTTATGATGCAATACAAATGATTAATAACAGTGATAAGGCTTAAAGCGCAAACCAGTGAATACTCAAAGATCTACATACGTGCATGCGTACAAACTTTCTGAGCAGAGATATTTGATAATAAATCTGTATTCTTCAACAATAAGCTGCCTAAATATTAATAGAGAGCACATTAAAGAAATAAAAATAATCAATGAAATGACGGGTTTTGTAGCTGAAAGATAGCTAATCAGTTGAGAGAAAAGCAAGTAAAAATTCAGGATACAAAAGAACCACTACAGAATGTAAAAGTACTGGGCCAGGTCTTCATCTCTAATTGAAAATGCAGGTGAATGCACAGTGAATACCTGCATATATGCAGAAGTACTTTATCCTTAATTGCAAATGGATACCAAACTTAAAAATCCTTTTCTTTTGGTCATTGTTGTTGAATGCAATGCAGGTTGATAATTTGAACTCACAACACAAATTATTGTTTAATATGATTCAAAGCTTATTGATGTCAGCAAAAGAATTGGTCTTTCACCAGTCAATTCCATAGCTCACAGTTTAATAAATAATGGGTATTAAAACCCTTGCAAGTTACAAGAGAGCAAAAATACCCTTTTATCCTCCTCAGGTAAAATCCAAGGAGCACATCAGATCCTCTGTGAAGATCAAGTGACTCCAAAGAACTGGTAGCACTGCATTTCAAGTGGGAAGCCGTCTGCATGTAGGTATTTTTGAAATCATTGCTGCTGGTTATATTAATTTGGTTTTCTTTGGTGTACTGCTGAAGTATAGTAACTAAGGTTTGTCTGTACAGCAGCAGAAGAAATGCAGTGGAAGTAACCTGCAGACAAAATTGCAAGAATAATGCAGCTGAATACTTTAACCATACTTTAGCCAAAAGAAAGAATTTAAAAACCTTTACTACTAATACTTAAAACAACACCCATACAAACAAACAAAAAAATATTGAAGAAAATCCATTCATGTCCTATTGATAAGTCTTACAGTAGTCTTCACCATTCCTCTGGAAAGTCTCTCTCAAAGGATGAGATTATTATTTCAAAGGAAAGAGCACCTGCCCATGTTGCTTTCTGCAGAATGTAGCACTACTTTCTTTGGGGATTTATTTAATTTTCTTTTAATAAAAGGATTTAAACATTTATTTACTTAATTTAACCTTGAAAGCAATGGAGCTGATTTCAACTCAGTTAAATTTGGGAAAATTAATCCAAAAAATGGGATCCATAACTCCAGTTGGAACAAATAATCTTACATTCTACACAAGAACAAAAAAACACTGTACCATATCCCAAGATTAAAACCATCTAGGAATTACAACTTTTATTCTGACACAGATCAGGCTGTTTAATAGCTTCATGTAAGCAGTAGGAACAAAATGCACATTGTTACTTCCAGTAAGTCCCCTTTGCACTCCAGGGAAAGGAGCTGCTCTGTTGGTTGTTCACTGTACAACGCCTACGAAACCCATGAAATTAGCTCCAAATTTATTTAACAAAAGTAATACACAGGTGATAGTCCATATGAATACTCAGCATATTCTCTGGGCTGTTTCAAAATCCTGAGGCAATATACTATGAAAAATAAATTTCATCAACAATCCAGACTAGTTCCACCTAATTTCAAGAAGGTAAGTGTGACACCCAAGTTAGGCAGGACGCCACCTCTGCTCCCTTTACAGCGAATGAAGAAAGAGATGCAATGGTAAGGAATCCAAATCGCCTCCGGCAATCCTGCTTTCTTGCTATGTTCCTAAACCTCCCCTAAGTACCTAAAATTTGGTGGGATTATTTAGGCACAGACATTTGCATTTGCTCCTCTAGGAAAAAGTCTACTTACTTTTGCTAGATGCGAATTTTTTTAAATGTCTGAAGAGTTGAAAACATTTTCATTAAATGTATTCATGACAGCCACGAAAAAAGTGAAAATTTAAAGTATTGCAAAACCTGACTAAGACTTTAACAGACTTCATAATTATGTAAATCTGGGGTTTTTAAGCAAAAAGATGCTATTAAAAATGTCAAAGGTTCCTCCCGTTCCCAGCGGAGTACAGTTTGTCACTGCTTCTACAGGAAAAAAAATCAAAATGTACCAGGACAAAACTCACTTATAAAAACATAACTTATACAGAAGGTATCTGTTTAGCAATTGGTGTTACACTTGTTATAAAAACAGTATGACATTTTGCCAAAGAATATTCCTATTTGTAGGGATTCCATGCACCTTACATTTACTTTTCATTATTAGGATTTGTTATTTGTCTTCAGAACCAAATTCCCTACTCACTTCAAAGCCAAGTAGAGCTATACCATCTGTGAAACATATATCCATTTTAATATGAAGACAGATCTTCATCTGAACAAATTTAAAATTCCAAACGTTCAAAGATGAACTTTTTTTTTTTCATTTTTATGAATACATGACGGCATTGGTGTGTCAAGAAAATATCCTTAAAGAAGTTCATGAAGGAAAAAAGCATACATGTGGTTCAATTCTGCCTTGCCAGACAGTTCAAAATATAGTATTTCCCAGAGGAAAGAGTAATCTCTGCTAAAGGGAAAATTACACGATAAATGACACCATATGCAGTATTTCAGAATAACATTCTTCAAAATAACAGAATCTGTTTAAACTTTTTTTTTTTTTTTGGGGGGGGGAGGGATAGGGGGTACTATGGTAGAAATCCAAGGTAAAAAGGGTGGGAAGAGAACGGGCATCCAGACCACCCCAACACCCAGAGGAACATCCACCAAAGATGGATACAGCCTCCATGGGAGCAACCACAGATGCTGTACAGACACCTCTGTGGTCTGAGGGCAAGTACAGAGGACACCACCGCCACCACCACCACGCCTGCACAAGATGGAAACCAAGCATGCGCTCTCTGCCTCACGAGTTAAAAGTTTGCCAAGTCAAGAGCAACAACGAGAAACAATTATTTGCTCCATCTCAGTAATTGAAGCGGCAGCGGCGAACATTTTGCGGTTCAGTTAAATCCAGGCAGTTTTATTCCCTCTTTGATCCCCACCACACACTCCTTCAGCACTCATTTCCTTTGATGAAGTAGAGAATAATTTAAATAACAGGTATAAAGCTAGAGGTCATAGACCTTAAATTTCAATATCAGCTAAGTCTGCCTAAGCACTTCACTCCTAATAAGTTATGAAGTTACAATTCTTGAATTTAATAGACTACAGTTCACAACCATCCAGAGGACAAAGAGTTTGTTTCACAATGTTTTTAATACTGCAAAATGGGATAACAACCTTAAGTGAGAATAAATCTTGTAACTTTTGAAGTTATTCACACACACACACAAAAAAAGGAACAATAAGTAATTCTATATTGATCATTACTTTTTGTTTCTATTGCGCCTTTTTTTTGGCTTGCATTATCTTGGACCATTAAAAATACAAACTTTCTGAGTGAATTATTTACAAATTGAAATAGTTTCTTTGAAGAAATATATCAAAACAAGACAATTTGAAACTGCTGGAATTTTTCCTTTCCTCTCACCCTGCTTTTAAAAAAATGCTTTTTGCAGTATATTAAGCTAAGTTTCAGCTTATTTTTCCCCAATTAATTCTAATATCGATATCCCGTCTGTTTTGACCCCATTTTCATTGAAATTCATCTATCATTCAAGAAGAAAACCAGCTCTCAGCAAATAGTCCATTCCTGTTTGACAATCAACCTAATAACTGAAAATCAGAAGAAGACAAAACAGCCACCAATAAGCCCCACAGTCACAAAGATGGGAGGCAGAAAAATGTGCCCTTCTATTATATAGAATCATAGAATGGTTTAGGTCGGAAGGGACCTTAAAGATCATTGAGTTCCAACCCCCCTGCCATAGACAGGGACACCTCCCACTAGACCAGGTTGCCCAAGGCCACGTCCAGCCTGGCCTTAAACACCTCCAGGGATGGGGCCTCAACAACCTCTCTGGGAAACCTGTTCCAGTGCCTTACCACCCTCAAAGTGAAAAACTTCTTCCTAATGTTCAATCTGAACCTGCCCTCTTCCAGTTTAAAGCCATTCACCCTTGTCCTATCGCTACATGCCCGAGTAAAAAGTCCTTCCCCAGCTCTCCTGTAGGCCCCCTTTAGGTACTGGAAGGCCGCAATAAGATCTCCTCGGTTCATTGTACTATGTTATGATGTCCCATCACACATGACTTCAAGTCATAGTCATTGCTAAAACTGGTCACCACGTTTATAGCCTAATGATTGCCTCACCTCTTACCTTGAGCAAGCACGCAAAAGTTAAAAGCGGGCTACAAATGACAGCAGCAAATAACACTTCAGTACATGTCGACCTAATCGTAACACTTCAGCAAAACTGAATTATTAGTTCCATTACTAAACCTGGTGTTCAAAAAGGACTTAAAAGGTAATCTTTCCATCCAGCATTCAGAATGAATGTGGGTCTTTTTCCTTTCGCTGGAACTACTGCAGCTCAGTAAGTATTAAATAGAATGATCTATGAATGAGGAAAAATAGTTTTATGCCACTTTTGTTGTCTCACATGCTGTATCAGGCATTCAGGAAAGCAACTCAGCTTAAAAAAGAATATTCCAGTCACGAGGCAAAAAAAAAAACTTTAAGTGTAAAGAGTTTTAATTTGGTCATGTGGGCATTTATGTTTTCTTCTATTTTTCAATAACTGATTGAAGACAGAATAACCTCTTATTCTGTAATCTTCCCCATAAAGATCAAAAGATAAAGCTGACGTGCATTTCTGTAGCCTTAATGCAATAAATCATTTTTTCTGTATTTTTTCTTTAAAATTGTCTGAGGTGAAAAACAGTAGATAAACCAGTACCTAACTTCGTGTTAACATATCAAATGTAGAGTTCAGCCCTACAGCACTTAATAATGAGCTGAATAGTCAGGCTGAATGAACAAACCCATAGAAGTTAGCAGCAGCATTTTCAAAACCTAGTCCGACTCTATTGGTTTTGAAGGATTAGGCCATAATTGGGTGAAGAGTTTAATACGGCTTAAATAACATCGGCTCAGTAGTTTCCAAAGTAGTTCAAAACAATAGGCCAAGCACACTCACTGCAGATTATATCTAAATTGCTCAAGACTTGGCTCTCCTGATACCTACCTAGAGATCCCATTAAAGGCAATGATTTTTAAGATAAAGACTAAAGTAATAGCGTACATGATACCATCTCTGGAGGAGCTTTATGTTCTATTTGGGCAAAAAAGGAACAGAAGACCATTGATATCTATCAAAAATCTGAATCTTGAACAAAAATTGTATTAAAGGAGTGGATCAAAAACAGGCTAAAACCTTTATATGCGCCAAATGAAAAAATAAGCTTTGATAGCCATCAGAAAATGTGGTAAACTGTTTATTTGCCTCATTTTAAGGTAGAGGAGACAAGTGCGGAGTGCAGCTGGGAAGAAAAGGCAGCAAAAAGAAAAATCAGGAACTAGCAGAAAAGTATCAGTTGAAATATCAGAAAGTCATGTGAACATCTGAAGGTCCCCCACACAACCATTTCTGCAAATGTCTGCCTGGGTGCTTTTTGCAGCTTTGCCTGTAAGACCACAGGATGGGAGGAAACTGCATCCCCAACTATTCTGACCACTCTTGAACAGCGTGCGTGTGTCCATCACAAGGCAGAAGGAATTTTGCTGCAAGGTTCATTGTTCAGGAAAATGCCAAAGGAAAGGATGACACCAACTGAGACTAACAGACTGAAAAAAGTACTCCTTTGAATGTTTCAAGTCATGCAGTACACATGAAATTCTATCTACTGTAAAAATATGAGTGAAATACAAAATTTAACACTTTTTCATGTGTTGCTCCTTTTGGAGATGGCACATTTTTAAGATCCTGTGTTCTGACATGTGACAGGTTGGCCTTCTCCAGCCTAAAAGACACCTCTGATCAAGAGATTTCTACACCTTGAACTCGTTAGGAATGGAATAGTTATAAGACTCCTAAATGAGAGCATTTAATGAGTAGCTATCAGCCTGCGAGCATCTCTTCAGAAACCCTAGCCTGAGACAAAATGTCAGACGACAATCCACTCCATTCGCTCTAATTTCCTGAGTACATCTCTCTAAGCACTCGGGGTTTGCACGTGCCCTTGGCTAGAGTTAAAGAAAAATGTACACTTCAGAGCTACCATACGGTTTTATAAGAAGGAGGGGGGTATAATACCTGAAATCTAGCCTTGTAGATTGCATACAACAAAAAAAAAACCCTGCTGGAGCATACAGTAAAATGAGTTCAGACTGGCTTGCATAAGAGCAAAGAATCAACACCAACACCACAAGAAACTGCTGGTCTGCTCCGTTCCTGCGACAATTGCTCAGTCCAGCCACTACTGTACCAAAAGCCGTACAACCCTGTAACTGAGCTGAAAAGGTTTAAGGAGAGCTGGGTCAACCTTGAAAATGACTTTAGCAAAGTTGCTTCTGCTTTTAACTTCCGAAACACTCTTATCCCATGCACTCAGCTTTACAGCCATCCCAGTTGTTTCCATACTGATTTTTTTTTTTTTCAGTGAGGTTATTAATGAAATATAGTACAGGGGAAACATCTTTACAGCTCTTCACTACTTCCAGCACTGACAGTGCTTAAGTCTGAAAGCTCAAATACAGACAAGTTTGGTCAGAGAACCATTGCCCTGAGCTTTTTCCTACACACACCATTCCCTCCCCTTGAAGGTCTCCTCAAGGTACAGTACATATTCTGGAGTCCTTCTATGGTCAGGACACAGAATTGAACCAAGCCTATACAATATACATTACTTGTGTGCAATAAATGACAAAACACAAGTGCTTTGAATTCTTTACTCTGCATATATGGCTATGTTTTAGTACGGTACCCACATTTAGATCATAATTTCCATGGGTCTATATAAACATGCATGAAGATAAACAGGCTTTCTTCACATGTAGAACTGGAAGAATTCATCCAGAAGCTTTGCTTTGTAAATCATTTCAGATGTATTTTACTGAAGTCATAAAGAATATTAGCAAGTGCACTGGGACCTTTTGTTTTAAATTATTATGATCTGTTACTTTAACAGAAGTTACTAATATTATTTAACCCCACTGGTGTACTTAAAATGAAAATAGTTGGAAGCTTTTTTAAATAGGTTTTCTCTGTAGAATAATCATTTTTTTCAGAATACCCTCCTCCTAAATTATTTAGCCTGTTGGTCTGCTGCTTTGTATACCCAGGCCTTCAAATTCTCCTATTTTTCAGAATAAAAAAGTAAACAGCAATCTAATAATGCTTTGTTAACCTTTTCATTCCAAATTATGGGAAGATTGATTCATAAATTAAACAGCATATGTCAAAAATTCCCAAGAAAGCAACATCCATCTCTGACCATTTTATGACTGCAAAATCAAAAAAACCTTAATTATTAGCTGCTGCAATTCTTTGTGGTTCCACTAAAACCATACTTAAGTTTAATCACACCAAAGTCCAAGGTTGAAAAAACATATTATAGAGCGCTTTCTACAATGCAGGTATACAACAAAAAAGAATCAATGTTTTCCATGCCCTCTGTAATGGGAAGAAATTCATGCAGATGCAGCACAGCCTTGCCTAGGACACCCAACACTAAGTGTGCAGGATGGTCTCTGCAGCAGCCAGGTGGGATAGATGGCTTGCTGAGGTCTAACATGGGTGAGATAAGGTAGATGCGTAGTCAGAAATATCACAGAAAGCTTAAACCTGCTCTCAAGTCCACCTTATCAAAGATAATACCATTAACAGAAGTACGTCTCTGTCTTTCAGAAACTTCATCACGCTTTCAAATCTTTCAGGATGTGTTTTTCATAGAAATCAGCACTAGACGCAGTGTTCCAGCATTGGTCTTACTAAAGGGATTTAAACCACCCTCCTTTCCATGCCCCTCCCCAGCCTAGGCTGCACAAGCCCTTCTTGTCACTGCCACTTGAATCCCCTTTGCCTACATGTGCTTCCTCACAATCCCCAAGTCTTCCCACAGCCACAGCTTCACAAGATAAAATCATCCATTCTGCACACACATCCAGCACTCCTCCTTCCTTGACGCATTTGCAGACAAACTGCATTTTACCATGATCTCAGCCATGCTTCAAACTTCATCCCCTCTTCAACGATCCAGCAATCACTGAAGCATCCATAGTTTGTCACTACCGCTTTTACGTTTACACCCAGACAATTGACTAAAACAGCAAAAAGCATCACACCTGACAGGAAGACTGGGGAAAGTCCCCACAAGCCCTCATCTGTTGACCATGGCCTCCAGCCATTACTTCTGAGTGCTGGCAGCTCACCAGCTCTTTATCCATTTTATTGTTACTGTACAGTCCTAATTTTTAAATTAATTTTAGTTGAGTAACAGTAAATCAAGGACCTAATCAAATTTAAATGTTAGCTATACAAGTAGTGTACGTTCAATTTGACAGCCAAGACACCAAAACAAAACAAGTAATACAATGCATCAGGTTAACTGTTTTCTTTTAGCAAGAACTAAGTAATACAAAACTGGTCTTGCAGTAAAGTGATGTAATCTTAATTCGAGGCAGCATAATCAGCTCCACACAGGAGAGCAACACTGAAACCGCCTACTGGACAATTTCTACAGCATACATGAAAGAAAGATCTATGTTTTTTAATATGAGCTTTTAGGCATGATCACTTCTAAGAGCAGACAAAATCATGAGGTGAGGGTTTATAAGTAGAGATGGTGATATGGTAAAGCCAAGCACTGAAATGTCCTCCATGCTGATTTGGTACAGCAACAAGTTAAAGACAAGGTAATTTAAAATAGAAAGTTTAAAACACCTTCAACTTGAAACTTCAGGGGAGTCTCATAAACAAGCTCTGGGTACTTACGAGGCTTTAAAATGTTGCTGACCCCGGGGTGTTTAATCACCTCTCTGCCATGGATGAGCAGCCTGTAAGAAAGGGCAACAAAGAGGGGGGACATTCTGCCCCTGGCACCCAGCACCCCGTTCTCAGCCTACACATCAGGGCAAGCCATCCAAAAAGAAATGCGAGTTAAGGTGAGGGAAGCGAACTGAGGCGCGGGTATTGCTGGCGTTTCCATACAGACTGCAATCTGCGGGGTGGGGAGAAGGCGACCAGCTGGCAGCATCTTAAACCACAGCATCTAAGGCTTCCAGAGCACATCTGTCAGAGCCATTCGTGAATAAATTTGAGCATAAGAGTTTGTAGAATTGAGAACTTCATATGTAAAGATTACAATGAAAACACAATAGATAAAAGCACAAAAAGCTACAAAGGCTGATTGATAATGTAAATGTGAGAGGGAATTATCATGGGTAAACTTAACCTTTTCTTCATTTACACCACACAGCACAGCCGGAGAGAAAACAATTGAAACTTTGAAATCTACTACATTTCTAACCCAATCTGTTTCTCACTATAAAAACCAGTTCATAACATAAAAGGTTATTTTGCTCCATTATTTATTTTATTTCAATGGAAATACATGAGGATAACTTTGGATTTCTGGCTAAAGGCAACCAACTACAGGCAATTTAACCCCATATTTTATTTTGTTGTCTTACTTAAGAATAGAAATAACGGCATTAGAAGCTGACAACGAACTTGTGCACAAAATGGTGCACTTCAGTTCGCCCTCTGGATTTTAACTTCCCAATACCATTCTCAACATTAACCCAGTGCTAACCTTTGCTCTTTCCCTTTCTCATGCTTGCCCTTCCTGGTACAAGTGACTTCACCACCGTAAGCTTCTGCTGTCAGAACAGTCTTTCCACATTTATTCCCTTCAGTTCAACATCTATTCCTGGATTTCTATTTCACCCTTCTTCTCCTATCTCCCATCCTTCTTTACACCTGCTATTGGGTTTACATAGCTAATTCATCACACCGGGTCTTTCTGATTCTGTCTTGTTTTTGATGATAAAACATACTGGATGAAGGACAATGCCAAGAATGATCACAACACATGAATAAGCAATATCTTGCTGATGTATGAATTATCATATTGAACATTGCAAAAAGTCCTAGGACACAATAAGCTCTGTTGTATCATTGCAATACGTGGTTAGAGAGGCACAATCAAACTTAAAATCACACTGATTTTTAGCCTTGCCGCTAAAAAAATGCAGAAGAAATGGGAAACAAAGGGATTAGCACTGTCCACGTGAAGAATGCCTGGAGTAAGTGTTTACTCAGCCCACTGAATTACAGGGGTATCTATGTGCAGCTAGTAATACAAAAGCACCTGGGGTGCCTTGACATTTTCCCATGACCTTCAAACGTAATTCTAATGAATAAAAATGTATCAGGAATCATAAGCTGTTGCAGATAATTTTGGGACATTAAAGCTGCATTAATGCAACTTCTACTTGGAAAAACACATGCAAGTGCTTTTTCTTCTTCTGTAGCGGTACCAGTGACCATCTATGTTTGTCATTACATGAAACAGAGCACCTTCTTAAATGGCAAACACCACAGCTTTTCTGGAACCATCTTTCCTTCTTATCTTCTTTCCAAAGGGGAAAAAAAAAAATCTTACTTGCTTATTCTGTGTGTCAAAAAGAATAAAACTGATTATTAAAGAGCTGTGAAATAAATTGTGTTTCTTCATCTTCTTTACCAACGACACCATGATGTTTATGTTGTGCATAACGCTGCAATGATATATTAGATCATCAGCTTGGTAACTAAAAGCAGTTTCACTGTGCATGTGATTGATAAACTATGGAAGTATTAAAACATTAAAAATGTTAATCTTTGTAATCATCTCCTGAAAAGTTTTTATATTAATTTAAACCATCGATCATTTTAATATTTAATCATTGCAGACTTCATTTGAAATGAGGATAGCCATTCACTGAAAAGCACTTCATTTTTTATTTAAAAAAATGATCAGCTTGTATGCATTCTGTAAATCTCTTCACATTTTTTCCTCAATAAAAAGTAAACCTGAAGGCAAATTAAAAACTCTCAAGAGCAGAAAAATTTAAAGCAGAGTTTGTATCAGAAAACATACTTTTGCAGTCCTGTTTCCCCAGGAGTAACTGTATTATAACAGTAGTATTGTAAGAAGGTTGGAGGATTGAAGGGGACTTCTACGGTAAATGAAAATCATTAGGTTTTTTGTCTACACCTTACAACCATCTACGTTTTGTTCTCTTTATGTATCTCGTAACATGTAAACATAACATTTCACTTACAAAGAACAAGTACTTAAGATGATATTAAACCGTTTTTGTTTTTAACATGTAACCTCATTTTGTAACATTAGCCTGCTTTAGCAACATACAAAGACTTTCCAAACTATCCTATCCTCCTCTATAATTCACAGCTTGTCTTGTCTAATGAAAAATTTAGATTAATATGGAAATATCCCAAAGGAAAACAAAAGCAAGAAGTACCTAGTTATGAGAAAAATCTCAAGGAAACTCTAAAATTCCAATTGTGATTAACTAGAACTAATTTTGATGGCATTTGGTTTCTTTTGAAGGATTTTTAAAACTATATAAGAAACAAAAACTAATTTATGTTATCAAGGAAAATTTATGGTATCACAGAAAAATCCAAGGAAAACGTCTGCACTGTACTGCAAAAAAACTCACCTCATCTTGTTTTCTATGTAGAGTCTACTAAAATTGGATGTTTCCTGGAGCTACTGCTATATAGTACACTGAGTTTAAGTATCCTTTAAGACCAGGCTGCAGGATTTTACTGAAATATTTGAACAAAGTAAACCCTAGATATACACTGGGCAGTATCACAGGTTCACATATTAGCTTACATGACCAGTCTTCGTTCTGTATTTGTGACCAATAGTGAGTTATAGGATCTTCCTGTACCTGCTATAAAATTCCCACACAAACTGGCCTCCTTTTCTGACAAGACTGCAGTGTGTAATGGCAACAGCTATAAAGTTAGGGAACTGGCAGAAGTGCATGTAGAACCTTCCAATGCATATAAACTTATTCTACATAGTTCAAGTTTATGAAAATAATAAAAAAAGAGAAGTAATAAAAGCACTGCCTTTATTTTTGATTTTACAAAGAAAGGATGTGTCTTGTTGCATATTACCTTTTGCTACAGTCTGTTTTTAAGGAAAGATGCATGGAAAAATCCTGTTCATTCAATGTGACGCATTAATTGAATTAAGGAACTCGGTTGCTTTCATCTGAAATGAAAGAGATAGATAGTCCTGGTTTTATGGAATTTAATAGAAACCCATATATGTGTTTGTAAGTACATCGATACAAGATTTAAAGTTAATTAATAAGATGAGTTAATTAATAAGAGGAATTTTACCAATGCTAACAGGAATCTCTGCTTTAGTAATTTCATTTGAAATAATCTTTCAAAACCTTGATATCTGAAGAGCTCTAACATCTGTGTTGAAACAACCAAGTATTTTCTATATTGTTTTTGCAGATACAAAATTCTATTTTGGACAAACTCTGAAGTTAATTGTAGAACACTGTTGTAATCTCCACTTGGTTAAATTAACAAATCAAATTCACAGAATCACAGGATTGTCGACGTTGGAAGGGACCTCTTGAAGTCATCTACCTGGGCTCATCTACTCCTGCTCAGACTCAGCTAGAAGACTATACATAAATTATAGAATTATAAGTTATAAAATAAATGACAAAAAGGACTTTGAACAAAGAACAATAGAAAAAGTGAGCAAATGCCCTTTCCTAAAACAAATGTGCCAACTGTTTGTATTGGTGTGATTAATTTATTTCAGTCGACACTCTGTTTTATCTGTGTCCAACCCTGGAGACATTCAAAACCTGCCTGGACACCATCCTATGCAACCTGCCATAGATGAACCTGCTCCGGCAGGGGGCTTGGACTAGATGATCTCCAGAGGTCCCTTCCAACCCTGACCATTCTGTAATTCTGTGATTCTCAACGGTCACACTTAAGAGTATTGACCTGAAGTAGGCTTACATCTTCACAGCTTCCATGAAGACAGAAAACAAGTCCTAGAAGGGCAAATTGTACTAATTCATGATCAAAGATAATCATGCCAACAAAAGCATATGCCAAATTTTTCCTTAGTGAAGAGACAAGCTATTTTCTGAACAACAAAATTTGTCCCTAGCCCATTTTGTACCAAGAGGTGAAGCTATTCAGCCAAGGACGATGTGCCAAATAGCACTACTTAAGAAACGGTTCCATTTTCCCCCTACTTGCAGATTTTTGTGTACCGCTTAAACATCATTTTCTAGTTTTCCACTATGGAAGTCACACAGTAGCAAAGGCTGGAAGAAAGTCAACATGTTTTTATTATCAGATACCCTTCCATTCCAATTAGCTCTTTAGGAATGAGCCTGGTCCCCAACAGCAAAGAACTTGAACCCTATGTAACATGTAATCGAGTTACCGTGACTGAATGTGTGTGCCATACAATCAGCCCAGTAACACCACAAGCTTTTTTTTAAAGGGGCTTTCCAGTACTACACTCAGTCCTCATAACTATGTAGGCTGACGTACGGCGGAGCAGTTTGAAAGCCACACGAATACGCTGGCAGAAATCCCTGCCAACGCTTCACATTTAGAAATGCTGCAGCTCCCATATTTCTGTCCAGGATTTTCTGAGCATAAGCGTGACCAGCGCTCTCCCCAGAAAACACAAAGGAGTCCAATGTACCCGGAACACATCACGCCTGAAAGGTAAACACAGCCAGCTCAACAAGTCCGGGTTGTATCAGATTTACTGCATACACAGAGCCGTCTGACCACTTACAGCCCCATTACACACTGCACGTGCTGCTGCTCTTACACGTCCTGGTCTCACTGTGTGCGGGGGGATCAGCCTACACACATACATGCACGCACGCACACACAGAGCAGCTGTTTGTCCAGCTCCCAGACACCCAGAAACACCACACAGATGGGTTTACACACACACACACACACACACACACACACACACACACACACATCCCCCCCCCCCCACGCCACACTATGCTGGCGGGCAGCACAACAGCAGCTGAGCTCACGAGGGAAAGCCATGGGGTGCCCTCACAAGGAGGCACCGCAGGCTCCTGTCTGCTCTGACAGCCCCCCGGGCCAGGCCTCAAACGCAGCCCTCGCCGAGGAGATCGCCTGGTAAGGGGTTTATTTCCCTCCAAATTCGCATAGTGGCAGCCTGGCGAAGGATACCGCCTGGCACCAGCCGCCTGTGGGCACGGGGAAAACAGCCCAGGCAGCCGAGGAGCCCTCGGGGCTGACAGAGGTGGCACGGCCAGCCACGACCCTGAGGGAAGCCGCCTGCTCTCGCCTCCCGGGCGCGGCGGACGTCGCCGGGCACAAGAAGGGAGCGAAGGGGCTTTTCCCGCCCACACCCAAAATGGCCGCGGCGGCCGCTGACCCCTCCCGGCCCCCTCAGCCACGTTCCGAGGGCGGCACCCGGGCGCCGACGGCACCGCCCCGATTGGCAGGGCGCTCCGGCCAATCGCGGAGGCGAGCGCTTTCTGCCGGCCAATGGCAGCGGAGACCCGCCGCGGACAGCGGGCCGGCCGACCGCGCCGCCAGTGCGGACGGTCCCTTGCCCGCAGGCCAATGGCGGCGCCGGAGTAGCGGCGGGGCACCGCGCCCCCGCCGCCCCGCGGGGGGGGGGGGGAGGGGGGAGCGGTTGCCGTGACAACCGCAGGCCCGGCGGTGCCGGCCGGCCCTGGCGCCCGCGGCCCCTCGCCCACCCCGGGAAGCGGCGCGGTACCTCGGGCCGAGCAGCAGAGCTCCGCCTCCTCGCTCTTCTCTCGGCGGGGCGACTTCCTGTGCTGGCGGGGCTGCCGCTGCAGCCGCCGCCGCCTCCTGCCCGAGCGCCCCCCCCGCCCCGCCTCCCGTTCCCGCCCGCCCCGCCGGGCTGCGGCCTGTGCGGGGCCGGGGCAGCGCCCAGCCCGCCGGGGTGGGGGATGCCACGGCCCCAACGGCACCTGCGGCGGAGGGAGCGCTGCCCGGCCTCCGCCCTCCTGTCTTGCCCGCAGGTGCTTCGGGGAGCGGCGGCCTCGGCCCGCGGTTCCCGCCTGGGCCCCACCACCGCCTGTCCGCGCCTCTCGGGTGGGTGTCCTGCAGGGTTTTCCAGGGGAGATGCTCTGGGGGAGGCTGAAGGTTCAGTCGTGGAGTATTTTTCATCATCTGCCCTTCACACCCTCTGCTCCCATTTTGTCACGCTTTGGCCTGCCTATATCAGGATTGTTGATCCAAACACGTAGAATGAAAAGCAATTAGCCCCCTTCACATCATCACCATCAGAAGCCCTCTTCAGTGGGAACTTACATTTAAGATCTAAAAGCATAACAATGGAAAATTATTAACCCTGTCATGTTTCACCACCTTGAGATGATGCTTGGCTGTTTGCAACAGATAAGTGGTTTACTTGGGTGCAAGAGGGAAGCCACCGACTCTTGGAACAGCTTACTGATTAGTATTGCAAGTGCGCGCTTCGCCTCCTGCAAAATGGCAGTTGATAACCAAGTGTCACACTCCCCTGTAAGGAAAGATACACAAAAAAGAAATATTTGCATTTGTTTACCTCTGCAACTTAGGAAGTGAAAGCCGTACCCAGCTGAACTTTCCCATCTTTCTAGATGGCACGCATACAGAGCGGAGAATGAGCCTACAGAAGGGTTGATTAATCGGAGTTTCTGTCTGGCGTGCGTACCAAACCGCAGGGTTTTCTCCAGTCGTTTCTGGAGCAAGCTTAATGAATGGCTGAAATGAAACAGCTTTCTCAGAAATACAGCCAATCCTGATTTCGAGTGATGAGACACAATGCTTTTTTTTTTTTTCCTACATTTTCTGCCAAGAAATCTCAACACTAAGGGTATTTAGCTGCTCTGGACATGTCAGCTCGTTGGACACAACCTTAAGTTTTCTTCCCAGGGTATCTTGTCCCCTGTGGGACAGGGGATGTCACACCCACTGTGGGAACCACCTCTGATTTTTCTAACTTCCGCATGTCCAGAATTTTCAATAATATTTTATTTCATAGAATCATCATAGAATCACAGAATGGTTTAGGTTGGAAGGGACCTTAAAGATCATCGAGTTCCAACCCCCCTGCCATAGGCAGGGACACCTCCCACTAGACCAGGTTGCCCAACGCCACATCCAGCCTCGCCTTGAACACCTCCAGGGATGGGGCCTCAACAACCTCTCTGGGCAACCTCTTCCAGTGCCTTACCACCCTCAAAGTGAAAAACTTCTTCCTAATGTTCAATCTGAACCTGTCCTCTTCCAGTTTAAAGCCATTCCCCCTCATGCTATCACTACATGCCCTAGTAAAAAGTCCTTCCCCAGCTCTCCTGTAGGTCCCCTTTAAGTACTGGAAGGCAGCAATAAGATCTCCTTAGAGCCTTCTCTTCTCCAGGCAATTTCATTCATACTCTTAATGGTAAGTCAAGAACCATATATATTTAAAAATTCTTAATTTATATTGATTCCTGTATTATTTTAATATAATTCAGTTAAATCCAATTCATGAGTATGCTCATGGACATTTGAATATAGTATTATGTGCAAAACAGCAATCGCATTTGAATAGCTGTTGCATGTGATTTTTGACTGAGTAATCACAGCCAAAATAAATAAACATGAAGGAATACGAGAAGCGGTGTATCCAGCTACATGATTTTGTGTTATCTGAACAACTGCTGAGGAGTTTGTCTTTGAGAATCCTTGTAGCCAAATACATTTAGTCCTAGTTTGGTTTCACCTAATTTCACCTAATCATGATACTCATGTCACCACCAAGTTATTCTAAATAATAAGTCTGTGTATGCCCAGCAGCCTCAATACTGAATCCATAAAGAAGTCTTACGGAATTATGGCTTAATGAAAAGGAGCTCTACAACCACTGAGAAACTTTCACCATTTTTAGTTTCACTGTCTTTAATTTCTTCATTCTTTATAGGAATTCTTTTATGGGAAAAGATGTTTGTTTCCCATTTCGAGGTTTCTTCTCAGAGAAGTTATGCATATTGGTGGAATGGTCAGGAGAGTGGTTGACATGTAGATGGTAGAAAGTACTGCTGACAGGCTTGCTGTGTTTTGTAGGATAAGCAGCAGCCTGGGTGGAGTATACATGTCCCAGGATATTTATAAGGGGTCTCTTACAGGTATAAATACACAAGGGATATAATTACTAAGTATGTAACTATACCTGAACTGTGTATCTGTATCAATCAGAGAGGAATATTTTATTGATCTTGCCACTCCCATCAATTTGGTGCCATGTCCCTTGAGGAGATGAATGTAAAAATCCAGAGTTTTTTAAACTTATACGGTTTTATTTCACAGAGATTTTGAAGAGAATGTTTCAGCCATTGTTTTCAATGACTCTCTTTCCTGGTTTTCCTCCTACTTTTCATTTTTTCACAAGATCTTCAGCTTACCCTGACAATTTGACAAGAATCTGTCCCTTTTTGCTCTTCTGTGCAGTGGTTTTCAACTTTACAATTTGTGAAACATTTTTTAATGGAAGTTAAACCTATTGAAAATAGGCTTCCTTTTTGTATTTATCTTTTGCAGAGCTCCTAGAAGCAGTCCCTGAGTAGATAAAACTTTGGAAAATGATGCTTAACATCTTTGTTCCAAGTTGACAACACAGATTAAATTAACATAGAGAAAACTAACTCCTCAAAATGCAACAACTTGTCTGCTGTCTAACCTGATGTCTTCTCATGTATGTCTAACCACCAGGTTCAGCTCAAAGATGTGCAAGAGTGTTCGTATTTATTTTTGTTCCATTCATTTTGCCATTTCTATGAGTAAGTTCTGCCTCATCTCTCTTCCAGGACTGTAGCCTGAATGTTGCCAAAAACCCAGCTATTTAATTGGTACTACTATTCAGGCTATCATTAAATCTCTCAGGTAATACCTTTCTCCAGAACTTGTAAAAAGTACAGTATTCCCCATCCAACCGCAAACCTAAAACTCTCTTTATGCTCCTGTCGCTTCCTAACAGTGTCATTTCTGGTGGCTTTGACAGATACAGTCTTGCTCTGCTCGTATCCAACCAGAACCACTGCTGAAAGAAATAACCTCCTTAGCTCATCCCTTTGTCCATGTCACTCCCCACTTCGCATCTCTGCTCTGGCTCTGTATGCACTTTGCCTTCATTTTGAAATCCCTTATTATCCTCTCTTGTTTTCACTTAGCTTTAATATGTTGCTTCTCACCTCTGACTAATCTAGGATACTGGCTTCCACTCTGCTTTTGTTCACGTTTTTGTTGTTGTTGGTTTTTTGTTTTTTGGTTTTTTTTAACAAATCCTGTCATGTATTCCCCCATGTAACAAGGTTACTCTCAAATCCAACCAAAACCACAAGCAGGGCAGAGTGTGTAGGGTAACTTGAGGCCACTGCTATGCTGAGCCTACTCCAAATCGTGCTTCACCCGTATTTACCATTTCTGTCCGTTAGTTCATGTCATGTCTTATGTTTCAATTGCAATTTCTTCAGCACAGGTACGTTCCCCTTGCTCTTTGTTTAGTGTTGAGCACCATGGTCCTTAAAATCAGACATTCCTAAACCCTCTGCAGTGTAGGCTGTAGCAGAGCAAACCTGGAGAGCTGTCCTTACCCCTGCTCCCTGCGGGGGCAGCAGGGATGCGGAGCCCATCCTCTCTCCTTCCAGCCTTCCTGCTGAAAATCTCAACACGGTGTCAGTCATGATAGATGGTGCATTTTGTGACACAGACAGCCTGCCATTAGGACAAACTCATTTCACTGAAGAGCCATCTGATGGTAATGACTTTCAGTCACAGACTGACCTAGGCTGGCTTGAGTCAGTATGCTGGAGGTGAAAGGCTCCATATTCCATTACCAGTCCTCTGAGCCAACTTGGTAGCATTTTCCTAACTGCTATCATCCATACAGATGTCTGCCGTCATTTTGTTGATACAGTCAATCAATACTACATTAAATGTTACCTTCAGTTTACCCTTAATTGTCTAAAGTAGATGTGGTATTTTCATTATTTATACAACTATGGCATTAAATTATGCATTCTAGATTAAAAGAATAAAAGACTTGTTTACATTATTATTATTGCTCTGGCATCAACTTTTGGATTTCTGTGTAAAGAAATTAATCTCCTATCGGAGGGGGAAATGGGGACTGACAAGCACTAGCTCCTGTTGCCTCTGGGACATAATTATGCTTGCAAATACAAAACCAGAAAAATCATAAGCTTAACACAGTAGAGACTCTTGAAAGTTTCATCTCAGCATGAAGCTATGTTTTAATTATTATTTTTGTCTGCATTGTTCAGATCGACAGCGCACCAACTAGAATAAGTGCTTATCCTAGTTAATTCTTCATGAGGCTTATGTCACTGGAAGATGCATTTAATTTATTTCCTTTTTCTTTTCTTAAGCCAGCATTGACTAAGTGGTTATCTATAAACATTCAACAAAGGTTTTACTACTTTAGGCCAGATCCAAAGCCTGTTGAGTCAGTTGGAAACTTCAAAGGTCTTTGGAACAGGCCCTGTTACAAGACAGAGGTAAGCTGTGATTTGTTTGGGGACCTTACAGGATAGAACCCCCCCTTATTTGTATTCTATAATATTAACAGATTTCCTGTATGGTAGAGATTGTATCTTCTTATGAACTGAACTTGGACACTCTAACATCCCCAACACCTCAATAATAATTTTATATATGTGCATATCCCAATTTCAAATGAAGATTAATAACATTATAATATATGATTTTTTTTCTAATACAGTCCTTGGAAATATGATTATGTGTAATACATAACAGTTCTTACACCTGAACAACTGTCATCTGAGTTGTGGGAGAGGATTTTCATATTTACTGATTTAATGAGATAGTTGCAATGATACATTTCATATTGGGAAAAATCACATATTCTGAAAATTACTGTGATACTAGTTTGATTCACTTTTTTTAAAAAACAAACCTGTTAAGTATCAACATAATAGTTATCTACTACAGCATCAAAAAAAAAGCTCGAATTCCAAAAATGAATATGGGTTTTGTCATGCCGAAATTAACCAAAGGAATGCTCTGCCTCCAAATATTAGTGTGGTCATCCAGGAAATGAAAACCTATTTATAACTTTATAAATTATTTGTGATAAAGTTTGGGAGCCAGGTTCTCCATGTGGCAGGATAGTGCCCCAAATTATTAGGTTGATACAATTCTTCTCAGTTTCCCTCAGAAATATCCTCCATTTTGTATGAATAATAAAATATTCCATTAAGTCTGGACTTTAGCATACTTGTTTCCCATTACAGATGTGTACCTTAACTGAATTACGCATTATCCCCTCTTCTATACTACTACTGCATTATGTAATACAGAGTTGAGCACATCAGCAGGAGAAACAGAGAGCTTTTCCTCATACTCCCGATTACCCAACAGCAGAATAATACCATCATAGAATGGTTTAGGTTGGAAGGGACCTGGAAAATCATCGAGTTCCAACCCCCCTGCCACAGGCAGGGACACCTCCCACTAGACCAGGTTGCCCAAGGCGACATCCATCCAGGCTTTGAACACTGCCAGGGATGGAGCTTCCACAACTTCTCTGGGCAACCTGTTCCAGTGTCTCACCACCCTCAAAGTGAAAAATTTCTTCCTAATGTTCAATCTAAACCTGCCTTCTTCCAGTTTGAAGCCATTCCCCCTCATCCTATCACTACATGCCCGAGTAAGGCATGTAATTAATGATAGGATTAGAAGCCAGCATGGCTTCACCAAGGGCAAGTCATGCCTGACAAATTTGGTGGCCTTCTACGAAGGGGTTACAGCAGCAGTGGATAAGGGAAGATCAACTGATGTCATCTACCTGGACTTGTGCAAAGCATTTGACACTGTCCCACATGATATCCCAGTGTATAAATTGAAGAGACATGGATTCAATAAATGGACCACTCGATGGATAAAGAACTGGCTGGACGGTCGCACTCAAAGATTTGCGGTCAACAGCTCAATGTCCAAGTGGAGAGCAGTGACGAGTGGCATTCCTCAGGGGTTGGTATTGGGACCTGTTCTGTTCAACATCTTTGTCGGGCACATGGACAGTGGGGTTGAGTGCACCCTCAGCAAGTTTGCTGATTACACTAAGCTGTTTGGCAAGGTAGACACACTGGAGGGGAGGGATGCCATCCAGAGGGACCTGGACAGGCTGGAGAGGTGGGCCCAAGCCAACCTCATGCAGTTCAACAAGGCCAAGTGCAAGGTCCTACGTCTGGGTCGGGGCAATCCCAAGCACAAATACAGGCTCGGCGGGGAATGGCTGGAGAGCAGCCCTGAGGAGAAGGGCCTTGGTGTGCTGATTGACGAGAAGCTCAACATGAGCCAGCAGTGTGCAATCGCAGCCCAGAAGGCCAACCGTATCCTGGGCTGCATCAAAAGACGTGTGGCCAGCAGGTCAAGGGAGGTGATTCTGCCCCTCTACTCCACTCTCATGAGACCCCACCTGGAGTACTGAATCCAGCTCTGGAGTCCCCAACAGAAGAAGGACATGGACCTGCTGGAGTGTGTCCAGAGGAGGGCCACAAGGATGATCCGAGGGCTGGAGCAGCTCTCCTATGAGGAGAGGCTGAGTGAGTTGGGGCTGTTCAGCCTGGAGAAGAGAAGGCTCCGGGAAGATCTTATTGCTGCCTTCCAGTACCTAAAGGGGGCCTACAGGAGAGCCGGGGAAGGACTTTTTACTCGGGCATGTAGCGATAGGACGAGGGGGAATGTCTTTAAACTGGAAGAGGGCAGGTTTAGATTGAACAATTGGAAGAAATTTTTCACTTTGAGGGTGGTAAGGCACTGGAACAGGTTGCCCAGAGAGGTTGTTGAGGCCCCATCCCCGGAGGTGTTTAAGGCCAGGCTGGATGGGACCTTGGGCAACCTGGTCTAGTGGGAGGTGTCCCTGCCTATGGCAGGGGGGTTGGAACTCGATGATCTTCAAGGTCCTTTCCAACTCTAAACCATTCTGATTCTATGATTCTAGTAAAAAGTCCTTCCCCAGCTCTCCTGTAGGCCCCCTCCACGTACTGGAAGGCTTACAGACTGGAAGGTCTGTAAGACCCCAGCCTCATGGACCCCAATCTGCTTAATGTAACAATGGAAATTTACTGGATGCTTTGATCACCATCTGTGAAAAGCTCTTTAAGCAATCAAAATCTGGTAACAAAGAACTCCTTAACCTTTATATACAGTTAGAAAGAATATGTATATAAAGAGCTAATAGCTGGGAGTTCAAGCTAGACAAAGCGAGACTAGAAATAAGGCATACACTTTTTTCTAAGCATTCTCCATTGTTTTACTGAATAGTTATTTATTTCCTCCTAGAAGAGACCTTTTTCTGTGAGGATGTCGCCTGGCTTTGGAGAAGCTATAAAGCAAACTAAGGGGTGATAATCATCCCTTTCAGCTTTGCACTTCATGCTTCTACTCAGCACGCTACAAATAATAGGCAGTTCGGTATTTTATTTCTTATTGCTGTTTTTGCGTGGTCTCCCTTTTTTATTTGGTACTTAGTAGACTTCTCTTAACAGTTTAAATGCCTTATATCATTCGTATCACTCATATTTGGGTCATTTAGGAACAAAAAATAATAAATCTTTGTTGCAGGCCTGTAAGATAATGGGGTAGCAGAATCACAGTTTTACAGATGGGGAAGTGAGGCACAAAGAACATCTGGAAGAAGCTCAGAAAGTACTGACCAGCACATCTGACTTCTGTACCAAGAAAAACAGTTGAAACTACAATAGCAAATAGAACTGGATGGATGCCACATATGGAGGCAGATACCCCATAATTCTTGTATATGAGGGTCGTGCCTCCTGCATCTATTACAGTTCTTTGAAAGAGTCACCTAAAAATGTGGCTAAAGATGACTGGTCAAAATATTATAACTGGATAGCCAAAACAGCTAAGTTGCTATGGGATAAAAGAAAAGTTACTTCTCTTGTCTAAAGCCTAGACAAAAAAAAAAAAAATAAAAATAATAGCTCTGGTTTTGTACCAATGTGATAGTGGCATGTTGTGGTTTAACCGTGGCATATTCACAATGATCTGTCTGGGATCCATGCTGTTCAATACAGTCCTAAATGATTCAATAGTAAAGCAACAAAATTTTCTGATTATACAAAATAATTAAAAGCACTCAAAAGTAAAAATTCAAAGATTAGCAGAAATATCCCATTCAGGGACTGCATTTTAAAATGGCTGATGAAATCCAGCAATAAGAACTACACATACACAATGGGTCCTCTTTCCTTGCTCCAGCCTTTGCCCCAGGTCTTTGGGACCTGGGATTCATGAAGGCCCGTCTTGCTGGTAAAGACTGAGGCAGTGAAGGCCTTCAGTACCTCAGCCTTCACCACGTCCTGTGTAACCAGGGCCCCCATCCCACTCAGCAATGGGCCCACATTTTCTCTAGTCTTCCCTTTGTCTCCTAAACTTACTTGTATGTTAGGTTTACCCAGAACTGTTCTTTGACACTGAGGTCATAGCACATACCCGTAATATTATATTATATTGTATTATATTATATTATATTATATTATGTTATGTTATGTTATGTTATGTTATGTTATGTTATGTTATATTATATTATGTTATATTATATTATATTATATTATATTATATTATATTATATTATATTCCCTCTAACCATCTGGAACAGTGTGGCTACAAACAGGCTGTCTCGTGGATGATGACTCATTGTAGCTATTTAGTAGCACAGGTGATCAAATGCAAGCGCCCAGGATCAGGGTTCCATGTACTGCTATAGGCACAGCCTTAGTGAGCTATTAGTGTTGAAGAAAGAAATCCTAGAGTCACTGTAGAGAGTTCTCTGAAAATATCAACTCGGTGTTTAGCAGAGGTTCAAAAATCGAAGTAGAATAATCAGAGTTGTTTAGAAAGGGACAGAGAAGGGAACAGAAGTCATCATTATACCACACTATGCAACAACGTGTTTGCGTCTTGAATACTGTGCCTTGTCACCCCATCTCAGGAAAGACACATAAAACCAGAAAATGTTATGGAGGTAGGTAACAAGGATGATCAGATATGGCTACTGTGCAAGGGAAGATTAAACTGATTAAAGCTCTTCATCCTGGAAAAGAGATAACGTGAGAAAGGAACACAAAGTAATTGCTTACAGAGAGTACAAATAAGGAGCAATTATTTGCTGCTTCCCAAAAATAAAAAGGAAGAGGGCACCAAATAAAAAAATCAGGGAGCAGATTTAAAACAGAGGTCCTTGCTGGTCCGTGGACCTGCTTCTTTGCTTTGCCTTACCTGGGATGATCAGTGGACCCATTTATCTCCCCTGCTCTGCCCATCACATATAGATGCTGTGGGTTCGGGTCCTGCCAGTAAGGGTAATGCCTGCCCTGCGGCCGCTGGTGACTCCTGGCAAACCTGCCTTGTGGAGGACTCCTGCTTTTGCTCCTTCCTGACAGTAAACTTGTAATTTAGCCAGAAATTCCATACCTTACTCTACAGTAAAATTCTGTATATATATATATAGATTTGCATCTCAAGTAGATAAATATGACATTTGTGTCTTTTTTTTTAAAGATTTTGTCTTTACTATAGTTAGTGGTTAAGGCTGCTTAGAAATATTTCTTCTTGGTAAATATTTGTTTTATGTGGGCTGTGTTAGACTTTTATATATTTCATATATTTTATGGGTGGGTAACAAGATTATTCAATTAAACGAATACATGATTCAGACCAAAGTAAGTATGGCTCCTGCAGAGTTTTGTCTCACTCATCATGACAGGTTACATGTATTTCAGAGAAAGTATAGTTCATCATGGATGCCTGTACAATGGTGCCTACATTCCCCAGATTTGTAGTTTACAGTTAGAAGAAAAGGTTAGATCATCTGCTCCCACAGTCTGTATATCCTGTGCTATTAAAACTTGCCCACTTACTGTTGTGCTGAGGTTTCCTGAGCACAGGGACATGAGTATGAACGCGCTGTACACCCTGCAAAGGAGTGATGGAAATCCAGAGATGGAGGATCAGTCATTTGCCTGCTGTGGTTCCTTCCCACAATTAATCATCTTCATAGTTAAGATCAAAACACAACAAATAACAGCCAAAGAAAGTTGTTCCTAATTTCTCATTTGAATCTGTTTGATTTCCTCTTTCAGCCATCTGCCCTTGTTCTGTCTTTATTAGAGAAGTCTTCAGCACCTTTTCACTGTGAAGATGCTTATACGCTGTAATTAGACCACAGTCTAACCCTCCTTTTAATAAACTGTACTTACTGAGACTTGGGAAGTTTTACTGAGATGTCTTACTGTTAGGAATTTCCTTCAGCTCTCACATAATTTTTACAGCTGCCTGCTGCGGTCTATCTAATTCTTCAACATGCTGTTGAAAATACAGATGATTGATAGAAGTGCATGAGTTATTCCAAAAATGATCCCATCGGTGATAAATTCAGAATTAAAGCATGTCATTAACCCTGACCATTACTGCTTTACAGAATTTTATATCCAGCAACTGAGTATGTGCTTTGTCAAAGCTTTGTTTTGGCCAACTGCATTGAATCATTTGGAATCAGTGACCTCAATAGCTTCAAATCGTTGTTCTTTAGGATAAAGCCTCCCACCTTTGTAGGTATATCACTTGTAATTCTTTGTTTGGCTGCATTAAAAAATGGTTTAATGGTTCCATATTAGCAACAGATTCTTATCACTCTACAGTAATTCCATCTTCAATATTATGTACTACCTGCCAACCTTTCTGTTCTAATTTTTTATCAAATTTATATTTCTAGCTGGTGTGTGGGCTGCTGACAGTCCCTGCAAAACCTCAGTAGAAGTGTATCTTCAATAATAACTGCTTTTTTGGTTCACCATTTATTTCTTAATATCTTTAATGCATGCTCTATTGTTTTGTTATTAGGAAAGTCACGCTTTACCGTTTCTTCCCACAAACACAAGTGGACTGCCAAAATTTCCTAATTAGCTTAATAACAAATTCACAATTAGAAAACAGGTCTTTCAGTTTGACAGCCTTTGCCTAATTGACAGGATGCGTCGTGGCTACAGGCCACTGAAGTGTGGGAGCAACCTCAAGGCTGTCCTCCAGACCACGTTTGCTGCTGGTCCTTTTTTTGCTGTGAGGAGGGAAGATGGCAGCAGCTCTGTCGCCATGCGGCTGGCATGCTGTGCCTGGAGGGACTGCCCCCCTAAACACCTTTTCCCTTTGGGAATGATTGACACAAGGCAGAAGGACCCTTCCTAGAAAGATCCTGGCATCACCTGCTAGGAAAAGCAGATGGAATTTTTTTACATAGCCTGAATTCAAGGATAATGTGGATGCTTTCTCTGTCAGCACTTCAAACCACTTAAGTGAGTACAGACATAACCTGTATTTCCTGGCTGGCCACAAGTCCAAAGATGTAAGGTAATTAGTTCCTTAATTCCCCTTGACTGCAATACGGCTTTATGAGTTTCATTCTCCACTGTATTATCAGACCCAGAATTTGGACGCTTAATCTTAAGCACCTAATGGTGGACAGCATTCATGGAGACTGTCCCCATTCTCCTCCTTATTTTGCAGGGGTGGAATAAGAGTAGAGCAGTAACAAGCTGGAACTCCTGAAACCTTACAAATAATATCCAGGCACTGCTCCAGTTAACTGAGAAAGTACTGAACTGAAATGATGCAGTTTCGCGCTGTAATGTTTTATTCTAGCAGCTGCGTATCGTGACTCTTCTTGCTGCTGCCCTGCTTTAATGGCTGTATGGATTCTATTTTTTTTGTTTTTAAATGAGATTTATATCAGAATGATCTAAATATAAGCTAAAACTACCCAAAAAGGATATTTTCAGGGTTAGTATAGCCAAAGTGATCCATCTTTTCATTTTCATCTGCTTAGAGCATCCACTGACTCAATATCTTTATTCCAATAAAACATTTACCCAAATGAAGGGCAGCCAGACCTGACTGGAATTGCTTCCACACATTTTGTAAATATATTATTACTAATACGGGTAATGATATGTTGAACTATGGACCATATAAATATACAATGAAAATATATTATTTGCCTGAAAAATTCTGAAAATGAGCTTCATGTAACACTAATGAGCTACAAAATAGTGGACACAGTTTGAAAGGGGGTCATTAGCTTCCAAGGAGCTGTTAAAAAACATCAACACCAGTTTAGGATGAAGTATAAAAAAATACTCAGTGACATAACAAGACGACTGACATAACAAGAATCTATTTCTTCAACGTCATGAGTAAAAAAAGATGTGATTAGCTGGAAATACTGGAATGTTTTCGGTTCGAGCCCAACTTGTATTTATAAATAAAAAACTGGTTTCTCAAAAGATCAGGGATTAGGATTAACTTTCTACTGGGAAATCTATTGCAGGATAATTGAATTCTGTAGTGACAGAGAGGAAGTACATGCAAATAATTAATTAGCAATAATTCAGCATGGAGAATTAATGCTTACCCTACATAACAAGGCAAAAGGTAGCATAGATGAAAATCATTATTATTCTTAGTTATGAATATTTTGTACGTATTTTTCTTTCATCCAGTATCTAATCTCTTCTTTCTTACTGAAAATATTATTCATTCCAGAGTTATATGCAAAAATCCTCATTCTGCAAACATTTATGTATGTGCTTTATCTTATACAATCCAGTGCTAAGTTAAGAAAAGTTCTAGCTTCTAGGGACTTCAGTTCTCAAACATTTCATTTAAAAGTCATCTTAAAATAAAAACATTTTTTCCTCCTTAGCAGACTGTACGTTTTCACGTTAGCAGAATAAATTAATGTGACAGGAGGTAGGATAAGTATGAAAACTGAAATGCTGCATTTACAACTCTAACGTGCTTTAAGAAAAATCTGATCAAAGGCATTTTATGAACAGAAATTTTCTGTTTCCCTTTTGGGGTAAATTGTCTTTACTATGCGAAGAGGAGTACTACTGGGAACAGAGAATCTTGTTTTGAAATCTGTTTTCCTAGAATGAGTGCTTTACTTTTGCAGTTTCATAGCCGTTAGTCTTTTTCCAGCCCTAATCATGCAAGTGATGTCATAAAAAGTAACTTTTATAAGTTTTAATCACATATATTTCAAATCTCAAATAGGCTGTTCAGACAATACACTGTTTAGAAGACCCTATTATACCATGCAGTAGTGTGTGATGAGGAGATGCTACATTTATTTTAGGAGAGAAAGAAATCTGTATTTCATTTGTTACACTGCTAACTTCACTTTAGGTAATTGCATTCAGCTTTATTATTGCCCAGAGCAATAACTGATTGTTAGTTATTGAAGTTTGAAATGATTTTCTCATTTCCCAGGGGAATCTGGAGATTTACATGGTGCACAGCAGTAACTAATAGATATAATCTGGTCATAATGTAGCCCTATAATGTGTTATTTACTTGTTGAGAACACGGATGTAGAACATTTTAACATTTCCTCAAGAAGTGTGGCAGATTTTACTCATGATATGTGAGCTTTAAGTGTGTAGAACTCTTAGTCTCACAAGGGTTGAAATGCCAGCAACCATTAAAGGCATATAAAACACTGGAGATCACACTCCTGTACTTACCCAGCTGCATTGGAGGTTGGACAGATTTTGTCCTTGATTCCTAAAATGTGTGCACATGAATTAAAAATAACCTACGATAAGTAAAATTTCATCAACAACAGATACTCATTAGTTTGACTTGGAATATTCTTATTATAGGAAGATAATTACACCAGGACAGAGAAAGGCTTTTATGGAGCAGAGTTTGCTTTTCTTGCTCTCCCCTGAATTGTTTGTATCTATTTCAGTACCAGTGTATATGCCGCCCTGAGTATTTTCAGTAGCTGCGTGCTTTGTTTTATGAATGTCCTGTGCCATTCTGTAGTCAAAGGACATTAAGGGTCTGCGGTCACAAGCAAAATGTCCTTGGTTGTGTTCTGGAAGCAGCAGATGCTTTAAAGATGGGATTAAGTTGCCTGAACATCGGCATCCAATGCCATTGTGCGTGCCATGGTGTATTGAGAGCCTCCTCACAGGACTGGCCCATAAGGCATGGAGCCTGCAGGACATTTTGGCCTTCTGAAGCAGCCGGGTGAAATACCTTGGGGCTCATCAGATGTCTCGTGACACCCCTTTTCAGTCAACAAACTACCCTTCTGAAAGTCTGCTGTATTTGTTCAGTGCCCAGCACAAGGGACCCCAACCTAACTGTGACCTTCTTTAAGGCGCTAAAATAAACCTTAAATAACAATCACTTCAAACTCAGCAGTTTTGTGGTGCAGATGTCTGCCTTTGAAGCCACATTCAGGAATAGGGTCTTAGAGAAAGAAAAAAGAAACTGTTCTGTAAACTTCAGTCTGCCGGGTTCGTTCTGGCTTACTTGGTTAAAATACTCCATTGTGAGGTTACAGTAAAATGAACTGTTAATGTTAGATAAAAAAACCCCAATAATATGCAGTAAAGTGATCTTAGATTTATAATATATACTGCCAACACAAGTATGTTATGCATGATACTCAAATAGATAAAATACCAACTGCTGATTGTATAATAGTGGTAAACATGTTTTATTAAAGTAGGTTTTCCTTTCTATCAAATATGAATGTTTTATGAAGGTTTCAAAGTATTCCTCATGGAAACATTAAGGAATCTGTTCTGCGCTCAGTCCCCAGGGGATTTGTGACAGTTATTCACATTAAACCTAATGAGAATTACTGACAAAAATACCTGGTGCACCAAGAGGCAACCAGGCTCTTAATCCTTAGCATCTTCGTCATCCTTTCTGCACAGGCTCCACCTCTTCCCAAGCTGCTGCTGCTTCCATTCCGAGTGCTCATGTCCTCATACAAAAACATTCCTGCTAATGCGGGAGCGCCTTCTTTAGTGTGGAAGATGGCTGGAGGAAAATCCTCCTCCTTGACTAATCATGCCATGTTGCTTTTTTCTTCACTAGAGGCAGGCCCTGCACCACACAGCTAAGATCTGGTTGCCATTTTAAAGTTTTATGGGGTTCCTTATTGGGTAGGGAGGGAACGAGAGCCGTTTCTGCTCTCTGGATTGAGCTCCAGACTGTTTATTCTCAGGGTTGAAGATGAAAGAGAAGAAGAAGGAAGAAAGCAGTAAAGTGAGGACTGCAGGAGAAAAGGGCGGGGGAGTGAGAAAGGACAGGACGGGTCTGTGCTCTGATAAAAACAAAATATACAATTAAGAGTTCAAAGCCATTCCTTGCCAAACGGCAATCAGAAAGAGCAAAATAAATGAAATCCAAACACCGCCATCCTCCCTGGAAACACCGACCCTTACGATTCTCTCTCCCTCCCAAAGCCCAGAGCAAACAGCCAGACCTTTGTCCTGGAGTTAAGTGTCCCTTTAAAGCCCGTGATTGCTTTTTACGTGAGATGCTCCACTGACAGTTCCCCGTCTGTCTCAGAGCACCCTCCAGAAGGAAGGTGCTTCGTTTGTTTGACTCTTCATATGCTAGCCTAGATTCACTGCCTCATCCGCACCTGCACAAGCTACGGATAAATCACCTGAAGCAAAAAGACTGGGTTCCAGTGGGTAGTCTTACATATTACACAGTGATGGATCACTGCTGCTAACACCTACTAAAAATGTCACATTTTACACTAAAGCCATACATCAGCGAACTGGACCATCAGCCAAGGCCACATATATAATCACTAGCAGATTATGGCTTGATTTTTTTTTTTAAGGGTTTTAGTCAAAATTAAAATGACTCAGTCTCTGCAAATCCTGTAGTGCCATTCATTTTCCTGTATCTTCATTCTGATCTCCTGTGCCTCCAGTTGTGCTATGTTCTCTGCTAGTTCTTTTTTCCCACTTCAGCCACCTCCATGAAGCTCTTTCCCTCCCTTTTGTTCCTGCGCTTGCATGTTATAGAGAGGTCCTGTATTACAGAACCATTCAAGCTTTTTTAGTTAGCTTCTAACGATAGCTGTCACTGCAGTACTTCTGCCCTTTTGCTAATCCTGACTCCCTCACGTTGGCCCTTTTATATTATATCAGAGGTCTTTTTTTCATAGGATTTTTTCTGATAAGTAAAGTATCTATACAGGACTGCAAGATAAGCTTTTGAGAACTTGTCATACGGTAGCTTACTTTGTGAGTTTACTTTCTCTAATTGCCATCCTCATACAATTTCTGCTGTAGCCACACATACGTGCATCTGGCTAGTTCAGAACAGCAGCTCTCAGTCTTTCAAAACCAGAATCCTCTTTTCTACTAATTATAACTCCACCACTCTATTAAGTGTTTATCATAGCTCTCTGCACCCCAATATTCGGTTCTCTTCTGGCAAGACCACTTCTGCAAGATTCATCACCCATATTCCAGAAGAATTAGATGAATCTGGAACAGAGAGTGAAAAGCTTTGGGTTCTCAGGTAAATAAGAAATATTTCATATGGCAGTGAATTCGAAGACTTGGAGTTTGGTGGGATATATGCCAAGGGAATGGGAATACCTGGTAGGAAAACATTTAAGCTAGATGATAATGCTAGTCGAATAACAGAAAGAGTATGGTAATACATTTACGAAAGAGTAATACAATGACAAAACTTAGCATAGATGATTTTTATTTGATTATTAAGATTTCAACCATTTGAGAGCAGAAGGACTGAAGTAGCTTTCAATGGAAGCATTTGTGTCAAGAAATCCAACCCTTTTTAAGACAGACATTAAGGAGAATACCTGGTGTGGTGCTTGTGATAGCCGGGCTATAGACTTAGTGATCCAGGGGTCTTTACTGTTCCTTGCTTTTTTTCACTGACCTCGAAAACATACATGGGAATGCTATATCCCTTTCTCGGGTGCTATATAAACAATCGCCTCTGCTGTGTGTCTTTATGTTGCTGCCTTCCAGTCTATCCAAAATGCTGCTAACAATCCCTCCTCTGAACAAGTCTTGATTGGTGAGATCAAAGTCATCTTTTTGCTTTTTAAATGTGTTAGAAAACCGGACTTAACTTAATGGTCTTTGTTATCTTCATTACAGAACAAAGTAGGAATGCATGATCCTTGCTAGAACTGACTCTCTAACTTGGTAAACCTAATTTTATTGAAGCCCCAACAACCTATTGGGTAAATATGTCAATACCGTACATGTCCTCTTTGGCTTGCTACCATTTTCCTGTTTCGGACAGATTAACTCAGCAAATAAATTAAGTACACATTAACTGTATTGACTGTCAGGTGAATAACTTATCAATTATATATACCTAAGTTGGATTGCATTATCAATAAAGAAACCAAGACCTATTAATATCAACTTTTAAAATTAACTATTTCAGCGCTTACTGCTGTTTGGCATTCTCAGACTGTTAGAGCTATGAGCAAGTATTGGCTCCTTCATTTCCAGAACATACTTTATTAGAAAAAGTGCTTTCTTTCGGAGGCAACGGAAGTTTCCACTATTCTGCTGTCCATCAAAGGCTGACAAGCAGGTCTCCAGATGCTGAAGCAACTTGTGCAACTAGAAGGGAAAAGCTCCTTCTGCTGAATTCAGTTTAGAGCTTTTTAAGATACTGGTAGTTTTTGCAGCTGTTTTAATTTCTCAGAAGTTGTTTTAATGTCTCCTCAGATCCCGTGTCCACATCTTTCTTCTTACTAACTTTCTGAAAGACAAAAAAAGAAATATGCAAGTGGTTGGTTGGTTACCTGCGCATGCAAAGGACTCAACTTTCCTTCAAACCATACCTAGACCTCTTCAAGGTTTGCACTGAAAAAGGACTGTGTGTTTTCTAACATATTCTGGAAGCACACCTAAGGTCAAGGCCTTTATAAGGACAGTCATCACAATTTCCCTAGGCCTCGAAGACACAAATTCTAACACCATATCCCTCCACTCTCTAAAAGGGCATGTGATAGCTGAGTTGCCACTGATTTGTCAAAGGATAAGGTGACAAAGGCTTTGGTATTATTCGCATAGTCTTCCATTAAACTACCGGGGAAAACAAGATATTTTGAAAGAATAGAACAACATTTTTGGTGATGGCAGGAAAGCCACTGCAGTATTCTTGCAATGCCATACAGATTAGTAAGTTTCATTAGTAATTATTCAGCAAGGTGAGAGCCATCAACATGAAATACAAGTGTTTTCAGGAAGTGTTTTCATCACTGTCCCTGGGTACATGGTGGAGATATTCTAGACCATAACAACAAATTGTATGTAGGATGTTACATAGTCTTCCTCTCATATTTTACATCTTAGGCTGCCACTGTTTGTTTACAGCAAAAGACTGCAGTTCTTCTGACTGTATCATTTTTAATTGACCAATTTATGAATAAAGCTGAACTATACAAAAATGTTGGTTTTAGAGGCCTTGGGGGATTATTAAATGACCTTGTCAACTCCTGGAGGATAACAAAAAACAAGGGTTTGCAGTTAAAGTGAGTATTTTCCCCTGCTGAAAATTGCCTGTTGTTTTTATTATTGTAAGAACTGGTCCACTGAACTTAGCACAGCCTCTGAGGTCTCAGTGAGAATCCTATGATTAATGAGGTAGCCATTAATGTCAGTAGATTGAACAACTGAAATCTGATTATATTAAAGTGCTTCCCAAACATTAGGGTCACATTAACAGTTTATTGAAACAAGCTGATAAAATTTAAAATGGTCATCTAATTCCCTGGGGTCCCTAATTGTTGCATGATAAATCACTCTGTAGAGAAATCTATTACAATGTTCCAAATGAGAAAATGTAATTTACTGTACCATTAGTGGGGTGTTTGAAGCACATCAGTTCTTTCATGGGGGAGTTTTGCCAGAATAAGACAAAACTCTGTATATGGAGATGTTTTTTTTCTTTTAGGTCAAGATAATGCTCATGCCTTGAGCTGCCTAAATTATGTAAGAAAAATGAGGCATCTTATGGAAACAAATCATCTGACAGTGACTTGCAAGTCTATTACTAAAGGTCCAGCATGAATGAGCATTCATCTATGTTTATGGTATTACTCAATTTATAAGCACATTTTTGCAGAGATTAAAAAGTTTTCATGCCTCAATTATGGTGGCTTCTTAAAGGGGAAGAATCAGCTGAAAATTCACGCATTTATGGTTTCCAAGCCTCAGATACTGAAACAAATCTCTGTACAGAGTACCTAAGTTACTCAAATCAACGTCTGCAGGATTAGGGTCAGTCTTTCTAGCTTTTTCTCCTTTTGGTGTAAAAATTCCCGCACACCTGTATTTACGTCTTCCTTTCCCCCAATTTATTAATTGTATGATTTTATTACTCTCGTTCTCTGCTTAGGTGGAATTTGAGCTTCAGAGATTAATATATGTATTCCATTTTAAGTGTGTAAGTAGTGTATACTTAATAGCTTATAAAATTTATTTCTGTGTTTGCGGGCAAAGCTGATCATTGCTGTTGTGTTTGGATCTTTCCCAAATTCACAGAAACCTAAAAAAGGCATTACAAGTAGAAAGGCCTGTCACAATCACAACCAACAGGGATAGATAGGCAGATATCCCTTTGTCTCAAAGTAGACATCAGACAAAGAAGTTAAACTGAGACATTCTAGAGACCAAGATATTTGCCCACAGAACAGTGGAAAAGTTGCTGAAGGACTGGAGACCCACTGTTGGCTTAAGGACCATTGTTTTTTTTCAATCACACTGGAGCGGAAGTGACACATGGTAAGGGACAACAGTTCTGTGATGGGCAGTAACAAGAATGACGAACATCTCAATGTGCACTAATTCAGGCTCTCGTTTGGTGCTAACCCCAGTCAAGCAGTCACAATGACCATGCCCTTAACGTGCAACAAGAATGAAAAATAGGCTTAGGTCTCACCAAAACTACTATTAGAGGGGAAAAAATATCTCAGCTTCATCCCTTTCGTGAATGGAGTGCCAAAATATTGTAAAAATGAGTGATTGAATGGTATAAGACGCTGACATCCATACTTGGCATCCTACCAATAGGTGCCTGGGTTTTTTTGAAGTGTGTCGTTCCGCCGGTGACAAAATTTTATTCACATTGCACATGAAGAGGAGATGTCTACATGTTCCACGTTCAAAAAAATGGGTGCAGGATGTGGAGTTATTAGTACTACTTGCAGCTTAGTAGTATCTGGGAATCTCAGCTGCACAGCAGAGTTCTGTGTACAGGGAGAGGCACAAGCACAGGACAAAAAGACATGTTTCAGTAAGTTTCAAAGGATAAAAGAAGATATGGCAGATTGGCAGATGGATGTAAGGAAGTTAGAGGAAATGTTAAAACAAGCAGCAGTCTCAGCGTTGTTTGCTGTAGGTTTCACAGAAAAGGAGAATTCTAGGCTGGCTGTGCAGAGAATAATAAGGTGCAGCTTTGTGAAAATTTGCTGTTCCCAGAGAAAACACATCTGGAAGAGGAATTACTGCCACTGCTTCTGCTTTATGCAGTGCCTCAGTGGTCAGAATAGCCTCATGGGAGACTCAAGGGCAATTTGCCAGCCTTAGTGGTGTGGAAGAGAGGTTGAAGAAGATTCCAAATCATTTTTGAACAGAAAAACCTCTAGATTTTCAAAATGGAAGAGACAAGACAAGAAACGAGGTGGCAGTTGAAAGGCACTCTTTTTTTTTTTAAGATGGGAAAATAATTGGTTTTGTAGTGAGAGGAAGGAGCAAGATGAGATTAACCAAAAGCAGAGAGTAAGAGAGTGACTCTCAAGTCACCGTCTTGAGGGGGCTCAGGGGACATCAGGCAGCAGACATAAAACAAAATGCATGTTTAAACTGTGGAACTCATTGCTACAAGATACCATGGAGATAAAAATTGATTCAATTTTTTCCAAAAGAGATTAGACTTTTATGTAAGATAGGCTCATTAGTACCTATTAAACATGACTGACCTGAAGGAACCTTCAACTTAAGAAGTCACTAAACAATGGTGAGTTGGTGAGTTTTATTTTCTTTTCCTTAGCACCTGCTTATTACTTTGCTTTCAGATAAAAGGCACTAAGTCCTGAAGAAAGATTCACTAAAGTTGAACATACCAGTCTTTATATGATGCTGATGAAAATATCAGACTTTCATGGGCCCTTTTGAAACCACTAGAATGGATCTGCCTGATCTTTCCGAGAGGATGAAGCCTGCCTGGACTTTGAGTACAAAGCACAGTTACTTTTTAACCTCTCGTATCTCCCCATGGCCTAATAGTGCTTGGGGATCCAGCTGCCTTTCCCCAATCACTAAGCCCAGGGGTGAAACTGCGTGAGATCCAGACCACTACATTAGACCTGCTTTCTCTTCGCTAAGCTGGGCAGCTCTTGGTTGTCATCTCCGTTCATTTTTAGTCCTTGTGTAAACTTTGTTCTCTTCAGTTGATCCATTGTCTGGCCTCACTGCAAAATGGGGAAGGGGAAGAAAGAAGAGTCCCAGGGACCGCTGAATTTTGCTGCAAAATACTTGTTAGAATAATGCATTTTGGTTTTGTTTTTTTTTCCTGAGATGAAGAGATGGGACGGAAAGGTGAAAGAAAATGTGTGGAGAACAGATAAAGAACTTCATCTGAGGAAGCAGAAAGCAAAGGGAAGCCAAGGAAAGGATACAAATCAAGTGATGTAAAATCAGCATGTTTCTGGATCAGGTTCAGCTGTGACTGAAGTCATTCCAGTGTGGTTCTGATTCTGGTCAACATCAATTTATTTTTCAGTTTGGGAAGTCCAGCATAGTTTGGATGAGTCTGGAAATTTAGTGACAGAAAAATGTAGAGAGGTGTGTGACAGGAACTGGGCTACATGGCAGGGCTTCTGTCAGGGAGAAGCTTCTGCTTCTCACTTCTCACCCTTGTACTTTCTCTTTGTCATCTCAAGTCTGACACGTAGAATGGAGGATTTGGAAAGAAGTAGAGCAGCACAATGGGTGAGGATCATCTGGTGCCATCAGCATAACACTGGGAGTGGGGAAGAGAGAAGGGAGAAGGTTAAAGTCTCCATTGAGTGTGTCAATTTAGTAAATAGGAGGGCTTTTTTGACATCCACATTTGCCTTATGCCAATACATAGAGTAATGCAGCATATGTTCAGACACACCATTGCACTTGAAGAAGTTTCCCTCTTACTGGAAGCAAAGTTGAAGGCCCACACTGAGGCCCCATCTGGGTGGTCCACCTACAGTGTGGCTGCAGGATCCTCCACCAGTTTGTCCTCTGTGCGCAGATGGTGTGTGCCTGTGACTGGTACCTTGTCCAAACCTCCTTGCTGCTGAAGTCATAATGTGGACTTACAGTACTGGACCCATACAAGGTCCCAGCAAATCAAACCACTGTCCTTCCTTCTTTGTGTCATACCAGTTGGTAATGTAGACCTACCCTTAGTGTCCCCTCCTTTCTTGTCTTTGTAAATCCACATCAGTCAAAACACAACAGGGGAACAGAGAAGACACATCATTGAAATACACTGGTAGCAGTGCTGAGCCCAAGCGGTCACTGATGGAAGTAACGGTGCTCTGCCTGGAAGACAGGTTTGAAGATCCAGCCGACACCCACATCATCTCTGACCAATTTTCTCAGAATGAGAACTGAACGTGAAGTGGGAAGAAGAGGGCAGAAGGGCTGTGGAGCTGCCCCATGCAGCACTACCTTAGGGTTCCATTACGCTAGGTTGTCATGCTTGTCACCTAAAATGGCCTGCCTCTCAACCCAAAGGGATGCAAAACCCCTGGGATTTGCATTATACTCACTGCATTACTGGGCATCCTGAAGAATTGGTAAGAAATAAATAAATAAGAAAATAGGGTAATAGCAAACTAATGCATTAACAGACTGTTTCCCTGACAGTGACTGATTTCCTAGACTATGTGATGTTAATTCACTGCACAGCTATTGGTTTGGGAGGCACACAATTGTGCATCCCTTGCACGCATTCTCTCCCCTTTTTTATTCTTTAGGAGTTGGCTGACTTTGAATTGAAGACCACAGAGTCACAGTGGCTGTGGATGTGCCCCCACAGAGTTTTTTAATACACTATTTTACTGGGGAGAGGTTCTTCAGATGTAACTTGTCTGTCAATTTTTCTCTAATTATTATTATTACTGCAATCTATGAGTGATATCTATGAATTTCTGTGGATCTATGATAACTATGGATTTCTAGGTTTTGGCATTTGAAACATGAATATTGCCTAATGTGCAATTCAGTTCCTCTGAGGCTGCTGAAGGGTTCCATGCTGGTTCGCAGGGACTGCTTGCACACACCACGTTGCAAATTGGCCCTTTGAATGGATGGCAGTAGAGTTTTTTTATGATACCCTTTGTGAAATTGCCTTCCTGGTTTTGGAAAAACCAGACTGAAGTCAATAGAGCTACTGCAGAGATGAATTTGGACCTTTGTGTTTTGTTTAGTCTAAAAAAGAAAAAAAAGAAAAAAAAATGCCTTTATGGAGTAAGAAAACATACATAGTATTTACCTGAAAGCTCTCAAAAGCTTTTTCATAAATACATGTCGCATTTCCGTTCATGTAAATGTGTATTTGTATTTTTACAAAAAACCTACTTATTAGTAGCACAGTTAAATAAGTGTTTTGGATGTGTAGTAGGAGTTTCTTAGCTCAAGCATGATTTACCTTATCGGCTATAATGACTACCAAGATAAATGCATATTTTTCTGTAAGTAAAAATGCATATTATTAATATTTTTATAATAGTTTACATTTATATAGCGCCTTTCATCCCAAATACCATAGGGTATTATGTATGTGAATAATCCCATTGAACTGGTGTGAATAGTCCATTGAAACCGATGGGACTATTCACACAAGCAAGACTATTCACATGAATTAGAGCTATAGATTCTGGCCCTCGTTCTATAATGTATTTTTTCTCTACAAAATTGACACTCACCATACATGTTAGTTTTAAATAAATTAATTGGAGAGGAGATGAAATTGCCAATGCTGCTTATTTCAATATATTTTCAGAAATTCACATTTATGAATAAGGGTAGGAGGCCAAATAATTTACTATCTCTCTCTCAAGAGTATATTAACATGATTTTTTAGTTTAGTGGTGATTTAAAATGAAGATGTCTCTTGTTAATGGCTCATCCCAAAACAACTTACTACAAATAAGGGGCTTAACCCTAGAAATTTTTACTTAAGGAACCAGATTTTAATCGTCTTAAGAATCCTATTTCAGTCAGTGGGATTACTCACATGAGTTATGATTCCAGCATCAAGATTAAGGCCAGATAAACCAGTGGCTAATATAATTGATTGCTTTTGGCCTATATTAAATAAACATTTTACTCTGAAAGAGCCACTTGAGGAATCAGATTTGGGTGACAGACACTTGGTTTTCAGTACTACTTTTCACTCTGTGTGTTAGAGATGTTCAGGAGGCAAACATTTTGCGAGATTCAGGATATGTTATTTTTTACTTTACCAACCCTAACTCGACAACGTACTAGCTTTAAAATTCCATGGGAGAATACTTTAATTTGGCACTATTCCTTGTAGAAGGATTCTTGCTCTGCTCTACTCCACGTTGCTTGTTCCTGCCTTCTCAGCCTACCCTGGCCTACGTCCGCCCAAGCAGTTGTGGAGCCACACGTTGATCAGGTCAAGCACTGATCTGGCTGAAAACTAACCGACTTGTTTTTTGGCCAGTTTAGCTTTAACCCTTACTATCTGCCCAGCTGAAGTCCATGACTGCACAAATAGCTGTGCTAGCACCAGGGAGAGGGTGGTGCTCCTCTTAAACTGCAAAACGGTGGGACCACTTCCTTCAAAATTGCCCATGAAACTACAGCATTAGTGTGCAAGGGCTGAGGTCACCAGGCACCTGAGCGTTGGAAAGGCTTAACACTCAGTGACAACTGAAGCTGGTTTTCCTTCAGGCAGGAACAGAGTTAAGTGTCTTGAAAAGGTATTCTAGTGCACAGAGGTAGGAGTGGTGGTATGCAGGAGAAAATGGCAATATAAGGCTTTTGAAAGGCTGTTATCCACCCCTCTGTATGTGGGACAGTCAAGGCTAAATAGGAATTTAAAAGAGACTGCCTGGTAAAGTGGGAAGATCGAAAAAGAGATGGAGCGTAGTCATTGATAGCATAATGGCTGAAGGAGTCACTAGGGGTGCAAGAAACCTCCCTTCAGATCCCCATAGTGCCTGATTTGGAGCATTGACCCCCATTTTTGTGGTTCTCATATGAGGTCCTGCCCACTGGCTGAGGGAGCAAGGCTCTTGCTTTTCTTTCTTGCCTTTACAGTGCAATACAAAGCAAAAGACCTTCCACAGGAGACACTAGAGGTGACCGACCCCAGAGGAGAGCACACCCTGGCACATGGGGGACTCCCTTGCAGATGTATGAGACCAGGGCTTCCATTCTTGCTCTAGAGCAGGCAGAGTGATGGTGGGAAAAAAGAGGACAGCCCCATTCACCTACCAATTAAGTAAAACTGGGCATATCGCTCAGCTAGACCCTAACATCTTGAGTCATGTCCAGTGAGGAGGCGGGTCTCGTAATGAGTCCTAGATGAGGGTTTGCAGCAGTTATCAGTGGGGGCTTGCTGATCTCCAGATTATGCAGCGGTCAGGCACACAACAGGTCAGTAAGGTTAGCTTGGGCTGTCACATTGGCAGGCGTTTTGGCAATTTCTTGGTGTCTGAGGAAATGTAAGCACCTGGGGATTTAGTTGCTTTTGAGGACCTCAGTTTTTCCTGCTATTGAAGTTAAGTACTTCAAGTGGCTGAGCAATGCCCGAGTCTCTTTGCAGATTAGTCCTAAATCGTTCAAGAAAGTGTAATTTATTCAACATGCATATTATATTCCACGTAAAGCTTGCTATGCCCTGGCCTAGAGGTTGTATTACCCCACCTTGAGGAAAGATCACAGCCGTAGGAGGAATATGAGGATAATAATTCACTTTTCAGTCTTGCATCCATTATATGGGTTTGTTCATCAGTTCTGAATATCACATGGCGAAAAAGGGCCTTGTTCTCTCTCAAAAGGCAAATATCCCCTCAAGGGCATTTAAGAATCTCTGAAGGTCTCATATGAAAACGTGGCAAAGGGTTTTTCTGCAAAATTTTTAAGAAAGCATATTTAATACTTTGTTTTCTTAAGTATTTATTTCAAATACTTCAGATTCACTATGCTTTTAATACTAATGTCATACTTAAAATAAATCACAATGTGTACTTCCTGTGATCTTTTCAGAACGCAATAAAACAGATTGTTTTTAATGGCTGTTCCAGCAATGAAAAATATCTGTGTTAGGTGGAAACAACAAATTGATGCTTTTTCAATTCCTTTTAATGGCATGAGGATCTTTGCAACATGCTGTGAAAAATATTCTCTTAATGATAGGCCTGTGGCACAACTTAAGGAGTCATCAAGAAATAAATGCTCTGCTGTCTGGCTGGCAGCTTGGTGTCCCTTAATTGAAGTATTATAAGATTCTGTGCAGAGTAAAGCCTCCAGGGTTTTGTAGCTAAATGGCACGGACACCTCTGATGAGACATGCAGATGAAGATGTGTCAATACAATCTTCACCAATTTGCTGTAATAGCAGAGACTGATTAATTTTATAACCACGGGTGCTTCTATTAGCTAACCTAAGGAATGATTTAGACTTTATTAAGCGACTTATTTCTATCTTTTTCGAGAGACTTCTACAACATAGTTTATCTCCAAGCGCTAGACAGCAACACTTTTTCTAATAAGGATTCTAAATTTATTATTTAAGGAGGGATCATGAGCATGACAGTTACGTGTAGCTTAGCTGGGGTGAATCTTTGTGACTTGGCAAATCAACTCTACTTAGGTTGGTGTTTCTCAAAAAATAAAGTGGCTTGATAGGCTATGCAACTGAGATGGCAGCTCCTATGTACATTTTTAATGTATGAAAAGGGAAATTGAAGCAACTAAATCAAAAGTACGTGGCTCTATATTTTTATCTTTCCTTTGCTAGACTATAAAACTTTTAATATTTTATTATAATTGCTTATGGACATCTAACATGATTTGGTTACCCGTAATCAACGAACACTTTATATTTAAGGGCTTTCTTCAATAAAATATGAATTACCACGTGGACACTGCATTTCATGATTGCTCTGCACAGTGCTGGCTGTGCCATCATGCTGCACTTTCTCGCAGGAGTAAGGAACCCAAAATGACGCTTGTACATCCTGGACACATCAGGCAGTTAGGAAAATGGTCTTTCTTGTCTGGATGGAAAAAAACACTAATTGTTCGCTGTCATCAGTTTCCTTATCCATTCAGCAGGAAGACTGATGGCCATGTTTTTTCCATCGCAGATGCCAGCATGTCTCCCACTGCGGAAACAGTATGTCCCGCATTGTGCCCTACTGCTGCCTCCTGACATGGGACTGCATCCTTATTGCCAAAGGAGAATGTTTTGCCATTGAGTGGAGACAAGCATCCCTTCTTGTGAATTTTAAAATCTTACCAGGAATACTGGGGACAGACTGACCTTGTCTTTTTATTTTTCTGTTCTTTCTTTGTTATGTTTTGGTTTTTGGTTGGTTGGTTTGTTTTTGTTTTTCTTTTCAACTATCCAGCTCTCATACAAACTAATAAAGAATATGCTGTTCACAAAAGCCAAGTCCACACATCACAAATTATATCCATCAGCATGGCTACGGAGTAAACCACTTCCAGACCATGGATCAGAGTTTCGCTCATACACAAATGGCAGAGAAAGCAGTTACTCTTCACTCATCGTGGCCACAGGATCTGGACACAATATAATCCAGTCTTATGCTTCTGTATTTACAGTCTGATTCTGGGATTGACACTGCACACACTGATCTGTTACAAGGTTGGAGAACTGCACGTACAACCTGAAGGTCATATTTTTCCTTCACCAGCAGAAATGTGAATGTGGGAGGGTTTTTCTTTCTCCCTATCCTGCTTCTCTACTGGGTTTGTGTTTTGATTTTTTTTTGTGTGTGATTCACCCTTTTTATATATTCACTTCTCAATTGTGGCTGAGTTCGTAAACATATTTCAACATTTATTTGTTTGAAAATTGTTCTTATTACTTGTTTCGTACAGTTTCTTCTCCTTGACCAACTGCTGAAATTATGAAACAGTAATAAACATTTCCTCACTAGTGAACAACAAATTTCACTTGTTCTTATGCATATGATGCAACTCACTTGAATAGCAAGATTCTCCAGAATCACAGTCCTTCAATACTTCGTTCTTGCAGGCACGTGAAAGTTCAGCGTACAAAATTTATCAGAATCCCTGCTTTTTGACTTGCCTGAGATCTTCTGAAGGTCAAAATATTTCTAACTTTGCCTCCTGTAGACTCCATACACATTTTTCTCATGTATCTGGTGCTAGCCATGTGCCAGCGGTTGTCTGATCGAGCATGGCAGATCCAAATGCTCGTCACTGCAGACACACGCGCTCAAAGAAATCATTCTCCAAAGGTTTGTGGAAGCCAAAGGCAACTTGCTCATGAAGAACAGAAACAGCATCCCTTTGGAATTCAGGCAAACGTTGGTGATCACTTTTTATCATACTTGCTTTGCTTTTTTCTCTTTCCTGCATTGGTAGGCTTCTTTTTTCCCCCTCTCCTAACTTGGCTCACTATCATCCCCACAGTTACAGAGTTACAGGTCAGAACTGGAGCAGCATGTGAAATCTGGCTGCTTTATGTGAAGCAGGTATATGCCAGCTATATCTAGACTGCTCCTCTCAGTATTTCAGGCTTGTTCTTCCAGCAAAGATGAAGAATAGTGCTGCTGGTTCAGGTTGCATTCTTCTTAAGGTAAGAACCTGCTCTGATACTTACATTTCTCACTGAACGCTGCTGTGGCAGCTTCATGATATCCTACCTACCAATTAATTTTCCTTTGAGACCTTCGCAGGGAAGCGAGAATGAGGCTGCTGAGAAAAGGTACTGCGGCATTTTCTGAAGAGCCGTTCCCTTGTGCTTGAGTAGGCAGCACAGAGGCATGGTCGAGAAATGTCTTTAAAAAGTGTATTTATATATGTGTGTCTGTGTGCGTTTGCATTTACACATTAATCACCAGAAATATGCCTTAAAAAAGAATTATGTATGGCTAGATCACTTTCCAAATTAAAACACAGGCTATTACTTCAGCTTATACCTGTAATTCAAGCAGTGCCCCTAGCACCCTGCCCTCTGCATCCTCATGGAGCCACAGGAAGGAGAGCTAAGCTCAGATAGGCTCATTGGCACCATATTACCCCATCCAACGAGGCTCCCTAACCCTTGGAACAGCGCTGCACCTAACACTGATTGAATCACTAAGCACTATTGATTTCAGCTTTCTAGAGAAGCCATTCATACAGCCTACAGTGTATAAAAGAGCTTCTATTCTCCTTGAAAATGATTTAATATAAATAACTAAAATAAATGTCAGTGGGAGATCTGTGAACTTATTAAGAAGAGGTAGGCCTCTTGATGTGTTGCACATAGACTGAACGTGTATGCGTATAGATTTAAATAATGATACATGTATTTTCAGCCCAAGTCTGGTGTAGCAGCAGAATGGACCTCAGAGCGAGTGCAAATACACCGCACAACTTACGTCATGTGCATCTGCATAGGGAAACCCGCAGCCCACGCGCACCGGGTCCATTAATCCTACCCCAGAGGCTCCTCAAGGTTGGAGAATGCATACTCGTAAAGGTGGACTGTGTCCCCTGGTCACACAGGCGGTCCTCGGAGACCCGTTTCCACCCGCCTTGGCAGGGTGTTTTTGTGCCTCGGAGGGTGACCAGCGCGAGGGAAGAAATTCTGCCTTACAGCCAGAAAGCACCGACTTGGGTCCGTCCTGCTTGTCAACTGCATGGACGCGCTGCTCGCTTTGCCCATTTAATCTGGTTACAGATTCCTAACAATCCAAGCAGGTTTCCAGTGCGCCCAGAAGAGTTTTTACCCCTCTGCTCCCTTCTCGCTGAAGCGTGAGCGTACGCGTGTTGGCAGATGCCGGGAAGGAGGGACCCTGCTCCTTCCCCAGCTTCCATCTCTGCCCCCCTTGGGAAGAGGACGGCGGTGGCCGGGCAGCGCCTGCTCTGCATCCGCACGGGCTGGGAGGAAACACAGAGCTCCTGCTTTGTGAAGAAGCCGTGCACTGCCCCGGATTTTTCCCAGCATCTTTAGTCTTTAAATAGTCTTGTTTGTTTATGCTTTCTGGAGGTGAAGCATGGAAAATACAATACCACGCCAGGTCCAGGCATTTCAAGTTAACCCTGATTCATAGTCTGCTGCAGGCAGTGAAAACTTCTCTCTCACCTCTGATAGACTCTGAATTAGGCAGATACGGAGGCATTAACAAAATCTAAAATCCTACATGTGTGTGCGCACACACGCAGTGTTCATACGGTACGTACATCTGTGCATTGCTTTAAATTTTCATACTAATATAGCATAACGCTAAATTGTAAAGTGGGCCCATTGCTCTGTTAGCTTTTGGAAAATAAAAATAAAAAATACCTTCCCTAAAATTGGCCAAGATTTTTTATGTTACATGTTCTTTAGGCATGACAACCATCGAAAAAGCTATTTAGTATGTTACATGGTTTAATAAAAATAACTTGTCTGGCAATGTCTGAAAGCTTTTGCAGCTGCAGGGGTACTTCTTGGAAATAAATTTGTGTTTACACAGGTGCAGCCATATTTAACAAAATTTTTATATGCAATGCAAACAGCTGCCTGTCTGTTTTCTTTGGCAGAGCTCTTTCCAACCGAAACAATTTGTATCAAACATATCTCTCCGTGATACCTATATAAACAATAGGCAAAATTCCTGTGAAAGGAAAAGGTTTTCAATAATATGTCTTTTAGATAAACTGGAAAGCAGAAGCAGCCTTGATTAGAAAAGCCTGGCCCTTCATGAAACATTTTACATCTGAGAAGACCTCGGGAATCCACGGGGGAAGTATTAAGCGCTCTGTAGGATAACTCAGAGTTTTATCAAGTTACGGTCAAGCTGAAGGATGCCGTGATCAGTAAAAGATGCTTGGCAAATTGGATATTTTCCTTAACAACAGCACTGTAGATACTGAGGAAAACTATATTATTCAATTTTTGCCATATTTTTATATAGAATGAAGTCTTTGCCAAAATATTTACCCTTAAGTCAATTATCATTTTTTTACTGTACAGTAAATATTTTTAATATTTTTTCCATTGTATGAAATTCTAGTTCATTCAGAAAACTAATTTACAAGAGCTTTAGTAACCCCATACTTTTCCAATTCTTTGCAAATATTCATGCTTTTGAAAGGCTGCCCTATCACCAGCTTGCTTGCTTTCTTTCAGTAAAAATGTAGTAGATTAAATGATTTTAAACTGCAGTCTGGAGTTTGGGTTTCATACACACCTTCCTCAGCCTTCCTTGTTCCCAGCAAAAACAGTGAATAGGAAAGAAAGATTTCTCCACTTAATTCATCTTGATGTTCACAATTCCATCTGCTATTTTTTCGTGTACAGAGGTTTTCTCTGTTTCATTTGTGGTGCGAAATGTTAGCGTTAATATTTACTGCTATTGATTCAAATTGCGATAAAAGATGATTATACACATACAAAAAATACAGCTCTAACATTAAATATCAGTTTAATTATTTTAGCAGTGATGAGGAATAACTTTCAGTCCAGAGAGGAAGAGCAAATTCTCTAACAACGTTATATTCTTATAAATTTTTTTTCTTTATTTCTATCGTAACCATGCAGTACAGCATGTGAGCCCGGGCACGTGATATATTTGATCAGTCCTTTTACTTCATCAGAGAGTGAAGTGGAGCAGGTAACAATGCTTCTGGCATCCTCATTACGACAGAAACCATGTGTCTAGATCAAGATTTTAATAAATTATATATTTGTATAACTCCACTGACTTCAGCAGAGGATCCAGTGGGCTTTGTGCTGCGCTTGTGTTTGTGTGGAGCTGACACAGCTCCTGAGCGCTCAGAATGACAAATCTGCCGCCGTTTGTTAGCATCGCCGCAGCTCTGCGGAAAGCCCTTCCACAAAATGCAGTTTTGTGTACCAGCATCGCTGGGGCTCGTCATACCCTCTCCTAGGCAGTGTGCTGGAACCACGTTTTTTGTGAGGTGGATTGTTTGTTCTTTCCCTGTGGATATGCCCCTCAGTATAAATACAGTCCAGTAAATGACCTTTTCTTAAGCCTATTCTGCACATGACATATTCACATATATCCACAAGACGTGTTTACGTATACATATAATATCCCTATGTAGAGTGAGGCAATATATTACCGCTGGTTGGAATTATGGCCACAGAAGAAGATTCTGTGATTGTGCATTTTCTACACTTTCTGAATTTTGGGGGCCTTCTGTTTGAACTTCAATCTGGTGAGCTGAGAACCCAAAAGACTTGTTAAAGAAAGTTGTGCTCCTCGTGTAAAAGTTGCTTTATGTTTATATGACTGCGTTAGCTACAAGAGGCAGTTAGAAAATGAAAATTCTTTGTGGGTACTTAGCTTCTCTTTCCCATCTAAGTAGCGTTTAAAGCATTAATTAGGGTGTGATTATTTGTTTCTAAGTTTAAGAGACAGGCTTCTATCATCAGGCATGCCTGCACACTTGGTAATTGTGTAAGCTTTGTGGTTTCGGTAGGAATAGATTTACTAAGTGAATGAGGACTCCACATACCCCTTAAGCTCTTAAATTTTCACACTGAAAGATTTCGCTCCAGCGCTTTTAGCTGGAACTAGACCCTAGGCTAAATTAGGAACACTACTCACTGACAACCAAGGAGTCGGAAAATCCAGTACATAAGTTTGCGATAGCAATCTTTTTCCTAATAAATGAACAATTAGATAAAAAAGGGTATTACGTTCAAGTGAAATTAAAAACATTAATAAAAAAGAGATGGAGAAAATTTCACCTCGATGGAGAAAATTTATTTACGCATTAACTTGGGACTGCGTGCTCAAGAGCGATGATCTCACCAGACGTTACAGCAGAAACAGACTGGAGCCTGGGGCAGCTAACCAAAAGTGTTGAAAATGGCACTCCTTTATTTCAGTAAATTCTAACCACTGGTTCTTAGTGCTGCTGTAGACTCTTTTAAGCAAGTTGCCTAGCTGGCTGCTGCACCGTGACACCTTTACAAACAACCCGTACCAGTATCTCCATCAGATCCTAACTTGCTTTCCACCAAAATTCCCTGTTAAAATGCATGACCACCACCCCTCCGTTCAACCTCAGAGTGAAAAATATTTACCGGAACGTGTAATGGTATAAAAACAATGAAGACTTTAAGGACCTCCTAGGCAAATAGGTTCTTTACAGAAGCAATTTTTATTATTATTTGGGTAAGTAATCTCTTCATTTAAGTTACTTTAAATGCACCTTATCTAAACCACCTTTATGGGCCATTATTTCAATATGCTGTCTTTATGTGATATAGCCCAGGTTTGTGCAGGGACCCCAAAAGATGAACTGAAATGCTACAAAGCCGAATCCATAGTCTTGGAGCTGACTATGAGGAAGCACAAAAAAGCTGCAGATGTACTTTAAAGGGATAGCCAAGTTCTTGTTCAAATCATGCAAAGTCTCTGAGAAAATCACGTCTTTGACATAGATATGCCTGATGAAGACTTACTAGTCTTCAAGGGGAACCTCCCATTGAAAGGAATTCTAGGGCAACCACCATCAAAATAAAGAATGAGACTTGTAGTCAGTAGTACTGACTACAAATTTAGCAAGGCTGAGATAATATGTAGATACATTAAATCAGGCACTGATATTAAAAAGATGATACTGAAAGCTATCTCAAACCCATCAGATAACTATGTTAAAGATGAATATGAACACAACCATGAAGCTTAACTGCATTCTTTGGTATAAACTGTATCTTGAGTTATGTCTCCAGAACAAAGACCCGTACTGCCCTATAGTGGGCGATGGATGAGGGGGCCTTATTCATTCCTTTATCATTAGCTTATAAATCACCCTTCTTCCCTTTCATGCTTTCCTCTTACTTCCTCTCCTTGAAGGTCCAACATTAATTTAGGTTGTGCTGCTGTGTGACTGCCTTGAGAAACTTTGTGTATGTCTATGCGTTAGCACCTAGATCGGACAGTCCTGGCGGAGCAGCCCAGAGGGTACTCCTGGGACACGCGCTTCCTTTACAGGTAGATGGTTCATCTTGCTCCAGTCTGATGCAGTCAATAATAGTGTCACTCATTTAAAAACACAAGCAAGTGTTGTTACCCCGGGTGCATAAACATAAGGTTAAGTCACTGGGAATGAATCCTCCCAAGATAACGTGGCAAAGTAGTGGTGCAAATATATTATCATATAGAATCATAGAATTGTCTAGGTTGGAAGGGACCCTTAAGATCGTCGAGTCTGACCGCCAACCTAACACTGCCAAAAATCACCACTAAACCATGTCACTCAACACCACATCTACCCATCCTTTAAATACCTCCAGGGGTGGTGACTCCACCACTTCCCTGGGCAGCCTGTTCCAATGCTTGACAACCCTTTTGGTGAAGAAATTCTTCCTAATATCCAATCCAAACCTCCCCTGGGGTAACTTGAGGCCATTTCCTCTCATCCTATCACTTGTTACCTGGGACAAGAGACCAACCCCCCCCTCCCCACACTGCAACCTCTTTTCAGGTAGCTGTAGAGAGTGATAAGGTCTCCCCTCAGCCTCCTTTTCTCCAGGCTAAACAACCCCAGTTCCCTCAGCCGCTCCTCATAAGACTTGTGCTTCAGACACCTCACCATTGTCCTTTTCTGAGCATGCTCCAGCACCTCAATGTCTTTCTTGCAGTGACCCTGCTTAGCTTTCTGGCTCTGTGCTTCGTCAGCTCAAAGGCATTTTGAAGGCAGTGGAATATTTTAATTTTGCTTGAGCTAAGGACTTAAATCCAGAATTCTGCCTGCTTTATACCAAAACTGCTTGGGTCCCAGCAGACTCCAAAGGAGTTTGTTGATTTTCTGAAGAATGTTGATTTTCTGAAGAATGTTATATCATATCACAAAGTCAATTTAGAATTAATAATAAATTATTTTATTATTATTTTTTTTTTTAAGAGTACTGACCAGGAAGTTATAGTGTTTCTATGTTTCATTCTTGGCTGTGTCTGAAAAGAGGGAGAGGCAAAAAAAATCTGCCACCTTTTTATTAATCATCTCTGATTTTTTGGGGAGTGAGAATAAAGATTTCCATTCAGTAAATGGCAACATCTCAAGTTCACATTGATGACTAGAAAAATATCTATATCCTAGAACTTCAATCTGAAGTCGTGCAAAGCAAAAACCCTTTGACAGCAAGGACAGACTCTGTTTGCTAAACAAAGCAGTCTCATTGGTGAAGTGCTTCTTGGCTGTACAAAGCTCTTGAGAAATCTGCCATCTATCATTCCTAGAGGTGTTCAAAGCTGTTGTCCAGAGCACAGAATTTATTTGGCTTTGTAATCAGCAGGTGCTGTAGTAAAAGCAAACTTTTTAAGGGGCATTTGACTGTATTTTGTCCTTACTCTGGATGGAGTCACATAGATGGCAGACACAACCACCTCAGCGCTCTGGTCTATAGACTTCAGACCACAAGGCGGTAACTGCAATTACAAACCTCTGTTGCCATCATCTTTTATGATGTAACCCAAGTTCTAATGTTACTGTGTCCCCGGTCTGCCTGTGATCACCACGCCACTTCATTGTTCTGGCCTTTTCTGTTTGAAACAGATGTTTAAAAACATTTGAATACGATATTTTAGTTTGTAGACTTCTTGTCATCATCCTGCAAATTTACAACAGTCAGCAATGTAAACATGTACTTGACAAACTGCAGCAGCTTGTAGACTTCAGTTCATCCACTCCTTTCAGTGAGGCAGATGTTTCATTTTAATACTCTTCATACTATAGATTAGGATTATGGTTTTTTTCTTTCTTTCTTTCTTTTTTTTTTTTCTTCTTGAAAAGGGAATAAACCTAACATGCTACTAATGTCATTTCACACTGCGGGCCAGATGGCGAAAAATGCAAAGGCTGCAACTCTGTTTATGTATGGGGAAAAAAGGAATTTTGTTCCTGAAAGACTTTCAGCTCAATCATTTGTTACTTTAAACTAAACACTAGATGATGAATAAAGTAGGACTATCTGAACTTCAAAAAGGTCCTTGAGATTAAGTGCTTAACAATGTAATGCATCTGGAGGAAGACTATTACATTATTCCTGCTTGCTGCACTGGAAAGATGTTGGGAACGTTTTCACTATAGTGGCTGCCTAAGAGCAGGGTGCTTCAAGACAACATTTGGCAGTCCCTTGGAAATTTCTGGAGATATAAATCATATTTCCATCACCTTTTTTATTCTTATTAGTGAAAGACGGTACTTGAGCGGAGGATTGGCAGACTCTCTGCGCTAAAATAGCTTGTTTTATCTGTCATTTCAAAGCAACAAAATGGTATATTTACCAAGAATTGTGCAAAATGTTTGCAAAGAAATTCAACAGTATTTCAGGTAACTTCAATTTAGACTCTGAAACTTAGAAAGGGGAATATTTTCACTTCTCCCCTCCCCAGCATCTTTATATTGATTTGCTGATTATCACAGAATTCATCTAAAATTTGTGATTCTGAATGATTTTTAGAGAAAGGCTGCGAAAACGCTAACTGTGCTTTGATTTGTTTATTCCTAAAGCGAATGTTCCAGAAGACATTTCAATTTGGAGATCAAACTGTTTTGCTTTGGTTTTCCCCCGATTCTGTAGTACAATTGTAGTACATCTCGGATGTTGTAGTTCCATTGCCTCATTCTGGTGTGTGGGTGGACAGGGTGGTATTTTCCATGAAATACCATCGCTCTTCAAGAGTAGAAGTGGTTCTCAGGAGTGGAGACTCCAGTTGGCTGGAGAAAGTCAACCCTCAGACAATGGTGGGAACAGAAGGGAAGCTAATCCCAGGAAGGAGTATAGCATCTTATTTGACTCCAAATCTTTGCATTTAGGACAAAGTATTTCAGTTCTTGAGGTTTTACTTATTTTTTATTAAAACAGTGGTGTGTGTTTGTTAGTTTGTTTGTTTGTTTTAAATGGGAAATTTTACTACCCCAGCTAGATCCAGTAATTTCCAAATGAACACGAGAGTGAAGTTTGGACTAAGTAAGAGAAAATATTTCATTCTTCTGTTTTATGAGTTGTTTTTTTTTTTCATTAGTTTCCCTGTGATTGTGTCATCATAGCCTCTGCATGACACCAGACTGTGTCTGGAAGAATAAACCCCTATGTAGCTTTCCTCAAATGAGTTATGTCAGATTTGTAGAGGAAGGAATTAACAATGTAAAGAAGGGGAACAACCTTTTGAGATGAAAATTGTCTGGATGAACCCAAGAAAAACTCAAATAGAAGAGCATTGACCATCCTGCGACCTCACAAAATTGCTTCCTTCACTCTTGGCTGAACACAGTGATGATATATCACAGTATGCATGAGAATCTGCCCGGATTTGTTAGTATATTAGGCCCTAGTTAAGACTGAAAGGCAAAGATAGGATATGCCCAGGCTGCAACTTTCCCTGAAACATTTGCTGGTGCTGTAAGTGCTACTCACGAGTATTCTCCAGCATCAATGTGATCAGGAATAAAGAGGAAGTACATATGAACTCTTAAGGTAGGTTCTCAGCAGTATTTTTGACAGTTCCACTTGAGTACAAAGGTAGCATCAAAGGAAATTAGTATAAGTGTTTGGTTAAGTCAGGTAAATAAATGCATTAAAGAAGAAATGTCAGGTATGTATCGACAAGATGAGATTTCCGTTTAGGATATTATCAAATAATACAAACTGTGCCTATTGTGGATGTAATCCTAAAGGTCATGGTCATAATAAAAAAACACTCCTAATTATTTAAGAAAACTCTCTGTCCAGATATCAATATCTAAGAGATCCAAAGTAAAAACTAATTTTAATACTGCCTACACTTTCATCATTCAAAATACAGTTTAAAATTTTCAATTGTAATTCAAACCAGGAGTAGATGAGGACTGAAAGCTCTGACTGAACCTCTTCAAATGCCTGAACTGTTTGAATGTGTCTGAATCTAACCAATCCCCATACATTTTTGATTCATGTCCAAATCCAAATTAAAAAAGGGACTTACTTATCATTTTAGATACAACTGAACTTTTCATGCAAGCGACTGACCTTACAAATTTTCCAGCATTCAGACTGCTAGAAATATCTGAAGAATAAATGATCACAAAAGTTTTTTCCTATTGCAAACTACTAAGTCCTAATATAGACTGTAAAATTGTTATAGCCTCCAGTCTACACCCAAACTATAGTCTACACCCAAACAAGATTCAAGTATGTGCTGAACTAAGCATGGCTAAAATTTTTGAAATGTCTGAAATAAATACATTTTGGAATAAATCTACTGTCAATCTTCTTTTGGTTTTTCTTTTTGGTTTCTCCCCCCCCCCCCCCCCCCATTATATCTATCAAAACTGGAATGGAGGTATTTTGGTACATGGAGACTCCCTTACAGAAACAATACTCTGCAGTGTGATTATGAAAGTCTTATAAAATTCTCTGTATTACTTAATTAAAAGATGATGGGCAGAAGGGATAATAGGTTGTTTCTCAAATTTTAATGAATTTTATCATCATAATGATGATTACCAAATGTCTATATTTGCAAAAGAACAGCAGTTCATAAATATCAAATTTGTGCTATTATTAACATGCAGAATGTGCCAGTTTTTATCAATATAGGAATCTGGTAATTATCACTAAAGCTATTCATTAAAATTAAGAAGTAACTAAATAAGGAATAGGAATGCCACTTATTTCTTAACATCCAAAGAGCAGAAATATCTACCTATTATCCTTTTCAGGCATCTGACACTGTGACAATGGAATAGAAGGTTGTCACGGTATAATAGTCCCCAGCTGCTGGGTGGATGTGAGCCGAAACTGAGGCATTTATCAAAAATAAACACCGGGGGAAGATGGGAGACTTTGATCCTGGGACAAGACTCTGTTAAAGCGGCGGTATTTCTGTTCCAGTGAGTGACTGATGGGGATGCAACCACCCAGTCTGACAGGTGTCGGTATGACACAACGGTCCCCGCATGATGATTGGCCAGGGGGAGCAGGTACCCGCATGGGGTGCCCAGTCAGAGGGGAGCTTCTGCAGGGGCATTGTGAGGTGTTGCAGGGTGTCATCCCTCTGTCACTCGCCACCTCACTCCCAGCCTCCAGGTGGTGGTCTCCAGCCCCGTTGCTTATCTGACTGCAGGAGCTGGTGGGGAGGACCAAGTGCAGATTACCTGGTGGTGGAGGGGCCAGGGAGGCTGTCTTTCTGCCTCCCACCCCTGCTCTGGGGACACCCATGGTCGAGGGCTCGGCACAGCCTCCCTAGAGGTGGCGCTGAATGGGGAGCTCAGCACCTCACCCCTGACAGGGGCCCATACTTGCTTCAAGCCACACAGGCCCCTTGAAAGATTGTGCGTAGCAGGGCCAACAGCCGGGAGTGTGAGAGGCCCGAGGGGTGAGGCTCACCTGCCACAGGGCAGCCGGAGTTTCTCTAGCATTGCTTTGGGAAAAACAGATGGGAGGGTGCAAAGTGCTTAGGAGGAGGTCTGCCACTGGAGGTCATGAGAGAAGGAGGCAAAAAGAAAGCAGCGTAAGAAAAAGGGTCCATGCTTTCATGGCCACAGTGACCTTCTGGCGGAGCTGGAGCTGGACAGAAGAGGATGCTGAGGCTCTGTGAGGAAGCACACCCACACAGCACACCTGTACAGCCAGGCAGGTGGCTAGTGCACACCCCCACCAAAGCTGCCATCAAAGCCCCGTGTAGTACTGACTGTGAGCCAAATGAGGTCTGATGCGTGGGAAGGGGTGTCGCTGGAAGGGACTATCACCATGCTTATCAAGACATTAGTACGAGCCAGGAAGGCTCATCTGCACTGGACAGCAAAGATTTTGAAGCAGGCCCAGTCTTCCAAGGCAGTGAAGGACGAGGTGGAAAGGGTACATTTTTTTGAGGCAAATACCAGTTACCTTTGTTTCATAAAGGGCTTTCTGCTCTCCTGGGTTCGTGTTATACATCTTCAGCCTCACTCGCTGCCCCCTCCTGTGTAAAATTTACACAAGCATTGAAAGATTGTGGAATACCCAAGGAAATCATTTTTCAGTCGATTGAGTTCTTAATGGAAAAACCTCCCTGAATGCTATCTTACAAATTAGAAGATCCCCTGCTTTCTAAATAGTTCAATTGAAATCAGCTTTTGTATTTATCCTTCAGGTCATTCAGGCTCAAATGTTGTTAGCTCTGAGTCAAAAAGTCAGATTTTTAAAGGGAAAATGTCAAGTCCTTTTAGGCTTCAACTGACCTTTTAAACCAGATTAGGGATTTGAAGCATTACACATGGATTTCTACATTTTGTATCACAGTATTTAACAAATGATCAAATACAACTCCCAAGAATACTATTTTTACAAGCTTGACATTTCAGGCCTTAAAGGATGTTGCTGGTCTTTCTTTTACATAAAATTACCCCGGAGAAATTCAGCCTGTTTTCTGCTCTTCCATTTCCATTTCATAAGAGGGGAAGTTCTGTGCATTTTATTTCATGCTGTTGTTCTCTCTCTGGCATTGCAAGCAGCAAAATATCATGATGAAATCCTTGAGATATGCTCAAAGAGATTGCTACAATAAATTCACTTGGTGGGTGTCACATACAGTTAGAGTACAACTCAGGCAGTTATAGATGCCAACAGGGCCCTAGGAATAGATCTGACCTTACTTTCATGCCTGGACTGTCAGGTAATGCCACTAAAAATGCACTAAATCTTCCTAAGAGGAGATAATAGAAACCCTAATTTGGTTCCAAGCGCTTCCCTCACACAGGTAGGACAAAGAAACTGGATGGCAGAGTGGGATCATGGGTGTGTGAGAGGATGCTCGTGAGTTGAAGGAGCAAGCTCGGTCCGGTGCCAGAGCTCGCAGACACAGTGGAACAAGAGTCCCATTTGCAGCTGCTGTGGTCTGTGATGGGTCTCTGAGAGAGTCTTACGTCCCATGAGCTGCATAGTCATGGTCATTTGGGACTTGTAGATGATGATACTTATGGACAAGATGGAGACAAGGTAAATTTCCCTCCTGTGGGCTGTCAAGGGAGGGAGATCCTAATTCAGAGGTATCACATCAGAGGGCTCAGTTTTGCCTTGCTGGCTGTTTCAGCCCTTCTCCTGTTTTCTGAGGTTGGCCAGTTAGTGCTAATCATGGTGCTGGAGTTTGTAGCTGGATTGTTTCTCTGATCACAGCTGGAGAGAGACCAGCAGATGATTTCACATGGACCAAGTAGGCATCAGATAGCAATGGGGTTCAGGTTTCATAGGCTCTGCATTAAACCACCAGACAGAACCACCAGCTCCTTCTAAGTCTGTTGCGGAGACATGTTTTTTCCTTCGGGCATGTGTTTTTTTTCATACCAGTCTAAGACCTGCAGGTCCCCTGACAAGATTCCCAATAATTCCAAAATCATCGCTGAAGTCAGTATTGTTATGCAGTGTAGAGAGCCATCTCATGGCTTGACACATAGTCCTGTTTTTGTTCAGGGTCTTTCCCCAGTGACTTGAGTCCAACACAGACAAACACGACACAACATTCTACTACACACAGCACTCCAAAGGGGTGGAAGAACAAGAGTTTGGTACCAGTCGAACATTCTCCATCCTTTGATAAAGAGAAGGAGTTAAAAGGGCAAATTTTAAGAAAAAAAAAAAAAACAAAAACACAACAGAGACAACCTTCATGTTGCAGTCCTGTTTTGGTAGGATTTAACAGAAGTGTTCTTGTATTTTATTTTCCTAACAGGCTGTTACTGTGCATACCACAGTGCCTGTATGTTGTTAAATACAGGCTTGCAACATCTATACATTTTAAGTAAGCACAGACCTTCTGAAACAGAATTTTAAAATTTCAATTGCAAAAGTTATTGTTGTGCTGGAAGAGACTGAAGTGGTGAGTTTTGTTACAGCCAGAAATCGTGCTGACTTTGAGTCACTTCTGGTAATTGCTAACAACAAATTAAACACCATTCTCTGCATAGAACAAGGGTATACCTCTGTGTGCTTTGATACTTTCTGCATCATGACACTAGTACTGTCATTATGGGATCAGAATAATTCACTTTTCCCAAGTCCTACATCTGAAGGGAAGAATATAAAAGAAGCCATCAGCAGCTCTGTGCCTGGGATACAAAATCATTGTAGTCTCAAGATAATGTATCAGAATTGATTAGAGCAATTATTTACAGTCCTTAATGTTTTGCTGGTGGTTTCACTATTTTCAGCTCTTCTTATGGATTGGTTTAGAAGTTCTAAGTTACTCAAAATAATATTTCTAACACAGAAAAAAAACACATTTGCTGCTTATAGCCAGATGTAGAAAGTCATGACAACACCTAATGATGAAATTACCAAAGACATCTGACAGATGCCATCTTTGTGATGCTATTGTTTTGTCTAAAACAAAATAAGCAGCTATGCAGCTGTTTTAAAATCTTTGTCAGACTTTATCAAAATCATTTACCTATCACCATATATTTGTTTCTTGTAATGGAAAATACCTGCAGTATGACAAGAAGATGAGGTTAATCTAAAGCAAATCAACATGATAGTTTTCCATTATTGGAACTCAAACAGGCTTGTCAACAAGGGATGACACAGAATAACAATGCTGCTGCTGTTACACAAACAGGCGTTCACAGAACAGAGTATTTTGAGATTTTTTTCTTCTTATTTGGCAACATTATATCATGAAAATTAGGTTATTCTGTTAAAGCTCAGAAAGGCAAGCCCTTTTGAAATGACATATTCTTCTTGAAGCTTCCACTTTGCTCAAGTTTATCTCCTTTCCTGCCACACAAAGGAGTCTTTCATTGCTTTAGTCATTATTAGAAAGACAGAATTAAGAAGAACTTGCCAGAAAAATTTGGATTCATCATGCACTCCAGTGTTAGTGGGGAGTACTTTGTTTCTGATATGAAAGTTATATCTACTTAATTTGTAAATTTTATACGACAGATCTTCTGGTCATCTGTTATTTCTTTGGAAGCAATTACACATGGCACCTTGTAGGACCTTCCATCTGACGATAGGCACTTTTGTTTATGCCAGTCAGCTCTGTGCATTTACAATTAGATGTTCGTTTGAGTTGCACTGAAGTGTCTGCACGATAAAGCTCTGAAAAAAAAAAAAAAAAAAGAGGATATTGCCCCCATAGCTCCCATTCAGAGTGTTCTGGACTTCCTTTCTCCATTAACCAGATGTGGCAAGGAAACAACACCACAAAACTGAAATGGCTAGTTACTAATGATAACTTAATGGATATAGCGTTGCGCTTTATCTCCAATTTGGGGGACATTCTGTCACAACAGAGTTCTATACTTGGTGACAAGAGTCTGAATTTTGCAAAGCCTAAGGGACATCATTTTTTTAGAGTTACCAAGCAGGAACACAGTCAATTGGAATCACTAAGTCGGGATGGAGAAAAAAGTTGGATAATGTTAAAACCCCCGCAGTTTTGGAAATTGTTGTTTTCTTGCTTTTAAAAAATGCAAAAACCTCAGCTCTTGTTTCAGAGAATCTGTCTTCTCTCTTAAGTATGCTGCAGGAATAGCATTCAGCAAGTTACTCCAGGAACAACCTGACTAGATGCAGCGGTAGGCCCGCTACCATGCCAGTGTGCCCGAGCCAACCATAAGATGGCATTTCTGATTTGTTATCTCAGCTGGTATCTGTGCAGACTGTTCAACAGCAGCAAGGACCAGGCTGCTAGGGTGTCTCTAACACAGTGCCCCTTGCACTCTGTGACATACTCATCAAACAGTATTGTTCAGCAGTTCACACTTGATGCTTCCCCTTACTCTTCTCCTTTTTTCTGATCTCCTCAGTCTGAGAAGTGAGCCCCCCCCAGCCTGCCCCTGCTCCAAGAGCATCAGCAGAAGCAGCCTGAGTGCTGCGTTCTGCATTCATCCTGCACGCTGCCTGGGAACAGTCCATTGGAATAAAAGGACTGGGCGTTGGGAAGCAGGTAAACGCTCAGGAATTTGAGACAGCCAAGAGAAAGAGAGGTAAGGTACATTCAAAATTAGAATTACTTCCTTTCCTAACCCAGAGGATGTTCCCAGGGCCTTACATCAGCAGAAATGCAGACATCATATTTTCAGAAGCACACGGTTGCCACGCTCCCATTTATCATCTGTCTTTGAATTAGCCAGAACAGGAAGATCTGGCAACTGTTCTGTGGGGTTCATGCTAGTTTACCACCACGTGGACTCAGTTTTCGCATCACTCTGCACGTGCTCTCTCCCTTCTGATTAATTCTTTTTTTCTGGTCACCCACCTTCCTCTCCCTTGTGCCAAAGCAGCCTCGGTCCTTCCTCCAAACTCCTGCTCAGGGCACACACTCCAATTAGCAGCTCAGTGCTTTGCTTCTGTGTCTGAGGTCTGTGCTGAGTTTCCCCCACCATCCATTGTTTTGGGCATAAAATCTTTTGTTTGCCTGAGAAGGCTTTCCCTTGCCCTTGACTTCCAGGCAAGAAGGCTTTTCTTTGCTATTACTTTACATTTATATTGGGTCTATCTTCTCAGAGCACCCCAAAGCGCTTTACATACTCTATGCAGGAATCAGTGGAGGGTGACTGCATTGGGGCTCTCTTGTTATTTCTGTATTCTTAGTTACAGCACTCTGTGTCATGGAAGCTGACTTGGTGACTGACAAGGTTAATTCTGCTTTGCCTAATTCATTCCAGTAGAAAAGCCATGAAAAAGTACAGTGTAAGTGCATAGCATTTTAGAGGGAATATCAAGCACACTTCCTACACTGTTTTAATCTTGCTCTAAGGGAATATATGAGAAGCATAGTCGATAGGAAAGGGTATTTACATAATTTAGATTACTTCAGAGCACTTCATTATAATACTTAGAAAGAGTGGAAAGAGCAAGCCTTTTGGACCTGGCTGTCTGGGCATCGAGACCATCCTTAGCCAACAATGCAAATCAATCCTTCCAGCAGTCAAGGAGAAGACGGTTTGGATGGTGTTCATCAGAAAAGTGTAAAATATGTGAGAAAGGAAATACTATTTTACATTTCCAAGGACATGCCCCTATCTACTATATTTCAGCCATTCAATAAAAATGCCACCAACGAGGTATACAAAATGAGATGCTGCTAGCATTGCTTTATCAAAAAACGCATGTTGGTATAACTGTCATCTTACGGGGACAAAATGTAGTCACATGTCTGAAGGCTTTACAACCTTGCAACAACAGTGGTTTCCATGCTTATATCAGAACAGGGGAGGAAGTATGATCATATTTAAACTTAAGAGGTCAATACTTCACAGCTGCCATGGAAGAGAGAAATAGGGCATTCCATTTAACAAGGCAATTCCTTAATGCAATATGGTATATTAACTCTTATTTGAAGAAAACTTTTGGAAGGGCAGAACACAACTGATATAGTAGTGAGATTACAAGCAGAAAGAGCAGTCACAGGCTATGAACAGTGAATGTTTGTGCTGTACGTTCCAGCGGACCAACCCACCGACTTTGAGACTCTATAAAGGACTTGGGTTTTGGCCAATCCACCAGATTTTCTTTATTGGTCCCTGTAATCCAGTGCATACATCCCTCCTACCTTGGGGACTTACAAACGTACAGCAGACACTAACGGGTACCTGTTTAGTGCAGTCTCTGCCCCTGTCCTCAGGCTCCCCTTTTCCTGGTTAGTGTGTGAGACACCTCCTTGTACCTACTTCCACTTATTTGCCAGAAGATACAGACAATCACAGAACAGCTCCAGACTGAAAATGCCTGCCATGCCACTGACAGCAGAAGGGATACTGCTTACAGCATGGGGAGTAGCTCAACTTTTCTTTCCAAAGATGCATCTGACCAAATGAGACATATCCCAGAGAGAGAGAATTTAGGAAAGTTGCACTCCCAGCATGAGCATTTCAGTCAAAGATCTTCTTCTTCCAAAATGGCTCTAGCTGGTGCCATGCTGAATCCGTGAACACCTCCAAATTCCTCTTGACTGGAGCTGCTGTAAAATATGGTCTACATTTACACTGAATGTCATGGGTTTATTGACTGCAGTGGTCTCAGCAATTCAGAAGACACTCAGTTTGACCAAATTTGTGCCCAGCAGGTCCCTGGACTTGTGGAAGCTAGTGTCTCTTGATACCTGGTTCTGTCACCCATAAAGTAGAGCATTCACGTGACAGAAGTCAAGATGATAGATTGGCAAGAAAGCATGCAGTTCAATGCGTTTAACTTTATTATTACAAAGGACCATTCCATGAGGTATATTGCATGGCCCTGATATTTTGTGGAAGGACACTGAGTCTGGTCTAATAGTTTCTGCCTACAGTTATGCTCAGTTGAATACATTGCTGCTGATGATGATTGCAAGTTCACTGAGCCCTACGCCTCAGATGCATGAGAATACCAAGACCTAATCAGTGTCTTTGATGAGAAAAACAATAACGTATTTTTACCTGTTGGCTAAAAATCTCTTCATCAGCATGCACATGAAATCCCTATTGTAAAGCCTTATTCCCTGTAAAAACCAGGTATGAAGCCTGTGGTTGGAGTACCTGGAAGAGACCTCTGCCCATCTGTCATGGTCTCCTGATGATGTCTCAGTTGTGCTTGTCAAGAAGAAAACCTAATTCTTACTTTTCATAGGTGATTTCTCTGTCCCAAAACAGATCGCCATAAAAAAGGGTATTATTGTTTCTAGCTAGTAAGTCACTAGAAAGGAAATTAATAGAAGGTATGTTTATGTAATCTTATGATTTGGTCTGTACTTGTAAGGGGATCATTAGACAGCTGTTCCACACTTGATACGGATTAGAATGCAGTTATTTCTTTCCATTTTATCCAATACTCCTGCATGATCCAGCGTTTCATCAATAACACTGTCAGGGATAGAGAAGCTCATGGTCATTAATTTTGATAACGCTATTTTTTTGAATCTGAGCTTCTTTCCAACTAACATAACTCTATGTCACTAAAGCATTTCAGCAAAAAACCCCAAAATGTTTGATAAGAATACAGTGGAGCTCCTTTCCTATGTCATTGTCTTCAATAACTGCAGTATGGAGACAAAAAAAGTGTGTGTCATGGGCAGCTCTTTTAAGTATTCACCAGTACATTGATTTTGATTTCATTAAGGTTCCTCAAGGCAATTCAGCAAAGATTTTTCAAAGGCAGTGCTTCACTGTTCTTCAAAAAAAAACCAAAATTGACTGCATAAATGAATCCGTGTCTGTCTTTAACCAGTTTAAAGAGCTTTCATTATCTTTCTGTGTCCAGATTGAACAAAACCCTTCTTTGTAAAGATGACTACATAGAATTATAGAATTGGACCTGACCTTTTGCAACACAAGAATTCCGAAATGAACACTGTTTGTTCACATTCAATTCCCACGGCGAAAAGTGAAGTATTAGAATAGCAAGGAACCTCAGGCACCAAGGAGGCCTTCAGGCAATGGTGTTGCCATTCGGAAGGTGAACAATGTCTGATTCAGGTTTTCATAAGGCTTAAGAACCTCAAAAACCTCCAAAAAGCCTTGATCTAATACCAAATTCAAGGATCCTTTTTCTTGTCTAGGTTCCATTTCACAGTAAGTGTTACCGTGGTCCAAGAACAGTAGTCCTGGTGCACTGTTCTGTGGGTATGAATATCTTCACCCAGAAAGCACCTTTCAGCAGCTACTAATTATCTTATGATCCTTCCATTTCGTCAGTGTCTCCATGATCTGTAATGCACTATCCAATATTAAAGCCAGATCATGCCAAAATTTGTTTTCCTTTGAAATAAAATGTGTCAAGGAAAAGTCTAGTCTTCACTCATTATTTCAGTTCAAGAATGGACTTCCATTCTTCAAAAACTAACCACTTTTGGAATAACTAAGCCCCCTGGTTTACTATGACCATACCACAATCCTCTGAGAAACAATCACCTTGGACATTTTGAACATATGAGCATCTATTTCTTCAGGTCACACTTTAAATCTTCACAGATTATGGATTAAAGATCTCACATGGCGTTTCATTTCTGGCAGGCAGAGATGGAGATAAATCAGCCCATGACTCCAGCCCTGAGTGGGACCCTGTTTTCTGTTACAGGGAAAGTGCACATCTGTTTAAATGTCATGGGAGAGGCCAATGGACCACGTGGGACACAGAGCGATTGGGAATGGGTTGCCACTGCTGAGGTAATTCCTCCAGTCAACAACCTACTCTCTGTCCTGTGCTGAGGAATCCCTGGGAAAGTAGAAAATAAAAGGAAAAAGTCACATGTGCTCTGCATGTGCAGGACATCTGGCCCTTCCCAGGGGATGTGCCACCGCTTACCACCCTTCGGCAGCAACTGGAGGGAGCTGTGTGGCCCACCCAGTGGGGAAGGTTGGGCACTCCTGATCAGGAGCAGTCATTTTAAACAGCAATTAGGGAAACATTTGGCTTTCAAGTGCTCAGATCACTTGCCCTTGCAACACAGCTTCAGGCCCTTTCCCCTCACCTTCAATTACTTTGTTGTAGCTTTGCCCCCATTGCGTCCTTGTGTCCGCAGAGCAGCTCCTCCACCTTTACCTTATACCCGTGGGGGTTGCCACTTGGAGCCACAGCCCCACCCCAGCTTGGACCTGTTTCCTGAAGGCAAAGGGCTGCCTGCTCCTCGTCGTTGGGGGGAAGCTTTGTTGTGCTGCTGTCTCTGGCTAATTGGCTCTCCGAGACCTGATATTCTCCAGGACTCTTTGCACAAACAGCCAGGGAAACAGGGGGACAGAAACGGCCTCGGGGTGAAAGGCTTACTCTATTGAAGTAAGATGCAAAACTCCCTTTGACTTCATCGGGGTCAGAGTTTTACCCTGTAGCTTTAATTAGCTTGCATTGTTGTAATTGTCCTGTGTTGCTATATGTGGAATGTAAAGTATGGTATGTTCAATAGTGATGTATACATAAATGATTTAAGAGGATATTAAAGTGGAAGAGTGCGTTTAAATGGCATGAAGTTACGGGAGCAGGCTTGTTTAAACACTACCTACTCCATGCTTCATAACGAAGCTGAAATCTATGTGAAGCCCCTGTAATTTAATAAAACAAATTGGCTCCCTCAAAAAAGAATATCAGAACCACTGGGAAAAATGTCACAGAAAAATGATCTGACCAGAACACCTATAAAGTGAATCCGCTTTCAAATCAGTCACTGTGTCCCTTCTAATAAAGGCCTGAAACTTTCATACAGATTTATGGGTTTTAAGCAGGATGAGATGGCTGCTCTGCCAGGGAGAGGAAGGAAGGAAAGTCTTAACCGTCGTGCAAAAGGGAAGGGGATGTGTGGTATAGGATGTTTAGCATGCTGGAGTGTAGCGGACGTAGGAAACGCGAGTCAAGGTGTCACAAGTGGTGCATGGTGGCCAGAGAGCCGATGTTGCAGGGTGACGGATATTTTGACAGGAGCCACTGTGTGAAGAGTGTTCTATGCAAATGCTGTGCCTGGGATAATGAATAGTATAATTTTTTCCTCTTCTGAGAGTTTCAATGGAAAGGACACCTGGATTTCACAGAAAAGCCCCACAGAGGAATTAAAAAAATGTTTTATTCATTTATGATACAGACAGTGTCTTGTGTACGGATTTCATCATTTCATTGTCTCTGGTATCTCGAAGAAGAACAAACAGCTGGGTCCTCACTAGATACTTCCATAGAGGATTTATTTTATTTTATTTTATTTTATTTTATTTTATTTTATTTTATTTTATTTTATTTTATTTTATTTTATTTTATTTTATTTATTTTATTTTATTTCATTTTATTTCATTTTCTTTGCACAGGAAAATACCAGTCTATTTGTGCAGGAAAGCACTAGGCAATGCCTCTGTATTTCCCATTTCTTACCCGTGCTGAGTGAAGAGGGTCAGTCCAGTTTGGGAGAGTAGAACGGGAAGAGCCAAATCATTTTCTGGTGTAGCTGAGTCCTTCCTCACTCACAGGCCTTCCAAGTGCTGGAGCGAGGAGCAGTGAGGCCAGGCACTACCACCACCCTTGAAAGGCTGTCCGTATGCATAGGGCTTCAGTTTAATAGGAAGTCCACAGTCCAGGATTCAACCCATGTGTTTCCTTGTGTGTTCAGCCATGGCTTCTGCATCACGCTTACATGCATGACAACTAAAGTGAAGCATCTCATATGCTTTTCTTTAGCCTTCCCCAAATTTTCAGTCTTTGGAAATTTGCCTTTTGACATTATTTTGAAGTAGAATCATAGAATCATTTAGATTGGATCTTTAAAAGACCCTTTAAATCGAGTCCAACCATTAAGCTAACACAGCCAAGTACACAACTAAACCATGTCCCTAAGCACCAGATCTACATGGCTTTTAAATACCTCCACGGATGGTGGCTCTACCACATCCCTGGGCAGCCTGTTCCAATGCTTGAAAAGCCTTTTGGTGAAGAAATTTTTCCTAATATCCAATCTAAACCTCCCCTGGGGTAACTTGAGGCCATTTCTTCTCATCCTATTCCTTGCCACTTGGGTAGGTAGGATGACACCAGCTGTCTGTTTCTTGAGGTAGAGAGGTTGATGGTCATTCTGCCCTGTGCTTCAGTTGCACAGGTTTGCTCCAGTTCTTATGCTAACAGATTTCAGGATCCTAATGTGCTGTGTATCATAAATTTAATACTAGCAATTCTGTCTACTTTGCATTGTATTTCTAATTGCTTACATGATAGCTGTGAGAACACAAAACGACTCAGTGTGCTCTGAATTCTCTTAAGGGAAGAAAAAGTTTCTTTCTATCTCCTTTGTTATTGCTATAACAGTATTCTTTGCTAATGCTATTTACAACTGAAATTTATTATTTTATTCCATAATTTTCTTTAGATTCTATATTGCGACACTTCTTCCTTTTAGGAAACTCTGGGGAGACAGAATGTCTCTATCAAGAGAATCCCCTGCATAAGGGAATTAAAAAAACAAGTTGTAATGAAATATGCTAGCAATTATATAAAAATACATTGTGTGGGACTTTTGCCTGTGGCAGTATGTACGCACATGAATGACAGTATTGTGTGAGACAGAGCATTGTGTTGTTCAGTGCCAGTGTATAAAGCTACACTTATTTTGCATAAATATTTGACTGCTTTCTGGGATGTCTGGGATTTTTTTAAAGTAATGTTCCATTTCTCTTTCTCTGCAGCAACTCCTTGGATTTGCATGTTTCAACCATGGCTGTCACAATGGGGAAATGTTCATGTGTCACTTCAGTAAATTTGATCAAATCGGGGAGGGGGAGAAGCGGGAAGAAAATGTATAGCTTGAAAATCAACAAAATCTTATCTATTTTTTGTCCATAAACTATGCAATAAATACAAAAAAGGTCATGCTTTTAGGTACAGAGTCCTTTATATTTCTAATTATTCAAGCTTTGCAATGTTCCATGTACTTATGGACCACCTCCACACCTCCATGGAAATCCAGAGATAAGATGCCAGTTGGGGATGTGGTCCCTGTACCAATATTTACAAATATTTGTTTTTCAGTGTTTTGATCCCATATGGACTTATGCAATGAAGATTTTTCTTTTCTCTGATGCTCCGAAATAAACATTTCTTAGGTAGTTCATTTGATGATGAGAATAAGTCACTCAAATTGATCCGGACTGCTTACTTCTTTGGATCCACTGTTTTACAGCCTCTTTACATTTAAGAATCAGGAAGGGTATGTCTGCAGAATGAGAGATGATACCTTGGAAACTGGGGACTTAGAAGAGGATTCAAGGGTAGGAAAGTACAAGAAATTCCACAAGAGCTTCCAATGCAATGCCATGAGGAAACTAGTTTCATTTTTGTAACTCGATGGGCCAAAAAGGTGATATCTCTTAGCACATTGAAAAGATTAATGATGGGACAACGTGTTCAGGTCCTGTGCACGCAGTTTTAAAATGGAAATTTGGGCTTTGAAAAAAAGTCTTAAACTTTATGTGAAAGCTAGAGAAGATGCGTTACAAAGAAACGTGACTCATTCAGGTTCTTTTATAAGACATAAACGGAGAAATGGTGAATAGAGAGATGATTGGATGGTGAATCCCAAAGAACCTTAAAGTCCCCATTTAATCTCACAGCTGAAGTCACATATATTGACTGTATAAATTAACATTTAACACTGTGAATGATCAAACTACTGGGGTAGAGCCTCTATCTCTTGGAAGCTTAGTCAACGCGGGATGCCTGGAAAGTGCCTGATTAGCCATCCTTTCATAAATGTTAGTCAACCCTCAGTATAAGGGTAACTAAGTAAGTGTTAATAGACCATGTTATATGGGAGATCCAGTGAGATAATCTCATGCCCCTTCAGGCTGTACGCCTGATGAGCTCAAAGGAAGCTCTTAGAAGGCTGCTTCAGGACAGAGTTCTCCCATTGCTCCCATTTTGCTGCCCTTTCTGCCTAGTTTGTTCACTCAGCACTTCCAGATGTCAGCTGTGACACTTCCCATAGACGTCAGAGTAACCAAAACTGAAGGGAAAGCAAGAATCGAGAGCAGCTTAAAGCTTCGCCCAGTAACAAGTTGGCAAACTGAGTTATCGTGTGTATCCTGCTATCACTCCAGGGCAACTGCACAAGTGCAAATGGCTTTTCAGCCCTGGATATCTCTTGGACAGCATTCCCAAGAGGTACACTGACTCACTAAACATCCAGTAAGTCTTGCTCTGACCCATCTCATTTGGCCCAGGTGATTTTTATATGTGCTAGCAGGCACGTGGAAACACTGCAGAGCACTTGACTCACTGTGCAGCTGATTAGTAAGTTTTCTGTCACCCTGTGCCTGTGGCCTGCAAGAATGATAGCCAAGTTCTCTGGCTGCACAATTCTGTTGCAGATGAATTCAGAGTATTTACATTGCATTGAAATGATTTCTTTTTTGATAAACAATATTTACATTTTCATATATTTAGACTTGAGAAAGCCATAATTCAAAAGCAAATACAAATCTACTTCACAGTCTGTCCAATTAAAAAAAAAAAGTTTAAAAAAAAAAAAATCCTTTCCATTATGATATCATATGCTATTGAAAGTATTCAAGAAACCCATCTCAGATGGGAGAAAGGCATGGAAGTAGTTTATTCCGTGTTCTCTGTCAGGAAGCAGGATTGACAGAAGTCTCAAAGAGTCGGTCTTTAATTTGAGCCCGTGATGGAACATTGCAAAACTTGAGCCATGCCCTGCAAGTCTATGACCACAACAGGAGCAGTTCATGCCCTTTGCATATGCCTCACTGCAGTTCTCCAGTCTGTAAAAGTTTGACACACTATGAATTTTCAAACATGGGTCTCACCAGAGCAGGAACCAATCAAAATAACGAGCCCTCAACCAAGCCCAGGGTCGCCATGTTTGAACAGTCCTAATAGGTTCCGCTGGTCTCCTCTGAGAGGCACCATGCCCTAGCAGTCACCAGTCTTCCACCAAAACAGTTTATCTTAAATCAAGAATGACTCCGTAGGCAAGATGTAGTAAAGGTGAGAGGCAGTGATTGCCTATTTGTTCAGGCAGAGCTGGGCAAGATGAGCTCCTCTGACATTGCTCGGTTATACCAGGGCACCAAAGTAACCTCTTTGACAGTAGATACAGATGGAGTGGAAGAAAAGTTCCCCACAGCCAGTGCCAGTCTCAGATGGCAGGTGGCAATGAACAGCCCCACATCTCACTGAAGACTGAAACCTACTGCCTGTGTGGTCTGCCTTGCCTTGACGCCCGAGAGGTGGGAGGCACCCATTCTTCTTTCCTGGGCTGCTCTCTTGGAACAGGCAAAACCAGCCAACAGCCAACAGGGCTGTAAACCTTATAAGCACCCAGTCAGCTATGACTCATTATCCCATTCAAACAAATCAGAGCACAGAGGTGAACCACATCTCCTCAGACTCTCCTTCCACAAAGGGCTGAAAATTTTGAACTTCAGGGTGCGTAGCCTGGCCTTAAGAGAACGATTGTGTGCATGGTAGGTGAATTAGGAGGCAAATTTAGACTCAAACTGGGGCAAAATCCATAGCACAGACGGTACCAAAAAGCTCTAATGTCTGTCGACTTCAGAGCAATTTCTATAGGGTTGTTTCTCCTCTGCATGATTTCCCACCCAAAAGGAAGATTAACATTTTAATAATGGCAATTGCATTTGTAAGGGTCACCTGCATTGCTCAGACTGCATCTCTGCAAAGAAGGAACTAAATTTTTGGCATCTCTGTGGAACAATTGTTACCCTCATTAAGTATAGATTGGTTTCACCAGGTCTGAGCACGAACAGAACTAGACTGTGTAAAAGATATGATACAAACACATAAGACAAAATACGTGTAATTTTAACAAGCCAGACAGACAAATATTGGCAGAGGAAACAAAGGTGGAGAGAGGTCAAGGCACCTGGTTCGCAGTTCTACATCAGGTCAATGGTAAAGTCAGAGCAATGATCAAGTCAGGCAGTTGCCTTACATAGTCTGTCTAAGCAGATAAAATAGTAGTGTGAGAGTGTCCATATTTGTTAACATCAGATATTTTAATTATATTTCCATTGAATTTTCCTTGGCAGGGGTTCTTCACGTTACTAAATTCTGGCCACATTCTTTGAAAGAGTGATTTAGTTGCTGTAGGTTAATAGATGTGGTTTTTACTGTCACAGGGAAAAGCCACTATTTTCAGTCCTTTAAAAAACTTGTGTTCTGGTGAAGGAGGTGAAACAGCTGAAAAAACTTACTGCACATGGCCAATGGAAAAATCAACAGATGACAAAAGTTAAAACATGTTGCAATAAAGTGAAATCAGCTACGCTTTATCCTAGGGATTCATTCATACGGTGTTAACCCTATGTGAAGGGAAACCTGATATGTTTTCCCTGTCGCAAAATACTCAACAAAATTTGTCAGCTATGCCCTGGTAATTCCTCATTCCCGCATTACTACACTGCGCAATGCTGAACATTTTTAACAATTAGTGATCTGACAGACTGTTTGCTTTTTAAAAGCAAATTTTGTTCTTAAAGTTGAAAAAAAAATAATATCCTGTGAAAAAATATAGAGGATTAGATTGTTTTCAAACTTTGTATGGAAAGAAATAAGTGCCCTTGAATGTGAATTGTTCTATTCTTGAAAAAGAATCAAAAGCTCTGTGTCCATTCGTATGAAATACTTGAACAGATACATATTCTCTTCCTTACTTTCACGTGAGCACCCAGAGCAGTTCAAGAGTTTTTTCAATAAAATGTTTTGTGACAGAAAAGCAGTTTCTGCAAAATCAAAATTTCCACAGGGAAAATTTATCGAGTTTCTTTTCTTTTTCTCTGAGGAGAAGAGAATTTAAATATTTCGTTCTGAAACATGCTTTGAAGTGCATGAATTACCTTCGAGCTGAAAATTCTGCTTTCTTGCATCTATAAATAACCTGTGTGTCTCTCAGTCACGCATATTGGTACTGTTAGCAATGGGTCGGGGTCCCAGGCACTTACTCCTGAAGGGCACGGAAAGGCATGCATTCTCACTTAACCTGTGTTTCAAAACCTACCAAATTATCAGTCTACTGAGAGACTCTGCAGAAGGGAAAGCATTGTGTATATTCTGTCTCTTTAGATGGAAAGGGTAAGAGCTGCGAGTGTGAAGCAGTTTGGTAGCATTTAATTCCGCGGCACTCCCCTGCCGATGAGGTTTCTTGTTACATCGCTCCACTGCTTTCTCCCAGAAAGTGATGACCAGTTCAATACCGCACAACGCTGTCTGCGGTTCTTAGCACGGGCACAACTGAGTCGCAGCCCAGTACGATTCCTGATATTTAATTATGGCCACTGGCAAATGAAGTTGCTGAACTATCAAAGAGAAATTCAAAGCTTTTGGATCTGAAAAGTGAGTTTGCTCCACATAAACTCTGGGCTGATAATTTATTATAATGTTATTTTTATTAGTTGTTATCAGCTATTATTTATTTACTACATGCAATGATTATAAGTTATAGTAATTTTTTTTTGCCTGCTATCAGTGGCTGTTTTATAATCTGGATGGTCTGAATTATGGCAGAGATGACAAAAACATATGCAATAATTAGGTTTAAATGATAAATTATTGTAAGTAAATAATCTAAACATTCTTAAATTAATACCAGAGCTGTATAGTAGCTAAGTGGAAACAACACTACTAGTAAAAGTTTGCAAATCAACGGTTAATGTAGTTTTCCTTGTGATCAGCTGGTATGGCTGCTGTTTATTTCTCCTGTCCTGAAAAGCCACGTACTCCTGTTAACAAAGACCAAAAAAAAAAAAAAATCAGTACACATGTATTTCTGGAAATGAGATTTCAGTAAGTGTCAATGATTACAGAATCAAGTGTACGATTACATTGTTCAGTATCCCACATGTGGCAACGAAGGTGAAACAACCTCTGCAAAAGGTGAATGCAAAACTCTCTTCTGCAGAACTCTTATCCAACACCCTAAAATGAGAGACTGGCTTAAAACTAATGCCTCAGATTTTATATTGTTTCAGAAGAACAGAGTAACAGAAGAGCACAAGAGGTGTTAACACTGGAGATTGAGCTCACTGTGATACCTTTTTATTGTCTGTGTTTTCTGTATCCATGCTAGGCCTGTTGCACCCCATGTATGAAGAGAAAGCACACATAGGGAAGAAGCATTCTGAAGGAAACATTGATTTGTACTACAGTATATTATCCATATAATTCTCCATCCTGTTTTGAAAGTCCTAATGTCTGCACATGAAATTGAAGTCTTCGTTGTGTTTTACCCGATTTTACCTAGCACGAAGTACAGTTAGTCTACAAATCTTGTAACCAGAAGGAGTACAAAACCAAGTATATAGTAGCATGATTTTTTTCTTTCTAGAAAAGAACTGGAAATATTTATGAATAATGATAACATTCGGCGTTGTATCAGGAAGTTTAAAACTGAATTGATTTCTAAGGGGTATCTTACAAAAATCAGCTGTGAGGCAAAACAACGGGAGGCAGGGTTGGGCAGGACACAGCTACAACACGGCACGGGGCAGGGGCTGGTGGCTCTGGGCTGAGCTGCGGTGGGGTCCTGGGCCATGGTCAGGGGTGGGGGAAGAGCCCAGGGGAGGCTGGGCAGGGCCAGGAATGCTGCAGGTGCCCCCCAGGGCCCAGATACCTTGACTAGCACAGTCACCCTTATCATTCCCTGAAAAGTCTATGAATGATACTGGCAATGAAGAAAAGGCTCACAGAGGGTGAGGGAACAGCAGGGCTTTCAGAAAACTTGGAATCCTCAGCTAGATGCAATTTTTGGAAAAGAGACTGTCTTTTCATGGGGTTCTTCATACTTGTAAAACCCACCTCCTGCCAAAGGTAGCAGGAACTTTAATGATAGTCCCTGTGTAAGGGCTTCGCGAAAGGAATATTTTAAAATAAGTAAATAAATTGGCCCACTGAAATAAAAAAAAAAAAAAAGACAGCTCCAGAGGTGTTAGTTTTACAGGAAATCCTGTCTCACTTGGATGGATATAGAGCGCCTGAAAAACAGCAGAACTGTTAGGTGCAGAGGTGAGAGAAAGAGAGTTACAGAAATACTTTACAAAGGGACACTATTCACCCTGTATATATATGGACTGCACATACAGAAGGTTACACTCTTTAACAGAGATGTATAAAATCTCTGTACAAAGTCCTCTTTCTACAGCTGTCCTTGAGACATGTCACAGTGCATCCCTGTTGCTAGACAGACGCTAATCCAGTGTTAGCCAGTGTAGCCAAACCTGCTTCATCACCGCAAGAAAGCCTTCGTCCATCACAAGAACCTCCACTGAAAAAAAGCAAAAATAACACCTGAGGGAAAGAAAACGAGTCTTAAAAGTGGTCTCGAGAAACGACAGACCTGGACTCTGTTAAGCAAAGGGTGAGAAACCAGTTCTAGGTAATGGAACTATTTTTCTTGAAGTTGTCCTGTACTGAGACACAGGTGCCAATTTCCAGAGGACCCGGCAAGGAGGGTGCACTTTGACATCACCCTCACTTACAGATCAGACCAGATGGTTAGCTGGCAGTTGCACAGTTGCGAGCTCATCCCATGTGCACTCACCCCCAGCCAGATGTACACATCAAGTCTTGTCTCTTTACATTCTGTATCTGCCAAGTTGAAATGCAATGAGCTTATTAATATGTACAGGATTCAAAGCAGGGTGGGCCTTACAGGTCAAAATTAACCCAGAATTAATTATGTGCCCAAGAGCAGAACTTCGCAGAAGTATGCGTTATACCCCGTGCTCGAAGCTCTGTAGGCACTGGTTCACACCTGGCGAGTGCCGGGGTTAAGGACAAAGAACTTCACCCGTTTAACTTCAGTTCAACTGTAAAACACATCCTGGGCTTGAACAGAGCCAGGTCTGACACTGGGTTTTGCTCTGTGGGGGATACCTGGGGTTTAAAATGCAGGAAGGCAAAGACGGCATCACGGTGACCCAGAGCACTTCTTCAGTTTGGTATTCCCCTTTGCTTGCTAGTTTGGATTAAAACCTGTATGATGCAAAGCAGCATTTCAACACAAAATGTTCGCTGCCTTTTTTTGTGGGCAGCCAGATGAGGTTTTGGGGCCAGCTTTTATCTGTCATCAATCACTATGCAATGCTTAGTGGTGGAGTGTAATAAAGCAGTTCATCAGAGTATGATTTGCAATAGGGTGAAAGTATTTAGACTCTCTGTTTGAGCGTGTGTGATATTTCGGCCTACTGTCCATAATGAAAGCCAAATGTGATAGTGAAGCATCCATTTCTGCCCTAAATATTCAAGACAGTAGAGCTATGTCCTCGTTTATCCTCAACTATTACTGAATGCATCTTTCCAACAACTGCTTTGTACTATTTTACACAAAACTATTATTTTTTCTTTTTGGTTTTGTAACCAGAACTCTAAAAGAATTTTCCACAGCTAAAAGACTATTTGTACCCGGCTTTCTACTGCACGGGTAAGCTTTGTCTCCTGCGTGGCAATAAGTTATTCTTACTGCAGAGATTGTCATTTTTCTCGAAAAGCAAGGCACTGGACCATATCCAAGCACTTAGAAACCTCAGTGATAACAAAGAATTTGTATGTAGGGAAGGAGAAGTACAGTGCTGTGCCATCTGTATATCACTGGCTTTTAAATCCAGTTCACTTAGTAGCTGGATGCATGTAGACGTTGAAAGGGACTAGAGAAAGAATGGGTCTTTGTCTAGTTGAAGACTTACTTTGGATTCATGCCACCTGTCAGGCTTGACATAAGGTCAACAGTGCCAAATACTGCAAAGATATTAAGGAGAATAAGAATGGATTTCTCCCTTGTATCCATTGACAGCAACCGACCTTCTGTGCCAGTCATCCATCAGTGCCAGTGAGACGGATTCAGCTCCCTGCCCTGGCCTGTGTCTGTACCGCCTGTGACCCTAGATTAACATGAATAAACTTGTAAGTGGGTTCTCTATGAGCTTGCTTTAGAATACCAGGTCTGATGGTAGGTGGCAGATGAACTGAAATGATGTATTCAGGACAGATTACCGAGGAGAAAAAGCTGAGGTTGGGTACTGCTAGCAATACTGAGATTCCCTCCCTGAATTAAGCATTGCCTATTTCTGCCTAGATGATAACGCAGAGATACAACGATAACATGGGTCCCCGGGTCTTTGACTCCTTGTCTTGTGGGTGTAATGTTAGTATAAATTAGCAAATTGTCTAATTTGCTAGAGCCTGGGAATCTTTGCAGTTGTACTGGGACCGCCAAGCTTGGGGATAGCCAAGGAAATCTCCTTAGAGGGCTACTGCGCAGGCACATGAGCACAAAAGACCTCTGTAACATATGTTAGTAAAATTTTTTAAAATCTACAGAAACTGGTAATGTGTTGTAATTCAGACTGAGCCCCCAAAAAAGGTCTATAGGAGATAGCTTCAAGGTCGCTTGCAGGTTACCACTTGTAATGGTTGTCACTGTTGTGCTTTTGCACCACAGTGTCCTCTCAAACCTCAATTGCGTTTTGTCACCATTAACGCAGGATAACAAAGAAACATTTAACCAAAGTCTATAAAGCTCTGGTGGGGATGGAGCCCACTGTTCCCAAGGTAAGAGCTTTCCCTAAACAAAAATATCTCACCTCCGTGTTAAGATAGCATATGTAGAAGGAACAGACACGTAAGACCACCTTGTCCTGGTGACGGACAATATAAATGTCAGCCTGATTTGTGTTGTTAGACTATTGGCCCGGTAGTCAGGTAAACTGTTAAGAATTGGGTAACAAAATAGTTGTATCATCCATGATTCGACGAGTGGACGACAAAACTAAACCAGAGAAGCACCAGTGAAACTGTGGAGAGGTGCAAGATGTCAGACTTTTCCTTTTTCCCTTGTTTAGGCCTTTAGTTATGATTGATATGAGAACCTGAAATTCAATGTAGGGGACCTTAAACAGAACAGAAGGTTCCTCATGATTTCAAGTGCAATTTTTCTTGTCATTTGATATGTCGCAGGATCAAACAATATTAATTTGGAGTCATCTAGCAAAGTGTCTACATCTTTTGCAATTACAGTGAGAGCTATGAAAATAGGAATACATTAAAATGACCAGATTTTAATGCATTGTTTTGGAGACCAAGTGGACTTACAACATATGTCAGCTTTTTCTCTGAAATTGACTTAACTGAAGGAACCATCCGTATCCTAAAATTAAATATTCACATCCATTATTATTCTCGGACTAGGGACAATAATTTAAATTAATATCAAGATGCGTTTTTAAAAATCATCAATCTGCCATCTTAACTACATTATTTTCTACCTTCAGGCACTTGTTGTAGTTTTTATGAACATGATTCAAATAAATTGGCTCTTTTTCCTCGGTGGCTTCTTTAATTACTTTGTTATTATCCAAGGAACTGGTTTAATTTAAATGAACACAGTGTTCCTGCTACTACTACCCAGAGAAAACACAGACTCAGAACATGCTGTTTTGTAGTTACAGTGTATGCCTCTGCATGTGGATGCCAAAACTGGTCTGGTCTTACCCATTTACCTACCTTTGCGTGATCCGAAAGACTCCTACCAGCCCAGCATAGTCTCTTGTCCTGAACGCCTTCTTGTGAGTCTTTCCAGATAAAGAGCAAAGGTAATTAGGCAATTAGATTAAAGGACACTTTTACAGAACATTTATTTCAAACCTAGACTACACAGTTACTTCATATTTCCCAGGGCAATGTTCCCTTACCAAATATTTGTGTATTTTTAATCAAAGAAATGTGTGTAACAAATAAACACAAGAAATTAACGGCATTTGCCCTGTTATGTCCTCATATTCCTGTTACAGTAATACAGGTTAGTAATCCAGTTCTGTACATAGGTGTAAGATTCTTTCTCCCCCTCCTTTTGGTGTCTTTCCAACTAAAGTACATAATAAAGTACATAAGAGGGTGGTTTTTTTTAAAAAAATACAAGCAAACATTGGTACTTCATAAAATATTTAAAGACCTTACAAAAACGCAAAACTGTATTTCATTTCCTGAAACAGTTATAGTTTCAAACTCCATCTATTTCTTTTAAACCAAACCCATATGTGTTCGAGGCAGTTTTAATCTGTAGAAATACTTTATTTTTGGCTGGTCTGCATGAGTGAACGTTAAGTATGAAGCAACAAGTATGGCAAGTCAGGATATTGAGAAGAAATTGTTGTATCTCAAAGAGCAAATTGTTAAAATCTGAGCAATTTTGGTTTGTCTGTCTTTTTCTGTGATTAAATACGAGCTACACGACCATATTTTACAGCAATGGCCTTGGTAGCGAGCATATTTTGATTTTTCTGTGTGTTTTAATGGTAAGAAGTCTTCCCTGTGCTACAAAGCTGCCATTTTTTGTCCCTTCCCCCTACAGATGACATGTGCACTGCCATTTTTTAGAGCAGTGTTCACATATATGGTCAAATGGGGGCCAAATCATCACACAGATTACTTACTTTTGTTCTTCCTTTATCACTTTCTTAATACCAAAGGGAGCTCTGGGCAGCAAACTGCTGGAGACACGAGTGCTGGTTTCGGCAGGGAGCATCTCCCGGTCGCCGGTCTCACAGCGCGGACACCTTGGGAAGTCATTTGCAGGACACATGAAATGCAGCTTCTTGGTTTAATGGCATTTCACACCGTTCTTGTACAGACAGAAACAACTGCTCAAAACACAAGTCAGAAGAGAGCGGGGCCGGGCGACTCGCTGTACTTGGTCTGCGCTTGCGGTAGGCGACGACCCCGGTTGGCCCTGATGTATCTCCAACATTTGATCTAATTTCTGTTGCCGTTAGTCGATTAATATTGTCATCACGAAATCAGAAGGAGAGGCAAATACAAGAAAGAGTCTGTGATTATTTTCTTTTTTAATGTGATCTCTGCTGAGCATAAGGTTTATATTTGCTTAATTAGGGCTTCAGTATAAACATTTATGACCCCAAGGCCAACCTGATTTGTTTGAGAAAGGTAATAAATTATCTGCCAGAACGGTTTGATCTCTGTATAGAAGTCTTACTCCAGCTGGAGCCTGACTACGTCCCCAAGCTTCCCACCAGTTCATCTCACACGTCTTTTACTGGACCACAATTCCTCTTGCAGCAGCCTCAGACATGTCAGTAAGAAAAAATATAAAAAGCCTCGTCTTTCCCTTTCAGACGGATGCTCCGCTGCCCACCGCAGCGCTACGTCCTGAACAATCATTGCTTCTTGCGACTACCAGGAACGTGTCAGGATCTTGAAAGAAATAATTAGATGCCAACTTAGGATAATAGAGTATTTAAAAATCAATTAGCCTTAATGGGAATACTTCGCAAGTTTTCTCATGATTCTGCTGTTTGACATGATGTGTTGAAGTGTGTCTCACAGACAAGTAATAGCCCAGTATCTCACGGGAAAGTGAAGCCTCTGCTGAGATGTACTAAGAGTGCATTTTACTGATTCTGGAGTCCATTCATTTCTTGCCATACCAGCGTCAATGAACTTCCTAGCTGCTGTCAGCGTGTTTAGTGCACATGTCAAGCCAGCACTGTGCTGGCCCTGACATCAAACAAACTGGCGGCAATCAAGATATTACCTCGAGCTGGCAAGAAAGAAAAATAACAGGAGCCTATAAGGAGCAATAACTGAAACACTTTCTTTATCGACCACCCCAATTTTCCTGTAATCTTGTGGCCATAGAATAATTAATCTGCTACAGACGATGGTATGAAGAGTGTTGAGAAAGAAAAAATTATATCTTTTGCTTCACACTCCATGGAAATGTCATTTTAAAGCTGAGGGGTTTGGGGCACATTCTCCTTTCTCGTTTCCTGGGGTTTGCCTGGGAGCCAGTCTGGTCCAACTTTGCCCCCTTGCAGTAAGTGCATCCTTGAAAACCTCCAGAAGGCAGATTACAGACACAGCACTGCTGGTCTGCTCAGCAATTTGAACACTTTTTGGATTTGATTTTTTCCTCACTGCTTTCTCTCTGATGCCCTGATGTTATATGACAGGGTGGGTAACTGACTGATCGTTCAGTTCATATGTCCTTCTGAATACAACTATCACCGAATTACTTCAGATGGACTTGAGTGTAAGATTTACTTCTCTTCTAGTCTTCTCTGAGTACATAAAAAATGCACATTTTATTTTCCAACCTCTGGGGAAAGGAAAGAAACCAAAGATCCACAGAAATATGTCCTCTTCCCCTGTTCTCCTTTTGGTCCGTCCCTGAGATCTGAGTATGCGAGAGCTGGCAGGCTCAGGATCAGTCTCCTCCTTGCCTGGGGGCTACCTGAACCCATTTTTCCAGGGAACCACCAGCATCAACAAGCTACTGAATCCTCCTAGGCAGAATTTTGCTTAACCCTTCCTGTTGACGCTGTTCCAGCTGCTATAGATACCAGCGCCCTTCCCCACCCTGCCCCACAAAACAGAAGGACATTCAAGCCTGGCATTTGGGAAACAACGGGGAGATGAGATACCTGAGTTTCAGACCCCAGTCCCTTGTCCCCAGTAGCACAGTGCCAGCAGGGCAGATCAAGCAACCCTCACAGTCTGCAGCAGCCCTTCGCCTGATCCTTCTGGGAGAAGGGAAATCCAAAGTCCGGTGCTTTATGCAGCAATTGCCCTCCAATGTCTCAGGTATGTGCTTTAAACATTGGGTCATGGGTAGAAGGGATTAAGAAGAACCCCAGCCCTGCCTTCTCCCTGCTATTTTGTGACTGAAACACCTTTTCCTACTTACATACACACCAAAAAAAAAAGCAAATCCAAGGCAAACAAACAGCTATTGTTGTATTCCTGGCCAAATCAACTTCATGTTTTGTTGATGTTTTTTCTTAAAATGTTCTTTGTGTTGAACCACTTTGATATATTTTAAACATTTCAGAAATTAAACAGAATGGCTGTTCATATAGTAGACAAATATTTGTCTGTTATAGATACTAATAGCACAAAGATACTGCATGGGTAAGGGAATCGTAAAGATTTTTTTTAAAAAATACTTCATAAGCTAAGTAAACAAAAACACATATATAAATCAAAAATAGCATAAATCAAATTTTGTCTGTGGGGTGCCCTTTCAAGCATCAGAGCGTGGGAAGAGACCGCTGTGAAACATTAAAAAAAATAGCTCTATTTGCATCATTTCAGTGGCTCCAAACAAAACAGCCATCATTGCATGAGATGAATAAGGGATGCACTTTCCCCTGTCATTTTGCCTGGCACTTTCTGACATCAGCTCAAACTTTTAAGCAGCACTCAGCCAATCCTGCAGCATTACCATATCACTTTGACCATAAAATAAATAAATAAGCGAAGCCACACAGATGCAGCAGCATATCTACTTAAACGGATTGTTCAGAGATCTCTCCTTGAAGTTAGTTTCTCAGGCTTTTTAAATGGGTAGCCTTGAGCTCATATATCTCTTTAAGTACCAACACTATGAATTACCTTGAAGAACTTTAAAAAAAAAAAAAAAGAAGAAAAAAACCCTTTACTGTTGTACTATAAATGAAAAATGGAGTTCCTTCTGACTTCCACTGCCTGAGAACTGTGTCATCGTTTTCTTTTTCTTCTTCTAGTTTATAGGCTTAAGGAATAAGCATTTCCCAGGGTTTGGCTGACAAATATTTGTATACGAAAACACCTGCACGATTAAACACAACAACATGCTTATAACGTGTCCTTTACTCCGCTTAGCAATCAATTCTTTTGCAGATTTGCATAGTTATGATGACACAGTAGCAAGGAGCTCTAAGCGCTTGTTTCATCTGCCTCTGTTTTCAAGTGCTTATCATCAGAGTATATTTAAAAATATTGCTTTGAGCTGTGGGAGCTGCTGGCTAGGGCCCCGAGAAAAGACACAGAGACCATTGCTTCCCACGCCTCCTGGAATTAGATGGGAATGGGGGTTATGGCAGTACCGTGTACTCTTTTCCCAAAGCAACAGGTAGAAGCGGATAACTCAGTTGAAGCAGATGGACGAGATGCCTTCCTAGTTACCCCCATCACGTTGTGGGCTGTTTGGTGGGTTTGGTGGGTTTATATAGTGCTGCTGTTGCCAATAAAGGCAGCCTGCAGCAGAAAGGGGGTTCCTGTGTCCAATTCCCACTCCCTTGAACAAGGAGCCAATCCTCGTTCTCTTGTCTTTCCATCTCTCATTTACTGCAGATATAGTAATGGTGAAGGTTTAATTTTGAGTCATTACCATCTATTATATTAAAAAAGCAATGTTTGGAATCGGAGGTTGTTTATTTTTGTGCAGTGACTATCTTTAAACAAAGATTTAAACAAAGAAACATACCAGCCTGATTTTTATAATTCTTTGCAATAATTCATTGGAAAAAGAAAAAACAAAAGAGGATGGAATACGAAAAAAACCCACCAGGGCTGTATTTAGCATGAGAACATGTTCAAGTATGGAGGTATTTTCTGTTCTGTAGTTAACAAGGAGTTAATTTTGAGACTTTATTTCCTCCTTTTCCTTGCAAGCACAGTAAGACTATAGGAACTGCTGAGGAGACAAAGGATGGGAATACAGGGAGGGAAGGCATCCCACCGATGGTTTTGTTTGTTACTGTCTGGCTTCCTGTTCTAATTTGTTTTCATAGAGGTTTTCCCTTCATCAGCCCATTGCCTGCTTTGCTTCTGCTTTCGAGCCATTCCAGGTCCGAGAGTAGCTGTGCTAGCCTGGAACGCCGCTGCATCACTGGGCAGAGCCAGCGGTGACCCTGTGGGATACTGAGAGACTGCAATATTCCCCGGGGTGCTTTGATCGAGATTAGGCTTGGGAGGTACTGAAGGAGACTGCCTTTTCCCCTCTGATCTTGCCATGTGGAAGCTCAGAGGAGGAGGGGGACCGTTTCACCTTCAGTGTGGGATCTGGCATCGAATCAGCTTGTGGGGATGGGATGCAGAACAGGAACAGAATAAATTCATCTGAAAGGAGCTCTTGTGCCCAGACAACAGTCCTACAGGCAGGCAAGTGAAGCTGTGCATTTATATGCAGTGTGGAGGGTTGGCGAGGCTGCTCTCTGGGCTCCAAGCGCTCTCTTGGTTAGACTTCAACATGACAGACAGCCATCAGGTGCAGACACAGATGGGAGATGTAGGAATTCTTCCTAGAGAGGACTGAAATAGCTCCTGACATTCAGAGAGCTGCACTGGAGATGGACACTTCACAGAGACGGGGGTAAAAACCACTGTGGCTCAACGTGAGGGGGTGGGGAACGTGGAAAAAACTCTGTTTCCTTGAGAAAAAGATCATAGCATCTCTTGAAAAGAGGTGTTTTCTCCAGGCTGGGAGCCCCCAAAGCTGCTTAGCCAGACTCCTCTGCTGCCATGGAGCAGCTGAGGCAGCTGGAAATTTGGTACTCTTTTTCCACGTCCAAATTCGGGCGGCCCTCGTTGGTCCTGTCAGGGCACCCCAGGTACTGCTACCTACCAGCCATGGAGGAGCCACTTCACTACTCCTTGGAACACAGGAGCACATCACACATCTTCCCCTAAACTATGCCTGAATCAGTTATCAAAGTGGATGTTCAGGGTTGACCTTATTACAGTATTGCAGGCTCGAGTACCAGCGTGGTAGTCGGTACAAGTGGATTAGGAATCCTCTTCCCATTAGATCATCCCAATTTATTTGCAGTGTGGGTTTTTCTTCTCCTGCACACAAAGCTTTGCAGCTCCAGGTATTGGACTGCCACTGCTTTTGTGCTCTTGGTTTGCTTTGTGTGCCCATGGGAGGAAAGAGGAAGCACAGTAATCTTAGGTGGAGTAGGGATGCTCCAGATAGGGGCTTGTTAAAAATAATCACTACTGCTTGCAGGCTGGTGAGAAAAATGGCACCCAGTGGTACACTTTTCCAAAAAAAAAAAAAAAAAAAAAAAAAAAGGAAGAACACAGAAAATTAGCAGCCAGGAATGAAAGACAGGGAAAATCCCCCCCAAATCCCCCATTGTCTTACTTGCACAAGTCTGGTATCGCTTAATCAGTGCTTCAGCAGCTACGCTGTGAAGGAACGACACACACTTCAAACCTGTGGTGACTCACGAGCCGCACAGCACATACCAGCGGGAGCAGCCATGGGATTTCACATATAGGATGCTCTTTCATTCAGGCAGGTTTCAGCAAACTCTAACTCAGAGTGTCTCACAAACCCTCAATCAGAGAAATTCTTTGTCCAGCTTCAAATATATTCAGTCCTGGGCTGGAATGAAGAAAATGTTTAACAGTGTTCATCCAGAAACACTACGAAGAAGGAGTCTAATGAAAATACAGTGGGATTTTCACATAAATAGAGTGAAAAAACTTAGAATGAACATCAGACCAAGGTGCAAACCAGTAGCACCTGCATTTTTACTATGCCCCTCCCCCCCCAATTGCCAGTTTTACACTTATCCTTGCTTGCACTTCTGAGGAAGATTATTGAAACGAACCTTGGATGTTATATTCTGAAATGGGTATAACACAATGCCTCAACCTGCGAGCTTTTTTTCCACCCCCAGCCCCAACCCCAACGGACTTGTCAGCAGTTTCTATCATTAGCAACATAATCCCTCCTCTCTCCCGCTCTCTCTTTTTATGTTTTCCCAGGGCTGCACCAATAATGAATAATTTACCAGTGTGGAGAAAGAAAAGTGTCACTACTGGAGTCTCAAGGCTCATCACTCACAAACCTGTCACATGGTCAAGAGTCATCAGTGCCATTATTTGTGTGAAGAGAAATTAGCACTAATCTACTGCTGAGTCTCTTGCTCCAGCCACTGTAAATGGTGCCAGATCCTTAACAGAGCAGATTGTCTGTGCCACTGCAAATTGCTTATCTCAGTAAAGTTAAAAAAAAAAAAAAAAGAAAAAAAGAGTCATCTTCGCACTCACTTCGCCGAGGACATCCCACATGTGTTAAGAATTAGAGGAGAGGCGCTGTAATGCAAAGGGCTGTTACCTTTCCCACACTGGAGAAAGGCTAAAGATTTGCCTCGCTGCTATTAATAAAGAGCCATTGAATCCATCAAGGGGATTTCAAGCAGGACTTTCAAAGGCATACTTTTTTTTTTTTTGCAAAAGGGAAATATGGCTTTCCATGTGACAGAATAAGCAAGTGAATGCTAAGATTTGAATTTTAGGAAGGAAAGGAAACTGAACTATGAAACATAAACAAGGCACAAAGTAGAACAAAATGGTGTCTTGAGTAAATAATCAGGGCAACAATGAGAACTATTGTACTGCGAGGGGCTTCCGCCTATGAAAGAAAGGAAGAGATGGGTAATGCGCCTGGTTTGTTCCAGCAGTCATTTCCATCCATCGATCCGGGGATTTTAAAACTGCTACCATCAGCAGGTTTTTGGAACACTCCCTAAACGAAATCCACAGCGAAAGCAAAGCTGCCATCGGCCCGGCTCATCCTCGCAGCAGAAGAAGTGACAGCTGGAGCTCGGAGGCAGAAAATCCCGCAGTCCCTCCTCGAGGCCTCAGTGGATCCCATCAAAGGGCGAGGTTTGCTCTCCACCCAGGACCAGCCCCCACATCTGGTGGAGTCCAAGCAGAGCTCCTGGCAGGAAAAAAAATAAGTAGTTTCCATCTCTACAGATTTGAAATGGATTCCTTTTCTCTCTCTCCTTCCCTTTGTTCAAAATAATTTTCCAATTTTAATTGCTAGCAAAATTAGCCTGTCTGAATAGGGGAGTCACGAGTGAAAAATGTAATCCTTTCAAGCATGAGAGATGCTGGCCTAAAATCAGAAACATGCCGTTATAAAAAAAAAAAAAAAATTTGGAAGAAGGAACTTTTTTATTTTGATCAGAAAAGCACTTAATTTGTTTTAACGTCTTGCCTTTTCTCACTCTGAGAGGATCTACAGGGAGACGGGTCTCCAGCCTGGCTCTGTGCCTGGCAGACAGCCTTTAGGACTGCCCTCACACTTCTCCTTGGCAGCTCCGCTCCGCCAAAGCACACTCTGGGGGCACCCCCCAGCTACGGCAGCCAGCATAATCCCCAAAGTGGGAAGCTACATGAGAAACATAACACAGCCTTGGGCTGTATTATGGTTTGCACCTAAGATCCTCCAAGGGCACTACACATCCTTCCCACCACAGATTCACCTCCTCTCAGCCCTTGAAGACCACTCTGTCTCCATTTGAATCTGCAAGGAGACTGTGTTTGCTCTTGAGGAAAACAAGACTAGGTGGTGTGGCTTGGAGAAGGTCCACCGGTCACAGCAAGAGGAGGACCAGCATGTAGAAGGGCTCCTTAGTGCTGGCATCAGGAGAGACCCCAGAGGTATCCAGCTTTTATGGAAATACCTGCATCTAAACACCCATGCAAAACCTCAAAGAGCTTCACAGATAGACAAATGAGTCTGTGTTTTAAAGTCCAAAGATCTTTGGGCTTTTAGTTTCTTTTCACGATTTATCTTTTTTTTTTTTTTAATTAAAAAAAAAAAGGCAGAATTTCACACAAGTCTCCTGTCACTTGTGCAAACTAATGATGTTGTCCTAAAGCTGGACTCCTGACTGAATTGCCCAAGTCCCAAGTCACTTTCCAACACTTATCCTCTCCACTATCCCTCTTGTCTTGATTTTTATGGTATTGCCACCTAAGAGCGGGAAGTGGATATTAAAAAAAAAAAAACAGCACGTGAGTGGCCGAAAAGACATTGATACTCCTTCCTTCTAAGCTCTTTCTGCTGCTCAGTGTCATCTATTCCACTACAGTTTCAGTGTAGTTGTGTGTCCCAAATCAACACACACCACAGCCAAAGAATCTCCACCTCGCTGCACTCGCTGCATCCCCAGGGCCCAAGGCTGACTCCCTTCCCCAAGGCCAAGGTTTCCATTACTCATCACTTCCTTGCCAAGAGAAATGACCTACTTTCCGGAAAAATAAGGCATTGCAAATGCATTCTGGGACTGCGGGACCAAGAATCAGGGGAGGAGACTGACCGCCAGTGAAGTCCAGTTACGGATGGGAAGGATGAGAGCTATGAAAGAGCAGCTTGACCGAAGAGACGTCTCCCGGCGGTGCTGGGGATCAGCTCACCGTATCCTGCCTCTGCTCCTCTTCATCTATGCACAGCAAATCGCTGTTGCTGTTCCAGCTCGATAGAGCAAAGAGATAGAAACCTCGTTCAAGTGTTTGAAGGGACTCTTCAGAAAGAAAGTGACTGTGGCTGAAGGCTTGAGATAGACCATATTCAGACTTGGATTTTACTGTTATGTTGCTCAGGACCCCCTGATGCTTTCTAGCTCCCTGAGCACATCTGTTGCTGGAAACATAACAGTGTTTACCTTGTTAAAAGCAACTTGTGACACAAAGCAGCAAGGAGGAGCAGAGCGGCTGTGGAGGCTCCTGGGAGAGATTTCCACCATGCGCTGCTCCCTGCAGCTTGCAAGGTGAAGGAGAGGGCACCCTCGCCCCCATGTCTGGACTCGCTACAAAGGCAACCTTGGCAAACCATGGCCTCTCGATTAACCACAGGAGAATTGGTCTCCACCTTCCATGGGGAGGGTGAGAAACTAAGCTGTGCAAGCGCCTTACATCACTCCGTTGGCAAACAAGGGCTTTCTTCATCTGGCAAGGCAGTATGTTGAACCCATGAAACCTGCCCATTGCAGAAGATCTCTAGGCTGATCTTGGCTTTCTCTGTGATTTTCTAGTGTCTCCGTTCCCACAATGGTATCATCTGGCTAGATGGTGGTACCCATAATGTTACCTGACTAGATGAGGACCTCATAGATAACAGAGTAACAGGCAGGCACCCACAAAAGGCATTTTGGTTTTCTGCAGCTGCATCTGTTCTGCCCAGCATTTCAATCTTTTTAGTCACATTTGTTTTGCCTTCAAGAAAGTAGTTTATTATAACCTTTGCTCAGACCAACTGGAACCAGCCTGAAACATGAAAACTATAACATATCATATCTGATGATGTCAGTTCTCACTTCTCTGTAAGCCTCCCCTGACTGAGTCATAGCCGGGGGGGTTCAAAGTGAATACTTAATAGCATTAACTTAAAGATATACTGCCAGTGGGCTAATTTATCAGTAATTCAGAGTGGAGTGAATTTTCCTGACTTGTTGGTGCTGCTTTGTCTGTCTCCCAGTAAAAGTGAAGCAGGATGCCCTTCCTGTAGCTCAGAGCAGTAACAAGCTTGAGATTATTTTCATTTACAAACACAGCTGCAACATTCGCTTTAGTTATTTGTTAGTACAAGCTTTACACCCTTGCACAGTGTCAGGTATCAAACCTTTAAATTTGGAATTTAAAAATACATAGGAAGACTCTGGCCATGTATAACCTGTTCATGACAAACTGGCCTCTGTCAGACGTGCATCCCAAAGCCTTGTTCAGCAATTGTAGATGCTCCAAAGTGACCCTAAAACAAATCAGAATATTAATCTGCCTCAGAACAGTGAAACTCAGGTCACACACTGCATGTATGACCTCCTGAAAAAAAGCTCTTGGGCTGATAAACATAAAGTCCATTAGGATCTCCTGAACAGATGTCAGACACACACTGAAAGTTCTGAACGCGTTGCTCTCTTGCACCAATACACGTCATTAATGGCTGAATATCACATGTATTGATCTATCAGTGTTTCAAAACACAGTCCGCTTCTTAGACTGGCTGCTCCCAAAAGCAGAAAGCACTTCCTAAGCAGGTGATGTTCATTCCTGTCTCTGCAGCACTGTTGACTCAGAACACCTCGCGATAAATTTCCTGCACTGCCCTGCCTCTGAGCAGAGGGGTGTCAGTAGACATCTGCAAAAACAGCTCCTGCTGTAAGTAAGTCCACTGTGAAATTTGTTGCACCATTCACGAGTGGCCAATATCTTTCACTCAGTTAATGAGCTTCTCCGTAAAAAAATTCTGCTTCACCCCGAAGAACCCTCTGATTGATGCAGTCTGCAGCATTTGTCTTTTGTCAACTCATGCTTGCCTCATGATGCTGCGATAAATCACAAATGCTATGATGCACTAGTTGGTTTCACTGCAGACTGAACCCATTGCAAATATAGATTTAAGCAGTTGCTTTGAAACTTAACCTTTTTTTTTTTTTTTCCAGCTTTCTTTACAGAGGCATGTTTTACAACAACCGGCGTCTGCTTTCTCTCACACTTTATTATTATCAATTAGCAGGGTCAAAGAGCTCCCCTTAGGAAGGTTTAAACCAACACTTTTCCCCTTTGGTTTTAATGCCCTACACCAGTTTCTGTGCCATCTACTGTGTAGCAGTCTACCTCCCACTTGCCTTTGTGATCCTAAATATCTATGCCCTGATTCATGGCTGGGGCACGCAGTGGCAGCCAGATCACAGCACTTCCATGCAGACCTTTTTATAAAAGCACAACAGTATCCGTTAAAAGAAATGAAATCTCTCGCTTGAGGAAAAACAAAACCACACACGCACGCACAAAAAACCTGCAGCAGCCTTCTATTATAGTCTGCAGCTAAATCTGAAGCTGTATGGACCCCAAGCCAAAACATAACCACAGTTTAGGGAAAGTGGCATAATATGTAACTACAAGGTTACACCACAATAACAGACCTACAGAGCCAGCCAAAAGGTGAGTTTATTTGTCTTTGTTGGCAGTGAGAATTTTGTGTGGGTTTCTTTGGCTGAAATTTCTTATTTCCTTTAAAAAGGAGAAATGTAACATTCCCCTTTCCCCATCAATCTCCACCAAAACGCCAGCGGCTGGATCCCTGCGTGCTCCGTCAGCTGAGGTTAGCTCCGTAATGCAGATCTCTTTTCTCTGAGCTATCTGAGAAGCTGCAATGGGTTATTATCTGTGTCATACAACCTCTGGGGTGGCAGAAGATGCCCCTTTTTTCTCCGCTGACAGATTGATGAGCTAAATAATAATTGAAGGAACCAGGTACCCAATTCGGTCAAAACATCTCAGGTGATTGTTTCTTATTCAGAAGAAAACTATACATAATCAAGTAAAAGTGTTTGAGGGTTCGAGGTCTAAAAAGAGATATCAGAGGCAATATTAAGTAAGTGATGTTAATGCAAGGATGACCTTCTAGCTATTGTAAGCTTAGAGTTTAACAGCTGAAGAAAAGCTCAGTAAGGAAAACAAATATCGCTGGCTTTGCTAAAATCAAAAGGTGAAAATAATTCCAAATCAAAGTGAAATTGGCTGTCTGAACTTCACAGAATAAATAAGAGAATACAAAAACTAATTCATTCCACAGGTGAGAGAAAATATCTGACAGTTTTAAATTCTTTCATTTTGAAGACTTTACTGTTTTAAAGCTTATGAACTAACACATGAGACAGTGTTATGCTAGAAATTTAGTGAGTGTTCTTCCACTTAAATGAACAGAAGAAGAATTTAAAAACATTAAATGATATTTCTTGAGAATTATATGTAATATTCCCAGTGCAAGTTTAAACAGAAGTCAAGGTGCCCTGCTCTCGGCATCCCATAGTCTTTGATTTGTGATGCAGTTTTTAGGTAATTTAGCACCCAGAAATGGTTTAAAAGAAAGACAGAGAAACTGCTGGTATGTGTACCAATTTGTATTCTCTGTCTCAGACCTCGTAACTTGTTCCTGTTCCTGTGTGACAAGCACCGATGGGAATGCTTGTGACACAGTTTTAAACTATACTGAAACAAAACCTTCGACAGTATTTTTCTCCCAACTATAAAAGTCATTTATATACAACACCATTCACTTTCCCTATTAAATATATTTTGATGTTCTAGGAACAAAAAAAACCAAGGGACCATTCTAGTGCTCTTAGGGATGCAGCTACTTCTAAATGAAAAAATTTATGTTGAAAACACCTGCTTAAGGTGAGGAGCAAACTTTAAAGAATCCAACTCACAGTTTTAATACAGTGCTCCTGCTTCAGTTCAAGCAGAGGACACTTCTGGTCTCTCTCCTGAACTCAGCTTTGCGATGGTTTCAGAGAAGCTCAGAGACTCACAGGGAGCACAGTGTGAGCTTTACCCTTGGGATTTCTTTGACGGTCCCAGTGACACATCGAAAGAAGTGAGCCAAATTAATTTAAACACAAAATGAAGGAAACATGAGGCGGTGTTTGCTGAATGCTTGTTGTACTGGATCCTCTTTGGATCATGTGGTGCCCCCACCCCAATGCATCTGGGCAGGTGCTGTGGGAGTGCGTTACAGACCCTGCTCTGAACAGAACTCCTGCCCGCTGTTTGAAATTTGATTTTAGCACTAATCCTCTATGAGTCTCCTCTTGCCTCCTCTTTGCTGTGTGTAAGACTCCCTACCCTTAAAGGCAGCACAGTTTTCCACACACAGGATTTTCTGTTCGGATGTAACTCTCTTCACAACTGGGGAGCACCAAAGTAGAAAGCAGTTCCTTTTCCCCCACGTGTATGCAGGGGCTAAGGGGCCATGACTCCCCGTTTTAATCCAGCTGTTTCTGTATCGATGACAGGAGCACCCTCCTGTCTGACTTTTTCTGAACTCTTGTTCCTTTCTCAGATGGGTTAATGGGGTGGGATCCACTGGCATTCAGGTGGAAGCTCTGCAGTCCCAACTACACCATGTCAAACTACACACGCTGCACTTATCCATGTTAATGGTGGTAACAGCCTACTTGTTCCCTCGTTTTGTCCTTCTTCTGTAGGTCCACACCTTACCCCTAAGGAGTAAATAACCTCCACTGAACTTGTCTCATAGGCTACAGAGTCCAATCAAAGCCGGAGGGTCACCCTGGCTCACCTCCCTCTGCTTCCCCTGGATGTAGGAGTAACATCCAGTTACTCCTACTCTGACTTCAATATTTCACCTGTGATTACAGTAGAGAACCCGTTTGCTCAGATGTTGTCCTGAACAGTGGTAATGACTGAAAAGATATCAAGACATGGAAAATGCACAATTTTCAGTTTATTCCAGTGAGAATTTTTACCTTACTGTTTTTTTCTTCTTGCTGCTTAGAGATCCCAGATTCCTTCCTGAAGAGCCCCCTAGCACCCAATATTTTCTCAGCCTGAAGGTGAATCTAGAGCACCCATGTGAACTTTCAGTTTCTTTCTCAACAGAAAAATTAGATCTGTGGAAGCTTGCAAATGCAAAGTATTTTCTCTCTATCTTGGGAAATATGTGTATAAATACACACACACACACACACACACACAAACGTATTTCATTCTCGTTTGGACCTTTCAACACCTTTTTGCAAACATAGGCACATGTCCATCATAAAGTCAGCGCTGTAGCTACCTCCTACTTCGTGATTTGGTGATTACATTAGCCATTTTGCAACAGCTTGGGATTTGGAGCTCGCTTTGAACTGTTTATCCCTAAGACCGCTGCTACTTTTGGAGCCATCACTTGCCAGATCTGCTGCTGTGAAAGTCTGCCACCAGTCTTATTCCCCGTTCATCTCTCTGCATTTGTCTGTATTGAAATGCATTTTCTTTGGCTTGACCAATTTGCCAAGCTGCATGTATCACTCTGTCTGACTTTCTTGCCCCTATTAGTGTTTATTTTTCTGTCTACTTTTCTATTATCTGGAAAGGTTGCCAGCAGTCACTTCATGAGGATAAAATGAGCACTGAGCTTCAAATAAATATACCTACAGATTAGAAGCAATTTTATATATGCTTGCATTCATTTGGTATTTACTCCCAGATTATTTATGAATGATTTAAACAGCACAGGATGACTCAAAATGACCCGTAACATGACAACTTCTCTGTATACGACTTCTCAAGACCTCTGAGACCTTTGCAATTGCTCTCTCACAGGGCTCATTTTTCAATTAAAACACTACTTAATATTGAGACAAAATCTCTGTAAAATTTCTGTGTATTGTCAATTAAACTCACAGCCTCAAAGAATGAGAGCTGCAGGGATGAACAGCAGTGGTTCTGAGCACAGACCTGCTGGCCATAAAAACACGTTGGTGGTGCCTAGTAATTGCTATCCTGTAATACCACTGGTATAAATCTTGTATCAGGTTTTACATTCTGGTGCTCTGGGTTGTTGACAAGGATGTTAGAATGACACCAGCTACTTAAAAATTATTCCTCAGTGTCCTTAGCCTCGCTAAACAGAAATTATCCCTGTCCTGGCTCCCTTAAAAAATTTGTAGACTTCAGAACCTTTCATCTACAGTATTTCCTCCTTTTCTGCTTATTAAATGTTGGGGGTTTTTTACAGCCTTTAATTCTTGCTTTCCTTTCATCAGAGCCAGATGGACTTTATGCAAAGTTGTCATCTTTCTTGACTGGAAAATGGCAAACTTTCTGTTCCTCTGACAAGCTCCTCTGAAAAAACTCTCAGTTTTCGTATCGATCTTTCTCCGCAGTCAGTTTCACATGATGTTATCTTTAACTTTGGGAAATCAGCCTTTTGGAAGTGTCATATATATTACTGGTTGAGATTGTTGTCCATTTTACTGTATTAAACCTACCAAGGAGGTGAAATCTGGTACATCAGTAACCCTTGGTTGTAGTTCAGCAGTTCATTTTATTCATACAGAAATTCAGAACTGAGTGCTCCTATTGGCTAAAAAAAAAAACCCAAACCAACCTTTTTGTGCCAATCTGTATTTTGTGAGATCTCCAACATGTACATGCTAACTGAATGTCTCTTTCCGCAAGTCGAACACTAAGATGTGGAATGTCCTAGTTGTGAATCTGGGTTGTGTGATGGATTCCAGACAACACCTTCTTCGAGCTTTGCTATTTAAAGCATCAGTCGATGCCTGCTCAGTTTCCTGTGGTTCCCAGCCAAGGTAGCTGGACAGCTAGAGCCAGGGGAAGGAGGAGAAGCCAAAAGTGCAGCATCCAACCTGAGCAGCTCAGCCAGGAGCAAAGGTGAAAAGGACCTCCCCAGAAGGCAGCCAGGAACTTCTGGCAATGCTGACGTTTTGAGTTTTGCTTTGCAAAACTCTCCAGTGTTCCCCAGGTACCTGACTTTCCACTACTTTGCCATTTGTAAATAGAGATTTTAACATCACTTCCAAGCCACTCAGCCCAGAGACTTCAATAATGACAATAATGTGCAATTTTGTCTCATCCATCAGCATTTGATTATTTTCCTCCTAACCTGATTTCCTACCTTTGGCCTCTAAATAACTAAGAAATGCCTCTATTCGTGTTTTTTAGCACACTAGTTCAGTCTATTCACAACAGATTGAGTTGGAATTCACGGCACTCATCTCCCCTTACGTCTCTGGTTTAACTCACCACTGCTTGCTGCACCCATTTCCATGCAGGAGAGGGAGAGACCCCCAAGTCCCACAGCTCAAGCCCATACTAGTTGGGTCAAATTTTAATGTGAGGCAGCCAGGCGATACTACAAAAAGCCAGGACCTCCAGATCCCTGCTACCTACACCTTCACCAGCTCATCCTTGGCTGTCGCTTAACCAAGCTCTCCTCCCGTGACTGGTGCCTTTCTGTGTGACCTTTCACCTTGCCGTTGAGGACCACCGCCACCAGGACAAGCTTTCCAGAGGACCCACCATTGCACTAACCACTGCAGCCTCACCACCCTCCCACCTCGGCTGAGCAGCTGAACCAGAGCCAGAGCCTCGCAAACTGTACGGATGTCTGTGCCAGTGGCTTGACTTTGGCCATGGCGAGAAGTAAGTTCCTTCCTTCAGGCCATGCAGGTGCCACCACTGCAGAGGAGGATCCTTAGTGCACTTTTAGAAGAGTTTTAATGACCCCATTCAGGCCTTTGAGATGCACAGATATTAACTACACCCAGACTTTTAAACCATATGAACAATAACAATTCCCCTTTTGGTGGGGTTTTATTTATATAGGTATTTCTAATATCTCCAACAACTTATGCTCTAACTGTACACAAACTTTTCCAGGAACAGCAGAGTAGACCGAGACTGAATTTCTGATGTAATAAACAAAAAATGCAAACATTTCAGGCCTTTTTTTAAACGCCATAAAAGAAGAAAGAAGGGCAACAAGCCCATTTCCTCACCTTTTGCAGATGCCCTTTAAGAAAACATGGCTTAGTCAGGCAACTGAACAAACACACTATGAATATTGTTTCTTTCAGAGCAGAACCTCTAATGAAAGTGAGAGGGAGGACTTCAGCTCATCCTATGTAGCGGGCAAAAATGAAATAAAAACACCCTCAGCAAAGTCATCCCTTGGTGTTCTCCCACCACTGCTGTCTTCTGTAGTCGTCCCTGGGGCTACACCAGGCACCTATACTGCTATTTATCGCTTACTGTCGGGGTGTGAGGAGAATGGGTGGCTTTTACTAGAGAAAATAATTTATTTAGCATATATGTAGTAGAAATGCATCCAAATGGGATAGAAATAAAGTCAACCATAACCACAGCTTTCAGAATGCTAAGAGGTATGGGTATTTTTGGTGGGAAAAAAAAAAATACATCTTCTTTGTGCCCAGCTGTTTATCAGAAAAGGACTTTTTAATTTATTTTATTTCTGGAACTAGGAGAATGTTTCCAAGTGCTCCCGTTTAATTAGCTCACCTGAGAGAAGTACGCAGCAGTTACAAAAATGCCCCAATGATGCCCACGCTATTCTCCCCCTTCTTTGATGAATATTATTTAATTTCCCGCGTCTCCAATCTGATGTTCTCACTCTCTTCCTCTGAAACACCTGTGCTTGTGGGCTAAGAAAAGGATCCCTGTTCAGCGCTGTCACAAAAGCAAAGAACATCTGGGCTTATACGTCCCTGCTACCTTCTGGCAAATGTTGTTCCACACATGCCCGATTCACACTTTTGTCTTCCCAGCCTGCTGGGGGGGCTCTGGGAGCTTTTCGCTGTCTTGCTCAGGGAAAACAGGGACAGCGTGTTTGTCCGGAGGCACTGGAGGGGCGATTTTTAGTGGCTGATAACTAGACCGGTTTTCCTGAGAAGAGTGGTTCGGATTCATCCCTGGTATAACTGTGCTGACTCTAACAGCTTTTTACCAGGGATGAATTTGGCCCCATGTTGTTAGATGTGTGCATATTAGACAGAGAGTCATTTGCTACAAGGGAAACAGTCAACATCTTATTTGCATCCGTGCATATCAACAATGCAATTAGGGCAAACTTCTTTGAGAATTGGATTCAGATGGTAATTAAAGAATTGTGTTATGAATTTTAATTTGGCATTAGTGAAGTAAATTATTCCGTATTGCTCTATTCTCACAGTTTGGGCAGAATACATTATGCTTTGCTTACTGAGACCTTTGAATTAAAAAAAAAAAAAAAAAGCTCCTAGTCCCTGTGTCCTTAGAATCTAATTGTGTGGAAGAAAATGAGTTACATAAAACATTTGCCAGGGATTCAAAGTCAAACAGCAGCGAACAACATTCCTTTGATTCCTTCCCACAATTTAGGGACTAAGTTGGAAGGGTTGGGGAGGAAACTCTTCTAAGCAGCAAAAATTTTTAAGATCTAATAAAAAAAAAAAAAAAGAAAGCACATAAAAATAGCTATTTTGAAAGGACAGGTGAGACAGAGACATTTTAAAAAATAATCAATGTCACCATCTATATCACTGATAATATATGGCTAGCAGGTATGACCTTAGAAATTCTGGGTGAACTTACAAAATCATATTGGACCCCTGACATACATATAAGAGTGCATACATATGTGCACTCTTGTGCACATGCATACATGTAGATATATATATGTTTGTGTGTGTGCATTTGTGTCTGTAGTTTTGAAGGTCTGACCTCCTAAGTATCACAAACCCAAAGTTTTAGCTACTAACTTTTTGCACTGCTGCTGTGTTCAGTAACAAGGTGCTGTTCTTCACGTCCCAAACTCTATGTTAGTAGTTGGCAGAGGGTTTTAAAGGAAGACTGGTAGGGACGAGGACAATGACAATTGTGACACACTTATTTGTTGAATGGAAGAAATCTAGGTACGCGCCTGTGGAAGGAAAGGAAGCGTTGTCTTTAGTAGTTGTCAGAGCAGTATTTAATGGAGTCACTGACAGTGAACCTCCTCATGCAAGATGCTCTGCATGTTTGCAGTAAAAGGCAGTCGTCGCTCGCAGACTTTGCCCTCCAAGTAGACAAAACACAGGGCACAGCATGGGAGGGGAAGGATGTTATTCCTCCCATATTATACGGCACATGAATCTCCATTCTTCAACAGCGCCTCCCTTTGATCCAGGCCTCTGGGCTCCTGCATCAGCGATGCCCAGGCACTCCCAGGGCTCAGCCCAGCTAAAAGGTCTAGAAAAGGGAAGAGAGAAAACAACTTTTGTTCAACCCTCCCCTCCAAAAAACAAGTGAACAGTCAAACTCCCTCTGAGACCTGGCTCCTGTTCCCAGCCACGGCGCTGCTCCCCAGCGGGATGCCCCGAGAGGGTTTGCACTACGGGGTTGGTGAGGCGGCATCCCCCTCTCGCTCTCCGACATTTACCACCTTTCAGCAGTGTCTTCATCCTTCCTGACAGATGTTTGCCTAACCTACTCTTGAGGACTTCTGGTGATAGAGATGCCACATTTCCTCTAGGCAGTCCATCCCAATATTCCAGGGCCTTACTGTTAAAGTTGTTCTTTCTTCATACTAAACTGGCATCTTTCTTGCAGCAATTTAAGTCAATCAGGCCTTGTTCTTTGACTAGTGAGAAACATCTTCAGGTCCACTTCAAGTCAATGAAGCCGTGCCAGTTCCTACCAGCTAAATGTAGAAAACCAGAAAGTATTTGAGTTTTTTGTTACACAGGAGAAGTAGAAGTAATTTTGTGTCTTGGGTTTCTTAACAGAAAAAAATAGCAGCTAAAATTTCAGGGCATCAAACTGCCATACAAAGGGCCATACTTTCAGTATTTCTCATTTAGACAGCTGAAGAGCCAAACGTTTCACAAGGACTAGGCAGTCTCATGAGAAGGAATTTCTCCATTATTTTCCTTGCAGATTAAAATGTTTAAGACTTAAATAATCTTTGGATGAGGTCCTGACCTCATGTTTGTATAAATACGGACTTGTTCAGCTGGAGTCTATAGAGCTATATAAAAATAACACCAGTGTAAGAGAGGATCCAGCCCAGAATCTGTCAGCATATTCTCAGCCCCATGATATTGCCCAGCACCAGCACCATACTGGCTGGCCCCGTAGGCTTCCAAGTGTCCTGACAGAGGTATTTGCAACTGCTGTTGGAGTGCTCAGATATGTGCTACAGTATGAAACAGATGGTAGCTCCATGTAAAATAATATATCCAAAGGTACCCACTGTAATAACCCTCCCGGTATTTGTGTCTTTGAGGTAAGTTTACTACAGATGTTAGCCAGAGGACATACTAAGCTTATTCAGCGGATGTCTTTAGGGAAGGTAGATACTTCACTCCTTCGGAAATAAAAAATATATTACATTTTCTTTTTTTTTTCCTTCGTGAGATTAGTGTTTATCCTCAGATGTTATGTGTCAGTTCACCGTGCTCTGTGGATGCAGGTGCGGGTTTTCCCTAATTTTCCAGTGGGGCGCTGGGAAGGCAGCGGGTGCGACACCCTCCTGCTGCGGGTGCCACGGCGGGAGGGCAGAGCCCATAAGGGACAACATCCTTTGTCAGCAGCACAGTGCAATAAAAATGACAGCAGTGGCAGTCAGTATCCAGCATGCCCAGCTGCCCAGTCCTAAACGCTACACAGCATTAAAAAGTAACAACAACAAGAACAACAACAACCCTATGCTGTCCCTCCTCATTAACTTTTTAAAGCTTCTGCTCACTTTGTGGAATCACCATTCTATCGCGTGGTCAATAATGTATGAAATGAAAAACTCCTGTCCACCCTGAGATGAAAAAAGCAGAGAGAGGTTTACAGTAACTGCTCAGTACTATTTTTGGTAGTCCAGAATTCAAACGCAATAAAAAGAAAAAAAAACAAAGAAAATTAAATTAAAAGAAAAAAGCGATCAAACATTTTAAAGACAGTTGCACTGAGAGAGATATTGTATTTTCTCTTTCTTAATTTCTTTTACTCTTTGTCACCTGCTCACAAAAGAGCCACAGGCTAGAGAGAAAGCAATGCCCCTTTTTTCCCTTATTTTTAAATTAATTTATTGCTCATGGAAGACGCTTGTCTCTGCTAGCCCCCAAGACCCAGAATTAGGAGTAAATGCACATCTTCAATCCATCCTCCCATCACTAGCAATCTCCTTGACCTATTGACCATCTCACTGTTAGGCTCAGCTGAAGCATCTGTCCAGAGGCAGAACACGGCAGGATTTTTCTGACCGCGTTCAGCACTCCAGGGCTGGAGAGATACTTTGCCCTCCACAATTAACACATTCATATAGAGAACGGAGAAGGATGAAGAAATATATTCCTAGCCCTTACTTCCAAGGATTAGAAAGTGCCTAGGGTTTGGCAGAACGGGCTAACTGAAAGAGGGCAAGTGGCATCTTCAGAAGTAGATTTACAAAAATAACGTTCTTTGCCATCACGGCATGCTGCCTGTCTCCAGCGTGACTCTTCCTGCTGCCACTGCTGCTGAATTGTCTTACAGAGGGAACAGCACTGACAGACCCACGTACACAGCATCTGCAAAATCTAAGTTGGATACGATCGTCCCAGGGAAGCTTCCTGAAGCACCACCCAACCCACCCCTCTTCCCGCTAAGGTGGCCTCCTTCATCGCTGGGGCTGCTGCCCCAGCCAGCTCCAGCTCTAGCACGCCAGTTGCAAAATTCAGTGTGGAATAACAGCGGCGAACGGCTTTTTCACTTTATAACAACTCACAGCAAATTGGTGTAATCTGCATTTCCAGCTACGGGAGTTTTTGAGCAGAATTAATTGCAAATGACTTCTAGCCTGGTTATAATCTGAAATACCGTTTCGTTTTGGCAGTAGAAAGGAACGGCACTTTCTGCATAAAGCCAATGCCTATAAAACAGAAGAAAGCAAAGCATGATCAGTGTGGTGAGCAGGAGATAAAACAAGCTCCTTGGCACTGGGCAATGGCAGAGGAAGTCTGTTTCCTCCCTGATAGCTAGTCGAACATTGTTACCCTAAGCTGGGCCGCTTCTCCTCCCACCAGGCTGTTCATACACCATCTGTCCGGGCTGAAAATTATCAGGAGCATTATGTTGCGTCTTCACTTATTAAAAGGCTGAATGCAAACTTTCCAGAGCATACAGAGTGTTACAGCTTACTGCACCGGAAACTTTATACCATTATGTCTAGCGAGGCCCCTGAGCCTCTCTTTTAATGCCTTGGAAATGCGACAAAGTAGAGCCAAGAAAGGGCAAAGTAAAATGTGAAACTTTAAAATCAGGATCCACAATCTTTTCCCCTTTCCCTCCTTCTTTCACATAGAACCAGAAACAAAACAAATTTATACTTATGTTGCATTTTTAAACCAAGGACAGGGTAAAATCTTTCCCACAAGCATTTTGTCTGTGCTGCCTTTGAGGGGTGGAAACCCTTCAGAAGAAAACCATAGTGCCAGCACTTTTTCTTTTCCCTCAGGTCCCCCATCAAAACTTGCTTTCCCTAAAATGGGAACAGAAAACCATCGTCAGATACCGCCTAGATGAGAGGTGAAATGCAGTTCTTGCTATTAATATTTAAGAATCGCACATATCTCCACGTGTTAAAACACTCTATTACCACCACCCGCGTCCGCTTTCCTTTGATGGGCAAGTTGGCATTTCCCGGAGTAATGAGATGACGAGATGCTGACTTGACCCTTATCTTAGATATTCCTATGACAAAATTAGAAAATTTGCCATATTAAAATAATGCATACGTGAGCTTAGATTCCTATTTCCGTGTGCACCTCTGGGGTGGGCAGGGGAATACAGAAAGAGAACAGAAATTGCTCACTTTTGCTCACAGAACAGGTAGACAGCAAATGCTGGGCATAGCGCTGAGAGTCCTGGTATTTGGATCACTGCTTCAACCATTGACTCTTATCAGTATTTTAAGAAACAAATTTTATAATTCCAGAATTAAAACCTCTCACTGCTGACCAGTTTCATGTAATAGAAAATAGGATATAAATTCATGGCAAAATGCCTTTAGTGGCTCTTGAGCAACTTTAACAAGTGGGAATGGGTGAATATTGGTTTATTAAAATCTGTCACTGTACATTTAAATACTGTAGAAAATAAACAACACATCTCCCTCCTATTAAATAATTTTTTGAAATATTCTGCTCTGTGTGAAGACATTATTTTGTTTATTTTTACAGAAGACCAGATCCTATCTTTATCCTTTTCATCCACCCCCAAAACCAGAAAAAGCAGACATATTTTAAAAGCCTTGTGCATCATGGCAGAAATCTTGCTCTATCAGTGTTTTGTTATGGACTTCAGAGAGGGCTGATTTTCTTTGGTAAGCTTCTCAGTGGCTCCAATTAAGGGTGAGATTTTCGAAGCCATCCAGGCAGCGTTAGGACAGTGCCTTTGAGGAACCTCACTTTATCTATAGATAGGCATTGCACGGGCAGTAGCCTTATTGGCCAAGCACAGCCCGCGAGAAGCTCATCTTCCCTAAAGCCTTCGTCACTCAGATTACCCTTCTCTGTTTATTCAGTTTTTGCTTCTCACCCAGATCTGCCACAAAGTACACAAGCATATGTCTTTCTAAGCCAGTCTCTATTACTTTATAAAACCCAGTGCAAAACATACAGGAATTGATTGTGGTAGCTGTCAAGCCTGCAAGTGATTCAAGCGTCTTTGCCCTTTCCTTCACTGCATTTTTGGGTGTTATATAAATAGAACAGGAAATGTAAAATGCAGGTTAAGTCGTTCAACACTTCTGTCTTTTTTTCTGATTTGTGCCCTGTTCTGGCACCTTTTTTGAAACGACTTTTTGTCCATCAGCTAGCTTTGGAATATTTGCGGGTTTGAAAGCCAAAACAATAGGTTCTGCTGTGCGTGTTATCATCTTTGTCAAAATCAAGTATTGAATCAGAACCAGGATCCGTCCAGGTTCTTCAAAAACCATACTAGACACATTCCTCATTAGGCATCTGTTTATTCCAAAACACAAACACACAGGGGATAGAATTAGATAACACTTTTCTGGCTTACTAAATGGGTTAGACTTAGTAAATATGGTACTCGATTTTCAACTGATTCTACCATCTGTCAGCAAACTTATTGCTTTTAGCAGGGGTTTTTCTTGTGGTAATTTCTGGGATTTTTTTTCCCCTCTGTTCTTTTCATGAATATACATGCCTACAAAGTTTAAGGGAAAAGTAATACAGAAAAATTAATTAATCCACCAAATCTGAACAGTGCAGGTTAGGTTATAATCAGAAGGTACAAAGGGACTTGCAAATTGTTATTAACAAGCAGCACAGCAAAAAAAAATTATCATGTGTGGAAGAAACCTGCTATTGTTTTACAGGTGTGCCTAAATCCTGCAGTCAGCTACCAGGGCGAGTGCTGTGCGTGCAATGCGCAGAGCAGCAGCAACAGTGTGCACAAGCAGAGGCTGGTGTGAGAAGGACAGAGACCTGGGATGAGGCAAACCACCCAGAAAATTTCCTAACTGGGACCCAATTTCGTGGAAGTTTAAGCATAACATTTCTGTTGTGTTCTTGTACCAAAAAAAAAATAAAATTAACATGCCTCAGGCCAGTGCTGGTGCCAAGTAGAGGCAAAGGTAAATCATGGGAACAGCAAATTCAGTAGCATGTAGTTGTGCTCCTGACTCTGTTGTAGTCCGTTGCCTCCCAGAGACCAGCATTAGGAAAAGTAAGAGTCATCCATAGAGAGGTTTCTGGCTGACCCATCAGGTCCAAATCCACCCTTGGAGATGTGAACTTAATGCTGTTATCCTAACCAGAAGCAGCCCAGCACACCTTGTTAGTTTGCACGCAGCACTGCATGGCAACGCCCATTCTCCTCGGGACCAGTATGGGCTCCGCTGGTTTGGAGGTCCTACAACAAGTTCCACTGTGTTGTTTCCCATAGGCAGTGCTGTGTTGCTGTTGAAGATCTTGATGCATTTTGTTACTTAGAAAGAAATCTTGGCCTCATCCAAAAGAATGGAAGTTTTTTTCATTATTTCCAGCAGGTTTCTAGTCTCACTTCTTGACGTACACACTGAATGTTTAGGGATGGCATGAACTTTTGGAAGGAAGGGGCAAAGGAGAGCGAAGACCCAGTCAGAGACACTGGTGATGGTGGTAGGTTTAACAGTGACTATCTCCAAGGGGTCCTTGGCACATGAGGATGTTCCTCTCCTCTTCAGGAGTCTCCAGCACCAGAACTGCATTGCTGCCATCCCCCTCATTTGCAAGAAGAGGCTGCTCTCAAGGGGGAGAGGTGACAACAGGGAGATCTGGTGTTTCCCCTCCCAGTTTCAGCTGGTCCCCATATACGGTTTGTCAGACACTGGTACTCTGCCTTTTCTCCATTCACAGTTTCAGGCCAAGTTTCCCCCCTGACCAAAACAACCCTTTTATCCAAGGAATAAAAAAAAAAAAAAGAGGGCAAGGCATGACTTAGCTGTAGACAGCTTATGCAGAGGAGTCAGCCTGCTGAGATTTGAGAAATGATTAATGGCAGGGAAATGGATTTGTGGAGAAAAATGGCAGATAGTCAGTGATTCCTTATAGGCAGGTGCATCAATATATTCGCAGCATTAAGCACCGTTGGAGCAGGCAAGCCCAAAGCTTGTAACAATTCATACACTGTGCGATGAACAAAAGTACAAAAAGTAATCAGGAATGAGATAAAGGTTAGCACCGGGTATAAAACATCAATACAGGGGAGGAGTAGGAAGATTATAGAAATGATCATGAAACTGTAGAAAAATGATAAGAAAAGGCAAGGTGAAGAATGGAAAGAGGTGTGAATGAGATGTAAGATAAATGGGAAGACATGTTGCGTATACATAAAGGAATAAGAGATGGCACAAGAGGTGGAATGAGAGATAGAAGGCGTAATATATTGTTGAAAGGGCTGACACAGTAAAAAAATAAAATTATTTCCTTATTCCTATGTCCACAAAATTTGATGGAGAAATAATCAGATATTTATTTTCTATCAGTAGAAAATATACCGCAATAAATCAAGGCTACATCCAAGATGAAGTCAATGAAAGGAGGACATCAGAAGGTTTAAATTAATTGCCAGCATCAAAGACCCATGGCCTATTCAGAAAAAAAGGGAGAAAGATAAATGCAGATATACTAGCAAATGTACTGCATTAAAAGGCTCTTTAAAATATGAAGGAAAAAAAATCAATGAAATAGAAAGTATCAAATTTAATGTCTGTACTTTTAAGAAGGGATTTGATCTGACAGCAAGAAACCATTCCTTTTATTCAAAACAACACTGGGAAAAGTAATCAGGTGAAGATAACATTGGATGAAAGTGCTGTCGAAGAAAATATTGGGGAAAACTTGCAAGAGAAAGCTGTAGTGACAGTTCTTGTTTCAGTTACAGCAAGCATCATAGACTCAATAAAGGCAATAGACTGCGAACCTCCCAGCAGGATGTCATAGCCAAAAGACCTAATGTGAACCATTCATGGGTGAACAGGGAAATAGAAAGTAGGGCTATGGATATTAATTTACCTATGTAGTCCATAGGGGCAAGAGCATTACTGGGATATGCTGTTTCTGCTTACTCCACCTGCACTTATAGGGGACAGTAGAAGATTGGATAGGGATTGCAGACACAGGGATGCTGTGAGAAGTGGAGGACATTCGTTGGAGCGAGGGAGGCAGGGAGCAACCCGTTCAAAAGCGGAAATGAACTTTCCGTACTCTCTCTGCAGGGAAAAATTTCTGAAGGCATTAAGTTGTTTAATCTTGCACACGGAAACATAACAGGATGCAGTGGTTGGGGGCTGACAGCAGTCAAATTCAAACTGGATTCAAATAGCAAATTCAAAAGTGTATATTTTTTACAACAAGAGTAATTAACCGCCAAAAATAAATGATCAGTGGCTGTGGACAACTCTTATCTCTTGAATTCAAAACTGGAAGTCTTCCTAAGAGACACGCCGCAGCGCAGCAAGGAGTAGTCTGCACTGACCTGAGAACAGCTGCATAAAACTCTGTAGTTCAGGTCATACTGAGCATCAAGCGAGATGTCCCTTCTGGTGCGAAAACGTATAAACCTATGAAATACCAGTCAAAATTCTGAAAGAGTTAACAAGCTTACCACATGGCATCTGCTGACAGGAGATCATGGTGGAAAAGAAACAGTGCCCGTAACACAGTTGCCTGAAAAAATGCTTGATGTAATAGATTATTCTGGCAGGGAATATAGAAAGAATATTGGACTTCAGAGTGAATTAATGGGGAAGGGGATTATCGGAGAGTCAGAAGCTTTATTATTAGGACCAAGGTTTGTTGTGTTTATTTATTAAAAGATTGTTTAGTCAGGCAGTGGCATTTGATGATGATACCAGGCTTGGAGAGAGGCAGTCAATAACAAGGCAGAGTGGATTACAGTTGAAGCCAGTGCTGATATACTACAGACAGCAAGCGAGATAGACAGATCAGTGTCTTGTAATTGATTGTAAAGAAATTTAAAGAGATGAAGGACTAAAAGGGAACAAGCATCCTCAGCAGGAATAGAAGAGGGGGGAAAAAAGGGCTAAAAAAGAGCTATAAGTTAAACACTAAGCCCTTTGACAGCGTTAGTAGCTGTTATTAACAAAAATGCAGAAAAGTGTGAATAGCCTTGAAAGACAAATCCTTAAGAGGCATTTCGATGAGATCATATCATAAGTCCTGAACACAGGTACTGAACCTGCATCCTTGTTAGCAACAAAAATGTTATAGCATCACTTCACGTAAGCAGAAGCAGAAGAAATTTAGTCCAGCCTGCTTCAATAAAGGGGAAAAGGAGCACTTCTGTACATATGAGAGCTGCAGTTTCTATCAATCAAATGCTGGTGTGCAGACCTAGAGTGAATTCACAGACCTTCAGTGATAGAAAGGTTAATGCACATTGTTTTGTGACGGCTGCTCTCACCAAATGGTTGATATTAAATTTTCATGAACATTTGTTTCGTTAAATGGCAGAGTCAGGCCCAAAGAATAATAACCAATTGAAAATAAATATTTAGCATAGATTTTAGTGCTAGAAGGGTCTGTGGAGATCATACCCTGACTGCTTGTCACAGATCTTCTGGCAGCACCACCTTTCATCTGGTGGTTCCTTTGCAGCATCATTCAGAGGTGAAATACTGGCTCAAGGCTGTGGGTAGCCTGATGGTGGATTTCAGCTGCCATCCTTCCTGAGATCTTTAATAGATGGTCCTGTATGCAATGTTTATAAAAATGAGTATATTGCAAAAAGTAAGGGATGAGCATATGTGCGGAAATGTTTTCCTTCTCATAAAAAAACACATGCCAGAGGCTGCAGGTTAAATCAGAAAGTAATTTAGCTCCCCGCTATTTGCTGAGCCCCCTTCCATGGGCAAACCAGCATCGAAACCCGCCTGAAGTCCGTTTTCCAACCAGAAAGGATAAAGCTGGTGCCTGGATTGCAGGTGTGCCTGCAGGACAGAAGTACCCCTTCTCCAGGCGTTATCGTGGTCCCAGTGGAGCTACCGGCAAAGACTACCTGTGCCCTGGGCTTCCTGGTGGGGCAGAAGGAGCTCAGCCCTCCCTGCCCTCCCTGCTCTTCTCCCTGCCTGGGGCTTTGCGCAGGAGATAATTTGACCCCTCATCGCGTTCCATCTCACAGACCTTGCCTGTGTTTTTTCTTCCTACCATACACAGGTTTTATTCTTGTTCAAATTATTTATCCCAATGCACCTAAACTTTTACTCAGTCCCCTGCTGAGTTCCTGAAAGATAATGAACTAACTGATTTCTGGGTAATTTATGCATAAATTTATATACTGAGCTGTAGTTTAATCAAACTCCTTTGCCTTGTGTAGTATAATAGCAATATCTAATGAAAACATATGAAGTATGTGTTTCATAATTACCTCAGACAGCTCATTTCGATTCGCTTCCTATTTAAATCCCCAAATTCCTATCTTCTTGCACTGTAAACACTTTCCTTCCTATCTCATCAATCTGAGTTATGTAAATGATGTGGGGGTGGGGGTACAATTAAATTTTTCCCTCAGTGTTATCAAAGGCCCTATTCTCCCAGAAACATCTGATTTGGGTGCATACAGAATGCACTTTTTTATTTGACTGAAAAACAAAGTTAACATTAAATCACAAATAATGGTCAACACCAGTAGAGTGGTATTACTGGAGCCAGGACATACAGACTTCTAGATTAATTATTTAGAAGACACAGACGTTAGAAAACTGCCTTTGTGATACTATACCAGAGACATTTAATATGAAATATGTGCAGCACCATGGCCTCGACTGCTCTCACTGAAGGCCAGTAAATCAGAAGTATCCACTTTGAAGCCAGTGGAGCTACAGCAATGCAATTTGGTATTAGGGAATCCAGCACTGTTTTCTGAGGTCTGAGGGACTTCCAGTTTTTCATAGCAGAGAAGGAAAAAAAAATTAAAAGCCAAAGTAAAACTAGTTATGAGCTGGTTGGTAAAATCACTGTTCACCAGCCCAACACGATATTTCAACATCCACCTGCAGGGATGCAGATACATTTTTGCTGCATCTAACAATAGTGAACTTGTAGTTTTGTGTGGTGGCATTAATGCGTTTAGGGAACGGGCAAAGGAAAAGATATCAGTGCTGATGCCAAGTCAGTATAGAAAGAAATTGTGAGTAGCTGACAATCTGTCATCCACGTAGTGTTCCTGCTTTGAAAGATTATTCATTCCTAGAATTAATTCCAGGCATTTACAGCATGAGTGCCAGTTTGCTTCTTTATTATTTTTCCCAAAGACTACAAGTTGCACATACACCATCAGCGAAATGTAGCCACCTCTCTGACAAAACCGCAAGAAAACGGTACAAAGCAATATGATACGAAAGCAGAAGATGAAGAGAGCCTAACCAAGAGCGCAGCGATAAGCGCCGAGCAGTTGACATATTTCAGCAGTTCTGTTTCAAATACACAAAACAAAGAGTGTCGGAGCAGCTTCTCACCGAACATGAAGTGAGACCCATTTATACCAGCTGAAGTCTGCCCCCCGCTATCTAGTCTGAGACAAATTATCTTATATTCAGAAAAACCCTGCTGAACCAAAGAGCAAAAGCAACATTTCCATATGAGAACAAGAGAGAGAAAAAGAGAACAGAAATTTGAGGTGTATGAGGTTTCAATTCTCAACTGCAGGATTTTAAAATCTGTGGCTGCCTTCTCCTCGTATCTCCCTGATTTCTTTAATTGTGCCTTTTGCCCCCTTGCTTTTTTTCTGAATACTGTATTATCAGCGGGTTAGTTCCTTGTCTGGATCCACTCCTCTTGCGTCTCCTGTGGTCAGTGTTTGTTCCTGCCAGGTCATGACATCACCATCCTTCATGTCACAAAATTGATCAACAGCTGCACTGCTTCTACTTAAAAAAAAAAAAAAAAAAGAAAAAGAAAAAAAGACCTCCATATTCAGTTCTTAGCAGTAATATGTTTACAGTAAACCACAGAGTTTTGCAATTCTGGGAACAAGCAATTTGTGAAGCAAAAATTAACAACAGAGCATGGCAAAGCGCCTGTAAGGAGATTTTTATCAACTAAGTATCATCTAATTCTAAATTGGATGATTTCCTCTAAAAATCTCGTTACAATGAAAAGCCTATTTTTTTCCTCCTAGTAAATAGTTTCTACACAGTAAACAGTTCAATTAGCTCAATTTTCCAGCTGTTCTGGAAGAAGTATAGGTGATATGAGTCCAATCCTTCAACTAAGCTCCAAGGACCAGCCATGGCAGGACCTAAGAGTTAAAGACATCGGTTTTGATACTTCTACGCTAACAAACGATTAATTTCTTGAATCATGAGGTAAATAGAGATAAATCAGATTGTAACTCAGTGAATGAAGATATGTATAGATATCCCTCGTGTGTTTTGAAGGAAGATGAGATCTGCGAGGGAACTAGCAAACTTTGGGCAACAGACACTGAAGCGCCAAACCCAGACTCTACAGCAAAGGTGAGCCTCGTCAGCTCGGGCTGATGAGTTATTATCCAGCTGGTGGGACGCTGCCTCGCATGCTATTCCTGTCTTAAATTTTGGGTGCCTGTGTGTTCAGCTCGCCCCTCTTGCCCACCCTCAAACTGCTCTGCTGAAACCTTGCAGAGGCAACATCCTCCTTCAAGTTGACAATGTTGCTGTCTTTGGAAAACAGCAAAAACATCAGTGCCTAGAGAAGTCTTTCTTCTCAGGAACATGGAAGTCATTTGAAACTCTCGCTAGCTAGCCTAGGGAAGATAACCTAGCAACAGCCTCTCCTTTCAACTAAATTTCCTCCCAGAAAAGCGTTCGGGGGGAAAAAATGTAAAGAACAACATTGAAGGAGGAGGAACATTATGGAGCAGGTTATCAAAAAAGGAAGAAGCCATGCAGTAGTGTTTTCTGGTTTGTGTAGTATATGTGTTATTGAAACAGAGCTGCTGAGTGCTGCCTGCCGTTCCCAAGAGAGGAGTGATTACACAGCAGGTGAGGGTACAACAGGGGACAGGTTCAGAGGAAGAGGTACAAGCGGATCGGTAACCATTAGGCCATAGTTCCTTATATCCTGGAAGCAAATCTAGTATTTCTGAGCAGCATTCCTTAGTCGTTTAGGAGACGGGTTTGAAACCTTCTGGCAGATCAGAGCCCATCTGTCAGGGCTTGCCATGCCCAGCAGCCCGACAGAGGGAAGGCTGCTGCGGCTCTGTATGCCCTGGACCGGCCGGTAACGAGGCTGAGCACGTATTCCCAACAGGCTCACATACACACCATCTGTATATATACATATATACCTGTGGCTGGCCACATGGATCAACACAGACAGAAAACACAAACAGCACCATGGCCTCATCCTGTTCCCCTCTGTAGCTGATCTGGATGACAGCCTGTTAATGGAAACTATCTATACCTATATACACACCATAGGGATCTCCCTACTAGCTGGCTCTAGACACTTTTTACCCCCAAACTGGTCCTGGATCCTTCATATCCCCAGCTGTTGGCATTCGGACATGTGGGTCCTCAAGGGCCTGCAGACCCCTCCAGTTGCTGGTGCAGAGCTGGCAGACCTTCTGGTCTCTGCCTGGCTTCCCAACCTCTCATCCAGCTTGTTGGCAAGTCCAGTTTGATGGTTGCAAGCGATCACACACTGGCATATGTGCCCAGACGGTATGCACGGTCTCTGGCCTCTCCGCTTGGGCAACTGGGCCCCTGTTACTCATGATACAACTCCAGTTGCTGGCACCATGTACAGTCACGCATGCAAAATATCCCTCGCTCAGGAAAATAGTTCAAAATAGAGCTTAGTAAGAAGACAGGGGCAGGGGCTTGCGTCTCTGACCAGGGCACTGAGGCTCCCCCATCTGCTTTTGTGTCTTTTGTGTTATAAGCTTTTTATCACATCGCCCAACACCATCCTCTTGCGGGAGCAGATCCACAGAAAGGGTAAAAACCCCTTCTCCCGACTGAAGGCTGGGTCAAGCCTGAAAAAATCTGTGACGCTCATATAAAGACCTCAGTTGTACTGTTTCTCCATGCAGTGGGTCTGTAAAGCTATTTAACATAGCTGATATTTCAGTTCCCTTTCTAAAATAGGCTTGCACGTAAAACAGCCTATTAAAACAGTATGAAGCTTTAAGACACTAAGAAACATGAAAGAAACAGTTCTGCCGTGACCCTGAATACAAATGCTCATGTGCCTGTGTACCACCACAAATAATTTTTAGCCTCTCTTCCCTTGGCAGCAAGGCTTTGGTGGCCCTGATGTTTTGAAGGCACTAGCCAATTTTGTCCAAAGATGACTGAGATCTCAGTCTGTACTGATGCTGTTTTTTTTTGTGAAACTGGGCAGCTAGAAACCCTTTTACTGCCTCCTTTAGAAGAAAAATTTTATTGTGAACTCATTCACTATTACCTATCAGAGAACCAAGACAGGAGAGAGCTAATAGCCTCAGTGTCTCATCTACAGAAAAAAAAAAAACAACGAGTGAGACTTCACCCTGGCTTAGACAGAGGACACAAAGCTGCAGCAGACTGGGCTTCACTGGTTCTGGTGCTGAGGCACACCACTGGTTTCTTAAGGGGTGCAGACAGGAGCCTGCTCACTCTACACAGGATCACTTTGGGTTCTCCTCCTGCCATTTGTCGTGTGGCCCCAGGGTCTTTCCAATACACCCCATGCAAACCCTGCGCTGAATACAGAGCCAGCATTTTACTTTAAGGCTTCTTCATAGCACGCATCACTGTAGCGCCTAAGTGGTTCAAAATCTTTAATGACTTTTACTTACATAACAACCTGATGATGGAGAGAGGTATAATTATCTCATTTGACTAGTGAGGAACTAATGCTTAAAGAGATTAAGATGAAAATAGTAAAAAAAAAAATGCCCATTAATTTTAGGTGCCCACTTTAGGATGTCTAGGAATTAATTTTTTAGAGTACTTAGCATGATATAGCTGTATACACTCAGGAACTTCACTGCAGTTATGAGTGCTTGGTACTTTCTATGTGGAGACCTCAATCTAAGTTAAGCACTTTCAAATGGAGGAACATATAATTATTGGCCACCTGTGAAAGAATCGATGCGAGTGACTGCCCAGCATCGCACAAGAATTTGGTGGTGGAATGAGGGAGACAATCCAATTTTCCAGGGTTTCTGTGAACTGCCTTCCCATGAAAGTATCACCCTTCTCACAACATCCTGCCTCAGGCACTGAGTGTATCTCAAGAGCAGCCACAAAGCAAGCCAAGACCCTGCAAGTAATAAACCTTTTTCCCACACAGATGTTAACACATTATTTTTGCATCCTCCCTTCCATGAACTGAAAGAGCCAAGAGTCCTTTGGAAAGTAGTAGGTGATCGTGTGAGAACAGGCTATGCTGTTTCACAAGGGCTCCAGTTAACATTTCATAGATGGCCACCCATTCCCCTAATCCCTCTCTCCTAATCCCTGATCTCCTCAAATCCTTTCTCGTAATTTTTGAACACTTGACTTCACAATGAGAAAGTTCTCTAATCCCAATGTTCCCCCCTGATATAACACATTAGCATACATAACATCAAAACAAACACTAGGAATCTCTTTGCATTTCAGAAATATGTAATTTAAAATAGTGATTTATAAAGGACATACATACACTTTTGCAATACCATTGATATTTATCTTGAATTCTTAGAGAAATTTGGCCTTCATAAAAAACATTGTTTTCCTGTGGACATTGACATGATCGTAAACCAAGCTCATCTCAGCAGGTTCTGGGTGGGCGTTCTGCTGCATCACAGATATTCATTGGTACATCAAAGAATTCATCTCATCAGTTAAAAATGTGGATTTAAATCTTTGGGGTTTGTTTCAAGGCATTCCATTTGGTCACAAACATCCCACCTTGTTTCAAGGTTGTTTTCTGGTGTTGGTTGAGCCTAAAGTTTTTCAAGATGCTTTCCAGATAGAAGAAATGGCGATACTTACGCCTGTTTTTTTTGAAACCAATTCATCTACACAGGGATGATACTTGTCAAGAAGCACCAAGTATCAGTGACTAGTAAGAGTCTTACTGTCATGCAAGTCAGTTTCTAATTTCACTCGTAGAATAGCTAAAGAAATCCAGTAATCTCACTTTTATACATACCGATAAGAACACGAACGGCTCGTTAACTCAGACAGTAGCCACCATTTTGTATTTTCTCTTCTCATTTGATGCATGTTTGTGTCTTTCACTTTCACTGTGAAATGCGGTGAAATATTGTTGCTAATATTCACAACAAACACAGTTGTGATAGTTAACATGTATGTTGTGAATAACAAAAGTATTTAAGTCTGACGTTGGCATGGAAAAATGAAGGTCATCTTGACTGTGGAGATGGAATTCCATCATTTTAAATTAAAAATAAAGAAATAAATTAAGCAGGCATACAGGAATAAACAAAAAATAAGGTAAAATTCTCTAGCAGGTAGCACAAAGATCACGTCACAATTGTGAGAAGGACTTGACAACCTGGGCTGTTGCCTCTGTGGTGATCAGCAAAAAGACAGGGGACACTCAGAAGATCCAGTGGTGTCATACAAAGCAAAGGGCAAACGCTAAGACACTGCATCACCCCTGGGACATCCTCAGCACAGAGATATGTTCAGGTGGCACGAATTAGATGTGAGTTAATACATCTTGGAAGGTTTTACTTGAGCGCAACATATACATAGGCCATTTCTGAAAAATGAGTAATCTATAGTTAGCGTCAGTAAACACGGGATAACTGCCTCCCACAACAATAACACTGTCTACAGCATTTGTCATGTTTCCCAATATGGGAAATGCCACTGAAAAGATAAACATGACAGCTTGGTAAATAGCCAAAGCAACTCTTACAAGTTATGCCTATGTCAAGTAATATTTTTGACCCGATTTGCACAGTATGACTGAGAAAAATAAATATTTTATTTTGAAAGTTTGCTGGAATAATAATGAAGTGATCCGAAACAGATCTGCAAGTGACAGTCTGTTAATTTAAAAGTATACTATATGATGGGAAACATCTTTTCCAATTAGCCAGCCGTGACTGCACCGTATTTTGTAAAGACTGAGAAAATGCACTCGCCTGGCTTTGTCGATCTGATAATTCTCTGAAATGAATAGCCAGCAACAATCTCATACAGCTTTACCGACACGGGATTTGGCTGTCGGTGAGGGCTTGACAGCGGGCTGTATGGCCCTGCGTCGTACCGGGCATCCGGCGTGCCACAGGCTGGGGTTTTCAGCTAAATTACAGAAGAGTCCAAGACTTCTCTCCCTCCTGGAAGGAATGTCTTTGGAATGAAAACTTCTAGTCTGGTCTAAACCCAAAATATTTCTAAGCATATCTTACTAACTCCATGGAAGTGAACGAGTATGCACACTATCCGAGGACAATAAAACGTGTTTGTGGCCCAGAGTAAGTTTTAGTTGCTCTGTGTGTGTGTTTGTGTGTATTATGTACAGACACACATGCCATTTCTCTTACAAACCCACATCTATGCATTGTGTATTGCTATATCCAGGAAACATTTTAGAAAGAAACAGAAAAAAAACCACCCTTTCTTTTACCAGAGATTTGATGCTTCTTAAGAAAGCCAAAAAAAACCCAAAAAACCCAACCGAACCAACACAGAATAAGTGTTAGAAAAAAACAACTGAGGGACTAGTCGGAACAACAAAAAGAAATTACTCTTTTCAGGATGTCTGTATGTATCATGACAATAATATCTAATTAGGTTAAGTGTTCTATTTAATAATTCACTGTGTAATGAGATAGAGTAACAGAGAGTAATGGGATTTGTCAAAGCCCAAGCCAGCGCAGTATAAAACATGTTAGATATTTAAAACACATTTAGAATAACAAGATCAATTGATTTAAAAGCCACTTATGATGTTGTGCTGTTGTGAACTGCCACATCCTATGGGTTATCTGAAGGGAAAGCTGTTTACTTGACCTTTTAAAACTTTTTTTGCCAGTGACTTTCAGGAGGAGATTATCTCTGTGCACTAGGCAAAAAGCATAAAAACAGGAAACTATGAAAGTCTGTGTTCTTAAGCCTTTCCAAGACAGAAAAGAAAAAAAAAAGGAAAGAGAAAATATACCTCCTTCTAAAATAGCCAGTACATAATCTCAGAAGTTCATTATAGCCTTGAGCACACTGGTTTGCATCCCAGATTAAAGGATTTTCAAAAGGAACTGTGATTGTCTTGTCACGGTTGAGCTAGATATTAGTTGGCTGAGCTGAGTATCAAATATGGGAAATTAGTTGCCATTAAAAGCTAGCTTCAGGCAGTTCATTTCTCATCAGCCAAGCTGTGTGAGCCTCCTGCTGTGGACAGTGAACATTAGCTTACTAAATACTTTTGCTAATCAGACACCGCATTACTAACAGAGGTGCCTGAATTTAGAGGGGAGGAGTTGGACGGCAGCTACTGACAATCTGTCTGAGGTGAGATTAGCATGCTTTTCTTTATCAGAAGGGTTAACTTGCCTTTTCTCCAGGCTTCTATTAAAAAAGATAAGCCCAAATGCTTCCCTGGCTTTGTTTCTGCTTTCTGAACTATTCTTTTAGTATTATTTTCAATCCTGAGAAAGCCATAGAGGAGAGAAATTGAGTCAAGGTAACTTTAAAGTTAGATAGCAGGAATTTGCTGTATTGCGTGGTACTTGTAGGAACTTGCTGGCTAGGAGGATAACATCTATTTGCGACACCCTGGCAAACACCATCATCTCTGAAATAAAATTTGTGTGCGATGTGATGTCCAGAGAGCTCCGGCAGGACATGACAAGCCACATTTGCACTTCTGCTGCGTTCCTTTAAAGGAACGAATAAACTGCTTTTGACAAAATCACAACTGACCTGAGTGTCTGACTTAGCCAATGCATTTCTTTTTATTTCACTGGTGGTTTTGAAAACTTAACAGCATTCTTCTTCTCTTATGATGCTCTTTTGCATTGACTTTGTTGCTGTAGCCGCATTCTAAAGTAGAAGCCTCTATTTTTACTAGATTTCCAGGATGATTTCTGTATCCTGAGAAGACTCGGATTACCTGCAAGTAGATTTTCCTGACTTAAAATGAATGTGCAGATTTCCACATTGGCACCACCAATATTTTGTTGTTGTTATGAACGCCTTCAAAAGTATTGCTAGAAATTAGCCCAATACATTAGGCAGGGAGATAGAAAGACAGTGGGAGGATTAGGTCAGGAGGTGCAGCATTCAGTAGAAATGGGAATATGAGACTAAGGGTGCTGGTGACCAAAATCAATCCTGTCCCTTGTAAAAGAAACTCTTACATGAAGAAAAACTGCACTGCAGAGAAGATACCTGCCTCCTAGGACAGGGTACACATGCAGGAACAACACATCTCTCCTGCTACCTCACCACCCCAGCTTTCAGTCAACTCCCAAACTTTCTGCTTTTGTTTTGTTAATGCTGAAGCAAAACAGATTTTTAAATGTGAAAAGGAAGGGAATTTTAAGGAACAGTTTTAGGTTTCCATCGTCACCTCTGCCTGACATCTATAGAGTTTTCTGTGCAAACTTGATGGGTGCGGTGATCGCCAACCTGAAAAACCTGCAGTGAGTCATCTCTGTGACCATGTCCTCAATAATTTCTGATTTTAAGGCTTTCACGCAGTTTGGCACCTACAGTAACCAAAACTGCTAGGCAGTTTTGAAATCTAAAGCTCTTATTTTCAGTCTTTACAGGAATTATGGTTCATTGTTATTACACTGGTGAGATTTTTGTTGCAACTTGTTGCATTGGTGCTGGAGCAGCTCTCCTATGAGGAGAGGCTGAGAGAGTTGGGGCTGTTCAGCCTGGAGAAGAGAAGGCTCCGGGGAGATCTTATTGCGGCCTTCCAGTACCTAAAGGGGACCTACAGGAGAGCTGGGGAAGGACTTTTTACTTGGGCATGTAGTGATAGGACAAGGGGGAATGACATTAAACTGGAAGAGGGCAGGTTCAGATTAAACATTAGGAAGAAGTTTTTCACTTTGAGGGTGGTAAGGCACTGGAACAGGTTGCCCAGAGAGGTTGTTGAGGCCCTGTCCCTGGAGGTGTTCAAGGCCAGGCTGGATGCGGCCTTGGACAACCTGGTCTAGTGGGAGGTGACCCTGCCTATGGCGGGGGGTTGGAACTCGATGATCTTCAAGGTCCTTTCCAACCTAAACCATTCTATGATTCTATGATTCTATGATTCTATGATTCTATGATATTACAGGTTAGAAAATTACATTCTGGCAGGCAACACATATTTATACCAGCTGCAATAAAATTAGGCAGATTCCTTTTTTTTGTGCAAGTGTCACAGGTATAATAATGAGCAGGTACATCATCTGTATCTAAAGCATTGCTTTCAGAAGCACTTCTACCTTAGCTAGCAGCTCCTGTGAAGTCAAGGAAGAACACCCACTGACCGCAGGTGGAAAAGAAGTTTGGCCACTCTCAAGATATTCAGTTAAGGACATGGGTCTGAAATGCCTGACTTCCCAACAACCAGCCTCAGAGGTCTCTGGGCCTGTCTGGGGAGTGTTTGACCTATCATCCAAGAACCGCCCAACAAATATGGTCAGAAGCCAGAGCCTTACACACGCTCAGGACTTGTGCTCCTATTTTCTTTTTTATTTATCTTCAGGTGACTTTCTTCCCCACCCCCTGTGGTGCAACAGCCTATGCTGAAACAACACTAAAGAAAGAAAATGCTGAGGATGGCTAGGAGTGTGCCTTAGGTCTCCCTTCTGAGGTTTGGCCTCGATATGGTGACTGAAATGAAGGTGACTCCATCTTCTCAAGTCTATCGACTGTTAACTTATGCTGTAGGTAAGCATCACTGCTCTTTCTTTTATGTCTTTCTTCAAGACACAGGTAAGTAGAGAAGCAAACCAAGTCCTAGAGATGAAACAGGTAGGAAAAAACTTGTTCCCTGAGGGCTAAGGGTGAAGGTGGTACTGAGCTGCAGGGTGGATCTTTAAACACTGGATGAAGTTTAACATCAAAACCAAAGGCAGGGAAAAGCTTTAGATGACAACGAAGTGAGGTCCAGGATCAAAATTCTGCATACACAAATACCCATATTCATGGCCAGCACTGGCAACACCCAAACAGGACTACCTTTAGGGCCTCACGAGGAATAGGAAACAAGAAATGCCCAGCTGACCCCAAGCAATGATCTATTTGGCCAAGTATTCTGCCCCAACAGCAGCAGCAGCAGCCCTGGCCTCTAATCCGTTCTCTGCAGCCAGAGATTATAGATGCCAGAGGGTATGTCCATTTCTTCCCTTTGTCATTATAGCTTTTCACCCACAAATTTCTCCACTTTTTCTTTGAACCATCTGAAGCTATCTGTCTCTACAGGCTTGTCCCGAACTTCTGCCTTTTTTAAACTGATCTCTTACTGGTGTTACTGAGTGCCTGCACAACGAGCAGATGAAAGAGCTGCTCTAATCTCATCTGCCATCTTCATGATTTTATACTGCTGGAGCACTTTCCCTCCTCACCAGCCTCTTCCTCTACAAGACTTTCAGCTCCAGTTTCTCCCTCATAAGGCTGATGCTTCCTCCCCCCAATGATTGCAGCTGTCTTTCCTGCACCTTCTTCTCTGTTTTATAAAGACTCCCAGAAATTATTGGAGCTCAAGTTTGGAAATCTGGGGAAATAAAACAGATTTGTAGGCATCATCTCATTTTCATGTTCCGTTTCCTCTAGTTGCCCATGCTTCACAGCAGTCATTTGTCAAGCAGGTACAAATACATACAGCACCCTCTAGAGTTAGCCAGGTCCTCTCTGGGTCTCCAAAGGGTGTTGAACATAGCCACGTTAATGGCTTTGGCATCTTCAGGAGGTGCTCCCTACATAACAACATCTAAAAGCTAAAACTTTTCAGAGCATTTGGAAGGTATGCGTTTTTCTTACACGCAGTTTGATTCAGACTGTCCCTCTCCTTGTTGTTGCTCAGGAGCTGGTCCTCTCACCAGTGACATGGTAGGTTTAAAACGTGTCCCACTTGTCTGAGGCAAGAAAGGGATTCTTTCACCCTGTGCAGAACTGGGCTGGAGAAACTCATTCACTAAAAGTAACTGAATAAAACTTCAAGGATATTTGCAAAACTAAATACCTAATCAGCAACTGTACTTCCAGTATTTGAGCTGCTCTTTCATGGTTCGTCAGTACAAAACAAAATGTAGCGAAGTTACTCTGACTCACTACTTAACAGCTCTGCATACATTAATGATTGCGCTTACTAAAAGCTTTAAATTGGTACCAGTTTGATGGAAACTGTCAAGCCTATAGTCATTGTTTCTGACAGTATTATGTTTTCCAAGTTATTGTACCACTTAGTGCCTTGTTTCCTCACGTAATAGTTTTATGTTGGAAAGGCTGTTTTGTTAAAGACATTTTTACTGTATGGGCTCAAAAGAGGATTACAGTTTCTCTGGGTGAACTGATCACATGAGGGAGGGGAAAAGGGTCAATTCAGCTTCCCAGTTCGGGGAAGGTGTTTTATCCTCTACATATGGTGAATGTAAATTTTATTGAAAGCCCTGAATTAACTGCAGGCTCCTGTTGAAGCTATACAAATAGTGTCATATGTGCCCTGGAAAGAGAGGCTTCATTGTTTGTCTTCTGGTAGCACTCTGTTTTCTGGAGCCTAGAAGACAATTACTTCCTTGCAAACACAGGCAGATTAAATAAGCCACATTTTGTCCTTTTTGCCATCTGCCCCTTGCTTACTTTATTTTAAGCTGCATGACTAAGCTTTACTATCTGACATGTGAAGGTGGGACATGCTGTTTTTCTGCCTAGCTCCTTGAGGCTTGTAATGAATCCGAAGAAGCAGAACTGATCTGCAAAGGGGTGAGTCAGAAAATCAGTAACTGTACAATAATTACTTGCTGTGCCAAATAGCAGGACTCGGATCGTAACATAACAAAATCTCCTCGAGGAAGTTTCATGATGGAGGAGAAATATATATTTATTTCTTCTAAAAAAAGCTGGTGGGCCTGATTCTGATCCTAATGCAGCTATATCTGTGAAAGCGACCAGAGCTTTTTCTGGTATCTACAGAAATCTGTTTTGCAGGTGACTCTCAGAGCAGAGGAGAAGGAAAGGAGGGAGACGGGGGCATTTACACTTCAATCACAGAGCCACTCTTAAAAAGCATCATCTCTTTTCCCCAAAGCATTCCTGCAGGCCAGAGACCCTCACAAGGGCCAACAGGGAAAGGCAAGTCTCAGGTACCAATACTGTGCAGGGAGGGAGCAGGGGCAAAGCAAAATCTCCTGCAGTCCAGGGGATGCGCTGCCTGGCAGGAGCTCCTGCATCCCCAGCACTGGGACCCAGGGTGGGGGGCTGACAGGGGGTGAGTGCTGAGCCCCTCATCACAGCAGGAAGGGCAGCCACCTTGCCAGGGGAGCAATGCATTAAAGCCTCTCTCCAGCCTTGTGCCAGCAGGTAGCCTCGTCGTTCCTCTAAAAATGGGCAGACAATAACGTACTAGCTGGAGCAACCGGTGGTACTTCAGCAGACTGGGTTTCAGGTAACCGGGGAACTGAAACAAACATGAACTAAAGTCACTTAGTGAAGGGCAAGGTGAGACAACCTCCTCTGTATATAAGACTATTCTGTGTCCGTGCCTATACAGGTATGTATGGGTCCGCATATATGCCATATGACAGGAAACCTATTGGTTATAAGGACTATTGCTTCCCTCTCCCAGGCATGCAATGCACTTGTTTGGTGGGTTTTCCTTCTTGTTCTAAACTGTTGGAGCAAGGACTATACTTGGGTGGGGTTTTTTATCTAAAACAATATACTTAATTGGGATCCTTATACCTTTCTGTAACAGTGCTGCTACAGCAATGGAAAGATTTCCCTGGTGATAGACCCCAAGAAGCAATGCACTTGTTTGGTGGGTTTTCCTTCTTGTTCTAAACTGTTGGAGCAAGGACTATACTTGGGTGGGGGTTTTTATCTAAAACAATATACCTAATTGGGATCCTTATACCTTTCTGTAACAGTGCTGCTACAGCAATGGTGGAAAGATTTCCCTGGTGATAGACCCCAAGAAGTCTGAGATCTCACTGACTGGTGTAATCAGGCAGCATCTTGAACATCTCCACGGCCCCAGCAGAGAGACCTCAGCTGGGGCAGTGAGTTAGGGCCACTGGAGCCCAGAATAAGGGTAGGCTCCAGCCCACTGGCTAGTGGTTGCCTGCTTTGATGGGCTGAATTACTGAACTGAATAGTTTAGAGCACCTCAGGACTAAAGCTTTGACCTGTGGGGAACATTGGCTTCTGTTAAAGGTCAGTGCAACCTTTGTGTCTCTTCTTTAAAGAGCAAAACAGCTGTGGGCAGTTCTGGTTTTGCGCCTTTCTGTTCCATTGGCCAGGACAGCAGGGCCAGGACGGCAAAGGCGACTCGTCTGTATGTGAATGGGTATCACAGCATGAGAGGGAGCATCCACCCTCTGTGGGGGAGAGCATCCTGGGCCCGTGCCCTTTGCATCTGCTCCACTCCATCATGTACACAGCATTCTGCATAGTGTGCACATAGGCTTTCCTAGCGTGATGCCCGTGTGGTTTCTAGCTGTGCGTCTCATGGGTTACATTTTGTGGCAATTGCATCTGGTGGAGATGCAGTCTCTTGATGTGTAAGAGGAAAAACTGCACCCAGCCACCAGGTTGGGCATATGTGTATAGTCCTCCTAGGTTTCCTCTCTGGTCTTAGGAGGGCCAGGCAGCTCATGAGGGTGATTCAATGTTTAAGTGAAGTGAAATGACCTTGGAGCTGCTTCCTTTGACTACAGAGGAACTAGAGGGAAGTATGGTCCATGTTTTAGGAGCTTAACAACAGACTGCATTCAGGCCTCTACCTAAACAGTGATGACAGCTTATTAGGTGAGCAGTAAAATCATAGCAGAGGAGATAGGGCTTTACAGGATTTGACCCTTGAGCTCACCTGTGTAACAGGGGCCCTGGGTGCTCAGTAAAGACAGGAAGGTACCAGCTCTACGGTACATTTTTTTCTGTTTATTCTAGCCACCGATTTAAATCCTTCACTCTTTGTATACCCATTGATGCTGTAAAACAGTGCTGTGCTTAAAATATTAGGACACATTTCCAGGTATGTTTGTTTTAATACGCAAGGGAAATTGCTCTAGAAATGATGTGCACTGCTAAAATTATATTATTAGAAACAAGTTTAGGGATTGTTGTATTATACCACTTTCTCAATCTCATGCCTGTCAGAGGAACACCATCTAGGATACTTCAGAGAGAAGCTATTCACTACAGAACTATCAGAAGATCTTAAAGTTTTCCGTATTTTATTACCTTTTGATACTGGAAGATTTGTTTATATCTTGGGAGGCCAACGTATGCTGTGATAGTTGCTCTGACGGTGCGTGGGATCTTAGGGCTCTGAGGTTTAACATCTCCACAAGCCAACGCAGATAAGAGCAATCTGAGAAGACTCTGCTGTCACACAAGGAACCTAGAATAACAAAACCCAGGCAGAGCAAATACAGAGTTTCTGCCTTTGTTTGAAGTGCTGAAGAAGTGCAGGTCAGAGCTATAAACAGGGAAGGGAGGAAGGAAAAAACCATTTCTGTCATTCCTTCAGGAGTTGTTGTTACTCAGATAAACTTGAGTAACTTGAAAGCTCTGTGCAATTTTTCTTTTGTCTAGGCACATGGGCGCTTACCACGTAGGTCAAAGACATTTAATAACCAGCAGCAAAACAGGAATCCTGTGGGATCAGCAATTGTATTCAGATAATACTTATACCTTTTCCCTCCCTTTTCTAATTTACGGTAGTCTGCTTTACAAAGCGCTGTCACAAACACACTGGACATGACACAGAGTCTGACAGTCCCTAGTCATACAGAGCAAACCACCTTAACCAGGTTCCCAAGTCTCAGATAAATCCTTCCTATGCTTCCCTATTGCCATGTTTCTCTACTCTCAAGCTCACGCAGAGCCCATGTGAAGGATGCTAAAGCCAGTTGTAATGCAATGTATATCCTTTTTTAACACACATGGAGAATAGCTGTGCTTTTGCATTTTGCTGCTCTCTCTTAAGAGGACATACATATAGTGAGAAACCACCCTGCTGTAACTTTATAATGACTGGGAACTGCTCTGCTCTCTTATTATATGCCACACCAAGACTGTGACTGATGCACCAGATTAAGCGAGCACCCAGTTTCAGAAGAAAGAGATCAGTGAGAATGACAGAAAATAATGCAAAGTTTACCATGGGCAAGTCTAGATAATTTTTATTTCAAACTCAAGAGTTATAGATTTCTAATTTATAACACTTATGAAATGGAATAATTAGTGGATTTTTTTTTTTTAAAGCACCTGTTTTTAAGCAACTGAATGATTTGCTTCTACAACAGACATCAAATGATCTTTTTTTTTTTTCCTCATTGTTTCCCTGCATTTATGCATCCTCTCTTGACCAAGACACAAAGATGACAATGTTCCTTAACAGCCAGAATTCCTGGGGAAGATGAGTGTCTCTCAGCAGCTGAGTTTACCATCACCACCCATTGCCCGAGGCATACTAAAAACACCAGAAAGTCCGGGAAATAGGTCCGGTGTTAGGAATTAAACAGAGGTTTTGAGGCTGTCTGCCTTTACAGTTCAGGCTTTAGGATAACAGGATAGTGCTTACCTAGCTGCTGTTCCAGTGTTGCACCTAAAATTATGCTCTCCTGAATGAACTGCTGAGCCATTGGGCTAATGATCTGAAGTCAATCAAAGTCAAATGAAATTCCTTGCCAGAAACAGGCAAAGTCATGACGAAATATGTTTCCACAATGTGTTATTCCATACTGATGAACAATCCATCAGCCCCTTGTTACACTCCTTTCCAGAGTGCCCCCCAAAACCTGATATACTTGGAAGAATTTGCAGAAAAAAAGGCCTAGCTTTTGCACAATCAAAGCATTATCCCAAAACACTTTCAGTTTGAACCTTTGCCAGTTACAGCTGTGGAGTATTGCATGGAGAGAAGGCACTAATAAGCTGGGCCAGACCATTTAGGTTTATAAAGGTCAATGCCATCACCTTGAATCCTACCCAGGAGACCACAGGGAATTGCTGCGGTTCGTGGCACAGTGGTGTTAAATGTTCCCTGCCTTTGATAAGTGGGATAGCTCGGGCTTTTAAATTCCCTCCAGGAATAGCTGCAAGTAGAACGCATTGCAGTTGTCTGATCTCAAAGTAACATGGATAAGCGGAAGAGGATTCATACCCGAAACAAAAGGTTATGTTCACATGAAAAAGCACAGAGACAGAAATACAATCTTCAGCACAAATTCCTTCTCAGACATCCAGTTTTGCAGGTACTACAAGTCTAACCCAGACGACTTCAGACCCCTGAAGTCCTAAAAACCTAACAGTAGATAGTACTTTTATACCACTAATTAAGATTACAGATAAAATTCTGTTTTGATCACGGCGTTCTCACTGAAGCCTGGTCATTCGTGAATTGGGCCGTTTGTTTACGTGGAATTAGCCATAATAGGGACATTGAGAGGTGCACCTTCTTCACACTGCAGACACTGTAATCCTATCTACCTCCTAACCAACCTCTGCAGTCGCCTCATGTTCGTTTGAATGAGGAGCAAAACAGAGCGAAGCTTTGAGCTGACCTCTCCACAGAGACCTTCGAATGGATAAATCTACTGACCTTTGAGCTTTTGCAGTATAAAAGGCAGAAAAGCCACTTCAAAGCAAGTTCCAGCTAGTACTACAAAGAACCACCGGCTTGTCAAAAATACTTTAAGATCAGCTAAAGTCTGACATTTCCAGTAAAAACATGTTAGACATGTTTTACTCATGTTTTTACCCGATGTTATGCAGAGCTCCCTGACCAACAAAACTGATGCAGCTTTTGACCCCTGACACATAAGTCCCCAAGAATCTCTACCCTCCACCCCAGAAAAGAGATCAAATGACAACAGCCACTTAGATTGCAACTATCAACGTTCAATAACATGAGTGGAGGCCTCACCAGACCCTCTGTGAGTCCACATGTCTCCCTGCCTCCAGGGACAGTGGCAACCCCCCAGGCCAACACAAAAGCTGTGACATGAAGCCATCCAGAAAGAGTCAAAATCCAGACTTCACACCTAAATGCTGCTGTCCTCTCCCTGAAGAGGTACGCATGGTGTCCAAATACAAATGATGAAGCCATTCAAATGGTGAAGCGGAGTATTCACAGCAAGAAAAACTCAGTTGCACTTGTGCTGGCGTCAAATCTTATGATTTAATCTTTTTGATTTGAAAAACATTTGTTCTGCATTGGACTTTGCCAATATGCTAATAGGTCCTTCTCCCCGCCCCCTCTCCCAATTTTTCCCACACATCCTTAAACTAAGACTTCACAACTTTGTCGTTCCTTACATGGTCACACTTTGCTATGACCATAAGATGTTCACACCAGGAATTTTAGCTTCCTTCCTCCTGTGACATCATTTATGAGTCATCTATAAACCAGCATGACAGCTGTGCAAAATCAGAGGAAAAGGCCTTTAAAAGCTCTTGTGTCCACAGTGAGGGAGAGAAGATCTCCAAAACTACCCACCAGGTTCTCCACAGAGAAAGTGATGACCACGCACCCTCCTTCAGACTTCTCAGGCTACCAGCCTTTTAGAGCACTTATACCTTTGCTGAATTTTATCCAGAGAACAAGGTACCAGGTATGAAGGAAACAAACGAATTACGTTTCTCCCAGCATAACAAGCATATCACAAAACTACCAGGATGATTAATAAAGTAGTATTCTTATCACGCTATCGTACTGTGTGAAAATCTCTAATACTGCAGGAATCTCAGGAATTCTCAGTATGAAATCAGCATGGTCAAGCAGCTGTTTCTCATGACACTTTGACTAAGCCTGGTATCATCTGGGCATCTACTCACTTCTGACTGGCTAGGGATTGAATACAAAATTTTCCACTTAATTCTTCCTTGCATTCTTTTCTTTAATAAATTTTTTTCATGGGCTTATATAAACTTAACAAGTGACACTGATCTGAACATGAGAGTCAAGTACTAAATAAGATGAATGAAACTCCTTTTTCTTTCCTCACTGTTATAAAACAAAAGTCCAGCTGTTCTCTAATCTTTCCTTAAGTTTACTGTCTGGTAAGTAATACGTGACATTGGAGAAAGTCTTCATAAACGCATGCAAATTTTATTCACATAACAAAATGCCTGATATCCAATGATTTAATAGGTATTTTACCAAGCAAAAAAAATCCTTATATTTAATATAAATACTTACCTTTGGACACTTTTCCCTGCCCATCCCTCTGAGGCGATGTGAGATTGAGATGTCCATTACAAATACACCAGACCTTCACACAGAGCGGAACTGACATCCTGTTGCAAGTGGGACATTAGCTCGGATAAGTGATGCTGAGAATCTCCAAGACGAATTTAGCACTCCGGGTGTAGAATTGAAGATTACTCCCTGGATAGGCAGTAATACCTTACTGAAAATGGACCATACTTAATACAGTTATGAAGGAAAAAACCTCAAAGAAATCAAGGAAAGCAAGGGTTAATGCCATTGGAAATAGCCTATTAAATTAACAATAATTAAAATAAAACAAAACAACTCACCAAACATTTAAAGAGCAAAGCAGTTCTTAATTAAAAAAGTAGAACAGAGAGAAGGAGAGAAGCTGGAGTTAGAGAAACCGGAGATGTTAAAGCCACTATATAGTTGAGTGAGGAATCCATCAAGGCTTACGAGGATATTGTAGTGGAGGGGCCTATATTGCCTCAAAAGTACCTTATAAGGTTAATAGAGGTCAAAAGTAAGCATAAACAGTTCTCAGTAATTTTTTAAAGAGATCAAACCAAAGCTCGGTGTTCATTTTCTACAGTTTTACTGTACGGTAAATATTAGTTTAGTCAGGTATTTTCACAAGCACTTTTAATGGACCGGGAAACACATCTTTATTCCTGAGCCTGCCTGCGAAGCAGCCTGGGCATTCCTGTACAGATAACGCCTTGTGGGGTCAGCACCATTTTGATTCCCATACTCGGAGTCAAACGACGCTCCTGCAGCTGTCACATATGCCTGAGCAAATCAGTGCTCTTGTTGGTAAAATGATGTGTCTTATTATCCACTCCTTAAGTCACTTAATCACAGCAAGTGTGATTCAACTTGATAGGTGTCTCAAGACAGGCTTTTGCACATCTTTAAGATGAGAGACTCTCTCTTAAGTCAGAGACCACTTGGCCAAGCTGGACATTCATAAGTCCATGGGCCCTGATGGCATGCATCCGCGAGTGCTGAGAGAGCTGGCGGATGTTATTGCTAGACCACTCTCCATCGTCTTTGAACGGTCATGGAGAACAGGAGAGGTGCCTGAGGACTGGAGGAAGGCCGACATCACTCCAATCTTCAAAAAAGGCAAGAAGGAGGACCCAGGGAACTACAGACCGGTTAGTCTCACCTCTGTCCCTGGGAAGGTATTGGAGCGACTCATTCTGGATGTCATCTCCAATCACGTTGAGGAACAGGAAGTTATTGGAAGTGGTCAACATGGATTTACCAAGGGTAAATCATGCTTGACCAATCTGATAGCTTTCTATGATGTTATAACTGGTTGGCTGGATGAGGGGAAAGTCGTGGATGTCATCTACCTTGACTTTAGCAAGGCTTTTGACACTGTCTCCCATGACATCCTCATTAGGAAGCTGAGGAAGTATGGGCTAGATGAGGTGACAGTGAGGTGGATTGAGAGTTGGCTGCGGGACAGGACTCAGAGGGTTGTGATCAGCGGCACAGAGTCTAGTTGGAGGCCTGTAACCAGTGGTGTCCCCCAGGGGTCAATACTCGGTCCTATTTTGTTTAATATATTCATTAATGACCTGGATGAGGGGACAGAGTGTATCCTCAGCAAGTTTGCTGATGATACCAAACTGGGTGGGGTGGCTGACACCCCAGAGGGCTGTGCTGCCATCCAGCGTGACCTGGACAGGCTGGAGAGCTGGGCAGAGAAGAACCTAATGAGGTTCAACAAAACCAAGTGCAAGGTCCTGCACCTGGGGAGGAAGAATGCTAGGCACCAGTACAGGTTAGGGGCTTACCTGCTGGGAGATAGCTTGGAGGAGAAGGATCTGGGGGTTGTGGTAGACAGTAAGTTATCCATGGCCCAGCAATGTGCCCTTGTCGCCAAAAAGGCCAATGGAATCCTGGGCTGCATAGGGAAGAGTGTGGCCAGTAGGTCGAGGGAGGTCATTCTCCCCCTCTACTCGGCACTGGTGAGGCCACAACTGGAATACTGTGTCCAGTTTTGGGCTCCCCAGTTCAAGAGGGACAGGGAACTGCTGGAGCGAGTCCAGCGAAGGGCAACTAAGATGATTAAGGGCTTGGAGCATCTGCCTTATGAGGAAAGGCTGAGAGAGCTGGGACTCTTTAGCCTGGAGAAGAGAAGGCTGAGGGGAGACCTGATTATGGCATACAAGTATCTAAAGGGTGGCTTGAAGGAGGATGGAGCCAGGCTCTTCTCAATGGTTCCAAGTGACAGGACGAGGGGCAATGGGCACAAGTTAGAACACAGGAAGTTCCGTTCAAATACACGGAAACAGTTCTTTACGGTTCGGGTGACAGAGCACTGGAACAGGCTGCCCAGGGGGGTTGTGGAGTCCCCTTCCCTGGAGATTTTCAAGACCCGCCTGGATGCAGTCCTGAGTAATGTGCTCTAGGCAATCCTGCTTTAGCAGGGGAGTTGGACTAGATGATCTCTAGAGGTCCCTTCCAACTCTGATGATTCTGTGATTCTGTGATTCTGTGATATGGTACATAAAGGTGATTGAAAAAGACTATGTCAATAGCTTTTTAGCCACCAAGAAATAAAAATTTTTTGATCGCATATGACTTACTTTTTAGCACTAGTTGAGCAAAAGCAGGCTCTTATAGCAGGTCTTTGGTTGTAAAATAAGCAGCAAACTTGCGATCTATAGGCATGGATGTGTACATATTTATGTACCATTTAGGTTAATGAGCAAGAAGCATGTAAAAGTCAAACTGAAAATTTACAGTCAATCTAAACCGTAGCTGAGAAAACAAAATGCTGAGGAAAGACTGACTAACCTAAGCTTATGACAAACTAAATTCAGGGCTAATGCAATTCCTCCTTAAAGTACTGTGTAACCTCAACTAAGATACAAGACTCGTACAGAAGGAGGGAGATAAAGCAAAAAAACCTGGACAAATATTCAAGTAATATTTCTGGAAGCTGTTGGTTTGGGGGAGAGGTATGAAGCAAGAAGAGAATGTAGAAAGTCCTGGAAACATGAAAATCTCAGTACATTAGGAAGAGAAACAGGAGGGCGGTAAGTCACCAAAGGAGAGAGCAGAAGGATGGGGTGATGAGGGGGTGCTTTGGTTTTAACCCAAAGTTAGAGACCAATAACGTTATAAGCCAATAACGATGGGCTGCATCTCAGGTGGCTCTTTACACTGAAGGTGGCAGAGGTGGGCATGGATCATGGTAAATGTCACCCCTGAGTCCTCAAACTGGAATTTGACTTGTTTCTCTGAGACATTTTTCTTTCTCCTATTCCACAGCTTTGCTTTCTGCCACCTTATCCTCCTTAATACTCCAGACCTGAAGCAAAACTTCTGAGTAAAGTGAGGCAAAACACAAAGGCATCGCCTGCATTGTCTGTTCAGCAAATTGATCACCAGGTCTACTATCCCACCCCGTTGTTTCCTTTGCTAGGAGCTGTGAGCCCTCACTGGAATTAACCCCTTGTAATATTGTGAGCAACGCAATAGCACTCCAAAAAGCAGATGGAACATATAATATTCATAAAAGATATTACAGGCATTCCCACATCCCTCACAGAGGGAATCAAAGAAAGAGTTGAAGGAGAAGGAGACTAAACAGCATGGGTAAACAACACATCCTTAGATCACGGAAATGGCAGGGAGGATATAAAAAGGTAGCAGATGGATGTTTATTCTACCCTCTAACAGCAGCGTGCAGGCAGGCTAAGGCTGCACTATTTCTTTGCTTTCTGGCCAAGGATTCGCACCTCTCCGCACAGCAGAGGATGGCAGCAGCATGGGTGTAGGCAGAAGAACTCGCCGTTTCTCAAAAATCGGGGTTAGCCTTTGCATTAATTAAGGCATCAGGCTCAGCTATCGTCCTCCATCCTTATTACTATCCTTGGATTTTATGCTATATTTAAAATCATGCCATTTCAGAATCCTGTATGAATAAATATGAGTGTCAAGACCTGTGTGCATCTCTTATGCACACAAGACAGTACGGTACATCACGTACTCACAGAATCTTATTAAATTTCTCTGACACATAATCCTGTGAACCTCATTCTGTAAACACAGGCAGTAGTTGTACTTCATTTCTCTCCTCTATCCTTCACAATCTCCCCTCAACTATGTCCTCCCTCTTAGTCACTAACCGAGAACTGAGCAGAAACTAAGCACCCACACAAGTATGTGGAGAGGGTACTGAAGACATGTATTAGGAAAAGGAGAAAAGCTTGATCACAGAGGAAAAATAGTGCATCAAACTTTTGCCTGTTACGTAAAGGTATCTGAGAATTAAAAATGAATGCAGAAGACTGAAAGCAGCATAAGAGGCCCTATTTCTACAACTACCTGAAAGGAGGTGGTAGCGAGGGGGGGTCGATCTCTTCTCCCAAGTAACAAGTGATAGGACAAGAGGAAATTGCTCCAGGGGAGGTTTAGATTGGATATTAAGAAGAATTTCTTCACTGAAAGGGTTATCAAGCACTGGAGCAGGCTGCCCAGGGAAGTGATGGAGTCACCACCCCTGGAGGTATTTAAAAGATGTGTAGATGTGGTGCTGAGGGACATGGTTTAGTGGTCCTTTGGCAGTGTTAGGTTGAGATTGGACTTGATGATCTTAAAGGTCTCTTCCAACCAAAATGATCTATGATTCTATGATTCTATTTGGGTTGAGTGTTTTGGGTTTTCTGGCAATTTTTTAAATAATTATTTTGTCTATGGTTGTTTTATCAGCGAGATTAAAATTAAATGGCAAAGAATTCCATTTGATTAATTACCCTTCACAGTCAACCTGTCAGCAACCATAGCACCAATCTGGGACAATTCTGCCATTGGATGATCCCCAGCAGCAGGCAGAGCATCGTACAGGAGCAACCTCTGCAACCCCACAGGTGAACCAGGGCTGCCCAGGCAGAGGAGCACTCAGAGTTTGAAAGGAAAACTTTGCCCACGGTAAGTTTTGCAATTGCCGGTCATGCCTCCATCTCTTATGAGGAAAGACTGAGGGACTTGGGTCTTTTAGTCTAGAGAAAAGAAGATTGAGGGAGAATCTTATTAATGCTTACAAATACCTAAAGAGAGGGCGCCAGGGGGATGGGAACAGTCTTTTTTTCAGTGGTGCCCAGTGATAGGACAAGAGGTAACGGGCACAAACATGAACATAGGAAGTTCCGTCTTAACATGAGGAGGAACTCCATTACTTTGAGGGTGGCAGAGCACTGGAACAGGCTGCCCAGAGAGATGGTGGAGTCTCCCACTCTGGAGACATTCAAAACGTGCCTGGACGCCGTCCTGTGCAACCTGCTGTAGGTGACCCTGCTCTGGTGGGGGGGGGGGGGGGTGGACTAGATGACCTCCAGAGGTCCCTTCCGACCCTGACCATTCTGTGATTCTGTGATTTACACTGGTCTTTACATTGCATAAGGAAGACTGGTACCCCAAATGCCGTTCATGGAAGAGAGGGTGCAGCAGCCCGGCTCAGAGCCCCCAGCAGAGATGCACCCTCCCAAGGGAGCAGGTCTTCGGTGGTGAGTGAAAAAACCTTCAAAGTCAGAGCATCCTGCCCTGGTTGACAGATACTGAGTAAACAGAAAAAAAAATCAGCAGGCTAAGCTTGTTTTATTATCAGCTCAAACCTGATACATGACAGGGATTTAGGCCAAGTTTGGCCAGGCATTCAGGCACACGTTTCAACTTAAAGACGGGCATTGTCCTGTTCTAACAAGTGACACTATCAGTCTTGAAGTAAGGTACATGCTTCAGTACCACAGAGAATAGGGAAAGTAACCTCAGCCTACCTCTCCGTGGGAGCCACGCTTGAATTGGCCACAGGAATGAGAGCATCCACTTGCATTTATTTGCAGAACACGAACTTTGCTCTTTTGAGGCAGATGATGATAATTGGAATTTTAACAGCTCAGAACCAGATCCTGAAATTTTGCAGCGCAGGCTGATCGTTCTAATTGTTATTGATTAATAATGAATACGGCTCATTCGTACCCAAGAGGGTCGGGAGAAAAAAGGCCTGCATTTTTTCTGCAGGGATGTGGGATCCGCTGCCCCACAATATACAACTCCTCCAGCACATGGTTACAGGGTAAGGAAAATCAAAAGACATTCTTTTTATTAGTTAGCAGTAATGACCTTTTATTTTTGATTATTTGTGCATTAACAGAGTGGAATGGAGATGCGCTATGTAAGGAAGTTATTATTTGCTAATTTGCAGCTTTTAAAATACACAGCACACTATCTATTATGTATCATGCATTACAATTACAACAACAGTTTAATTAATCACCAGCACCCTGTTTTGTATCAGTCTGCTGCTGAATTCTGGGTAATGGCGTTGTTTACCATTTAGCAAGTAGCAACATTTCACTCTGTTTCACTACATTAAACTGCTCAAATAAAGCAAACGGATATTGGAAAGAGTTGGCCATCTGCCTTTATTTTCTTTTACTTTTGTTAAGGAAAGGGAAAAAAAAAATAAACCCCACCACGGGCTCTGAAAGGAGAAAGAGCACAGCCATGAAACTGATAGTGACAAAAAACACCCTTTTTTATCAGGTCAAAATCTCATCTAAATGCAGTTCTGATGAATGGTAAAAAGCTTGCTTTGTGGATTTGGAGTGGGTCTCAAGACCAGCAATGAAGTCTAATGATTATTTAATGGTGCCGCACTTGAAGCAGGATTATGTGAGACTCTCTCCCCCGTTAAGAGTTTGATGAATAGGTTTTGTGACAGCCATTTAGGAATAAACAAGAATTCATCAGTCTGCATAAGAAGAAGCCAGTTTATAGATTAAGTTTCTTGAGGTAATTCATGAGGTCAGTCCCATTTAGATGTAGACTATTAGGGCTCAGCTTTTGAGAGTGGCCATACAAGGGAGTTACTCCAAATGGACCCCGCTAATACAAAGCCCCCTTTCAGAGGGAAGCCTGAAATTTTTATGACCCTGCTGCTAGGAAGCACATCAACTTGTCACTGTGAAGATCTGCTGGGGCAAGACCTCATCACTCTATTAAAGAGCTCTGTGACCCTATTGATTTGAAGTATTTAAAGCAGGGGTGAAGTTCAAAGCAATTTCTTTTCTATACTATTACTCAGCCTCTCTGTGTCTTGGCTCTAAAACATCTGCTGTCAGTTCCTCTCTGGTGTCTGACTCTGGAATCTGTCACTGGAGAACAGAGTAGTTTTATTTAGAATAAATTGGATTCCTTTTCAGTTTTCAGCATTTCGTATTGTGATCAATGGTTTACACTCCTTCATGTGCCAGGAGACTTAACTGCCACTGTATCCTTTCATGTCTCTTTAGAGCAGGACTCAGCCGGAGCTTGCTCCTGAGGCTCCGTAATCGAATCTTTCCATTCTAACAGGTAAGCAGCCACCAGTTTTTCTAATTGGCCAATCAATAAAAATAATAAACTTTCACTTTCGGAAAAGGGGAAGAAAAAAAAAAAAGGAGAGGGGGAAAAAAAATCCCAGAATGTCACTCTGGAAACAAAACCCTAACAGGATCTTTTATGCTTATTTGCTCAGAGAGAAAAAAAAAATAAGACACTGAGTAAACAACTCCATTATTTTTAAATGTCAGCAAGTAAACCTCATAGCTGGTTCTCGGAGGTGCTTGTTCAGAACAATGCAGGCTCCTCCACTCCTCTGCAGAAGCTGCAGGCACCAAGGCACCTTCTCAATGCTTAATAACACATCAGAACGGGTGTATTAATTACAGATGTGGCTTCTGACACCAGGGTAGTTATTAAAGGCTGTACGGAGCACGAGATTAATATTCAGTTTGATGATGTCAGACAAAACAATTGAGATAAAAGAATGAGCAATGAGATGGAAATGGTAATGAAATGGTTACAAAAATATTTAAGATAATGATGCATAGCAACAGAAAGAAATTAGGTAGGGTTTTCGTCTGGAAGATAATTATATACAGGATTACATAGAGCAAACCTCTCTGTTATCTTCATCAAGGGAACTAACTTCTGATGTTGTGAAAAATACGCCTTCTCTCAGGCACTGCTTTGTCAAATCGCTATCATGTTCCTATCCTACCTGTACTGTTTAGAAACATTTTATCACGTATGCTAACAAATTGCCTAATATACCTAAGATAAAAGGGGTATATTTTAGCAAACAGAAATGTGTCCATTGTTTTCAGCTGATTTGTACTGATTTACATTGCCTACGGATCTGCCCTGTAATATACGTTGTCATCATTTTATTAATACTGTCATTTTACACAGAGCTCCTTTTAAAATTGAATGTGTTTCTGGGGAGAATGAATTATGTTTATTGCAAGATGGCAACGGCATGGTTTATTCAGCAGTATCTTTAAGAATCTAGAAGTCTGAAGACAGATGTACCTATTGCTTGTCAATCAAAATACACGTCCTTTGCAGCTCTGTTATTTTCTTTAGTCAGCAAGGAAATCATGTTACTGCTGTCTGAGGTCAACAGTAAATGCACCAGCAGAATCCCTGCCTGAGAATTTTCAATAAAGAAGGCACCAAAGATGAGGAAGGAAGATAATAGTTTGTATTCTGCTCCTCTGAGGGAACGGGCGATAAACAAAATTCTAAACCATTTCTTCTATCTTTTTTTTTTTTTTTTTTTTTTAAAACAGAGCTGGTAGAAGTCACTGGCAACAGAACACCATTACAAGCTGATATCATCTTGAGTTCATGCTGCTGAATATGTTGGCATTTATGGCACATTCTCCCAGGGCACATTTCAAAATGAAACTGAAACTTGATGGACCAACTGTACTCCATTAAAAAAAATTATAAAAAGGCTTTTTTTTCCTCTAGCCTAAAGAAATTGAGAGTTTCAAAACACCGTTTTCTGCCATATAAATCTGCGTGTTGAAGGTCAGTCCAAAGGCAACAAATCAAAGCATTTTTTTCTCATCTTTTATTTTAGATTATGAATGATGCAAGAATTTATAGAGCGTGCAAATTTATTACCGTGTTAATAGGCCCCCCTGTTTATATCCGGCAACATATGTTATATCCAGAATCACTAGGAAGCAGCAGCGTTTTTAGGGATGGAGGGGGAGGCAATTAAAGAATTAGGCCTAATTACCGTGAAAAATCTCTGGAAGAAACATACAGAAATCTTTTGCAGAAGAAACACAAAGAGAACGCAGGGAAATATTCTTTAACATGACCGCTGTTTTAAACTGTATTTCTAATCCATGCATTCATAACTAAAAGGCAAACACAATCTCAACTCAATAGCCCTTCTCATGCAATTAAATGAAAAGAAACAGAGGAAGAATTTGTGCTTTCTTAGGGTCTTCATAGCCATCTTGTTTCTAACAGCTGAGCATGTACCGAGCCAAATACGCACTAGACAGCAACCGGCATCTTGTTTAGCGTAGGCTTCAGCCCCAGCACAATGGCAGAACCGCTTTGCGGTTCCTGGTAAAGGGACAAGAGAAGTAGAAATGGCAGCAGGAGAGGTGACTGTGCTTCACCCAGGGAGTTATCAAAAGGCCCTTGCCAGGATCCCAGGCTGCATGACAACAGTTTGTCGGCAAATGTAGAAAATGTCTCATTTAAAGCCTTTCCTCCAGGCATGTAAAACTGGACTTGCAAAATTTTTACCTTTTAGCAAACAAACAGGCAAGCGAGTCAAAACCTGGCAATCTTACAAGTGAAAATCATGGTGTTTGGGGAAAAATTCACTACGTGTCCCACCTTCTGTTCTTCTGTACGGGCCAGGTTAAGAGCTGACCTTGCCTCCACATTGTACTCTCCTGAAAAGGGGGAAAATTTTAGGTGCTATGAGAAGTGCAGAGTCAGAGTACAAGCACGAGGTAGCCAAAGGGCTGGCTGTATAAGTCATCACAGTGAAATTCCATAATAAAAATCTTAGGAATTTCAATTTCTTTGGAAAAAAAACCCAACAATTCTTCATGAAGAAACATTGTGACCAGCTCTACAATTTTCTGTTCCTATTACAAGATGGAATTAAGATGCAGGAAGCAGAGTAGCTTCATACTAGGACCAAGCACAAATATTGGGTTTTAGCATTTGCTGCTATAACCAGAAAACTGGGCACTGGAAGATGTTTGTTGTAAGGGGAAAAACGTACAGGGGCAACAGGCTTAAGCTTTGTATTCAGTAATTCAGTAACTCTTTAAATACAGAAATCACTGCCTGAACTTAGCTTTGGTAAAGCTCTGGATGACAGTGGGGGCCTACCAGGGAAGAATTTGTCCATGGGTGGTTGGGCCTGTGGGTCTCCACAGGCAGATGCTGAACCCACCTCAATGGACAGGTAGATAATGGGTACGCCAACCTCACTTCAGTGAGGACTGCTCATGTCAGAGAGAGTTCATGGTCCCAGGCTCTTAAGTTGTTTTATATCCTAAATATTGATCTCCTTTATCTGTGTGTTGCCACATCCATCGCTGACTTTAATCATTCTTCCTCTACAGGTGGGTTATCATTTTTCCAATGCTTGCGTATTATGAGCTTTGCCACCAACAGAGATAATATCTCCCCATTCTAGGTTGTTTAGTGTGAATCCTTCCCATCCTGAAGTATTATTAATCATGTTGTCATCACTTAAATAAATAATAATCAGCAACAATTATTTCTATTTTCACTAACCCACTAAAATAATAAAAAGCAAAGCTGATATTAATTATTAATAAATATGAAGGGGACATGTTTTTTATTGAGACTGAATTTCTATTTTTCATCTGTATTACAGTGTCATCTAGAGGTGCTAGATAAGATGAGGGTATCTCTGTTTTAGGTGCTGCAGAAACTCCAGCTTAAATGACCCAGCAAGACAAAGAAGAAGCAGATAAAGAGAAATGAAGGGGATGGGCAGAGCCAAGGCTAGACACCAGACCTTCTGACTGTGTTTGGCTCCCTACAGTCATGCAGAAGAGTGGCCTGGCAAGAAGAGGGCTCCTACAGACTTACCTCAGTCTGTCTTTCCTCCTGTCCGTCCGTGTCAGCCCAGGTCAGGGACAGAGGGTGCAAACCTGGCCCCAGCCCACCCGGGGCAGTCAGCAACCACACCGCTGACAGCCCCTCGGCACCTCTCCCGCCTCCCACATTTCCAGCATTGCCTTGTCTTGTTCCTGTTTTGAAGATGTGTCTTTTCCCTCCCTGGTTCCTCTGCACTCCAGGAACTGAGCTATATGGTGGAGAAGACACACCTTCCCTTAGCATAGACCAAGTCATTTTCCATCTGGTTTCTTACATACATGATGTTTTTCCAAATTCAGCGTGTGTGTGTGTCTGTACCTGTCTGTGCATGTGTTTCCCTCCTTTTCTTTGCTAGCAATTTCTAAAGCCATTTTCCACATTCAACTGCATTTGGCAGAGAGGCTAAGGTTTGAAGACATTACATTTCTAGAAGGCTTTTGAAGAAGAAACATCACCCTAACTTTACTCAGGAGGCAGCTGAGATGTACCTCAGCTCAGGGTATGCTCAGGCACATGTGCCTTGCTCAGCCCAACGTATAAACCACGAACCATGGAGGAAGGCAATGCAGCACAATGGAGTGGTGGAGGATTTAGGGGGGTGCAAATGTCTAAGCAACCACGTCCTTCAGTCCTACTGCTCAGAGAGTGATTTATTTTATGGGGGACTTGAACAATTTGTGTGTTTTGACCAAATGAAGATGGATACCTTACAAGTCACTGCTTCTAAAAAGATACAAAAGAAAATAACGAGGGAATGCAGTCTCCATACTCCTGAAAGACAATTCCTGCACTGGCCCACCCAACGCAGAAGCAGAAGATGATGCATAAGCAATGTCTTCAAACTGCTCCTCAGCAGCAGGGAGCAGAGCCTGGGAACAGTGAGTGACTTTACCCTTTGGTGATGTCCAGCCTCAGTGTGATGAAGGCGGCAGAGCCCAGGCTCCCTCAGAGAGGGAAGAGGTCTGGTGCACAGCCAGTTCCCCTGACGTAGGGCAAGAGTTCTCCAAGGCCTCCATGTGTCGCGTAAGCCTGTGGGGCTCATCTAGGAACCTGTGCTGTGATCACTGATGGATCCAGGAACATTTATTTCTCTTTGTTGCTGGAGACACTTGAATGATAAGGAAAATGTTCAAACACCTGCTTAGAAACCTAGCCTCCTTCTTCCACAGGGGTAGAGAAATGTCACCATTTCAGACTTGTCCCATCTGTGGTTCCTGTGGTTTGAAAGCACTGGTGCATCTGTAGAAGGAGCAGATCAAGCTGCTGGAGCACTTGATCTTGTGCATTGATCTCCCAGCAGAAATGCTGCCACCGTGTACTGAGTTAGACTCTGTGCTCTGTGATCAACAATAGGTTCATTGGCCAAAAACATCTGGGTTGTCTGGGCTGGATTTGCGCCACAAAAGTCACAGGTCAGACTGGACTGCCAGGATTTGCAGGTGGTTTGCACTTCAGAGCTGCTGGTTTTGGAAACAAGAGGAAGGTGGCACAATCCTTTCCTGCTTTTGGATAGACGCAGGGATGTTTACACCTTAACATATTATCTTACTGAAAAAGGGGCTTGAAATCCCTTGGCATGGCAGTACAGATTAAAATGTTAGCACATTTACTGCACAGCCTTTCCAGATGCAGTCTGAGGGCATTTCTGTGGGCAACAGAAGGGGTGGTCAGAGCCAGTCTGAGGAGGAGACCAGCAGAGAAAGATCCTTGAGATAATTTGAAATAGCATTTGCAGACAAGGCAAATTAATGTCCCGCAGCTGGACAAGCTGTTAAAAGTCCTAACAACATACGTCACATTTTTTCTTTCCACAGCATTTTCATAAAGTGGGAAAACTGAAGGAAAAAGAAAGACTCCTCTATTCCGTACAATAATAGTAATACATTGAACAGTGATGATATAACGTGATAAATTCTGTTCTCAAGAAATGAAATTGCATATTATGAGTTATTCAGCACAATCTCCACAAAGACAATCCTAATGCAAACCTTAAAGTTATGCACTTATTGGCATGATAACCTATAGCGCCTTACCTTTCCTGAAGTATTATGCTTAGTACTATTTGTTTGAACCAAGCATTATCACTACGTATGGCTCCACTTCACATACCTGCTAGATAATAAACACAGACTAACTCATAGATAATGATCACAGATTTGTGTGGACAAACTTGTTATTTTAGGAAAACTAGAAAGTGACTAAAGTACCTTTCATTTGATGGAGTTTTGTTTGCTGTGCAAGAAGAGGGAAACCGCCTCCTGAGCACTTATATCCTTAACCAGGCACTTATCTAGCCTGAGAAAGCTGTAGTTAACACTCGGTTATGTGGCTTAACATTTTCATTTGGGGCAAGAATCTCAATTTTCAGTGATAACATTGGGAATAGTAATTTGTTGGTTTGAGCCCCATATCTATCTATTTTTACTGATATTTACAAAATCATTGTTCTCCTCCTCTAGCTCTTTTGCCTCCTTGGCTCCATCCCTTCTCTTGACTCCTGTGCCTAAAGCCACATCAGTGCTTCCCTCCAGCTGCTGCCACTGTTCCCTCCACACCATATTGCATCAATTTCTTCTTGGGGAAATTCTTACAAGTAAGGCAATGTGACTTTTCTTCTCTTTTCTCCCACTTCTTTTCCTTTCACAATACATGCTTCTCTCTTACCTGCAGTTCTTCTCCAGACCTTCCACTTGCTGGAATAACGGCATCTCCCATCCTTCATTTTGTTATGAAAACTTAAACATTCTATCTGCTGCCTCTTTGGTCTCTTCCATCTTGCATGTTTCTAGGATAATATTATTTTTCTCTCTTTTACTAAAAAAAGGCCCACATTTGCCTCCTTCACCACCACTCCATCTATCCATCTCTAAACTTATTCGATGCACAGTGTGCTAATGCTGTCCAGTGAGCCCCTCTTCCATTTCCAGTCATCTCTCTTCACTGGCTTATACCATTTGCTCTTGGTGAACTGTTCCCAGTGAAAATCTTGAACAACCTTTTCCAAACCACTCTGATCGTCTTTGTCAGCCACCTTTGTGAATGACGCAGGATAATGTGACCACACTCAGAAATGACAAAAACCCACTTTCATTAGTGCAGCAGGGCCTGAGCTGGTAAGACTTGCTAGTAGAGATGGTGAAGATTTGCCCATGGCTGGCCTTAAAGGTCTTGAAACCTTTATTTCTTTAACTTCCTCAGCTCTGTTCATACAACATATTCTTTAGAAGCTCTGTGTTCCTTTCCTTCCAGGTTTCAGAGCAGCAGAGGCAGGTGATGAGTTAGTCTCCGGCCACCTTTCCTTCTCTTTTCCCTCTAAACTCCCGTTTCTCTGACTTTCTATTCAGACCTCCTACCATCTGTGCAAATTATAGTCCTGAGCTGTTTCTATGATGCCTCCTTGTGAGGAGGCACGATCAAGGAAGATAAAACATAGGTTTCCATTTCCTCTGTCCCAAGTCCTCCTCACAGCCTTCTTTCTCTATTGTTACCCGTCATTCACATGCGTAATCCAGTTATGATGTTTGGCTCAGCTTTCCTCTAGACACCAACATCTGGTCTATCTTTAAGGCCTACAGAGTCTTCTTGCAGAACATCATTCAGACAGGCCTGGAGCAATCCTACAAAGCTCTTGCCCAGTTCATGATAAAGCTTTTGGTATTTTCACTGATCTTGAGAAATGCAACATTATATAAACCCAAAATGCTGCTGCAAGGTTATCTTCTCATCCCACTGCCCTGAAAACATCATGTCTCTCTCTGCATCTCCCCTTCTGATCAGCAGGTAATGCCCGCCTGCACTGTACACTTACTAGACTATCAAACGGGACCCTCCAAACCTTTTATGATGCCAGGTTTGGGGGGTTTTGGAGGTAGGGTGAAGAGTGAGGGATATCTCTCTAGTAAGTACTAGATACATACATTGTTCTCCTTCAAAATCTTTTCTTGTAGAACTTCTACCAAAATATCCTCTCCATAGGAGAGTGCTGGGGCTAAACTCACAAGTTAATGGCTTTCATTACTACTTTAAGGACTTAAATGCAAAATGTGGATCCTTAAAAAATTTTTCTTAACCCCAAAAGGTCCAAAATTTCCCTGCATTTTGAGTTCCATCCATAAAGCAATTCCCCTAGTGCCCGGGGAAATTGCCCCCACTGGGCACACGGAGCAGAGCTGGGCAGAGCAGGGTGTGCCTCCCGCTAGCATCCAGTGGAGTGCTCCCGCCTGTCGGATCTGCAAAGCCTGAAGTGCTGTGACCATCACAAAGATAAACCAAAAAGAAGAGCAGGTGGTAGTTTACTTTCTTTGAACCAAAAAAGCACAGTCAATGAACTTAAGATATAGGACACTCAGGGACAAAGCTGCACTTCGCATAAAATAATCTGAGTCAACTATCTTTTTTTTCCTGTAAGAATGTAAACTTTGTCCATCTAGGACCTAATGAATATTTAGTAGGATTATGCAGGTAAAACAATTTTAATAGAAAAAGCTAAGGAAGTGCCACTATGGGATACCATATGGCTCAACAATTCGAGAGGTGTCTGATGCTTTAAGCCTGGAAAAGGAGTATGAATATAGATGCCTAACAATTCAGGTGAGGCTGGATGTAGCTGGTGATTTCCAAACTGAGTTTTTCACCACATCAGCAAATATGAAGTTAATCTGTGAAACCATATATGTCATCTTTACAGTGGTTTTAATAAAAAAAATAAATTAAATCCGAGATTAGAACGGAAAGGTCAATGGGAGTATATGCAGAAGTATAGAAAGGACAAATATTTAATCCCACATTACTGTTGTAAAGCTAATAATAACATGAAGGACTGGGGTAAAAACCTCCCTAACAAGTAAGGCACTAATCCTAGCAGTACTGTTACTGTTTATTGACCACTTTACTCCTCTCTCTGAGCTTCTCGTTCCCAAAGCCCCTTCTGCTCTCATAGGTGCTGCCTGCAGCCAAAAAGGGCTTGTGGTGGACCCACAGCTGGTCATGTAATTACAATATTGGAGTAGATTCGGTTCATTGTGTCTCATTTCTGTTTACATACTGTCTATAAATGACTGATGAGACTCTGGAAGGTTCTTGCTAGCTGTAGGGGTTTGGGGGATAATAATTTCAAATTTATGCTTGGCTTGGAGCTGAGTTTCATATACTCAAGAGCAAGATTTTCATTCTTTGTATCTGGTCTGTTCTAGTTGAACAAGGAGGCGCAGGGAGGGTTTCTGTTGCCTGACTGGATGAGCTTAATCTTTAAGTAAGCTTTTAGGACAAACTCTTGCCACAGATGAGCAGGAAGTTTATATGTATGCTATAGTCTTCGCTTAAAGCATGTGTCTTTTTTGTAGGCAAGAGTTTCTCCCAGTAAAATCATAGTCAAGAATATCTGCAGAAGAATAGATACAAAAGGATTGCAGTGAAGTTATTTTTAAAAAACTTCAAGAAATCACTGTTTTTTGCATTCTCCACTCTTGAAAGAAGTTTTTATCAGGTTTCCGATATGCCCACTAGTGTTACACTGCTACAGATATAGCAGAAGCATCAAAGCAGTGACAGAGATGCACACAGAAGCACTGGTGACAGCAACAGACAAGCTTTCATGTTTAACAGGGACCTTAATTTTAATGTGGCTTTTACATAGTGAGAAAGTGCATGTCCATTTCTGCAAGGGACCGAATAATAGCAGAGGGTTAAATATTGAAATTGCATGTATTTGTGTACCTTACCTATCGCTAATGCTATATTTAATCAGTGATAAAATGTATTTTTAAACTTACTTTACTAAGACTCTTTTAACTTCCCTCTCTGCATGCTGGTTCTGTTCTGAGCATCTTTGTTTCTACTGTTGCACTTCAATCTGGACCGGCTGTGTGCTTTTGAAGCAAGTAGCCCTCATTTACCGCACTTGCTTTGCAGCACAGCACTACCTTGGATGATGTGAACTGGCTTATTTATACGTTAAACCGAGTTGTAAGATGAGCTCTAGAAGAGCATTTAGTGCCACTAACAGGCTTTCAGTCCACACAACCAGATTAGAGCTATTCTGGGGCAAAACACATGAAAGGTGTATACTGTAGACAAAGGGTGAGCATCACCAGTTTCCCTCCGCAATCCCCCTCCCTTTGGGCCACATTTTTCAGCGAGTGGGAAGAGCCCAAGAGAGAGTCAGATGCCTCCTGGGGTGCAAGACCCCAAATTGCTGCAGAAACATCTAGGTAAAGAAATGAAATGAGATGAAACACGCAGGTGATTTCGTATTCAGACTCTTTTGCCCCACAAACACTGTGTACTGTTTAAATTAATAGATATCTAATAGCCTTAAATTTTGTTGATGAGATCCCGTGATGTGCCTGAGGAGGACCACTAGTGCAGAAAAGCGGTGGGAGAACACAGATGTGCCCGAACCACCCGCCGCTGAGGACGTGCAGGTTAACTCCCCTTAGGCAGGCTGCGGAAACAGGCTTAGCCGTTTACAGGGTTTGGCCAATCCTTCCAAAATATTTTACAGGTACTTGTTGATGTTTCTCACTAGTTGTTTTGTATGCTCAGCTCTCTGTCCTGGGAAGTCTGAGTTTATTAGACATCCATTATAATTGACACATTGTTGCAGTAGGGGTGAATAGATGCATTAGACAGATGATCTTAATTGGCTTTCATCCAAAAGAATTAAAATAAAAAGACAGCTGAATTTCATTCACATTTTCAATTAGTAAAACTTCCTTTCATTATTATAATGCCTGCTGAAACAGCAGCCACATCAGGGTGACAAATCCCGTTATCATGCTTTCTGCAATTGTCTTCCAAAAAGGCGTCTATTGAAAGCATTGTCTGAGCGTGTGTATAATGCTGACAATCAAGCTCCGCTCCGAAGGCTGGGGGAGGGTGTCTGACTGTGATCTATATAGAAATGCATTTCTTTCCCGTGCTGCTGGTTCTTCAGTGCTGTGTGCTCGCGTCGGGGCAATGCGCTCTGACAGGCTACGCGTACTAACAAGATCAATCACTGAGCATTAGTGGAATTCTCATGCTTTCCACCTATTTTTTCTTCCCTTTCTTTATTGAGCGTGATCCTCTGCAGGTGTTATTTGTTTGTCAAACTGTTACATAGCAAATGTGGAAATAATTTTTTTTTAGGGAGTAGATAACAGCTGAACTCATATTGCAGACAATGGTTTCACACTGAAGTACTAATCGAAAAGAATGTGAAAATAATTCTTTAGGCATTAGAGGAAGAAATAAATGGCTTCTTGGGGGTGGGGAGCAAACAAAGGGGCATTAGGGTGTTGGTTTTTTAAATCCTTTTCGAGCAGCTAACCAACCTAATGCACTTGTAATGGCATTCCAGATTCTTAGCTTAGCCAACTCACCTAACTTAACCAGACAAAATGATATTATTTATTTGTTCCATATGTGACACTGAAGAGAAACATGTGGATAAGCAAGAAAATCAGTTCATCTGGGACCTGTGTTATCCAGTTTTCTTTCATTGACTTATATGCCAAGAGCCAAATGTATTGCCTGAGGGTTGTTTCCCTTTTATTTATTTAACTATTTACTTATTGAATTGTTCCAACTTACATAATTTCCTACATCGTCTAACTTTTGACAGTCATGTTCGCTTATATCGTCCTACCTGAAACTATGCATATGGATCACAACCATCACATTAAGAGATGATGTTCAGTTTTCCACATGCAGAAGCTGGGATCAATTAATTTCAAATATCCTAACAAGATATAGTTGGTCGATGCCAGAAATTCAGCTAACAGACTGAGAACTTGTCACTCCGAGGCCACGGGATTTCTGGAGGTGACAGCCCTTGCACAGATGAGGGGCATTAACACCTCTGCTAAAGTTTACTTTATCTTTACATGAGGATCTCAAAGCTCTGATCTTTTGAAACTGTCCGGTTCATGGATTCCTCAGGATTTTGGATTCCACTGCCTCTGCAATTTTGCCTGCATAAAGTCAGGCAGTGAGAATTTCATGGGTAATATCCGTGGTTTCTCTGTGCCATACCTGTACCAGTTTCAGTTACAGCATGAGCAGGATGGATCTCAGCAATGCTTTATGTACAGGCAGAGAAAATGATATGCATCAGTTTAAAGGATTGGTCCTAAATCATATTCTTCTGTACTAGAAATGTATCCCTGAAATGTATTCAAAAAACCCTAGGGACAGGTGAGCTGACCATTGGCTTGTCTCCTTGGTGTGAAAGTACTGCTACAGAGAGCTCCGGTAGAGACACATCACTGGAGGAAGGAAGGCTGCAAGGCAGTGGAGAAAGCCAGCAAGCCAAGAGACCTTTTGTTCAACTACCTGTCCCCTCTGCAGTCTTGCAGTTCCCAGTGACAACGTCCGTGTTCCCCCCGTTATTATTATTACGTACATTTTCACAACAGTGATTCCCAGAGCACCTATGAGACTTTTCAGCACACTTCCCATTCTCCTTTGCAACACCTTTTTTGAAGAGGTGAGCTCCAAACAAAATGGGAGGAATCCTGATTACCATCCACGGTGGAAAGCCAGAAAGGAAAAAAGGATTGGTAGGAAGAGTGGCACCTAGCATGGATGGCAAGAACCAGACCTGGTTCAACCTCCTGCAGAAACACAGCTCCATTTCTGTCAGTCCCCCTTGGACGTACTCTCCCTGCACGTCAGGTCAACACACCCCCCTCACTGACTCCTGCGTCCATCAGAGAGAAGGCACCTTGCAGCAGGCTCCTGCTATCTCAAGTTATGCAGAGGAGTATTTTCCTGGGAAGACTCCTTCCAATGACATTTCTGATGAGCAAGTTTGCTGTCACCTAATTTATACAGCTCTACCGGGACGTGTCATTCATTTTCATAAAGTATTGCGAGTTCTCCAGTTGGAAGCTGCTAAGTAAACACAGTTATTGCCTGGAGAAATGAACTCCACATTGTTTTCGAATTAATGTAGTTGGTACTTTTTATTTCTTCAGATTTTTTGTTCTTTGTCTCACATACCTACAAAAATGCAATACAACGGGGCCCTACCAGGATGGGAGAGTTCCTCACTGCTGGCCCTACCAGTTTTGTTTTCAGCTTTTTCACCTGGCTGGCCGTCTCCAAAGGATTAGTTAAGCATTGATTTAATATCTGTCAGCATTTCTGTTAAGTAAAACCAAGACAATTTTGCTCTTGGTCAGATTTCTAGTAAGGAAGAAAATGTGTTTATTTTTTAATGACTCACCGGAGCTCCCGAAGTTGCTGTAAAGCATTCTTTATAAAGTGAGAAATGTAAAAACAAAAGAATAAACCAAAGGCTAAAACTAAAACTGCTAAGGAATAATGATGAAAAGGGAAGAAAGCAAACCATTTCTCATCCTTCCTACTAGAGATGCACTTTATAGCTAATGCATTTAATGAGTCAACATTGACTTATATTGCCTGAAAGCTCACTGAATTATTGAGTATCTGTGGTATGGAGTATACGGAAAAAATATTTTGAAATGGTGTTTTCCTCTGTGCAAATTTAATTTTATTTATATTCAGCTACAGTTATTTTCTGAGATTGTTATTAGACGAGTTCATCTTTCCTGTATATTTTAAAGAGCTAATGTGGTTTAGTAAAAAATAGACTTTTTACAGAAGCTTTAGAAGCTCTGAGGTTTAAAAAACACCTGAGGAAAGCTTAACTGAAAGAAGGACAAAAGACTAAATCAACAACAACAGCATTTCTCTAAGACATATGTCTACTAATTTACCCTGAATAAAGCGTCTGCCATATACTGGGCTTTTTTTCAGATGGATAAATATTGACTTGGTTTGATTTTTTTTTATGTCCTCTAAATAAATAATAACAATCTGAATATTTAATTTTTTCCCTTGGGTAATGGGAGGGCACACTGCTGGTGAACAGAGATGAAGAGGGAGCTGCTCCAGGCACAGGTACAGTGCATCCTTCACTGCAGACCTGTTTATTAGATTTTCAACTTCCAGTCTGAGGCAGTAGATTGATTTGGCAGAGATTAGATAGGAAGTAGAAAGGAAAGCTGTCTTGTTAACCATTGCCCATATGATGATTTAACATTGACTTGGCACTGTTCTTTAGTGCCCTGCAAACAGACAGTTTTCCAAAAGGGATGGTGTCTGCAGCTCATATGCAGAGCTTTCTGATAGCTCTGCTTCGCAGACATTTCTCTGAAAACCTGGCCATGGCTGACACAGCAGCGGAAGCCATATTAGCAATATCATGCTTGTCAAACACAGCTTTGAGAAATATTATTTATAGGGCTGGCTAGTAAACAAATCCATTTTGTGAAAAATGTTCAAGTTTCAGAATGTGATTTTTGTCCACATCAGAATGAAAATGGGAGTTGTCAATTAGTTTTTTTTGTGGAGGGAAATAAAGATGCTGGGGACCAGCCAATAAATGGATTGTCAAGGATGTGCTCCTGGGACGTGGAAACACCAGAACTCAGTCCATGTTTCTTCTGAATCTGCAAAACATTCTTGATTCAGCTAAAAAAAAAAAGTTCTCTCATGAAAAAATGTCATCATTACTTTTGCTACCAACTTCAGTTATTAGCCACCTAGTAACTCGTTGTCCATCTAGTCCGAACGGCTAACCTCTGTACCACGCACTGTGGTTCTCCACTGTTCCTGCCTGGCTAGTTAAACCTTTCATCTTTGTCCCTGCTAATCCATCTGGTGCTCTTAAGTGAACCAGAGTTAGTAAACAATGAGATTTGCTGCCACAGCTGAACACATCCATCACTTTTCTTTTGATTGTGCTGTCTTCTAGGGCTGTACGCCCCAAGCTGCATGTGCCTCGTGGTGGGCAAAGCAGAAGACTCTGGTTCTTGGGTGCAACCCTCAAAAATCCTAACACATATGTTAACACGGCTCTCATTCTCCAGGAAGACTTGGTTTCACTGGACCACAACCAACGTAAATGAAATTTGGAGCAGAAAATCTGCGTGTATCTGATTACTTTGTCTCCATCTTTCAAACCATGTTCTTGTCCTCTGCGGTCAATGCCTGAAAAGAAATACTCATTTGCTTAGCTTTCATACTCTTAAATCGGTGAAGCTGCTCTCATCCATCAAGCTAGTCCAGTGCACTTGGTAGAATAAAGGCCTGACATTGTAAATTCCTTTCTAAAACATCTTTCCATTTGGGGAGTGATAATATATTGTCGAGATATTTCCCATTCTGAGATTATGACACAGTGGAGCCTTAATTCCTCTGGTCATTACCACAATGCAAATAACAGGGCAGCAGCAGCGAAGACCCAGAGCTGCTGCTCGAGTAATAGCAAATTCATCTGCATAAAAAGTGCTGACAGAAAGGGTGCAGTCACAGCACAGGTGAAATATTAAAAAAACCAAACTGTTAGGCAGCCTGGCGCTGCCCTGTATGAAGTGGGATATCCTAGCTCTAGGCAGAGTGACCAGCTAGCAGATATGATAAAATAAATCAAAACAAAGAGGAAAATGCATAACAATTAGGTGTCTGTTTCTTATGTGCCATACTTAAAAATACCTTCTCTCAGGAAGGTGTTAAAAGTTAATCCTTCATCAGAATGCTCCCTTCAAACGAGCTAGGAAGAGCTTGTGAGTAAGTTTGTGAACGAAACACCTTGCAGGGCTGCTGCTGAGCATTAGAATTATAGAATCATAGAATGTTTTGGGTTGGAAGGGACTTTAAAGACCATCTAGTTCCAACCCCCCTGCCATGGGCAGGGAGACCTTCTACTAGACCAAGTTGCTCAAAGCCCCACCCAGCCTGGCCTTGAACACCTCCAGGGATGGGGCATCCACAGCTTCCCTGGGCAACCCATTCCAGTGTCTCACCACCCTTACAGTAAAGAATTTCTTCCTAATATCTAATCTAAATCTAGGGAAACACAGGGAGCCATCCTTATCCCTTCACTCTGCTTCACAGCAGAGGAAGGAGTCACATGGCTTTAAAACACACTCATAAGAAACCACATGCGCTCCTGCAGCCTTCACAGCCATATTACCAGTCAGGACATTAAGACCCATTACCCCAATGATCAGAGGTCTCTTTCTTTGGTAGCAGCACAGGGGTGAGAGGCAGCGGTGAGGTCCAGGAGCTCTTGAGAGGCAGAGTCCAGGAGGTGAAGTCCAGGAGCTCTCATCTCCCTGCACAGGTTCTTTGTAGTTGCTGCCCGCGCGATTGAACCCCAGGAGGGCTTTGGCTATTTAACCCACAAATTGCCGACTGCGCAGGCGGACCAGCACAGGCCTTAGCAGACGCTGGTGGCTCGTCTGCCATCCCCAAGGCTGTCCTCGAGGGTTGGCAGCACTTGGTGTTCAGCTCAGTGTTGCTGGCATGGGGCAGCTGACAGGAACTCAGTGATGTAATTTAGAGCTTCTTTTAAACCATAGTGCACTCATTAACCTTCCATGTGGGCACCAACAAGTGCAGTGCTGGAGGGCTCATGTCAGTTCTCAATTTATTTCCACAAGGCCACTGTGAAGGTGCAGGCTCAGGCAAAGTCCTAGGTTCACTGAGCCTTTGGGAGAGGTGGTCACAGTAAAGGCTCAAGTGAGATCACCATGAGCTGCTGACCGATCAAACCATTTGTGCAGGCACCCCTCAAGGTCTAATGGGACCTTCGATCTGAAGACCTCATTGTGGAAAAGCACCTAAACTGTTTCATAGATAAAGGTCTAGGCATGGAAAGCCTCTCTCCAGAGGACTACTCTACTTCTGGAGCACAATTCACCTCTATTTCTGTCTGGTTTAGATGGTTTTGTTTGCTTTAGATTGTGGCAGCTTTTGATAATGTCTTACCTTACTCTCCCCATGGTTGAACTTTAAATGGAGAGTGGCAACATGACATAATAAATATACTTTTACCCCAAAACCACGTGCTGAAGGAGGCTCTGAGACATTCTGAGGTTTCCTAAAATTGCAGAGCGAACAGAATTTGACATATAATTTTACATTATATTTGTATAACATTGCTGTTTTAGGAGAAATACAGTTAAAAAATACTTTCATGTGGATAGTCCTTATTTAAGAATTTATCTACTTTTAAAAATTAAGACAGCACTGCTTTACACGTGGCAAGAGGAGTCCTGATGAATATGACTTTACCTGCCCGTTACTCACTTTTGGGCTGCCAGTGCTGTGTTGCCTGCCTTCCTCCTTTCCATCAACCAGCGTACATATCTTGGTGGAAGAACAAAGTTTCATGCGCCGAGGCAGCCCTTGCCACTTCGGAACAGCATAAGCTGGGAGACAGCCTGACACTGACCCACCACGCTGAGGTACCAAGGAGAGAGAGAGGAATTAGCAATACAAATCCGGCTGGATCACTGAAAGTATCTGAATGGTGACTCTTGTTTTTAAGACTGTCCTGGATTCTATCACAAGGTAGGCAATCATTTCTAAAATGCTTTTTAAACACCAAATAATTGATTTTCTAAAGTATTTAACATTACATTTTTGGTTTCTTCTTAATGATTGTTCCTCTAGTCATCTCAATGCATTTTTTGCTATACATTATTTTTCAAAAAGGCGGCACTAAAATAACTGCAGTGCTTTAAAACCAAATGAAGGAATGCCCTTTGCTACAGCAGAAAATGCAAACACCCGGCTGCCCAAAAACTCATTGTGTCTAGGACAGATTAAGATCCACATTTCAAGCAAGTAACAACAGGCAGCCCTTTTTGCATCAATACAATAAGGGACTCATAGTATTAGCAAAAAAATAGTAGCTGATATTAACGGGCACTACAGCACACCAACTGGCAAGACTCTTTAGGTCCTGCTACCCTAAGGTGGTTGCAACGGTGCTGCTTTCCAAAGCAGCATGCATGCATGCATGACAAGCTATTAGTCAGAAGTGGATCCAATTGATTCTTTATATAAATTGATATATTAAATGCTGGAGTAATACTGAGTGAGGGTAGATTGCATTCCCGCTTTTGCCTTGTTTTTGTTGTTATCAGGATTAATTAGACTAACGTTAAACCCTCCGCATTTCCCCTGGTTTCCTTATCGCCAGTTGATAACAATTTGCTGAAGCATATTTGGTTGCGATGTTCTTTTTTTCTAAAGAGCACGATGATGCTCTTTTATTAGCATAAGCACTCAAACTGTGTCCAATGTCTTAAAGCAATTTATACAAATTGTAATCACTTGAGAATTTTATTCTGAAATTAACACTTTAAGAGTTTTGATTAATTCACTAATTTCAAGATTTCTACTTTAAATACTTCAACAGTTCGCATTAGCAATCTTTGTCATCCACGGTATATAGTGCCTGTGACATTCATGAAATCTCAATGCTGAAATGCATCCACAGTTTAATCTAACACCCAATAGCAGCAATGGTGACTGAGATGACCTGAGGTCCTACAGCATTCAAAGATGATTCTTAGTCTAGGATCCTGTGAAGATGCGGTGAATCTTAGCAGTCACCAACTTCAGTCCCATGCAAAAAGCAACTAAATCCATGAGAAATTTATTCAGCTCAGACAGACATTTACTTTACCATGAATACAAATCTAATACAAATCCCATACAAATCCAACCCTGTCTCACTCTCTCCTTTGACCAGGACCAGTCAGCCAAAAATTAGTGGATGCTCTTTGGTTTCACTACAGGGCATGTGAGGATAGACACCAGTATTTAACAGTACTTCCCAGGTGATTCCATGGCTCCTGTTTCACCCTTGGCAGCGGCAGACGTCCTTTTGGGCTCCATTTCCCAGGCTCCAAGAATGTGATGTGAAATGCTGAGTGGTATCACAACTTGATTGAGGTTTTCTGGATTGTTATTTGCAATTATCCCAACAGCTGTCGGCATTCCTCACATGGGGACCGCTCTGCAGCACAGTGAATGTCATGGAAAGGTCTATAAGGATATTACACTATTGCTCCAGCTATAGCACACAGCCCTCCTGGGGAAATGGGAAATCTATGGGAGAAACCTTTCAAACACTAGAGACGATCACGTTTTTCAGCTATGAGGAAGGACACCATGGATGCTAAATGAATACAAGCCACACAACGTTCACGCCTGACATGTTGTTAAAGATGAGGTTTGTGGCCAACTGATCATGCAGAATAGACTTAGGACAACTATGATGCCTCCTTCCACTTTTCTGATATGGGTTTTCCAGGTGTGCGCCTCAGGGTTTGTGTTTTGCCCATCAGAGCACATACCCATTTGGCACGTGGATGGCAAAGGGCCGAGGGGCAGAGTTAAAACTCTGCCTCTACAATCTGTGATCTCAAGAGATACATTTGAAACAACTCAAAGACCTCCAAAAGCACCCAAGAACATAGGAAATAAAAACTGTACAGCAGTAGTCATAAAAGACAGCATATGTGGTTTAACTGAATTTGTCTGGAGTCCAATTAAGCAATAAGACACGATAGGGCGTGTCGTATTACTGGGCCATTAATGCAAGTCTCTGGAGCACTGTGAGGCACAAGGCCAGAGAGAAGTGCATTAATGGGCTGGTAATACATGCTTTGTCATGTCCCGTTGTTTTTAGGGTATGATAATGTTTGTCTTTTGAACAGAAAGAACAAGAAAACATACTTTAAAACTCTGGAAATCAAAATCAAATTTTCATGTGAGAGCTAAGGAGAAAGGAAGAGCTGCACCCTACACGCCATAAATTGGGAGTTGTGGGATGGAAAACTTCGTTGACTGCCTTGTTACACTTCAGACACTTCACTGACGATTGGGTAGGCATCACTTCCTAACGTCTGACTGTGTTCACCTGCCTTTTGGGTGAAACAATATCCAGCCCCTGTTTTACGTGGAAAATCAAAGGCAATATATAGTGCTGAAATATTTTTCCAAAAATAGGTGGAAATATGTTAAAGAACATTTAAAAAAATAGATTTTCATAAATCACCACATCCAGATAACATACTAGTAAGTGTTTTCAAGTTGCCAGCCAAGAAAATCAGGGCATTGAACATAATTTTTTGTATGGGATACTGGAAATATTGAGGACGACTACCGGAAGCCTCATGTTAAAGCAATAGCCAAATAATCTGGTTAGTGTGACGTCAAAACACAGGCAAATTAATGGACTGTCAAATGATGGTTTCAATCAATATAGATTTAAATGATGATAATAAATAATTATGTCAATCAATATGGTTTCATGGAAAATACATCTTGTCAAATTCATTTAATCATGTTTTTGATGAAATTACTATATACGTTGATAAAAGTGGCTGCATTGACTTAATATATTTAGACTGAATGCACTTCAGCTTAGTACCACAAGAATATACTGATTAAAAATTAGCATCATACACCATCAATATTTCAAATACTAAATGGATTAAAAACAGACTATGTGACAGAATTCAGAAAAACACTGTTAATGGGCATTTCTATCCAATTTAGAGGGCCTACAGTGGGATCTCAAAGGTGGTGAGTGCGATGATGTGGTTCAATATTTTTATAAATAAGTTGGGGGAAATAATGGAAAATTTTTAGACAGGTAAATAAATACTGCTGAGAAGAATTCATAAACAAACTAGAGAAAAAAACAAACTAGAACACTTGGTTAAACGGAAATAAAATGAACATCATGTACTTTAATAAAGTCAGAGATACCTAAAACTCCCAGAGAATGCTCCAAATGCCTTCACTCAATCTTCCAGGTATGCACACAAACATCTAAGCTGAGTGCCAAGTGAAAAGACAAAATGGAGGATTACCTTAAGGCCCCAAGGCAGTCTAATTTATTTTGCTTTTACCTAGCGTGTATGATGAACTTCCTCCCTGTCTGCCCAGTAAAGGTAGTTCCCTAAATCGTTCGACCACGTCCAATGGTATTTGCAAACAGGAGAGGGTGTCTGATACTCTGCGTGCACCTTTCCACAGCAAAATGCCTCTTTTGCACGTACTGACTTTGTATAAAACAACTTTGCTTTTCACAACTGGTGTGGGCTGGTTTTGACCCGTATTATTAACCTCAGTTTTTCCTTATTTTCCAGTACTGGCCTCCCCTTCCTCAGTATGAAGACAGGGACTGAAACCCACAAAGTGGTGTAGTCAGGTACTGTTGTGCTGAGGGTAAGAGGGTAAAACGTGACCACCTCAAGGTCACCTCCTGCACTGCAAAAATTTTAATTGGCACTCCCCTCTCCCCTTTTTTTTCTGTGAAAACCGCAAATGGGCGCCTTGTATCATCATGTGACGGTGTTTGAGCCAGTGTTAATGAAAATGTCCTGCACCCACGTTAGAGCAACGCTCTGGTTGGGGCAATGAGCTCATAACTAAGTCTGGGGAGGTGGCAGGGTTTGGAGTGAAATGTGCGACAATCTCAAAACAATGAAATGCCAAATCTTCAATATTTCCAGCCTTATGGGAAAAAGTCTCTTTTGAAGTCAGTTGCCAGCATCTGCCTTCCCTAATCTAGTTGACACCGATACATTTTTGACCAAAACTTGTCTCTGTACATCACTTGTCATAACCTGAAGGCACAAGGGGATCAGTCGAGCTACATCCCAGAGCCGAGCATCCTGTAATACCAAGACCAGATGACATCTGCATGGTGACTGTCATGCGTTTTAGAGTCTGATGCCAGCTGAGTTTTGTCAGCTGGTTGTACCTCAAGCAGGACATGATGTGATTTTTCAAAGGCCCTTTGATTCGGTATTGCTTTTGGTTTAAAAGGAGCGCAACAGGTAGGTTCTGATCTCTAGAGCAGTTTTTTTTTTAGATTACTGACATCTAGCTGTAAGGAAATCAATAAAAACACCCACATTTCTTACAGTCACGTTCAGAGAAACATTCTCACAAGATGTATCTTTCTTTAATTTTGTTTGTTAAAAGTATTTCATCATCAGCTCCCTTTTCTGTGGCCAGCAAACCTTGGTTACTCTGTATTGCCTTCTTCTAAGATCCAATTACGGTCTCTCGTTTTCACTGCAAGGTTTCACTCTCTACAAATAAAATCTGGAGAATAGACTATGACTAAAAAGGAAACACCATTAAGGAGAGAGAAATAATAAAAATCATCCTGTACAGATTAGAAATGCCAACATAAAAATACTGAAGCAAGTTTTGGCGTGGAACATAAAAGATAATACAGACATGGGAAATGGAAATAACTTTCCCCTGTAAAAGAGAGGGTCAGCGGAAAAAAAAAAAAAGAAGGAAAATAGAGTGTAACAGAGTGGTCTTTCACTACAATGAGGTACTTCTTTGCCATCACATATGTATGCAGTAGTCAGCACAGCAGCACCAGCTTTCCACCAGTGCTGGTGGAGCTTTCCGTTTCTGGCTTTGGTATCTGCACCTGGAAAAAACCAAGGGCTGTCTTCAAAGACCTCAACGTTATTTTGAGAGTTTTTCACTGAAAGGAGGTTTTGCCTTTTCTACTCTCTCAAGGAACAAAACAGATGGAAGAAGAGAAATATCAGTTCTTCATCATGTACTTGTGGTATTAAATAGATATGTATGTATGTGTATATATATAGATACCTGTGCCCATAAGCACACAGGCAAACTTACTATGAGAATAACTGCCTAAACCTGTTAGCATACACCCACAGCCACATGTGCGTGTGAACATGCACACATTATATAACTTTGGTTATGTAGTCCAAATCACTACATGAAAATATTCAGTTCAGAACTGTTTCCATGGGAATATCGGGGCTTGCACATCATTGTGAAGAAACATCTGTCCTGATTTGGGATTTCACCAAAGTACCTTAGCTTTACTTGCTTAACGTTGGTTGAGATTTTACAGTCAAAAGCCCTCAGGCAAATTAAACTAGCCATGTACACCCTCGGGGAAATGAGACTTTAGTTACATGCCTGATACCAATTGGTGCCAACTAGAAGAACTTTATGATATTAATGAATGTCTATAATTAAAGAACTGTTAGTTGAAATGAACCAACTACTCTATTGGAAATCTCATACTATTTTTGGAACCTGCCTTTCTAATGTAATTGTATTTCAAGATGCCTGAGAATCACTTATTAAGCGCTTCGTGCATTTCGCAAGGATCGAGCAGAGTTCTAGCCATCCTGCTCATTGATTTTGATGGTAGAATAGCAGTTCAAACCCCAAGAAGAGCTGTGAAATTTCTCTCTTAAAAAAACTCAGATAAGCTTTTCACTTAAGTCCATATCCTAAAATCTGCACATGATTATATATTTGCAGGATAAGGAGTACTCGTATAGCACACAGTTTCATCCATTTTCAGTTTTGAAGGGCTTCCTAAATGCAGGTACTGTTTTAAATCTCTCCGTAGGAAATAAGATGTCCATTATGTTGTAAGACAGTCCCATTAAGGACAAGAAAGTGCTATGAACATGTGAGCTGCTTGCATAAATTGCCACGATGCAGTCCCAGCTATATCCCGTGCTCACGGCATCAACGGCCAGTGCTCGGGACCGTCAGCAGCAATGCCCGTTCTTACTGTGGGCTGTGCACTTTTATGCTGTAGCGAGAGCTCCCACTTGCTGGAATCGGGTGATTTTTTAACGTTAAAAGCTCCGATTCTAACTAAAAGAATATTTCTAGCTCATACAGTGGTAGAAAGGCTGAAAACAGCTCCCAAGAGCGACTTCAAAGTCATCAAAAACCTGAAATAAAATAAGGGAAACCCCATTCAAATTCAGTTGCTGATGTACGAAGTATAGGACTGGCTAGTACAGTACGCTTACCTGAAGCCACAGGCTAATAAAAGTAAGACTCCACTGAAGTTTAGAAAGCTGTAGATCAGCAGTCGGAGTACAAAGCCAAGTAAGTTCGTCACCCTACCAGTTTACTGCTCAAAAGTGAAAACGTTTGATGTTGCTTTATCTCTTTTTTTTTTTTTCTCGGTAGGGAAAAGTTGCCTGGTATTTTCTGCGTTTTATATACCGTATTGAAATGTAGGACTATATACGGCACCATGTTAATAGAGACGTAATAGCTAGGTGCCAGCCCGCCCTATCACACTGCAGCTAAATATGGACTTCCTTGGGGATTTTCTGTTCTGTCTGGCTCGCTGAACCCGCCTGAGATACTCTGACACCAGCAGAGAAAACAAACCACAGCGGTCCCAGGCTAATACCTGCTGGGGTAAACTCTGAGATCCTCACCTGAATTCCGAGAAAGGTCTGCAGCCTTTCAGGCTGAGCTCAGCTCCTGAGCGGGCCTTGGCAAGGGAGCAGCAAGGTGCGTACAAGACTAAAAGCATAATTCTGAGCTGCACTTCGAGCTTTCAGAATAAAGTGTGAGGGAGAATCTCCTCTGCCCATCTCTAGTGATAATCAGGATAATGAATTCTGCAATAGCTGCAATTTTAACACTTAGTTAGGGCAATTCTCAAGTAACCTACGTGAATTTAACACACAAAAATAATTAAACATGCTACGGAACAGATGCTGCACAAACAACGGCAATCAAATGATTCACACTTAGCAGACCTTACCTAGCAGTTAGTTTACAGCAGTTCTGAGTGACTGAAAGAGAAAAGCAGACATAATACATAATGTATATAATTTCAAAAACAACACACCTGACTCACACCATTTAGGAAAATTCAATTTTAATCCATTTTCATTTTGTTAGGCCCTGTCATTCACGATAGTTCTTACTTTTGTATGTTTATGTATGCAGATATATATACACAGCCCCATACGCTTAACAGTTTCATCAAGGTCTGTTCCAGAAATTATTAGTTTGTATTTAATCTCAGCAGCACACTGGAAAAAAAAAATAAAAAAATAAAAAAATCCAAACGCTGAGAACTCGGAGTCAGGTTTTAGGTGCACTTGCATGCAGAAAAGGCACAACCATGTGCCCATCGAAAGCTCTCATGATTATTCATTCAGACTCATCAACTGTAAGCCAAAAGAGCAATCTGGTGATTTTTTATATATAATCATGCAGACTGTTCATGGATCGTGTGGCAAATATATATGTATACAAATTGTTCGTGTGCTTGTGGATTCTGGACACCGGCTTACTACCAAGGTGTGTTATCAAGGTATGTTCGGTTTATATACTGGCTACCTTCCAGGTACCGCAGTGATAGGCAGTAAATAAATATTTATAATAATAATTAGCCAAAGTTTGAGGTCTCGCACCCGTTTTCTACCTTGCCTGAGTAAGGACTGAGTTAGCTAGAAAGAAGCCGATGAACTGCCCTAATAATGAGGGGGAAGTGTAAATAAAAGAAAGAGAAAGCAAAAAAAGACAACAAAAGGGATCTGATTTACATGAAACTTTCGGGTTGACTTACTGTGCACAGCTCCCAAGGAAGTTTCAGGGCCAAATTCAGCAGTGACACAAGTGATGGTGTAAGTTAGATATGTGTCAATCACAAAAAGAGTGTCAACCGGGAGAACTGGCAACATACTTTAGTAGCACTTTCATGGGGTGATTTGATGATGGATGGTTGTGTGATCTAAACTGTAATTTATGCACTGTGGCAACTTGAAGTGGAGGTTGGCAGCGCAGAGAGTAGATGACAAGGGTGAAAAAATAAAACAGGCTTTCACCTTTAGTGACAATATCCTCATCCTTCCAAAAAACACACTGGGGGTATTCCAGCCTGCTTTTACCAGGGCTGAACGTAACCAGCACGGAGTCGTTCATAGGTGCCAACAATAAATATTTTGCTGATTTACTAAATGATCTTTGATTCTTACTTCCTTTTCCTGACTGATTTCACCCAAATTGGCTCAATTGCATTTCAAGGGGGGGGGGGTGGGGTGGTAAATTTGAAATTCAAAATTTTAACTAAAAGGCTATTATTCTCTCCTTTCCCGTTTCACTGACTTCACGACTAACGTTGTCTGCAACTACCTGCCCACCACTCGAGGCCACCTCTTGAGGACATATTAAAGATCACAACAACACAGACGGCAGCGGCTCTTTTGTTCTGCAAGGCTCTCGCTGTAAGAGGAATGGCTCTGACACTGCCTTATGCCAACCTGTTTTAGTTGACACAGGAAGAGATGAATAAGCCAGATCTGTCAGAGCTGAAGAGACAGAGAGCCACCAGTAATTCTCACCATTAGTGATCCTTTGTAGAGTTGCCAAAATTCTCCAGTAAAGCTGCTTTTTGGGCAGAAAATTGAATTTCTCACATAAATGGATGTTTTTGTTAAAGGAATATCTATTTTTTCCCCCAGTTATTTAAAATTTTCATTGAAACACTGTATACTTCAGTTTCCAAGGCTTTTGTTGCTCGTCTTTTTAAATCTCAGGCACAGCATAAATCAGAATCAAAGCAGTTCTGATGCAGAAATGCTGCTGTGATACCTGATTCCTGGTCAGACACTTCATGACCTTATTGACCTGCACGGACTGACTTCCCTAACGAGATCAGGCTCTCCATGATGCACCGCGGCCGGAGCCATCCCCAGGCAGTTCTGCCATGGCTCCAGACAAAGAGAAGCTCTGGTGCACCGTGCGGTCTGCTCAGAAAGTCAAGATCTTAAAATAGATGAAGGACTGAGCTGTAACCATAACACAAGATATTTCTGGGGTTTGAAACTGCGTATTTTAGCTTTTTGCTGAAAAGTTTTCTTCAGCAAAAGCCCTTCCATTTTTTAACCAGCGCTACGCCTTCAGTTTTGACACTGATTTCCCTGTATTTTCTCCTCTGTGAGCCTCACTCATAGGCTGGAAAACCTGAGCAGGCATTTGGGAGGACTGAGCGATTGTGGCAGGGGATGGAGAATTTGTCTTGTTTTCAGTGGACAAGAACAAAAGGAACAGCGTTTTCTGCTTTGCGCTATGCGTTTTAGCTGACTGGTGTGGTAGGTGTGCTAATGTTTGGGGTTTTCATCATCTCAGTGCTGTGGTTTTACTTTCTAGAAAAGGGTGCCTAGGATATCAGACTGAAGCTTTTTTGTGTCGCATTTAAATCCATAATAAATAAAATTTAAACATTAATGTTGCTGCTAAATTGAGCCTTAACTTAGAAAAGCTGTTTCCTAAGTCAGTCTTTTGCAATGCACAAGTGTACAAGAAACAGTTTGCTCTTGCTATCACTCCTGTAAATTCAGATAAATCACTTAATGAACACATAAAATGTGTGATTGAGAAATCGAGGTAAAAAGGTAGAGAATTTACTAAAGTAAGAGTAAAAATTAACAAAATTAGCCAGGAGCAATCTGACAACATAGAGTGTTTTTAAAATGTTTTAAAAGCATTTTTAAAACACTTAACACTGCGATAAGAGTTTCCTCATACACATTATTAAAATTAAAATAAAAAATTGGGTATGCACATATATAAAGTATCTTTCATCTGAAGATGGAAGATGCTTGGCATGTTTTATGATCTGTTTACAGAGAACTAATCAGCAGCAACATCCAAGGTGACGGTGGGTGATTATTAAGTGCCAGCAAACAATGGTCTGCAAGACTTCAGGACAGCAAGCAAAGGACTTAGCTGTCCTCCCCTACTTTGGGCAACCAAGTGACAGCCCAAAAGCAACGCTGCATGAGCTTGCCGGAGCAGAGACACGCTCCATCTTTTTCATTGTCCGGGTAGAAGATCCCGCTCTTTTCATTTGGGGTATTTAATATGCAAAATTCCTTCAAACCATCATTCTGAATTTTCATCTTTGACATACGTTCAGCAAATAGAAAAAATTAAAAAGTAATGAGGAGAGTTCCCAACTGCTTTGAGAAGATTCCACATATGTGCTAATTAGCGATTCTGTCTGAAAATATTCCCTGAAAGCTGTATGGGTAGTGCAGCCTGGGATAAATAATGCAAATGCCCCATGGCACTGTCACAAACACCACAATCAGTGCTGTTTGCGATTTCAGTGAGACTCTCCAAGTTCTGCACCTGAGACTAAAATATTAATGAAGTAAAACTGTAGTAAACAAACCTCCAGACCCATTCCCCCACCCACAGTCAGCACACACACACTCACACAACCCGCACCCACTGGCTTTCCTGGCACAGGATAAGAAGTATTTTAGGAAGATGAGAGTTGACTTGTGAATCTTTCCTTTGTGCGTAAAACTACTGCTTCCTACAATTGCTACACCGAGCGTCTCTTCATCGCTGGACTAGTGCCTACACAGGTCTTTGATGCTAGAAAATGGAAGGAGCATTACTGCACATTGATAATAATACCAGCAGGTTCTCTGCAACATGGTCTCACCGACCAGTACGGATGAAAAGAAAAACAAACAAACCAGAGATTTGCACCCGTTTCCCATTTCCCCACCATACGGACACATCAGGCTGCTGCTCAGCCAGAGAGCTGGCACAAAGTTGCTGTTGTAGACAACAGGGAGTGGACTAGTGCCCCAGGAGGTCCCAGTTTGGCTCCACATGTCCGTAATGACACACCATAGGTTCAGGCTGCCCTCAAGGACTCTCTGCACTTGTGACAGTTGATGGCAGGGCACGTCAAGGTACAGCTCTCTGGTCACGTAAAGGACAGTAAAGATACAAAGATACCTCTGGCATGGTCTCACCTTGGACAAGCAGGCAAGTTTTCAGGTCTGAGTTGTGCTTTAATATATACTTTAATTTACTACAAAACCCAAACCCATCCTGGGAAGTGGCGCCAGTCTCTAGAAACACAAATTCCAGTGACTTTCGGTGTGAATCGAAAAGGTGTCTGAGCAGTAGTATCTAGCTATCTAGCTGCATAGTGGGCTGCCACTGAGTTCTGAGAAAGTTAAGTCTTTAATCTACTTAGATGCTTTGGAAAATGCCACTCAGTTAAGTGCCTAAGCCACTTCTGAAACAGGAGCTAAGATTTCAAAGTTGCAGAGAGGCTTTAAAAAACTTCATATGGCATTCTCCTGGACATACAGATGCATCTCTGGAGTTAAATTTTGCTCCCCTATGAATACAATTTCTCTGTTAACTGTGTCAGCCATTGCAGGTGTGTGGCCAAAATGAAATGCAAAGCAGATTTCAACCCCTAACGACTGTTTGCAAACTATCGTCCAGGTTACAAATAGCCATTAACCTGTCCATTCATATTTTAGTCTATGGTCTCACACTGCAAATTGTTCCTTCCTAGATTATAGGGACTGCATATTCTTGAAGCCTCTTTTATGAAATTAAAACCCTGCTGCTTTAGCCCAGTGTTACAATACCTGCCCACACTCTCTAGCATAATTCAGCATCAGAAACTAGTCTATAAATGTCAGTCCATGAACAACATCCAGTAAAGCCAGAGGAAAAATATAACTCTGCTAGTTTGCTAGTTCGATAAATGAGGGATAAATAGCATCATTAAGAGAGTTTCTAGCTGTACAGAAATCTATTCAGAAGTTGAAGATAAGAGACAGAGGTCTAAGCTATCCCAGACTACACCCAGAGTCAGTTTTCAGACCTTGTTTTGGCTGTGAGATCTGTACACTGTGGTCTGTAAACCATCCGTGTGCGGTTGCCCATGTATACCCAAAATCCTTCCTCAACGCCTGTCCTCGAGCAGAGGCTGTCCAGCTGGAGCTTGAGGATCCTGGGACACTCACCAGAGTGAAATCAACATCATATTTCCTTGATTACTGCTACTTTACTCCGTAAATCAGGAAGCAGCATCCAAGGTTGTGTTCGTCTACCCCGAGAGCATTGGTGCCAGAAGCGGTGCCTGTCTTCCAGTACCTATTTTAGGAACACTTGAAATTCCCCTCAAAAAAACGAAGTGTGGCCTAGACTAGCCCACCACGATGACAAATAAAATTTTACAGTGGCTTGAGATGTGCTAATGAAGCCTATGTTCGTCAGACTGTTATCACCTGCCATCAGCCTTCCTACCACCACCTCGGTGCCCGCTTTTCCCTCTCCCTCAAGCACCTCCTGGATGCCTCCCAGCCCAAACCATGACTGTAAAATATCCCTGTTGTATAGCTGGCTTCTTAACCTCATTTAAATTCTTCCTTCAAGCTACCTCCACCATGATGCCCTCAAATTACCACCATCTTTTAATGAGAAGGATGCTATGCATACCCATTTTATCGTTATTGTATTCTCTCAGCCCAGCTGCCTTCCACCCGGTAGCTCCTGCCTGTTATGCAGATTGCGAGCTCTCTGGGGTGCCAACTGCTCTCTTCCTTGCATGTCTTCACGGTGTGTACCATGAAGGAGCCCTGGTCCTGGATTGGGGTCCCATAACGCAAACAACTAGATAAAAGAATAATTTGTTAGCCTGGATCGCAAATCTTCTTCTGCAAGAAAAAATAAAGCAATTTCCCCAGGCTGTCACAGGCACTTTCCTGTGTCAGTATCGCAGCTCTCTTCTGGCGATGACAATGGTGCATCCAATTTCCAGGCACAAGAGGGAACGTTTGCTGCGCTGACGTGAGCTCCGCGTGTTGCTGCTCTACATCTAGCCGGGCCACGGAGAACTGAATGGCTTGTAGGGAAGGGATGTGCTATTGGGAAGGCAGCTTTCTGTGGGATGTTATTTTTCGTGTGGGGTGAACCAGGGGGGCGGCTTTTGATGAGATCTTTCCTGTGTATGATCCCTTTCCTTTCAAGGGATGTGATATTTGGCTTGTGGTTTGATTTTGTACCTCGTAATCATGAAGGCAGAGGCTGTGCAAAGTTTGTTTGCCCGGATTTATTATTAATTACAATTCTGCACTCTGGGTTACGTACACTGAAGTGAAATCACCACTGCAGGTCTGGCTGTGAAGCAGGCAATTTATATCTACATTCAAAATTCATACAAAGAATATTATATTATCAGTAGGTATGTGATCTGTCTTCCACCTGTCTCGAGCAGTCTCAAAAATATTCATCTGCTGTACCTTTTTTTCAGCTCACTCCTTGGGTAATTGAATCCAACTATTAGCAGCCAGGTACTGAAGTTTTTGTCCCATAAGGATTTCACTTCTTGGTACAAAAAAGGTCAGCGCAGTCAGTAAGAAGCATTGATCTATACTGTCAGCACCTCGCATCAGTGGTTTCAAATACTCCAGGGTCTGACCATAAATACATTTTCAAACAGGATGTAACCGAAGGCATCTCCTTCTTCTGCAGAAAAATATAAAAGTTTCCACTCAGCAAACACAGCGCAAAGATGTACTTATCTATTGTGAGGCAAGTTATATCTACATCATGTTTTACAAATAATTCATACTTCATTTAAGGTTCCACTTGTGCTTATGTACTTAGCTTTATCAATTTTAATTCAAAATATGAAGCTCAAGAATGAGCAGCTTCAAAATAAAATCCTAATTTTTGCTCTTGCATAATGCTTTCTAAGTGTTCTTTCCCACTTCTGACCAGTACATAACTATTACACCAGCTATCTAAACCCATAAATTAGGATTGCTGTTTCGCCTGTTAAGATACTTCAAATAAAAAAAGGACTGACATATACGTAATGTTTAAAACCATGTCATTATCCTGAACCCATCTCAGGGATCTAGCTAAATTTCTCAGTAAAACAATAGTTAAACAAATAATTGATTTAGCTTTGCAAAGGAAAGAATACCGCATTGTCTACAGGAGAAAAAAATAGTTCAGGCAACTCTGAAAAATGAAAGGAGAATGGAAATGGTTCAGTCTCCATCATCTCAAGTATCCCTTCGTTGATACCCCTGAGACACTGCATGACTGACATCTGTCAGGCAGGTGACTTAGTTTGCCTTAATATTTTGTCCCAACTTTACGCATAAAAATCTTCCCTGTCAGGGCTGTACTGAAAAAAACAGTCGCCCCATCAAAACAAAATCTTTAGGTCATTTTCCACCTATTAACCAGGATGTGGTCATTAAATTGCTTATTTTAAAAACAAATTTATTAGGGATATTCGAGCCTTTGTTATTGTATAATCCATCAACTCTGCCCCTACTATTTCCTTAGTCTCTAATTTGAGTGATAACATAAATAATGGCTTATGTGGATTTCTGTATGTGTTCTCTTTTTTATACAGAGGTTACATTACAGTATTTCTAGTCCGTAAGACTCTTGCTTGAACAAAATTTAATTTCATTATCCCACACAATGTTTTAACTATGTGCTCCAGTTTCAAGTGCTAGTGCTCCAGTCCATTGGTTCTTCCCTAGTTACTGGTACTTTAGTGATCATTGGACCTTTTAAACTGTTGACTGCCATACAGAAATTAGACCACACATTTCTTGATTCAATTTAAAATTTCCATTTTTGAATATTTAGTTCAATTTAAAAGAATGGGAAATGGATCAGTCACTGACTTAAAACCTGCCAGATATTTAGGACACATCTGCACCCTGTGCTCAAGGCAGGCTGGACCACCTGTTGCCAAAGGAGGTGCAGCTGCTTAAAAACTGGTGCAGCTCATTTTTCTCTGGCTTTCCCCCACTTCACACACCTGCATACTGCAGATACTGTCGTCTTCAGTTCCTCCCAGTTTGGGTGAATCCTCACTGATGGCTCATTACACCAATTTTACATCCCAAACATTGCAGAGGCACTGCAGACCTCTGTCTTCCATTTGCCCAAAACTTTCACTGGTTTACATTTGTTTGAAAATTAGGCTAAAAGTCAAAGACAGCAATCTGCGCTGGACATGCTGCAGAGCGGGATACCCCGACCTCAGAGATGGTAGTGTCAAAAGTGGGCATAAGGAGAAAGTAAGTGGCCCGGGTGCTGCCCTGGCTCCTCACATCATCTGCTCATCACCTTGGCGGTGATGTGGTTCATGAGTGAGGATATCTCACGTAACCTCTTGGACCAGCCTTGTGTCTCCACTGCAGCAGTGGGAAGCCAGGAACAGACCTGGTTATTGCCTAGAGGGGTGCCAGGGCTGCTTTTGGAGCTCCTGGCTCCTCGACCGGTGGGAAAGTACTTTGTAAGGGCTCCACCCTTCCGCCTGTGCCTCCTCAGCTGCAGTATCCCTGTGCCCAGGACAATGCTATTTGATGGACCCTGTCCTGTTGCTCAGCCCTCCCACTCACTGTCGGGTCCAGCAAAAAGAATGGATAAATGAATAGGTCTGGGAGCACCACAGGAACAGCGTGTTCCCCAGGGGACTGCCCGGAGTTTGTGGGGAGCCCTTGGCTGGCTAGAAAAAAAACAGAGGGATAGACTATTTCTCAGGGCTGCAATTACTCACGGGAGGTGTTGAAATGAGATGATGAATGTTAATGCTCGGACTAGCTGGGAAATGGCAACCTCTCGATGTAAATGCAGGTCTATTAAAGAGGGAAGTCACCCTTCGGGGACTGCGGCAGGGGAGGCGGGGGAGAAGAAAGGGAGCTGAACTTTCAAAGCAGGAGGTTGAGCTGTGGCCTGTATTTTCTTCTCTACCCACACTGCAGTGCTTATTTGCTGCTGGGGCTTATTAATTTTTCACTTATGCCACGCTAAAAATAGTTAATTATTGAAAATGCATATCCGTCTGATGGTGAAAGGCTGTCTCTTCCAAACAGGTGACTGGTTCAGATAACCCCAGAAGGCACTTCTGGGTCTTCTAGACCCTTGATCAAAATTTCTTTTTTAATTTGAAAAGAACAGAGGTGATTAAAACTGAAAATGATGGTGAGTCTAATGAAAGCTTCCTCCCTCCTTCCCCAAGAGCCGGTGTAATGGGCTGAGGTTTCTTTCTTTTCTTTCTTTTTTCTTCCTTTCTTTATTTCATTCTTTCTTTCGCGCTTTTTTTTTCCCAAATGAATATTTTCAGTGTATATGTCATGCTGGTCCTTTGATTTAAAAAAAAAAATCAGATGTAGAGATTTTGCTGTAACAATAGAGCGAATGTGTGTGGATAATATTACTCGCGGTGCTGGTGAGAGTTCAAAGGCTGGAATGTCCAGACTAAATACACAGCAGAAAGATCAGTTCTTTAACATTTCAATTAGACAGAAACATGAAACAACAGGCTAGTGACTTCAGCTTCTCGAAATTAAACAGTTTGACACTGCACAGAACACGCATCAAAATTCATTATGCCTTCACAGCTTAAATCTTCTCCTGCTGAAATAGTGGTGGGAGTCATTCCTCAAACATAGGAGTCACTTTATAAATGTAGTGGGTCCTATCCTTCCCTGGAGGAAGGGGTTACCCTTCACATGGCAAAATCTAGATCAAGACCATCTTTGGAAGAAGTAGGTCTTCAAGGGACCTGCTGTCCTGGGAAAGCTGTGGGATCACAGCCCACACAGGGACAGCATCCTCGCCCCTGCTCCATATCACTGTCATCCCTGTGGTACCCACTGGTTCTGCTACAGGATGGGCATGGCCACATCTGGTCACATCTGGGCAGCAGATGCCTGGGTATAGGCAGCGGGATGTGTTCACACCTGCCTAACCTGCTCCCGTCCCCTCCTCCTGTCCCCTTTCCCACCCTGGTTCACAGCTGTGCCCATGGGGACCAGGAAAGAAGGGAGGCTTCCACTGGGGCAGCCACATCACCTTCCTTTGGGAAAGGAAACCAGCATGGGGAATCACCTGGATGGGAGACAAGGGACTTCCGGTTTACCCTCAGTTTTTACTCAGTTCTTACTGCGATGCTTTTCCTACAGCAAGGCCCTCCCCGAGCAGTGCCAGGAACACAGCCCGCATGGAAAATGTGCAGGATTTGACCCTCTGTGCAAAGGAATCCCTCACCCATCTCCAATTACAGAGTTGTCAGCTCACACCTCCTTACCTGCCACCCCAGCTTTGACCATAGTGTCATAGCATGGTATCACCGCCCTAAGAAAAAAGGTTAAATTGTTTGTCTAAGGAATCATAGGGTAATCTCCTACTATCTCCAAGTCCACAATTTAACTGGCTGTGTTACTAATTAAGAGTCCAGTGTGTGTGTCTCAGGAGTAATTGCCAATAAAGCTTCTGCACTGTGTCAGCTCAGTTTCACATACTCCTCTGACATGTTTGCAGTGGCAACTGAAACATTATAGCTCCCTGAGAAAATATTTCTGTTATAAGGTATACACACAAACATACACGGTCTGAGAATTGCTTTCATGTTGGAAACAGGATCATGGAGTTTGCAAGAGGAACAGTGATGGAAAGAGAGTATATCTTTGCTTTTAAAGTAAGGTGTCTAGAAATGACTCAATTATCTCAGAAGAATAAGTTATCAATTACTATAATTGCTATTTTATGAGCCCTACTCAGGGACCTGCAGTCTTTGTCCCTAAAAGTTTCCAATCTCAGCATAAACAGATAGGGATGACAGATAGCTACAGAGAGAAGGGAACTAAAAAGGGGGGGAAATGACAACACTGGCCATCTTAATAAACCAGAGTTTTAGTTCTCTGTAAGTCTTGAGGATATTTTGTAGACATCACAAAAAGAACTTTTGAGGATGGACATGAAGAAGAGCAAAGAGAAGACACTGAGATGTGTAAAGGGAGTTTCTTCCCTATTGCAAGGGATAGCAAGTGAGAAAGAAGAAAGATATTTGCTTCAAAATTTAAATGTTTTAACAACCAGACAGTGGAAGCTGACAAATGTCATCTCCTTTCCTTATGCAAATCATCCACGGATCCATCCCAGCTCTTGAAGACATATCGGTCATTTATCATCTAGAGAAACCGTATCCAGTCGCACAGATGGTTTGCACATTACTTTAGCCATTCTCTGTTTTTCAGGGTCTATGCCTAGTAACCCCAGCTTCACAGAATTATTTTGGCTCCCAAACATGTTGAATGAGAGAATTATCTAATGACAAATAGTGACAAATAAATTCCAAACAACTCTTGTTCTCATAGGACTATGGGTATTCAGCTTTGCCAAATCTTCATTTTCTCTTTTCAGTAGCCTCCCAGGAATAATGAAGCAAATTTGAGGAAGTGGTCATAGAGCTCCACAAGGGTTTAAGTCAAGCTTTTAGACAAATTGTCTCATTTTAGGCTTCCTGGTTTTCACCAGAGCTGAGAAATGGGCAGCCACATAACTCCATGCAGGAACCAGTGCTTGCACAAGACCTGGCCAACTATCCTGCTATGGGTTTCGTTTCTAGAGGATATGAGACTGACAATCCTCAATGTCCTCCGGATGTACTGTAAACCCATTTCTTCATGTGAGCCTTTTTCCGAAGAACACCACTGCCTCATACAAAAAAAAAAAAAAAAACCCAACAAAAAAAACCAACCCCAAAAACAAAAAAACCCATAAAGAAGACTGAGGAACTAAGACAAGATTACAAAGGAAAAGGAGATTGTTGTTAATGATTCCCAAGTGATAGCCCAAGCACTCTGACTAGCCGAGTGTATTACCTCTTCACCTATTGTATGACACTCCAGCCTGATGGAGAGACTAAACAAACAGGGCAGGAAGGCTTAATTTCCCCATACTGATGCCAAAACACCGACAATTATTCACAGCATCATGTCAGCACCCCACTTCTGTTTCCTTTTCAGGAAGAACCAGAGATACTAACGCTGGCTTAACTACTCTACCAGGTACCATTAAGATGAATTGGTTTTCCAGTCATGCAAATCACCAACCTCTATCTTTTATCATGGCATTCTCCCCACTCTCCAAATTCTGCCTCCTGTGCTCCGTCAGACTGTCTCCTAAACCTCTCACCTCTTTCTGCTATGAGAGTATCTACAACAAACCAAAGGTCACTCATCCAATTGGCGTGGTAAAATTAAAAGTTGAGTTTGTCTTGCTACAATGCTCCTCCAGAAAGTAACAACTGTTGAAACAAAAATGGAACCAGAGCTAATTCAGCATTTAGAAGTAACCACACTTCAGCTTCACACTCTCACATATTTCACTGTCTCTTGTCATCCGTATCAGACAGATACCTAACTACATTTGCCAGAGTACTCTTATGTGGTACATAGCCCATGCTATAGTCAAAGCCATCTGCTCAGACATATTCTCCTGAAGAACTGAGACTGGAGAATGAGAAAAGGCAATTAAAAGCAATTCTGTGAGCAAAATTTGCTTTTTAACCTGACCCTTCACAAAAATGCTGAGACAAGGATGAAGGTGGCATATTATCTTGGATTTCCTACTTTAAAAGAAGCCAAGTTCACATCCCATCATACCAAGCTTATTTCTAACCAGACCCACTATGATCATCCACACCAACTTTTTGTCTACTAGTGCTCCCTCCATAGCATGTTGGCTTCATAGAATCATAGAATGGTTTAGGTTGGAAGGGACCTTGAAGATCATCCAGTTCCAACCCCCCCGCCATAGGCAGGGACACCTCCCACTAGACCAGGTTGCCCAAGGCCACATCCAGTCTGGCCTTGAACACCTCCAGGGATGGGGCCTCAACAACCTCTCTGGGCAACCTGTGCCAGTGCCTTACCACCCTCAAAGTGAAAAACTTCTTCCTAATGTCCAATCTGAACCTGCCCTCTTCCAGTTTAAAGACATTCCCCCTTGTCCTATTGCTACATGCCCGAGTAAAAAGTCCTTCCCCAGCTGTCCTGTAGGCCCCCTTTAGGTACTGGAAGGCCGCAATAAGATCTGCCCGGAGCCTTCTCTTCTCCAGGCTGAACAGCCCCAACTCTTTCAGCCTCTCCTCATAGGAGAGGTGCTCCAGCCCTCGGATCATCCTTGTGGCCCTCCTCTGGACACACTCCAGCAGGTCCATGTCCTTCTTCTGTTGGGGACTCCAGAGCTGGATGCAGTACTCCAGGTGGGGTCTCACGAGAGTGGAGTAGAGGGGCAGAATCACCTCCTTTGACCTGCTGGCCACACTTCTTCTGATGCAGCCCAGGATATGGTTGGCCTTCTGGGCTGCAATCGCACACTGCTGGCTCATGTTGAGCTTCTCGTCAATCAGCATACCCAGGTCCTTCTCCTCAGGGCTGCTCTCCAGCCATACCACGCTGAGCCTGTATTTGTGATTGGGATTGCCCCAACCCAGATGTAAGACCTTGCACTTGGCCTTGTTGAACTACATGAGGTTGGCTTGGGCCCACCTCTTCACTTGAACTATGTGCGTAAGTAAAAGCTTGAAACATCCACCCCCCAGGACAGTTTTAGTTAGCACTGGAGATCAAGAAGTGGGCACAGAGAAGAGTTTATGCTAGCCAAGGTTTTCAGATCTAGATCTTCTTGGACAAAAACTAAAGGACTGTGCAAGGACAGATGTGAAGTCCTGGAATTTGAATCTAATCTCATCAGATGCCCCATTACAATCTAGTGAGACACATTAATGTGAACAAATGTGATCAGTCTGGCAGCACTCTCGTGCAAGCAGAAATGCTAGTTTCACAGGAATAATTAATAGCCCTTTTCTGCCACTGGGCTAAACAAGGAGAAAAGGGAAAGAACAGAGTGAGATGAAAAGAAGAAATGAGATAGTTGAAGAGGATACAAACATGAGTGTGATAATGACAGATTTCTGTAAGGACCTACATTGAAGAAAAGATGGAGAGCAGCTAAACAAAGAGGGTATCGTGAAATTGGTTTAAACAGGTTTTTCATCAACCAAGAAAGAAAATGCAGGGGAAAGCCAATAATGACAATCTGAGGAGTACCTAGAATTTCCAAACCAAAAGGCTTGGGTTTGTGCATGCTTTCCTAGATGCCCAGCCTGAGACAGAAGCAAACGCAAAAGAAGAGAGAAACAGAAGATTTTACTGAGCAATGCCTCCAGTTAGCCATCTGCTGTCAGCAGTCTAACAAAGAACTGACTTACTCAGCCCTGTGATGGGTGTGAAATCCATTGGATAAAGTTTTCCATATGTACATGCCCTCCTCTCCCCTAAATAATCAGCTCTTCTGAGATAAATCAATGAGGTCCATTCTCCCTCTCCAACTGAGAGATTACCATTAGTCCCACAGCATCCTGCTTCCCCACACATACCGGTGCCAGACTGGTAAGTGCCCAGTTTCACAGGGGGCAGAGGGGGTCAGTGCCTCAGGCTGAGCTAAGGTACAGCAAACTCCAAAGCCTCCGCATCAGTTCTAACAGCCAGGTTACAAACTTCTGAAAAATAAGAGCTCATAATGAAAATACTAACGCACCAAATCCTGTAATACTTACATTTGCTGTATGAAGCTTTATATTATCCCATAAAAATAAATAAAACACATCAGCTATCATATAACCATGGGGATTTCTTCTTGGTTTTTTTTCTCAGATCACTGTTTTGCATACAGAGGAAAGGGGGGATTTTTATTTTATCTTGCAGTTTAATGTTTTTTTCTTCTTTTTTTTTTTTTTTTGGACAGGCTTTTGCTGTGATATCTGTAATCCAGCTCTCAGGGTACATAGTTTCTTCTGATATACTGTGATCGAGTCCCAGCTGGTTGGTCTAGTTTCTTCACATGTATCTCTTTAGATAAAGCCTTTGCAGGAGGGAGAAGATTGAAATAGAGTTGCCACAAGCCTTGGATTTGGCTAGTTTATCTTGCACCCTACTCCACTTTGCTGAAGGACATTAATTGTCCTGAGGTCTCCGTGGCCTGCGTATTTTTTTCCATTTTTTTTTCCCCTCTATTACCCTCCCACCAGCAGAAATCATAACCGTGCGAGCAGCAACTGCCAAAAGGCAGCAATTCATAATCAGCAGAGTGATTACAAAGGAGCCAGCAGCAATGCTGAAGTTTACAGCACTTCCTGCGCACAAAACTACGTGGTAAAAATATTTGCAGCAGAGAGTAAACAGGCTTAATGGGCTCCAGTTTAATTTCTTTTTTATAATCCTGTAGCGAGAGTATGCAGTGCTTGGAAAAAGTGCTGTGCTGACAGCCCAGAAGATGCAAGCGCTCAGCTTAGCTGCACAGCGCGTATGGCACAGGCACCAGAAAGTGCCCCATCTGCGTGCCCGGGTGGCGTTGGGCATTGGCCAAGGTTGACCTCGCAAGGCTGCCAGCCTGACTCCACCAACCGCCTGTCCCCCAGCCCTGGGAATGCCCTGCCACACCGGCTACCCAGAGTACAGCCGCATATTTGCACTATTGAAAAAGAAACACGAGCAATAGGAGACCACTGGAAAGCTTCAGTGGTTTTCCTACCCTTTTTTAAACAGACTGCATTTCCAGATCCCAGGCGCAGAGGATGTTCCCCGTCTGGAGCTTCACATACGCAAGACTCAATGTGTTTTTCTCTTATCCTCCCTCCGCTTCCTGGGAGCAGCTAGGCTGGCTCCAGTGCAGACCAGCTACTGGGAGCAGTAACAGCTTGCAGAAGGCTAAAGCCTTTGAGCGATCCGACACGCTTAGGGGGAAAAAGTCATCTTCTCTTCGGTATCCTTTGCCCAATCCACGCTTTACTCTAGATATATCAGGATCTGACAAGTGGCTGTCTTCTACACAGCAGCAGAGAACCACGGAAAAGATATATCACTCTCCATCACTGATTTTAGTATCTGCAGCCTTACTCACTCTTTTGCCAGGTGCAAAAATGGGGCATACAAAATGAGACTTGAAAAAAACCAAAAAGCCGTCCATTTATAAGAGGGTGGAAAAAAGAGATATCAAAGGGAAAAAAACACAAACCACACATCCTACCATCTGTAAGACAGATACACTTCAACTTTTCACATCTGGAAAAATATTTATTTGTCAAACAGACAGGCTGCAAGGGATTCCCTGTCTTTTTAGCTTCTAGGGTGAAAAGACTGCAAAACCTCTCTTTTTAAACAAAGGCCTTTATGGCAGTCTAGGTCTGCTTTTCTAAAAGATCAAGACATTTATATTTTTAATCTCATGTGATAATCATGGAGCTGCTTAACTCTAAATACTGCCTGAGACTGTGAGTTGAATTCGTTATGGGCTCATTAACTGTTCAGGGCTGCCTTGATACCCCAGCCAGCAGACGGTGAAGAGAGTTCCTGAGGCCATGGAAGAGCCCTGGTCTAAGTTTCCCTAGAGTAATCTGGGGGGATCGGGCAACTCTTTCATCAAATCTTGTAAATAAAGAAGCCTTCGAAATTGTCTTTTGCATTTAGTACTTGGGAAAAAAGGCCTTGTCCTTGGAAGGCAGCAGGGATGGTGGATGGTCTGCCTCAGTTTCCTTGGGAACAGAGGGAAGAGACAAGAAAACCCTCAGTCTGATAAGGATAATGATCCAGGCACAAGTTCAGTTTCATGTGCTAGAAAAGAGGGTTGATACCCTTCTGCATCTTTCGTTACAAATAGTCCTCATTGCTGGGGACAAAATGTCAGAACTACCACTTCAGAAAAGATGATCTTTATCCCAGGGGCCACCGGAAGAGCAGCTAGAGCCCACAGTGGCTGTCACTCCCCGGGAGGGTGCTGGGGAGAAGTCACAAGCTGAATTGCCAACCCTAAATGTCCCATAGGCTTTAGTTTTGTGACCAGAAACAGAGTCAGTGTATGATATCTCCTGTCACACCACCTACACTCAGATGTTTAGTTACAACAGTGGACACTAGATACAACAGAAGACAGCTTCACCCTCAGCCTTCAACAACTTTGAAGGAAAATAACACCACAGGAAAAAAGGTTTGGAAAAAGTGGTCGAAGTAAAGCATCCACCATGTGAGGATCCACTCAGGAAAAAGACTTTCTGAAGGAATGAAAAGGCCATCAGAAGCACTTTGCCTCTCAAAGCAGGATATCTGAAAAGAGCTGAATGTGGTAGACATGGCACAACTGTACTGTATGGCTACTGCAAGAGGTACAAGTCTCCAGTTTTCAGTGTTTTCAGATCATATATATCTGCAATGTGAACGGGAATGTGGACAAGCATTGATAAAGAACTTTTAGATTTTTGTTTTAGACTTCAACTTTCATAAAGTTGAGATATCTATGTACAGAGATGCAGAAGGTATATGCAGGACCAGATCACTATGGTTTGTATAAATCTTTTTACCAGTTTCACATTGCTTTAGTTTTGCATACAATAAACTTTTACTTCCTAATGAGAAAAAGCATGAAGAGTAATTTTTTTTATTGTTGACCACTGTAGGCCATCTTCAAAACATGAGCCTGCTTTTACTCAGAAACTCAGCCTGACCTGGGGAGATTTCGAATGACTCAGCCATAAAATGAGCTTCATGAGTGACATCAGGGTGAAAAGCACTGGATAGCTCAGGAGGTGTTGACAACAACTCTGAAGGTACATACGCCTGATGATGTCCTGGGTTATTTCTTGGAATGGCTCACAGCTTCCAGCAGCTGCCTAAAGGAGATATGGACTGTGTTTTCATTTCCCTTGCTAGAGGAGAGAGCTCTGCAGAGAGATGACAAGAATGAGGGAAATGCTAGGAAAAAAACAAAACAAAACAAAACAAATCAAATCAAAAAAGCAAAGAATGAGACTCCTTACAAATTTCTAAGCAACACTGCAGAAGAATAATTCCACCATCTGTTCAAGACCTTCTCAGACTACATTGTCTGATCTCAACCTAAATGCACTTCTTGCAAAACCCAAAGCAGGCAAGGTGGCGAAGCTAAGTACTGCCCAGACAGACCCAGCAGCACCACGACACCACGACTCAGGATGTCTTCATTATCCCTCCAGGTAATTTTTTAAACAACTAGCTTTTATGATACACTGTAATAAAGATTTGCCAAAGGAAGAGGACCATCGAGGCAGATAAAGAATTTTATTTCAGCGACATCGCCTGAGAATTATTTAAAGACCTAAATGAAGGGATTCCAGAACATTGTAAATTATGATACGCATCACAACCTCTAGCAGTCACAGTTCAGGGTGATAAGAAGTTGATTAAGGAATGCCCACTTTCAAGCCATCGTAACGGCTGAATTAATTCTCATACAGGGTTATTTCTTCACGCCTGTAGACATTGCTGAAATAAATAGAGTAAGCTAGGAGCTGCTGTTTTGGGGCAGGAAGGGGAGAAAATTGATCCATTTGAAACTTTCCACATTTTTTGGCCTAATACCTAAAACAACAGCCATGACATGCTGCATACATATCTACTGAATAAGGGAAGGGACAGTAGAAATGACCTATCCTGCGGCACCCCAATTCTGGCCACATAAAGATCTTTCCATACTGCTCCACTGTCTAGAGACTAATGGGACAGAGGGAACCAGGAACAGGATAAAGGCAGTAATTACAATAAATATCAGCATTTTTTAAGTAAAGTGTCTGCACTTAGGAGGAAAAAAGTCTTGGGTTTCAAAGATGCTATTGCAGGCTTTTAAAACTGCACGCAATAATTCTGAGAAGCTATCATGCTGAAGATATTCTGCAAATTTCTTAGGGAAGATTTTATGCAGCAGTTGACAGATATTATTATATGTATGTATGTTTGTGTTCTATACAAAAATTCCCATGCTGTGGTATTATGTTACAAGAGCTCGTGAGAATGTGGTGGAATGGTGAACACTCATCCATCACCTCCCAATGGACTACTCAGAAGTCCATTTATTTATGACAAGGTAAAATAATTTTGCTGTTTTCTAGCTAGTAGCAAAAAAAAAAAAAAAAGGAACTGCACAGTACACATTTGTAGACCTACATTTTAAAAAATGACAAGCTAGATGTCCACTGTGAGAAACTTTTTTAAAAGTTACTTTGTCTTTCCCTCAGAGTGTGATGTCTACTCAGTCTTCTCAAAATCAGACCCTTTCTGAAGTTTTTGGAGGGGACCCAAATCAGATCTCTTTCAGTGTGTATGACCCAAAATCCAGACAATTGAGGAGAGTTTCCTTCTGTTCCCTCTTCAGCACCACATTTTTCTTAAAGAGAAATGGAAAAAACAAACTAATTTACACTGAACTACACCATTATTATTACTAAATTTAAGAAGGAACACATAAAAAAAAAAACAAACCCAACAGAGAAGACTGTGCAAAAGCTACAAAGTTTGTATCCACTTAGAAAAAGAAGATAAAGCTAAAACCTATCATGATAATGACTTATGATCGGAGATTTTTCTTCATCAGGAAATCTATTACCATACTCACTATTTGCCCTTTGGCTCAGGTAATTTTCTTTTAATTTCCTAAAAACAATAATCTTTCCAAACTTCTTATTTGTTCTGGCAATTAACTTCAGCCTATTTATTTTCTTCATATTTATTTATCTAAGGTAAAAAGACCTTTGAGAGGCAGATTTTGTTTTCCAGGGTCTTTTGGAGGTTACCGCAGTAAATTACAGACTCTAAACTAATATGCATAGAAGATAGTAACAGAACTTGGAAAGTGGCACACTTAGAGATATTAGCAGCTAAGGACATAATAAAAATTAATAATGAAAAAGGCACAAGATGTTGCGTTGCTTCCTCAAGGCTGGTTTTCTGATTTCAGAAGCAGCCAATATTGAATGCTCTGGAGAGCAGGGCAATTCATCTATTTCTACAATAGTTTGCTAGAAAGCAAATGTTGGCCTGACCCCAGCTGGTGATTAGGTTATACTGAGGAGCTGGAGGATTGATAGCCCCTGTCATTTTAAATTAGCACTAAATGTAGTTGAGGATGTTTTTCCTATTTGGGTAAATATTGCATTCTTTTTGCAAATCATCTATACTAAGGTATTTGTCTCATAAAATAGATTGAGGTCCACTATTAAACTGTGTGCAGTATAAAAAATAGCGCATGTAATTCATTTTTACAAGTGTTGCCTTTAACTTTCATCAGTAAGAGCTCTTGACAGGCCATTCAAGATTTTCCAAGCCGCTATCAATTCCTATCTTTTTCTTTCTTCCCATTTCCATACTAAATAGACAAGACTTCTGATCTAACACCAGAAAATGACAAAAAGCATTCATCTGCTTTGTGTTTGGAATCTGCAACATCCTTCACAGAGTTTTCTCTTTTGTTGGAAGATTTACTGTTACTTTACATTTCTCCAAAATAAATTATGCCAAATATAATATACACGTAGATATTTCTCCAAGAATATATCAATCCATCTAATCTTACTTGTGAATGTTAAATACTTTGGAATAGCTTCTTCACAGGGGGGGTGTGGGTGGGTGGGGGGTGTTAGCATTTTCCAGCCATCAGCTTTGTTTTATTTAAGTTTCAACTTATTTGAATAACTGTAGGGAACTGTATTCCTCTTCGTCAGCTTGGTCATATCACCACAGCACAGTAAGGCATTAGGAAAGCTTCTGCCCAGTTGTGCTAAGTGTGAACCCCAGGAATGAGATCATTCTTTGCACCCATTAGAGACTTCTTGGGTGCATTTTCTGTGACTAGAGAGTCCCCAGCTCACCCTCCGCTACAGGTCTGACACATCTGTCCTAGCAACTTAAAAGGAAGTATACCACCTTGCTGTGAATCGTTATGCTAGCATTTAGTTTTTCCTCCAATGCAATCCTGGAGAAAATGCTTAATTTTAAGCACAAGAATAATTCCATTGACTTTGGGGAACTATTTGCATGCTTAGAAGAAAGTATGTATAGAAGCGTTTTGTCATACTTTGACAATAATAGGCAGTCACTGAGGCACTAGATGGTGTAGATTAAATATATAAGCCACTCATCTTCTACCAACTTCCTCCTCTTGCAGACAATTTAAAATTTTGTGGCTGATGCACGGGAGATGGGAAAATACAAAGAGGAAAATGTCACGCGTCCCCTCAGAATTGCTAAATATCTTCAGCTAGCTTTCCTTATTATATTTGCCCCTTCAGAAACATGAGGCCTACTAATTAAGCAAGGACTGGAGACTTGTCAAGATTATGTGAGTACCGCTATGACATAACCATAATTCTTGATGACATTTCACTTTCCCCATCCAGAAAAATCTATCACACTTTCTGAGATGTGACCTTCATCTTGTTAAATGAATACTATAGCAAAGAGCTCATTTGACCTCTTACCTGCCCTCCCCTCCCCACCCTCCGCCTGGCCTCAGTGAGTCTGTCAAGCTTGTTCCCTTCATACTAATTAGCTTGATTTCTTTGGCTATTTGCACTTAGCACGCTGCCTTTGTTTTTGTCTCTCTTTTCACTTTGCGTGTAGCTCTTTGGACCACACGGTTTCGCCTTTCCGACAATCTAACTTGCCCATCAGATTGCTCCCTTTTTTCCTTCAACCTCGGTGTGAAACTCCTTATGTAGCCACATGTTTGTCTTTTCTGGGTACATTCCTTGCTAGCAGAGGAGCGGTTCACACTGTTTTCTTTCTCTAGTCTTTAATTCTCGGGGTTTTGTGCTCCCCTAGTCCCACTCCTCAGCCCATTTGATTTTTACGAGCGTGTAGCTCATCCTCTGGAGAAACGCAGCTCTGACTCCAGCATCTTTTTGTTCTCCTTCTCCTCATTTAGCATTCATTTTTGCTGCAATCTCAGATCTAATGAGATTGTGATCAATGCTTCCCAAGTTGCCCCCTGCCTACATGTCTTCAATCATACCTTGGCTGTATAATCTACTTTGCTCTTCTTTCTGTCAATCGGTGAATGTATATAGTTAATGTTAAAAGCAATCTGGAACCACAAAACAAACCTTTGTTTTCCTCTTCACATAATAAAGTGGAATCTGCCTTGGTAATTACAGAACTTCCTTTGCATCCTTTCTCGTGTGAATGCTGTGATTTATGTGTTTATTTTTTTGCGGAGTCACTTTAGAATCCAGCTCTTTCTATTTTGGAAACTCAATACATTCCAGCTTTCAGCCTACTTGCAGAAAAAAGCAAAACAAGTATGACAAAATACCCTTTCACACACAATTATCTAGCAGGCAATCACTATCCCATAATATTATCTCACAAAATAACCAGCTCTCAGGCAACATCAGCTTATCCCTGCAACGTCCGTGTCTATGTCTTTCTTTTACAATATACCCCAGATTTCACAGGTGTGTGTGGGGGGGGGGTGTACCTTGGGATGCCGTGGTTGGTTACCGTTGTAATTAACCAAATTTAATCAGCGCTTGAATAAAGGTCTGGAGTAGTCATGAAAGCGCTGTGATGCCAAGTGAAAACATTGAGCCTCCTCTCTGCCAGGTGAAACCCCAGGCTAGAGCTCCTCGAGCTCTACTGATTGACAGCAGCATAGGGCTTCTCTGCTTTTGCCTGTGTTCAAGAGAAGGTTCTTCACCTGACTTGTTGACTGTGATGATAAACTGTCTTCCTTCCAAAGAAACTAAGGTGAAAATCACCTCCACACCTTTGGCTCAGCCAAAGGCTCCTATTTAACTTCCAGAAGAGAAAAACTTGGGGTTTCTCTAACCCAGTCATAAACAAATGAATTTTGCCCTGAGGACTGACAGCAAAAAAGATGAGTCTCATGTCTCAAAAGGGTTTAAGGTTTTGACTTCTGTTAGAGCGTTACCATCTCTGCTCTATCGTGTGCCTTTTCTTTGTACATTATTTGTCTTAGACTGGTAGCTCTTTCTGACAGCTTGTGTGTTATATTTGAATGTGTTTTCCACACTGTACGAGCTATGACAACACAAATCATCTGGACGGATTACAAGGGAACGGCGCAGTTCGTCCTCTTTCCACCACAAAGCAGAGAGGAAGGGGCTGCGGCCAAGGGGGAGCTGCCAGAGCTCCCCTCTGGGGTCTCCCCTGCCCAACCCGCAGCACTTGGGGCACCAGGGAAGAGCCAGTGTTCCACTTCCAGGACTTCAGGGGCTTCGGGGATCCGCACATGAGATGAAACCAATTTATGATCAGACCTCTGCACATCTGTGCCATTATGGAAAGGTAATAAATATCAGGGAAGGAAAGGATATCACACACTCGATTTGAGAAAAACTGAAAGTCCGATGCCACAGGCCAAATATAGAACTCCATTAACCATTGTGAAGCACTGTTGATGAGGAGAGTAAAAGAACAGCCCAGGAGGAAATTAATAATTCTGTATTAAGTGCAGGGCTTGGATGGTGTTTGGTAAATAAAGCCTGGGGTTATGCATTGACTGATGGGGAAAAACAAAATATTGAATAACTACCAGTTCAGCAAACACCATCCATCCTGTGCAGAGAAGAAAGCATTTTGCCTGTGGATTAAAGAGAATATTATCACTTGATCAAAATTACTTCAGAATGTTATGCACACAAAGAGGCCAAATAAATTTCCACAGCATCTTCAATTCTTCTGTTCCCTAAGTTTGGGGGTCTTCACAGCTTTCTTTGAGTGTAGTCCTTTTACATATTTTCTTATATACGTGGTAACTCTTTGTTGTTGTTGGTTGTTTTTTTTTTACCAAGAAAGTTTGAAAACAAGCAGCTTACATGCGCCTGTGTCAGCTTCAACATTATGCAGTTTTACTTACATTTCTAAATCTTCTGGTGACTGCAAGGCTTGCAGACTATTAATTGCAGGAGGAAAAGACTTGGATCTTCATGCTTAAGGATGGAGAAAGTCTGTTTCTAGGTCTCTAATGACTTAGAGGCGTCCAACATCACCTTTCTCCACCCTCATGCTGGAAGAGGGAGAGCTGGTCCAGCCCTGCTCACTGGGGAGCGCAGATAGGGTCCGTCTCCTTCCCTCCCACAGAGACTGTGCCCTGGTGCTCCTGCTGCAGCCCCAGCTTCCACTGCTCCTGGGGTGGTGGCAAGGGCATGGCCCTTCTCAGTGTTCATATTCAGTCTTCCCAACACCACAAACCCAGACCCAAGTCAGGCACGTAAATTTTTCAAAACTTGTATCTCACCCAAAGCTCGAGCTGGCATTTTGGAAGGGGTGGATGGGAACACAGGGAAAAGAAGCAGCAGCATTCGCTCTGGTTTGAGCCTTTTTCTTGCCAAATTTCAAAGGTCTTTTGCACAAGACAGACAGATTAGAGCTTCTAAAGACAAAGATGAAAACAAAGATGACAAAGAAGAGGAAGACGATGCATGAGGAGGAGAAGGAGGAAGAGAAGACGAAGTTATCACAGAAAACCTTCTGGAAAGGTACATGAAGGGTGTTTCATTACCTGAACCACCATAATTTGGGTGCAGGTCAACAAGACTGACTGCTTAAACTGGACTTTACAGTGACGAAATCGCACATAATAAATGACTTGTAACCGAAAATTAGGAAGACATACCATTAATGAAGAAGCCTCTGAGGTGAGTGTGGGAAACTGATAAACAGGTGTCAGAGGTGAAAAGAGTTGGTGAAAGGAACTGAGGCAGCGCAGGGCTGGAGAGCTGGGAAAAGCAGGCAGACACCAAGCCATGAAAGCGATGACAAGAAACAGAAGTCTGCCCCAGAAGTGCTGCTAAGCTCAGGGGGTAACCCAAAATTTAAGGATTCCAGGGGTTGATTTTAGCGTTTTACTACATCAGCAAACTACTTGGATTAATAAGATTACACAAGGAAATATGTCATTCAACAGAAAGATTGGAAATGACAATCAATATAAATCTGTGCATCCTCTTTCAGAGAAGTGATCATAGAAGCTAATGAAATGCAGATAAGTGCATTAGGTTTTCCTCTTTTCGTGCACCCTCTTATCCTGTCATTTAAAACTCAAAATCAATCTGAGTTACCTTAAGTGGCAATACCGTGTCTTTAATGCTTGATTCATTTGTTGTGAAATATAGTCAAAATAATAATTTGAAAGGGAAATTTGAAAATGTCAGATAGTAAATGCATATTTTACTTATTTTAATGTTTGTTGATTTGAGGCTCTGAGGGCAACATGGTAAATATTCGGTTTGGCTGGCACAAACTGTGCAGGAATCTAATAGAAAGCAATATTGTTGAAAATGGATATCAATTGAAAACAGAGAGCAGTGTCAACTATTCCCCACTGGGAGCAGACAACAATAAAACCAGTCAAGCATTACACAGTTGAGCCTGCCAAATGTCATTAGAGTGTAGAAAAAAGTAAAGGCACATACGAAGAGGGAAAGAAAAAAAAATAAAAAAGCACTTGCCTTATTTATATTTATATTTTTCCCCCAGAGAATTTAGTAAGATAAAATAAGGGGGGGGGAGGGAGGGGGGGGGGGAAGTTTAAATTCATTGTAATGGTGGTGTCAGATAATTTGGGGAAACACATCATCTTATTTGGAGTTAAGAAAATCAGAAAGATAAAGCAACGCAGTGTAATGCCTTTCAATCGCAAAGACATCTCCCATCAATTACACACCAAATTACATTTACTAATTACTAAAAACTAATTTTAGTTTATATATATATTTATTTTTTCCCCCCTAAGTCTTAATACTGAGATTGTAGTATTAGGTGGAATAATTAAGAAAAAAAAAATATTTCAAGCTCGGCTGAAACAACAGTCCAAAAAAAAAAACCAAAAAACCCACCACCAACCCAAACCCACGAGGAAAGGACTTTTTTGTACGCCGCGTCGTCAAGGGGAAGATTCAATATGATGAAGCAACCCCTGGTTAAGAGAGGTGCGGGATGAATGATGCTCCGCCGCCGCCGCCGCCGCCGTCGCCCTTTGTCCGACCGCGCCGCTCCGCGGCGCGGTCGGACAAAGGGCGACGGCGGCGGCGGCGGCGGCGGCTCCCGCAGCGGGCTGCAGCTCCATCTAGTGCAAGGCCGAGCAGGGGCCAGCAGCTCCCGCATCCTCCAAAGCATCCCTCGCCATCTGCCCCGGCCTGGCAGAAGGTCTCAGCCCCGTCGGAGCGATTTGCGGGCTTTGCCCCTCCCCCCCGCCCCCCAAAAAACCACCCCACCCTAGATAGGATGCATGGAGATAAGGTGTGTGGACTTTGTAGAATCATAGAATAGTTTGGGTTGGAAGGAGCTTTTAAAGGTCATCTAGCCCAACCTTCCTTGCCATAGCCAGGGATCATCTTCCACTAGATCAGGTTGCTCAGAGCCCTGTCCAACTTCCCCATGAATGTTTCCAGGGATGGGCCATCTACAGCCTCTCTCGGAAACCTGTGCCAGGGTTTCACCACCTTCATTGTAAAAAAATTCTTCCTTATATCTAGTCTAAATCTTCCCTCTTTTACTTTAAAATCATTACCCCTTGTTCTCTCACAACAGGACCTGCTAAAAGGTTTGTCCCCGTGTTTCTAATAAGCCCCCTTTAAGTATTGAAAGGCCACAATAAGGTCTCCACGGAGCCTTCTCTCTTCTCTCTTCTTCTGTCTTCTCTTCTCTTCTCTTCTCTTCTCTTCTCTTCTCTTCTCTTCTCTTCTCTTCTCTTCTCTTCTTTTCTTCCCTCCCCTCCCCTCCCCACCCCTCCTCTCCTCTCCTCTCCTCTCCTCTCCTCTCCTCTCCTCTCCTCTCCTCTCCTCTCCTCTCCTCTCCTCTCCTCTCCTCTCCTCTCCTCTCCTCTCCTCTCCTCTCCTCTCCTCTCTTCCCTCCAACTCTCTCAGCCTGTCCTAATAGGAGAGGTGCTCCAGCCCTCTGATCATCTTTGTGACCCTCCTCTGGACGCGCTCCAACAGGTCCATGTCCTTGTGCTGAGAGCTCCAGAGCTGGACACAGTACTCCAGGTGTGGTGTCACCAGAGCGGAGTAGAGGGGCAGAATCACCTCCCTTGACCTGCTGGCCATGCTGCTTCTGACTACACCGAACTACACAAACAGATCATACATTAAATCCAGAAGACCCAAAAATATCTCCCAGCACTGGGGTGCCTCTGTGATGTACTCCCAGTTGAGCTGCAGTACAGAAAAGCTTCTTGCTCAGCCCTTTACAGAAATACTGTACAATGACCATGTTTTACTTGCGATCCTGACTCCTATTGTAAGCGTGGAAAGCAGAAAGGGACTTCTTTGAAATTAACCTTCTCCAAGACACTTGGACTTACGGGTCTCAAAAAACATGTAATTGGTAGTGTTTCTGCTCAGGGCTCAAATTTTAGTGTCTGCTTTTACCTGCTGTACACATAAGCGGATTCATCATTCGGATTGCCCTTGTTTTGTTACATGTGCCTACACACACTTCTCTCACATCCAGGCTTTCTCTGTTACTTTCCATACCAAACAACCTTCCAAATCAAGAGTTTCTGACTTGCACCTGGCACTTGTCGGAGTAACCTCTTCAGACATATTATTTTTTACTTCCATACTTAGCATCTGGTGGTAGACACACAGTCTAGAGAAAGCTTAATTTCTCTGTCTGCTTCAGAAAGAGACTGAAGTTCTCCCGAAACGTGCTCCCGAGCTCCTCACTACCCATCTCTGCCCTGCTGCAGATCCCCACGGGCATCCCTGCAGCTCAAGCAGCCAGGGAAGACCCACCTGGCTAAAACTCATTCTCGTCAGCTACTACTCTGACCTGAGAGTGCCTGATCTGTGACTTTCACAGCCTGTGTGGCTCTTTCTGAAACGCCTGGCAGCACGTAGCTCATCACTCAGGGTATCACAGTACTGAAGTCAAATACAACCATCGCTCCGAAAGGAACTTTGTGGCTTACCCAATTCAACAACTTTATTAAGAGAAATTATAATCCGCTGAGCACTACAATCTATCTATCTATCTATCTATCTATCTATCTATCTATCTATCTATCTAAATATGCAAAGTCAGTTAGCTACATAATTGCATAGTAAAATCACTTAATCACAGGTCAGAATAGCTGGGTACACATCAAGCCCAAAAAGCAGAGACCAAAAATACCTTTACCCTGTGTTAATACAGTTGATAGATGAGAACTACTTCTCTGGAACTAAAAGAGGCTGCATCCTGTTAAAATTCTCACATCCCCGTGGCAAATTTTATTTCCTTTTGAATTCAGTTGTAAAAATTGGAAGCAAGGAAATTCACAGGCCAAAACACTGTCTAGATAACATTAAGGGGCATGTTGCTTCCAAAGCCTTGTGTGGGTTTTAGCCACATGTCTCCCACTGATTTTAATGGGATTTGCATGGCTAAAATCCTGTGCCGGGCTTTGAAAATGTATCCCTAAGGGTCTGTCATGAATTCATAAAGCCCCAGAATTTCTGAGTTAAAACCAAAATACAGTGTTGGCTGATTTTAAAGGCTTGTTACCACTCTCCTAATTAAAATACAGCTCAGTTTGGTAAAAGGTCTATTCTAGCTTGTGTATAGCGTATATGTGTATAATATAATTCTAGTATGTGTACAATTTGAATGCTTGTGTTATTTACACTACAAAAGAGCTGTGTTACATGCACTTTCTAATTTTCATAACACTTTCATTATACATTGGGTAGTAAGCCCCAAACAATGAATAAAATTGCTACTGTTTCAGTGAGCTCATAAATGTCTCTGAAGTAATTGCTGTCATGTTAAGGGTGAGTCAGTTTTGTGGTGCACTAACACTACTTATCGACAAAACAGTTTGTTCCAATGTAAGATTACTACATTTTTCTTTAAAATGTTTTACATAGTGTTATGTCATTAAGGATCGAGAAAACCAGCAATGCAAATCAATATCTCACAAAATGTTGGGTTTCTGACGAATGCAAAAAATTAAGGAAAGTCAATGGGAAGGCTGCTCCTCTTCCACTCTCGTGCCTCACAGGAAGGAACGCAGGTTTACGTTGTCATTATATTAAGTGGCCCATGAACAGGCAGTACATCAGGTCAGCAGGAGCAGACCGGTGCTACAGTCTGTAAGCCAATTTCTCAGTGCTTTTCACGACCATGCCCACCAAATTTGCAGGTATATTTACCTGCATCTTTGCAGTTTTGTCCATTTCTTCTGTCAAGCTTAAAAAATCACCAAACCCATCTTTTCCCCTGCTACAAGGTAGAATAAGTGTTGGGAGCATTACCTTTAAAAACAGATTCGGGAAAGAACCAGCTTTCCAGATTCCGAGTTAAGCAACAGTGAAGCACAACAAACTCTCGACATCATCAGCTGAACGAGCGCAAATGCACAAAAGCAAATCACCTCCCAGCAATCCAGTCCTTTTAAAATTTCTTATTTCATATTTTCCTACCAACAGGACTCTTAATGTATGGAAGTTACCCTGAAGGATGAACAATCCCTGGCAGGTGTTCTTTAATGAGGACCGGTTCCACAGCCCAGTGGTCCACAAACGGTAGCCCGTGGCTCCGTAGTGGCCCAAAAGCCTCAGATCAGTAGTCGCAAATGGACTCTAGACTGTAATAAACAGAAAAATACACAAACTTACATTGTGTCCAAGCACTCCATGCTGCTTTTTTTTTTTTTGTCCATGTAGTTTTTCTGATTCGCCAGGAGGAAGTTTTCAGCAAAGTACAATTTGCACAGTTGCTCTGGGCCCTGCTTTGAAAAATGCCCTGGTAGGTGCCTCACAGGGCCATGGCAGCTGAGGGTTAAAGGTGGTTCGCTGGTCTAGAAAAGCCTTGGGGGCCATCGCCTTAGCTAATTCTGGGCAATGTATTTTCTCTGAAACCACCGACCCTTGCATTTTAACTCTGATACTCATTATCATTCTTTTAAAATACCATAAAAATTAAAGATAACAGTGCACGAACCCTGAAAGGCAATATCCCTTGGCCTCACATATGCACAAGATTTCTCCTCCTCTCCTTTTTTCTTTGCCTTTCCTCCTCCCCTCTAATCTCCCTTCTCGTTGACTGGTCTTTGATAAACAATAACATACAAGATGCAAAACTCACACAGGCAATCAAACACACAAGAGTAAAACCGTACAAGAGGCAGTGTCTATGCACTGCTGTGAGTTGCCCTCTTCTTCGCTTGTTTTATTCTTAATTTGGATCCCTGAGGAATTTTTTCTCTTTGCCAGGGACACATTGGACCTTTCTGATTGAGCGTGTTTTTGTTCTTCCAGGAAAAAAACCCACAAACCTCTTTGATTTTGAAAGAAAATTGTAATCTTTATTGTCATCTCTGAGCCTGTCTTTGTCAGCGAGGCTGGAAGAATATGCTCTGATCAGCTATATGGGTGTGTGCTTTTCACGCTGGAGCTGAGGACCTAAGCTCCATGACATATCTTGGATGGTGGCCAAGTTCAGATCCCTAATAATTTAAAACAATAACCACCTGCTTCAAAGTGGAGGGGGGGAAAGACGTTTCTTTCTTGCTGTTTGCTAGTTTAGGATCAGCAAAATCTTTTACTGCATCGAATTGAAATGTAATAGCTGTAAGGTTGAGAATTGAAATCTTGTACTAAGCCTTTCATTGCTGCAGGCTTTTAATTTTTTTTTTTTTTCTGTTAAAATCATAGCCATACAATGCTTTTTCAGATCTCTGAATTTGGTACTTTGCCTCATAAGACCTGTCGCTTAAGAGATGTAAAGCCTACTATTATCAGCCTTTTGATAAGGTCTAAACTGAATGTGCGTGTTTATACACATCCGTCCTTAGATACCTGCATTTGTGAAGTAGAAACATCTATATGTCTATTCTGTAAATTCTTACAGCTATAATATCCATGCAACTTCTACAACAGTACTTTAGACAAAAGACCATCCCAGATCAATCCACAACTGTTTCAGACCCAAGCAGATTTTAAACAGCGTGCCATCCATCTGGGAAGAAATGAACAGGCTTTTTCTGATCTTTGCAGATATGAGCTGGGTGAAGGCCATCCTCAGAGAGCAGCACTGCTCCTTGGGTTGCTTTTGAAGCCACATAAGCTTCCCCCAATACTGTTTCACCCCAAACAGAGCATGTCTCCCATGTTTCCACCAGGACCATCAGACTCTTCTTCATTCTCCAAGTAAAACAAGGTTTTGGTTGCCCACACCTTGAGTTTCCTTCAAAGGGCGCAACTGGCCTAGAGCAACAAATAACTGGGAATATGGTTTGATGGTTTATTTCAGGCCACCAGTAGGTCCCAGAAGATGGGCTGAGAAGCATCGTGTCATACAGGACAAGCTGGGTTCGGGTGCTTGGGAAAATAGGAAAGTAAAGCTAGTTTTGCAGGGAAAAGCAAGGAGGAGGATTTACTGCAGCAGCCACAGGGACAGGGCTGGTCACAACAGCAGGACACAAACTCGTTTCATGGGGCAATTTCGAGACACTGGAGGATGGCATCAGGGGCTGCTCAGGTCGGGGTGCAACACCCTGCCTGGGGAAGGAGGGCTCCAGGGCAGGAGGTGCATGTGTAGCTTCTAATTAGAGGTTTCTTCCCAGATTCACTAAGGCATTGCCTGAGGACTGCCCTCACATGATCTGCTTTACTGGAAAAGGTTCATATCTGCTATAGGAGGTGGTATCTCTTCCTTGCTCCTCCAAGCAGAGCCAGAGACTCAAGCTTCTTTCAGGTGACCCAAGGGACTTCAGCCCAACACCCACTCCACCTCCCCCGGGAAAGGGAGTATCTCTATCTTCCCATCTTTGGGCAATAGCTCTGAGTTGGATACTTTTTCTTTATCCTTCTAAAATTACAGTTTCTCTTCCCTCTACAACTCTTCAGGCAAAAATTGAGTTCTGGGGAAGGAACAAGGAAAGAATAGTAAAAGAGATGTCCAAAGCTGTAGGATTTGCTTCTTTTACATACTCAAAGTAATTTGCTGGGCAAAAAGAGGAAAAAAAGACTCTATTTTTCCCCCTCCACAGAATGTAGAGGACATGGCTCAGAACTGGTCCAAAAGAAATTGTAATAGAACAGGAGTATATTGTGGCTTCACGTTTTTGAGGGCTTTCATGAATTATGAGAATGATTGTCCATTCACGTAGATTCAAAGATGGGCCTTTTTTCCTTAACTGCTCCTTGAACAGCACAGTCCATATTTGACAAGTTAGAAGCATTAGAGAATAAATTCACAGAGATGAAAATAGAATTTCCAAAAAAGTTTTCCTTAGACTTCAAAGCAGATAAAAAGGATTCAAGGAAGTTTGATCTTTATTTTATAAGTATGTACAAGAGAAGGAGAGAACGAAGGCAACAGTCAAAGAAAAGTCTAGTTTAATATTTCTCTTGTGGGCATGCATAATGAGAAGTGGAACGCCGCAGTTCCTCAGTGTTCACAGGGTAGCAATTCACTGCCTTGAAATTATATCTGCCGTCTTAGAAAATTCCTTCACTTCACTGTGCTTGTCTGAGGTATGACAACTTGCTCTTGAGGCTCGCAGATGTTGAGTTACAGTGGATGGATTATTCCTAGAAAAATTAAAACCTAACAGAGATGTAATCTTTTTTTTTTAATCTTTCCACCTGAAAGGCGGTATATTTTCTCTCTAGAAAAACTAACAGAGAAATTAATTTTTAAAGCAAAACCTTGTAAACTCTTCCAGTTTATAGAAGTCAGACAAAAAAATAAGGGTGACGAGTATTCTTATTTGAGCAAAAGATCATTTCAAAGTTTTGGCATTTGCAAAAAAGAAATTATGTAAGTGAACATTGACAAAATGGCAAACAATGCACAAGGAGATAAAGCTGCAAAAAAAAATCAGACTTAAACAGAATGCTTTCTTCTAAGGTTTTATTTTAAAAACCGGATTTTGTTCACAGTTCAGTGTCAGGTCAGATTAATTATATCCGTATCAGGAAACTAAATAAAGCCAAGGAGTGTTTCCAGCCATTACCTTCCATCATCTGTACAGTTAAATTGTCCCCAGCACAGTTTTGGCCCAGGCCAATTAGTACTCTTGCAAACAGGTCCTGGGCACGGTTTAAGAGCTACTGTGTGCAAGTGACCATTTCTGCTGCATGTTTACACATGTTTATACACATCCGTCATTAGATACGTGTATTTGTGAAGTAGAAACATCTATATGTCTATTCACCATTTCTGAAATGGTCTGAAGTGACCATTTCAGACCATTTCTGACAAAGAAGAAACCAGACAGAAAACCTCAACAACTATAGGTGCAAGAATGTGTAATGGATTTATATTATAGATATAAGAACATGTGCATGCTCATGCATGTGGTCAGTAGCTGTAGTGTGAGCTAGACGGAAGACTGAGTCCAAGAGCACAGTGACAATGACTGTTGCTTAACAAGGAACCTATCTCCCTGGGCTTAAGTGACTGATTCTTGTTCTCATTGCTCTACTCAAACTTCAGACATACACTCACCTGATGAGCACCAAAACCAGCATTTCCCTCAATGGCTTCCTGGCACAGAGAGGGTTTGTCTTTGCAGACGCGCTCGGAAGTACCATGTTAATTTGCCATGAGCTATTTTTGAATTTTTAAAACCTCATGCAATTCTGGTTATTGGCAAAAAGAAGCAGATGATAAAGATATGTCCGCTGTATCATACCATAGACTGCTGCAAAGGTCACAGGACTAGAACCAGGCGATCCAGCTCTGAACTAGACCACGTTGGTATGTCACTGACCACATGGACACAAGAAGCTGGAGTCAGCACCAGCTCAGGTGTTCCCAGCAACATAGGTTCCCTTAGTGACCAGGCAGTGATCCAGAGAGTGTTCCAGTGCAAACTGGGGAGCACTGGGGCAGGCTGCTTACATGGCAATTTTTGCTGTATGAGAGCTTGGTTCTGAAAGCACCTGAAGTAAATAAATGTTAGTCAGGTTAGTTATCCCATCAGAGTCATTCAACCAATTAAGTATTTGAGGACTGAGCCCTAATTTTGATAGCCAATTAAATATAGAGCTAGTGATTCAGTTGACTATAATATTTACCAAAATGCAAACACATTTATGCATTTTAATGTATAAATTCCTTCACCAAAAAGTGCAACTGAAGAAAAATGAAGAACGTCTACAGTAAGTCTCAGCGTTCTGTCACAGTTGCAGCAAGACAGACACCCTGACATCTTTTGTTGGTGGAAAGGACTTTGGGGTTTGTATGTTATGAACAGCTATGTCTGACTTACCCAGTTATGCAGCTATTTTGCTGATAGATATGTTACTCATCCAACTTGCATGAATGACCGAGGGTTTTATTAGGCATATTGGAAGTGAGTGTTTTGAGCTGTGATGATTTTTTAAGGCATGATGAAGGGTCCCATCTACCCTAATCAACTTTGCATAGCCGGGGCTCAACTTCCAGTGTTGTCTTTCATCAGTGCAAGTGTCAGTCACTGGCCAACGCGTTGCCCACAGCCCTCTGCCCTCATTTCTTCATGGCGGGATGCATGTTGTTCTTTCAGGACAATTTCTTTTCGCCTGCTTTCCCAGCTTGCTTGGCCATGACAGGTCTGCCCCGGTTATGGCATTCACCATATGGCTGGGCTTGGCTCCACCCTATCTTTTAATAATTCCATCTCACTGACCATCCCCCTTGCATTACTTTCACCGAGGGCATTTCAGAATTCAGCCCCAAACTATTGGTTCTGACTAGCTTACCCATGTTAAATCTGAAAATATTAGCATTCATTTTCCGCTCGGTGATAGCCCCTGAAGTGACCTTAGTAGGTTATGTCTCATTTCATATATTTTCCTCCTATGGTAAACTGATACAGTGTTGATACAGCTACAGCTATTAAGTCACAGCTTGCATTCAGATAAATGCATTTGGAAACACAGTTTTAGAATATCACATAGTTCAGAGACATTCATTCTCTCTCTCTTTTTTTCTGCATGTTTATGTATTGAAAATACATGAAAATATTTTAAAAATCTACTGTAAATTTTCCAGAAAACAAAATTATGGAAAAAATAAATACATGTGGTTATGTACAGAACGGACTACAGAACTCCTGCTGTTCTGAGGGGTTGATGCAAATTCACATTCCAAATTTAAAGCCAAGCTGGCTAAATATTTGTAAGAAAATTTTTTTCATATAAACCCGACAATTTTTTTTAGCTGTTGAAAGGCAGAGAGGGAATGCTGCTTACTGATTTTCATCTGCAAGAAAGGAAAGCACTTTAAAAAATGAAAGTTATTCAACAATCTTTTATCATTACAAAACCTGCAAATACATTAGTTACATTACAATGTTTCTAATTCTTATTTTTACATATTTTTGGTTGCGTGCTTAACCAAATTGTATTTTGTTACCTAAATTTATTTGTCTGCACACTTGGGATCACATGGGATTGTCCTTGCATTGTCTAAGCCTCGTGATGAGGCCAAGAACTTTCCTACTGCACTGTTTTGGAAGAATTGCCTACAGCCATATTTTGGCCTACTTAGGCGTATATAGCGATACAGTTTTAATTACCTCTGTACATGCCATTTCCCATAAGGCTCCAGCCTCATGCAGCACAGAGGGTGAATAGCGGACACCATGTTAGCGGTTGTTCAGTATTTCTTTCCAGTCTCTTATTTAATGTGGCCAATGCTTTGTGTCGTATAAAACAAGAAAACAAGGAAAAGCTTGTTTCCTTCTGAGCTTTGCCCGGGCACTGATAGCTTCAATATCAAGTAAAGTGATGAAGCTGGAAAGGTAACTACGCAATCGCCCTTGGATGGGGAGGGATGGAGACAATCTTACGCCTGTGTGCAGGCAGGAAGGTAAGGTGCAGGTGGATTTAGCAGCATCTTTCCCCTTAGGGTGTTGTGTTTGTTATGCTCAAGACCTCATTTTATCCGAGTTCATGCACATGATATGTCAAAACCCAGCTCCTGCCCACAGCTGGTCCGTAGGACAGTATTGCCAACTCCTTGGTTTCTCATGAGGGGCAGGATGGTGGTGGTCTTTTTACTTTAGACCCACAACAGTATAAAGGCTGAAAATCACAGTTGGGAGTGTCCGGCGGGACCCTCTGAACCCTATTTACTTTATTCCCTGGGCCCAGAAGCCTTCCAGCGGTGCTCAGGGACAAAAATGCTGCTAAAGGCTCTTTCCACCCCACTCCCTCACAGCACGGCAGGAGAAGGGGGGAGGCTCTCCTTCTGTCCTCATCCCCTCTGTCCTGGGGAGAGGCAGCACTGCTGGAGGGGCCGGGATGCGGGCAGGGGTGGCCCCATAACTGTAAAAAGTCCCAGTGCCAACCAAAAATCTATTTCTCTCTCTTTGTTCTTAAGAAATAACTGAGTGTTTTCTGCTGGGAGGGGCTTTTTCTCTGAAACATTTTTTTAATAAAAGACTCTCTTTTAACTCTCATATCCTCTTTTAAGTGAAAGAAAAATACTGCTCCATGCCAGCATTTGAAGTCTGGTATAGTTACAGTAAAAAGAAAAAAAGACTATTTAATGAGTAAGATAAAGATCCTGAAATCACTGCAGGTCTATACATATCCACACATATATGTACACAGACAGTGGACCAGAAGTATAGATATACAGTAAGATAGCCAAATTCCATACAACTATGTATTCATAATTTAACTGCACAGTATTATAAGAACCTGTATAAAAATCATATGCTTTTTATCTGGCACCATTTGACTGCATGTGTTTCTGTTCTGGTTTATTGCATATCAGCTAATCGCATAATTCGGCTGGATGCATACTAAATTGAAGTCCAAATGCTGTTCACCGCAGTGTAATCCCTCTGGATAAATGAATAGTCAGTATACCCACTGGACTGCATTCCTCCACCACTACTTTGTAAACAGCTGTTAGCATGTGTTGTAAAATATAAGACAAAATCTGTTATTGCTACATATAAAAACGTGGTTGCTACATTAAAATCTTCACCGCGGTTATGAAGAGGAATGCGCAAAACATTAAGATGAGCTGAGAAAGCACTGAAATGCTCAGTCCTTTCTGTGTCAGGTTCAGGTGAGGACAGGTGCTGCCCCAGGAGCGCAGGCAGCAGAAGCACCAGACTGGTACAGTGCAGGGGAAGCTCCTGAGGTCCCACCAGGGATTCCTGCTGGCCAAACCACAGCTCTAAGGAGGTCTTGATAGACTCAACGGACAAAATAGAGCACCTGGAAGTCCTTTCCTGACTTGTGCATGCTCAGAAGATGAGAAAAATCAGACTAAAGCAAACCAAGTAAAAAGAAGGTGTCTTTTCCATCTGTGCTGCCATGGAGCAGCCTCACCCCACCGCCTCCCACCCCTGACAGCGCACGGGGCTGCTCTTGCTTTTCAAAAGAGCAAGCAGCAGCCAACAGGTATGGTTTTTTGGAGGAAAACCATACCCAGCCATTTTGTAAGGCAATGTTTTCCTCCTGACTTTTCAGCTAGGAGGGCAAGGTGAGGCAGGTGATGGCTCGGGGCAGAGGTGGGAAGGCCAGGGTAGCCCGGGAACGGCTGCGGGCGAAGGGGAAATACTCACATGCAGACAGGCATACAAGTGGGGTCTGCACACGCGATGGGAGGGAGCCCGTGCCCGCGTCACTCCCCAGCCTTCAAAGCATCGTGCTGGCCGAGAGGCCGTGGGCTTCAGCAGTCAGTCTGCCATCTCTCCGGGGATGCCTTGCGGCAAAGCTGGCTGCATCAGCATCCTTAACAGCGGAGTGAAAGTCTGAGTAACTGATCGTAATGGTTCCCTTCTGGCCTGAAATTCGATGAAATCTTAATAATTCTGTCTTTCTTAGTCAAAGGGTAATTTGACAGACAAAGGGAATTGTGCAGAAGCAATGGCCCCCAGACTCTTTCCTAATTCTGAAGGCTTTCTTTAGTTTTAATTTTCCTTTTATGACCAACCAGTGTTTTGCTTTAATTTTTTTTCCGTCCTCACTTCTTTCCCCATTGAGCAGACTTAATTCTTGGAGCCAGATTTGAGAGCTCTGAAGCATGAGTTTTCCCTCCCAGGAGCACAGGAGGGCTGAGGCAGGTCCCCCTCGCGCTGCACATCAGCCCCATCAGTTGCTCCTCCTGGGTCTTCCTGGGGAATTGCCAAAGGGTGTTCAAAACTGGCTTAAAAACACGGAAAACAATATACAGATGTTTAAGTAGGTGTGTTAGAGGTCTGTTATTTTATATTACTCTGTACTTGCTATCAGCACATCAAAACTGAATGCAGCCACCAGAAGCCACTCTCCATCGCTCGGGCTGCTAACGGGCTCCAGTGAGGAAAGGGAGGGATATAATGTGAGATTTCTGTAAATGAGATTCTTGTCACTGGGGCCAAGAGCGTGGCAGGATTAGAAAAGAAAGAGTTATGCGCTTCTGTGGAAAATGGAACTACCCACACTGTTATTAGATAAGACAGAAAAATTAAGAGAAAAACATTCCCATGCTGCGGGGCAGTGGCTACAGAGGTGGACAGGAAGAAGAAAATTTCCCCTACAGTTAGATCATTAAGAAATTATTTTATAAGATTTCCCACGCCCTGCTCTGAAATATCTCCTACAGCCACAGTGTCCGTGTCTGGCAGACCTCTGTTTGTAGACAGGTTGGGAAATCTTCCTCTGCTTCTGATTTAGAGGTGGTCGAGTATGTCTTGGAAATTAGCTGTGTGCATTCCCTCTAATTTGTTTTGCTTCAAGGGTCCTCACATATCCACGGTTCTATTTCCACTGGCAACATAAGAAATGAGTTCACTGGCAGGAAAGCTCATTAAAATGGTGAGATTTACAGGAATTTCAGTGACCAGTTTTTGAAAAAGTCGGATGGAAGTTGCGGCTTACTTTCTGGGCAAAGCTAGGGAGCATCTGAAATGCCATGCACTGAGCATTCCCAGTGAACTGCTTATCAACAAGATTTGGGAAAATTCGGGATAAAATCTCAAATGCATTTGCTATAATTCTAAGTTACTCATGCATAACTTCGAACTGGGAAAATCGATTGCATTTCTCAAAGATACTTTTTTAGGCATAATTTGCTTTGTTATAAAATTCCAACTAAGATTTTAACCTGTAGCACAATCTTTAAAGCTCTCCACCTTTAAAACTGCATTAAAATAACAAAAGTGACCAGGAAAATCCAGACAGGAATCCTGTTGTAATTTTAATGCAGCTGTATTATATATCTTATGTATTTCACAACATGCAACCTTAATTCTGCAAAGAGCTAAGCATGTGTTTAAATTTATACATTTTGAGTTTTAATGAGAACTCATAGAGTGTAAAGTTAAGCACACATAAAATCAGATTAGGAGTTAGTGTTAACACTGCAAGTGGTACATTCAAACACTGGAGGGAGAAAAAAAGAACATGTACTGTAGATGAGAGAAATTTGATGAATTAACTTTAAACTTCAGATGCTTTTTTATTTTTTAGAATACAGTCTTCAACACCAGAACTGCAATAATACTGTGCTTTCTCACTCCATTTTCTCTGTATTTAAGCGGAGGTTTTGGATACAATCACTTCATACAATCGGAGGAAGCATATTCCTAAATGTAAGTGTCTGTTGCTGGATCCTATTTTTCTTATTAGTGTATCACCTGACCTTTGTAAGACTCCAGCTTATCTGATCACAGTTCCTAAGGCAATCCATTATTCTGTCATTGATACTCCTATTATGAGGGTTTTTTAAATTAATTGACTTTGGAGTAAAGAGGAGATGGTGGGTTTAAATAGAGGTGAGTATTTCACAGGGGCATGAATCATATCACACTTAAGCAGCACAGACTATGAGAGAGAAATGCAGTCTCCTCCAATCAGCAGATCTTGTGTGTATATCATCTCCAGTATTTAATTTATCTTATTCTTCTGCACGTTCCATGTAAAATCACTTTTGGATTTATTCAATCTCTGTGCTGTTTTTTCTGATATTCTTTAAAAAACATACAACTTTGAACCTTGCAACATACCAATGTGACACACTCCTCTGTCTTTGAAGAGGAAAGGTAGAAAAAAATCTTTTTTTTTTCTTTTAGATACCTCCTCAAAGAAAGTAGCTCCTTTCTTCCAGGTCAAAGTAATTTGTGTGCTTAATCTCGGGTGTCTAGAAGACAATTTTCTGCCAGAGGGCTGACCAGCGCTCGGGGCAGTAGTACCTTAATTTTCTGAAGTCTTGTAGGAGCTCCTCTAATGTTCTTACTCATAACAATGAAGGCAATGACTGCAGCTCAGCACAACAGCTCTGAGTGGATGGAGGCTCAGGACAAGCTTCTCAGTGCACTCCCCTTTGGGACGCTTGTTGACACACTCGTGACCCAGGATTGTCCCACAAGTGATACCTCCAAAATCTTCATTGCCATATATTTTTTCCTCTGGCCATGCCCTTGGCCACCATCACTTGAGGGTACCTCATTAGTCTAACTCTACAAGCCTCCTTGAGGAATATTTTCTCAAGTGTGTAACCTCTGGGACATATATCTTAAAATATTTTAATCCAGCAGCAGTATGAGTTAGCGGTGTACGCAAGTAATGCAACATTTTCCCCCTCAATCCACAGGCTAGTAGGAGAGAGTGAGGCGGCCGTGCTTTTTCAGGGGTGTTGCAGCTCTGGAAAAGTGTGAGCCCTGAGACACTTAATCTGCTGGAGCCACCTTCCTCCTCCATCCACATGTGGCAGGTGGTCTGGGAGCCCCACACGTAGCCCTTCCCAGACAAGGTAGGTGGCCTCATCCCTCCTGCCCCACTCCCGTGGACACCTTCCCCCTTCCCTTCCTCTTCCTCACGGTCCACAGCCACTGTGAGCCGATGGTGTCTTCCAATGACACCTCATCCCCATCCCTCTACCACCTCCACCACGGGGAGGTTAACAACCAGGTTTGGTTTCTTCTCTGTCCTTCAAATCTCTTTGAAAACATCCTTTCCCAAGGATCCTTCCTATCCCGTTTCAACCACAGGCGACCACAGCAGATTCGTACCTTCTCAGGGCACAGAGACAAGCGAGGACCCGGGGGAGTGGAAGCGAGTAGGGTGACCTTGCTCCAGCCTCATGGGCCACTTCAGGATTTCACTGTGTAGGTAAATAATAAGCAAAAACTGTGAATATGTTAAACATGTCACATTTTTCTCAGCAAAATATTTACCTTTTTTTGTCATAGAGAGATAATGCTGCTCTTACTAACGGGTGTGATCTCAAACCTCATTCCTGGCTTTTAACTGTGTATAATAATTCAGTTCACCCATTTATCCCTTTAACATAACATTTAGGTTAAGCAGGAGGCCTAAGGGGAACATGTTATTACTAGCCTGTTTTTTCACTTTTCTTTGATGTCCTTGATTCTGTTCTCATTCATGTATTGGGGTGTGCAGCAAATGAACCTTGAGCATTTATTTTATTTACTAATTTTGCTTACTAGCATTATCAAAAGAGTGGAGCAGCTGCGAGCTTCACAGATTGAGCATACATCTGAACATTTAACGGCCCCAGTTTATCCTGGCTTCAAGGCATCACAATATAATATTCACTGACATGAAAGCTGAAGAAAGGATGTCATGGGAAGTCTGAGCATCACGCTGTGAGAGGGTATGTACTGCGAGACCCTCACTCCATTGGCTTCTAATAGGCTAAGTATTGATATGCAAATAAGAGAGGAGCTTGTGTGTGGCCTTTTAATACAGTCACTAAACATCGGTTCAGGAAAAAAAAATAAAATAGTAAGGCCTCTCCTCTTATATTTCTAACTGCAGATGCACAAAACCCAAAATGGATGCATTTTCACTCAACTGCTACGAAATCAAATGAGGCCCCTGTTGAAAAACTCACGTATAGGACCTTGAAAGCTGAAAAACTCTGATTCAGATTTCAAACACCAAGTGCTGAGGTAGGCTGATAAGCAGAAGTGAGCTAACCCATGGCGGGGTGGGGGTGGGGGGTTAAAAAAAAAATCAGTTCCTTCATTCCTAACATGCCTCCCTGGGAGCAATACATGTGCCTCTGGAAGATTAGGTGCTGGGTTGCCATCCCTGAAAATAGAAAGATGTTTGCAAGGTAGCAGAAAGAGAGGCCCAAAGGGCATCTCCAAGGAGGCTTTGACTCTTCTGGTTCTGACACACACAGATAATTCCCATTTCAAGTTCGAAGCGGGGGCAGTGGATGAGAGGAAAGCAGCTGTTAGTTTATCTTGTAAACAAGCCCCAGCGTGCCACCAGATTATGACAGGGCTTCGGGTTGGCGATGGCCCTAGACAGCTAAAAGAGTGAAGTGTTTAAAAAATGGAATTGCTTCTGAGAGCACGGTTACCCAGCTACTTTGCGTTGCCTCAAATACTACAACTGGCCTGAAAGCCCCAAAGTAGTGAGGATGCTGGTAGCCCTCAGTCTCATTGCCGGGAGGGCATGTGTGGTCCTCACCTGGGAACCAACCACTGGGAAGAACACAGCCTTAAAAACTCCTTCATGCTCTGAACTCACTTGCTCTGAGCAGGCTGGACCAAAACTGGGCTTTCAAGCGAGGCATCCCGGAGGAAAATCACGACTGTCCATTAAAGGTGGCACCGGGTTTACTACATATTGTCACAACATGGATCACACGCAGCATTTAATGGGAGGTTCAATGGCCAAAGGATGCCCTGGTAAACATCGCTGCGATCAGGCTCTTTGTGCTGCAGCTCTGTGTGGCCGAGCTCCACGTACATGTGTTAATTGCTATTAGCATATGTCGTCTCCAGCTGCCCGCGTGCCCGTGCCTGACTGTAGCTGACGCCAGGAGTATCACGAATAGCCTTCGTTTTTTCAGCTTGCCTCCGGGCCTGTCTGTGTGGGAGTTTATAACCGCGCAAGATAAGATGCTATATTTATATTCCTATAAGGCCCTCGCAGATTTGCATTCCAGAACAAGCACAGTTTTCCAGCTTAACTTAGGCTGCTTTGGAAACAGCTCAAGCTAAGCAAGAAAAAGCCATTCTTTATTCCCAAATAATCATGTCCCACATCAGTACGACTGCCGAGTTGCCATGGACCCCTGTGATTTCCCACATGAAAACACAGAGGCACAGCAGGTCAGGGCAGACCCACCTACGCAGAGCCACGCATCGGCCACCAGACTCCCCACAAACCTCTTGGTGTGCGGGTTCCCCAGTGCCCTCCTCAGCCGCCCTTGCTCCTCCAGCAGCTGGTCCCGCATCTTCCTCCAGCTATTCTCCAAATGGGCACCTACTGCCTACACATATCCCCTCCTAAATTCACCTCCTCTCCTCTATACGCAAGCCCATTCACAGGATTCATCTTACCTTCCATCTTCCCCACAGACGTTAAACAAATAAAAGCAGCAGCAGGGAAAAAGAAAGATAGAAGTCAGCTTAATACCCAGTGGATATAAACTATTGAGACGGTGTAACACATACCTGCACACGTGCACTCTCACGCACCCATATGAACCTTCTTAAGAGGAGAAATCCCTTATATGTCTTCCTATTATAAAACACACTTCCCTTCCACCACTACCAGTAGGGAAGCTGCTTAATAATGAAGACTTGAAGGTCTGCTCTTATTTCTCGAGACTTTAAATGCTCAGCTCAGCCCTGTGTTGTGGGTATCATCGTTTCTGGTGTGGCAGGCTTAGGAGGATTCCTAGAGAGCCCGTTAACATTGCTCCTTAATTGGCTCAAGGCATCGAAGCTGATCTCAGCTTGGCACAACCTTCACTCCCCCGTGCATCACTCCAGGTCTCTGCCGCTTCAAAGAATAGAAAATCAGGAGTAAATCCTGGGAATGACACTTAAAATAAAAGCTAGAACTTCCTTAGCCTGGGAAATTGCAGGTGAAAGATGTGCATTTTACAGCCTTCCTGGGAAAATATTGCTTTCACAAAACTAACAAAGACATTTGATTACAGCTTTTAATTCTGAATTGGTGTCAAAGTGTTTAACCTTTCACTTACCGGTGCGCCACCACCTCGATACTATTATAAAATGTGATTAAAATGCATATTCCCTCCCCCTGTTTAACTGAGCAATGTTTGAGGAAGAAAGTGAATGCAGGTGTACAGAGGCGTATTTTACACCCTCGGGCTTCTTGGGGACAAAGCCCATACCAGCAACGACGATTCAACCCAACTTACCTGAGCTCCACTGCGTCAGAGCAGGTAATTGCCATAAATCACCCGGTGCCCCGCTCTCCGCAGCACAGAGAAGATTAATGGCAGCAGACATCGGAGCTGCCAACTCGGAAGATTTCTCTGGTGGAGCAAGGACAGCTATGTGGGAGGAATTTGTGATAAAAAGCTGTACTGGGACTGTAATAAAGTGCTGCAAAGATGCTGAAGTCCTCTTCCATAACGCAGGCACGTTAAGGTCTCTCTGATTGTGGTGACAGACAGGTATTTGACTGAACACACTGGCAGCTATTAAAAAAAATAACCAGTAGCTAAAAGCTAATGTCAAAACGTGATGTAGGCCTGTCAGATGCCATCAGTAATAATTTTTGCTATGACCACATGCTGGCAAGGAGGGCAAAGGAAACAATATTGTCTCTGACTGCAAGGGACCGGCCGCCTGTGATTTGTGGGCTTCAGAGGCAGAGGGTCTGCTGCCACCCTCCCCAAGGGAGAGAGAGAGATTTATTGTCTCCGCTGTTTTTTTTTGCTTTGGTTAGAGGAAAAACATTGCTGGGGAAGAAGAGACGAGGAATATGTTGCATAGAGATAAACAGAAGTACCTACAATGGAATATTATATAGGCATAAATGGATCAAATAACACAATAGCCCACCTGCAGTACTGCATCCAGCTCTGGAGTGCCCAACAGAAGAAGGACATGGACCTGCTGGAGCGTGTCCAGAGGAGAGCCACAAGGATGATCCGAGGGCTGGAGCACCTCTCCTATGAGGAGAGACTGAAAGAGTTGGGGCTGTTCAGCCTGGAGAAGAGAAGGCTCCGGGGAGATCTTATTGTGGCCTTCCAGTACCTAAAGGGGGCCTACAGGAGAGCTGGGGAAGGACTTTTTACTCGGGCATGTAGCAATAGGACAAGGGGGAATGGCTTTAAACTGGAAGAGGGCAGGTTCAGATTGAACATTAGGAAGAAGTTTTTCACTTTGAGTGTGGAAAGGCACTGGAAGATGTTGCCCAGAGAAGTTGTTGAGGCCCCATCCCTGGAGGTGTTCAAGGCCAGGCTGGACGTGGCCTTGGGCAACCTGCTCTAGTGGAAGGTGTCCCTGCCTATGGCAGGAGGGTTGGAACTGGGTGATCTTCAAGGTCCTTTCCAACCTAAACCATTCTATGATTCTATGATTACATAAGTGTAAAGGACTACTACAGCCCTTATAAGAAGGGTGCAGAAGGGCTGCCAGAAAAGCAGTATTTTGTAGTAAAAGTTTGTCATGAGCTATTTAGCAGGAAAAACAAGCAGAGCAGCAAAACAGCCCTAGACCTTTCCCTTGCCTTCATCATTCGGCCATGCCAGTGGGAATAGGCTGCCAAGAGGTGCCTTACAATGCAGGTGGTCCTGGCCAGTTGCTGTTCCTCCTCGGCTTCCCTCTTGTTCCCCAGCAGCAGCATGGCCACAGCAGGAAGAGGAAAGCCTGGAATAAAAAAGGGGAATTACCAACCAGGCTTTGTTTTGTGATCGGCTCTGCCCCTGCTCAGGTAGAAAAGGGCACTGAGTTTACCAAATCACCCTTAGCCCTGTCCACAAGAGCGGGGCCATACCCAGGCATGTGTCTTCATTTGCAAGACACAGTTTAAACCTCGGTCCCTCAATCCCCAAGACAGGCTGTCCTGTCAGTGTTTACAAGGTGTCCCGGCTTGGGCTTGTTTCCAGAGACATTTTCGGGAGCGATGGTTGGGCTTCACGGCTCAGGAGCTGCATCTCTCAGCCTGATTTCCCAAATGTTGAAGTACAGCTGCAACGCCGATCTGTATTCTGCTCTTTTAACGAAACTTCTTAATTTCAGACTGGACACTGAATCTCTGTGTCCAAACAGGCTTCAAGTCTTTTTTCTCTTCTGTTAAAGAGTCCATTCCCTGCCAACAACCAGCTGCTGCTGTTTATTTTTACATCTTATTCTTCATGCATAAAGCAGGGTGCAGCTTTCCCAGGACCAATTTCACCACTGAAAACGTTTCCCCCAACTTCAGAGTTAAAAACAACAAGGAAACTTAAAGCGGGAAAGAAACTAATCATCTGCCGCTCTTAAAGCTGGTGAGGCTTTTAGTCTTGCCAGCAGCAGATCTCCGATGAGATCTTTGTGGAGTAATGCAGCGGAGGCGCGCCGTGGCTCGCTGTGACAGATCCAAATGTATCCTGTCTGTCCAAAGGGGGCCAGTGGCTCACAGCAGCTGTCGAGCTGCTTTGTAAACAAGTGGGGGACATAGCTGTTTAACCTAGAATCATGCATCTGAAAATATGCTTTGCCTCTCCAAGGATTTTGCTGGAAATGCTTCAAAGGGTTCTGTTTTTCCCAGAAAGCTGCATCATGTGGTGTTTATCAACTCCTAGAAAGTACTCGCAGCCTTCTTCCATAGGAGAGCGGCACTTTGCAGTTTGACAGTAAAATCACACATGACTTGTTAAGCACAACTTCCTAATGTAGCTCCCTGTCTGTTGCAACAGTCTCCCTGGTGGTAAAAAAATACAGTACATTACACTCGCTATAGCAACTGTGATGGCAATATGCAGATTACATGACCGTATCGCTCTCCGGCACCTAAAAAAGAAATATTTATTTTAGCATAGTCGGTACTCTTTTCACAGTCTCTTCTTTCACTGTTCTTTTGTGTTACACTGTCTTAACTTCATCCCGGCATCTCTCTGGTATTGCTTGATACCAACCATTTTCTTTCTTACACACACGCCTTTACATCCGAGCTGACCCTTTGTATTCCTTGGCCATCCATGCTGACCTCTGGATTCCGGTGTCTTTATTTCTAAATAGCGCACATAACCCAAGTTCGTGGATCATTTTATCTTACAATACATACCAATTCACATACGTGTCTTCATTCTCTCCTGTGGTTTATCCTATTCTTCTGCTTCTTTCCACCTTTTATATCTTTCTTTCAAAATGTGCCCTGCTGAAAGACTTTTTTTCCCCTATCTTTTAATTGGGTTTTTAACAGAACCTAGAGTAAATTAGGGCTATTCTTATTTTGGAAACCTGTTACATAACAAATTCCCATCTTTTGCAAATTTTCTCTAAGAATCTCTGGTTTTCAGGTCAAGGACTACTTTTTCCTGATCATTTTTTATTCTTTGTGCAAGGGCACTATAGGGAAAGATGTGTTATTTGAGCTGCAGCTACAGACACATTTTAAAGCCAGGAATAACGAAGTTCTGGTTTGAAGCTCGAGCGTTGAATCTGAATTAAATCAGCTAATTGTTTTTCCATCTCTAGGATAGGAGCGATATTGTACATCCCACCTTACAGGGCTGTGTGAGGTTGAAATAATGACAATGAAGTCCTAAGCTACCCCAGACCATCCCAATCAGCCTTTGAAAAATGTATTGCCATGCAGTTTTTCTCATTTGGTATTGTGGTTTAGCCTTTTCCCAGCAAACAGGCTTGCCAAGTCTAGTCTGAAGCCCGCCCGCTGCTGAAAGGATATTGTACCGAAATAGGAGTGTAGGTGTGGATGAAGACTGCCAGAAGCGTCTCCTATTACGCCAACGAGAGAAAATGGCAGCCGATTCCCATATAACCTGTAGTCTGGAAAATGGTGAAATACCATCTTTTTCACAGTCATAAATGGATAAGCAGGAGGTAAAAAATAAGTACAGTGTGAATTCTGTGCAAAAAGGGCACAGATACAGGGCATTAGAGAAGCTAGGAAAATGCAGTGTCATAAATAAAAGAAGGAGGCACGCCCCTGTCCCACAATCCTTAAATGGCACAGATGAGAAACCTTTAGACCCATGCTCGCTCTGTATCTAACCGTCATTCATCTGCATCGCCATAGACATTCACCTCCAGTACTGGCAGAGAATAGGTCGGTCCTTTATGTTGAGCTTTTCCTTTTACTGGATGTTGCCATGTGAAGCATGTCCTGCTTTGACAAGGTAGAGTCTGCAGCCAGATAGCATTCAGTGTCCAAGCACGTACGACATCTCGCGCATAGGATGCACACACAGATATTTTTTTTTTAAAGTCGGGTTTTAATACGTGTCTTGTGAGAAGATAGATGGACTGTTTGCTTAAAATTTTAGCATAAGATCGGGCAGGAGAAAAGGTAGTAAAGATTGTAGTAAGTATCTCTACAACAGAGCAAAAAAGAAGAGGAGCAGTCTAGGGATTAGGTATATGGGTTTGTATTAAGTCGTATATGCAATTTGAGAAGAAATACATTTTTCCCCGTTTCTTTCTCAGTCTCATATAGAATCCAGTTTCTCCTCAGGCTCTGTACCTGTTGGACAGAAATCCTAGTTTACATGCATGTTAAGAAAATGAAAAAAATAAAGGAAAACTTTTACCAGTTTTATTTTCCTGACAAATGAAAATGTGTTTCTTTTGCAGTGTTTAAAAAGTTAATGTTGACTCAAGGATTAGGTTGGGTTTTGACAATGCAGAAATACTAATTTTAAAACTACAGGTTTTTGTATTTTCCTTAACTTGTTTTTCAGTACAAAAAGAGGGGAACAGTTTTAAGAGTGCCGAATGGAAGAAAACATAAATTCACAGGCTTTCTTACATTTGTTCTAACTCTTCTGTGAGGAAGGAAAGGAGATTTCTTCACTTTTACATGTGTTAACTCTGTACTTCTACCTACCATCCTTCATTTTCCATTTGAAATGAGTGGGATGAGGAGATAAAAAGAAAATCAGCAGATGAAAAGAAAACTAAAACTGGTTAATTTTCATTTCTTAGAAACTAAATTACTGAAATCTTTGTTGATATATGAAATTAGAAACAATCTTTCATTTCATATTTTCCAAGTATAACATGAAAAATTGTCAAAAGAGGCTTTTGATTCCAATGACACCTCATCTTCTGAAATGCATTTTTGGACAAAAATTTCTGCTCATTCTGCGATAGAGGTTGACACTGACCTTCTACATGTAGATTCAAAGAGATTAATTAAAGGCGAGCAGCACTGCTAAATTATCAGCAGCTGGGGGATGAAAGCGATTCTGGAGAGTAATTCTCCAGTGACGCTGTGGATAAGACAGGACATTTAGTGGCTAAATCATCTTCCTCCTGAATTTAAACGGAGTCTGGTGAAATGGTAGTTTTCTGAAACTCCCTTTATGGTCAAATCCTACTGCTGGTGGCGTGATCTCTTTTATAGAGCAAAAACAAAATATAAAATAAATGGTATAATTAACATTAAATGATGCAAATATACAGAACTTACTGTGCACTAGGGATTATACATAAGATAAACTTTATAGTTTTTACATTTCAATTTTATAATTATTTTTCCCCTCTATTTCTCAATATGTTTCACTGGCATTCAAAGAACAAGAGTAGAGCTCCCCTGTGGTTAATTTAACCCTAGGAAATTCCCAAGAGTATAATCAAAGACTGCACAGTGGCTAACATTTCTCTCCTGTTTCAAAACTAATGAAGTTAAATCCTGCTGGGTAAGACAGTATTTCTAAAAGTCTATTAGACTTTAAATATAGTAACCGAACAGACACCAGTCATACTACAAAATGCGGTTTTTACCACCTGTCTAAAAGAGGCAGCACAGCCGCGGAAAGACCTCATCCACGGGCCTGAACCAGCCTCATTATCACCTATGAATTAAATTGAAACTGCCAAAAGTCACAGCAGTGAATTCTAGAGGTAACACTCAGGCCATTGCCCATGGCATGGATGCAAAACACCTTCCCCAGACCTGGCCTGGGATTTACTTTCTTCATAGCTACCCACATGGGACTAACCTACTTCAAAGGGTGCTCAGGAGGGTCACGGGCGTAAGAAATCTGCATATCTTAAGCAATTCGGACCGTTGGAAAAAGTCATATGAGGGAATAAGTCACTGTTTAAGCCATGCTGCTAACAGGAAGGCTGTTTGAGGGGACCAGGGCGAGCAGAGTGGCATGAACCTCAGCAGCACTTTGGTAAACACCTGAGTTCTTATTTTTCGTCAGCATTTGTGTTCCTCTTGGCTCCGGGATATCCACGCAGGGGAAAGAAAAATGGGAAACTCATACATGTGCGTCTTACACTGATATTTGTGCAACTACTCAAACTTTTCATTCTGGTGGCTACCATGAGCGCTGTGAGGTGGGAATCACCAAAGTAAGGAATAGAAACACCCACCATCAGTCCCACCAGACAACCTGCAAGTAAGGCCAAGCAAAATCCTAAATGCGCCAGGGCAGTAAGAGGTTTAGGTACCGTTCACTAAACATTATGCGCATATGTCAGATTAGAAAATAGGATAACAATCATTGGAAATAAGAAAAGGACTAGAAATGGTTCATTTTAACAGAATGAGCAAGGTAGATATATTAGCAATATTTCTCCTTTTTAAAAAAAATCATTCTTGAAGCCCTTCGAGGAAAATTTGTTGGCGGTTCTTGATAACACTGTTCTCTTTAGTTCATGGGAGTCCTGCAAACATGTCTCATAACTGGCACCTCTTTAAACCCAGACTTTATTTCTTCTGTCATTATTTTAAAGCCCTATGCAAACTGGCTAGAAAAAATAGTTGCTTTCAATTCCTGTTCAGAACTGCAACCAGCTCCGTTGTTTACTGTGGTTTTATCAGTTAAATGATCACAAATGAACTGCTTAACCCCAAATTACATGCAGAACCAAAATAAGAGACACTTGACGATTCCCTCGATTTGTTCTCAGCCCACTTCTTTGGGGAAAGATGAGATTTTTCTGTGTTAATACATTTCTTCCATCCAGCCCACTTCTGCTGCTGCTTTTTCCAGTGTCATCAGTAATTGGATTAAACCCTGACAGATGCCTCTAGTTCATTAAAGGTGGGAGGAAACAACACATACTGGGGCAAAACAATCCCTGCCCTTACTCCGGCAAAACCAATCCAGTATAATCACAGATGAATTTAGCTCACTCTGTCTTAATCTAGTCAGTGACCCCTCCGCCTCACCTAACGGCAGAGTCGTTGCATGTTTTTCTACCCAGGATTTTTATAATTAGAGAGACAATATCTTAATCTTGCCTTTACCCGCAGCTAAGGCAACTGGATTATAACAAAGCCAAGCGAACAGCCGGGGTCAGAGCACGTGAATCACAAAATAACCCAAAATTAAACCGAGAAGCAGGTAGCGCTCAGCGCGTGCTTCTCCTGCTTTTTTCTGCACTGTCACTTTATACAACAGACTGTTTGCAGTTTAATACAAATGTTAGACACTTTCCATGTATGGTTAGAGCAGGTTACATCCAAGCAAGGGTTTGGTAGGGCTTTTTCTTTTTTTGTCGGTTGGTTGCTGTTGTTTCTGTCAACATTATATTAACCAAAATCTTCACATTTGTTACAATAAATCATTACAGTATTAAGGGCTGGAGAACACAGTGGTATTCGTGGTTTTGTAAATCTCTTGTTTTCAAGGTTAAATCAGCGAGCAACTTCTAACACAGTTCTCTTTGGAAATAATCAGGGAGTAGCAAGAGGTGTACCTGGCTACAGAAACGGACTCGAGGGAGAGCAGAAGCTGCGTGGCTCTTTTTGCATAAATTTCTCAAAGTTTCTGGTAGAAGGGGGCTGCACTCCACAAAGAAATGCCTCGGGAAGGCCAGAAGCAGACAGGTCAAAGGCACTGTGTAGCAAATCCACGGGCTCCGGGAGCGCATCCTGCAGTGCCTGTGACTGGGTGGAGCGGGAAGAGAGGACGGGGGCACCAGCAAGGATGGACATGAGACAGCACAGCAACTGGGAGTGAAACAGCCCTTCAGGAGGGATGCCCCGACCACCTCCTCAGCGCCGTCAGCTGCCTGGAGCGCTCTCAGCATCTCCTTTTCCCCCATACTGGGTTCTCACCCCACATTCCTCTTTTTCCCCCATCCTTTGCTTCAAATCTGCTCCCAATACAGTGCTTCAAGCTCCTCCCTGTCCACCTGGACTGAAGCTTGGGAGCAAAGAGAGAGGACACAACACATGTGGAGTGTGGGGAGAAGAAAGAAAGAGGATACACAATAGCCCGAGCGTGGGGTACTCAGCACTATGCCTTAAGCCAGACCCAGAGTGAATACCGAGCCAGCCCAGAAGACAAGGGAAAAAAAATCTCCCTGTAAGCAAGCACCTACATTTTCCCCACATGTTCTCTGCAGGAAATCACCAGGCTGGGTTGTAAAGATTTAAGAACTGCACTTGTTTGCTGCAGGAGAGCACTTGGCAAAGAAATAAATAGGAGGCTTAGTTTGCTTTGGGGAGAGTTGTGCTGTATTTGATTTATTCTGAATTTATGACTTTCACAAAGACAGTTGCTAAGGGACATTAGTGCAGGAGAGGGCAGAGGAGCCAATGACACATTCTATCATTTTTTAAAATAAAATAACTTAATTGATGCTGGTTTAGAGCCACTGCACTGCACCAGCAGCTTTACCTCAGTTTGCGTACACCACAACAGGCGAGTTTCAGAGTAAGCAGCACCTGTCTCTCCAATTACTCTTCTGTGTCTTTAAATGCCACCACCATACACCTTCCATTGCACCTGGGCAATAGTTACTGCAAATCAATCTGTTTCCATCATTACCAATCTATTTTCCTGGGACTAACTACTTACAACCCCTTTGGTCCTGTAATCATTTTAAACTCTACAGAGCAAGGTTTTCTAGAAGTATTTTATCCATATACTGCTGTAGGGCTTTAATTGCATCAAAACAGGTGTTATCCTTCGATATGTCTTTCTCCCCACCCCAAATAATTTAACTGCAATTGTTAAAACCTGCATTAAAAAGCCCAGATTTCCATATTGCACTGTGCAGTTTTTAAAATGATGAGCCTGAACCTGGAAGCTGAACAGAGTGTGAGCTGCAATTTTTCAGATCCGCAAACCTATAAATTAACATAACAGGAACTAAAGGAGAAATCTGATTACATGAAATTGCCAACCAGATGCCAAGAATGCTGTCGGAGTCATTTACAAATACTCACTACTGTTGCATCTCTACTCTAAAAGTCATTCCTTTCTTCAGCGTTTCTACTTTTCTAGAAACTCTGAGGTGCCTTCTTGGCACAAAACTCAAAAGCAGACATGCCAAGGGCAAAAAAAAGGCTCCAAAGATGGGTTTTGTATGATTCCTCCAGATACCAAGAGCCGTGCAGCCATGTGCTGATGTTGGCACATGAGCTGGGGCTTCCCCAAAGGTTGTGAATGGAGTCAGATGAAACCTTCCAAGCAAATGAATTATTGGCTGAAAAATGGAAGGTAGGGTCAGTCAAAAAATGTCATACATTTGTGACAAATCCACTTGAAGCTTTGGTTTAAAAAGTTGGAAGATGTTGAAGTATTCTAGGATGCCATCTTCTCAATGAAAAATTTCAACAGCGGTATCCCAGGGCTACATGAGACCAATCACTGCTTCTTTTCTTTTCTCTTTTTGGGTTTTTAAATACTTCCCCTGATAAATGAAATGAGCAAAGGCTTTTTCATTTAACTAAAATATTGTGTTCAACTGAAAATGGTTACTCTTCCTCATATTTTCTGTTTCCACTACCAATCTGAAAAATCAATAATGTACTCACTCACGGCTTACACTAAGCAGAAACATTTAGAAATCAACCTGAACAGGCAGTAACAGAGGACATTTTTCAAGCAATTTGAAAGTAGCCTATGGCTATAAACAAGATTTTAAGTTCTTTCAAAACAGTGCAAAATAGATATTGAGGGCAGACTATGGGCAGCACATAGAAATCCCACTTTTCATGCCTAGAAAAGTGTTGTCACACACTTCCCAAGAGACAGTTTTCTGATAGAAGCAATATTTGAAAGAGGAGAGCATTCAGGGGAGACCTTACTGCCATCTGTATTGGAGTGTACAGAGAAGGTGGCAGCCAGACTCTTCTTGGAGGTGCACAGTGATGGGATGAACAGCAAGGGACACAAGCCAGAACACAAGAAATTCTGATTCAATATTAGGAGGATTTTTTTTTTACCACACTGGTGGTCAAAAAGAAGACCGGGCTGCCCAGAGAGGCTGTGAGCCTCCACCCTTGAAGGTGTTCAAGACTGGAGAGGATGCAGCCCCGAGCAACCTGAACTGATTAGTCCCACTCTGAGAGAGGTTGGACTAGATGACCTCCAGAGGTCCCTTCCTACCCAAATCGCTCTGTGTTTCTACGATTAGATGATTCTAAGGCTGAATATGTTGCATATGGGCAGCAAGGTTTCTCAGCTTATATTCTTAAAGACTTCCCACTTTAGGGAAAATCGAGGGGAAAGAGGAGATCCTCCAAAGTATGTGCTGGAAGGAGGTAGCCTGGGCTTTAGCTGCATCCATTGAGGTTCATACTCTCCTCACTAGAGCTTCCTTCCCCATTGAATCAGGGGCTTTAATTCATGGTTTGACTTTAATTCATGGTTTGACTACAGCTCTGCCCCTCTGCATCTTCTTTGGGAGAAAGAGTATAAATGGAAAGAAATCTCATGGAAAATCTTCCCTTCAGAGGAATTTGAGGACTTCAGCAGCTCTTGGGCTTTCTGTATATCTCACCTTCCTGATTCACTTGCATGGGAAGTGCACAATATTGTGAAACTCATTAGGAGGTGCACATTCTGTCTCTCTCTAACAACTCCTTTTCATCATGTTTGCATAAATAAGGAACTCACTGTATGTAAAAAACATTAGAGGGATAAAATTACTTGGATTTTTTTTTTTTCCAAGCAGAAAAAAATAACAATCTCCTTTAATTGTGGTCTCTTACAGAAAAGGACCAGGATAGTGATTTGAAACACATTTCCCTGGAAGACTAAATGATGTTTGAACACTGCATTTTTGGCACCTGAAGTACCAGACCTTAGATGTTTTTAAAGGAACTACTTGGTGGCATTACATCTTTCAGATCCTGTTGCACTCCAAATAATCCTAACTCTAGCTATTGGGATAAAGCAGATATTGTATTGTCTTATACCAATAACCAGGTAGTAACAAATGCATTATAAAAGAAGGCATCTTCTTCAGGCTTAAACCCAATTTCTTGAATGATAGATGTGCTAAAAATCATCTGCAGCCCTTTGTGTTCCATTGGTGACTGAGACAACAGCGATTTGTAGAACGCTCTCCTTACAACCTTTCTCTCATTGCTTTTCTCAGGAAATTCTGAAAAAAAAAAAAAGGTCTTCACAGCCAGACATGAACTAATTGTTCATGGTCTGGACAAGATTCTTGAATTCTCTTCTCTTCTCGAAGTATATGTAAGCATATCGTTGTTTAAAGAGAAGAAAGCTGTAAATCAACTTCATAAACTCTCTTTCCACTTAAACATCACTACCTGCTCACATATGATATAACTGTCCCAAAATACTCTCTGCATATTGTGCTTTGTATTGGTTTGGCATGGGCTGGATTATGAAACAGCAGAGTGGTTCTTTTTCATCGGAGTACGTATAAATATACCATATCACTTATGGTGAGATTCATCCTACTTTGTTTCAATCCTTTATTTCTCTGCAATCGTTGGCCTTCAATTACATTACCTGTGTTACTGTATAAAATACTTTCATCACTAATGCAGATCCAAATGCCATTGAATAAAACAAGATTGGATCTGATATTGCCATAGCAGAGAAATATCCTAAATCCATACCAGATTTGCCATGTTTAGATCATCAATGATATATTCAGGTAAATAAAACCGCAAAAATCTGCACTATGTCTCAAGGGAAGGTGATTATGTTTCGAGGTCCACAGGTGATTGAAAAGTGGAATGTATATTATTTGTTTCATTGTTTTTTTCCTGAGAGATAGTATATTTGGATAAACACATGAATAGGTTGGCACTGGGATGCATGTTGCAGTTAATGCTGGACCAGAAATGTCACCAAGCAGAGGATATCGCCTTGCATCCTCACTTTTCCAGAGCAATAAGTTCACTACTGCAGGAGCCAAGAAAAGCTAAAAGGCTTAACAACTGTAAATGAAAGCATAATCACATCCATAACTTTTCTGTACTGACTACATGAGAAAGAACAGCACAAAGCAGTTTCCTATTTCACAGGGACAGAGCTCTACAGTAATATAGAGCCCAAGAAGAGAAAGTGGCACTAAAAATCCACAGAGTAAAAAATTTCTGCTATTACATTTACTTTAAAAAAAGAAAAACCCACTGCATTTGATTGTCTGGGAAAATGTTCCCTACACTTGTGAGGCAGCCAGCCTCAGGAAAGCAGAGGGAAACCGAGTGACCATCTCAAAGCACAACTTCATTTGGCAGAACGGTGCAGCAGAGGCAGGCTCAACTGGTTGCTGGTCTGTGCCTGAAATGGCAGGTCAGGCTGCACATCCAGGGGACCACATGCACTCACTACATCCCCACGTCCCCCTGAGCTCACTCACCAAAGAGGCACTCCCCACACTCCAAACCTGACGTGGAAATCGGCTGTACCAATCTAATATGGTGTTTCTTCTGGTTCCTACCTTCTCCTGACCAGCCTTTGGCGCTGAGGCTTGCCTGCCCATCGGTGCAACTGGGAAGGCTGGCGGTCTCCAGGCTGGACATCATTGCCCCAGCAGCTCAGTAGCAGGGCAATGGTATCACCAGCTTCATGCTCTCCCATCACTGATCTGCCCTGCTCTCCTCACTTGGGGGAGGTGGGATGGGGCCAAGGGTGGTGGGACATCACCCTGCGACCACGCCACCACCTTGAGCACCCAGACTCCTTTCTTTGGAAGCAACCAGCCCTCACCAAAAAGTTCAGCTGCAGTAGCAGCAAAGCAACTTTAATGGGCTTTTGTCCCACACGTGGGGAAATAAATAATCTTATAAATACAGAAAATACATAGTCAGTGTGAGAACGCCCTAAGGGAGGACAAGGCAGAAGTGCAAACTTCCAGCTACCTCAAGCTCTCGCTGGCAGTGTACCTTCCCAATTAAAAGTCATGGAAAAATATCTGTTCCCCAAATCTTTTGGCAAGCTCTGCTACTGGTCAGGAAAAGGCACTCTGAAATGTTCTTGCTGAGGAAATGTGGATTTTTATTCTTTTATTGTTAATTTTGAAGTTAAACACATGCACAGTCATTTTCGTAATCTTGAAGAGGTATTTTAATTGATTTCCCAAGTATTTTAAGGTCTATTAATTCCACGGATCTTGCAAACGCTGCATTTTCTGTATTCCAGCTGCCGTTCTAATCATGTTCATTAACAGAATTACTTTTACCTGCCAGAGAATATTTTACATTGCATTAATAAATCTTCTGTTTGCTGTCAGAACTGAGTGGACAAATAAAATAAAATACCCAATAGTGTGAGTTTCCACATGAGTCTAACACTGTTCTATTATGTCATTCCACCAAGGGATTTAACCAGATTTGAATATAAAGATGAGAAAATGAAAATTATGTGAGTATTATTTTAAAGTTTATACTCTTCCATTTTTAACAGTATCTCCTTTTTCCACATTTGAAATTAACTGGTTTTTCTCACATGCTTTGTTGTGGTGAAAGTCTTATGGAAAGTGTGCTTTTTCCCTGAGGTATAATCAGCAGTTCTAATATCCAGTACCTCACATACTGTTTGATCAATTTATTTTCCTACATTTTATGAGCAATATAAAAAATACAAATATTAAGAAATACATTATAACCTCCCAATTTTACACTGTATACCCCTTAACAGCCAGCAGAAAGACCCGACGCAAAAGTCTTTTTGCCTGTATTATTTCCCCATAGTTCTCAATTAATTTTTCTAAAAGCTCTGAAATTCTGCCAGCACCACACGTGCACGGAAGATAAAATGAAACAGCAATTAATCCAATCATCTTTGATTTAACGTTAATGTAACTCAGTGCATTAGGCCTTGTTTTACATGCAACTGTGTTGTTCCGACTACATTTCAGAGAGCCCCCAAATTAGCCAATTCACAAATCATAATTGAACCAAGAAGGATGAGGGTATTCCACTTAGTATGGCCCTTCTGCAGCGTCTCTCTCCCCTGAGGAAGTCAGGCAGATTAGCAAGACTGGCAACTCTTCACCAGCCAGCCAGAACTGAAAATGTGAGGTGCGGTGCGCCCCCTGCTAAGACACCCAGCTGTGCCCTGGTTGCTGCAAAGCTGCAGCAGGAAATTGGGATGATCGGACACTTTCAGGGAAGAAGCTCTGGATCTGGCAAGTGCCTTGTCCCGTAAGCCTTTGCGTGGTCCCACTGAGCGCAGTAGGAGTCATGCCGCACGCAGGAAGAGTTAAGAACGCGGTCACGTATTTGTAGTGTGAGGGAGCTGACTGGTTACCATTCCTTTTCGCTGCCCCGTTAATTCTAGCGGAAGTCAAAATGATTCGTCTTATTGTAATAGTAAGCAAGGAAATTAAGAAGTAGTAGGACTAATTGTACCACGGTACCATTACAACGCAACCCGAAACTGCAGAGCTGACTTAGGCATTTGTTTTGCCCATCTGATTGGCGTCAGAGTTTTTCTGTGTTTTGTTCTTCGCATATTGAAGATTTGGCGACAGAGATGTAATATTTCCTGAAGATACATCCCTTCATTGTACTCTTGCTCTGAATGTGCTTTTGATTTTATGGGAAGGGCTGGACTTAAAGATTGTCACTCAGTCACATGGACACCAAGCAAAGTTCAATTGCAGTACAGCTTTCGTTAAGGATTCATTAATAGACACTTCACATAAAGTGCTACCACATTCTCTTTCATATTTTTTTCTCTCCCTACCCTCCCCCCCCCCTTTTTTTTTTTGCAGCTGAGAATAATTAACTGTTCTTTTGTGAGTGTCATTTGTTCTCAAGGAATTAAATGCCACCTTATTTCTCAGAACAAGAATTCAACTGTCATAATTATAGCTTCATTTCAGGAGGAAAAAAAATCATAATTTATTACAGATTGTTCAGCATGTGAAATAGGTTTAAATGTCTTTGAAAGTAAATTGTGGCATGTCACGAAGGGCTTTTGCCATCACTGTAATTGATTTATAATTTTGCATTTAAAATTAACAACATTCATCCATTGTTCTCCTATTATATAAGGCTCTGGCAGGGAGTTTAGAGTTTTGTGTTCAGTTCTGGTCACCGCATTACTGTCATGATAATAATAAAGTTGTAATGGTTTAAGAGATAAAAATGATATGAAGAAGTGAAGCCAATACCAGCATTAAAAATATGCTTGAGATTGAAAATAGTTGTAGAAAATTACATTGTGTCCAAGAGAAAATTAGTAAATGGGGCATTAGTTTGTATGTTAACTTTAAAACACAAGAAATCTAGATTCAAATTTAATTGAAGATTACACTAAAGTCACCTACCTAAAAAATGCAAAAGATATCAAAATTAGATTTGAAATAATTGGACAAACCTACTTCAATAGAATTCCTACAGGTGAAACCATTGGCCCCCTTCCTTAGCTTAGAAAGTTTCAACCCATCGCTGCAGAACTGTGTCCTATCCCCGCATTTCAAAATTCCCGTGTAGGTGCAGAATAGCAGAAAGAACAATTTCATTTTGTTCTGGGTGATGTTAGTGTTGTGCCACAGTTAAGCATCATAACTGCCCATCCATTTCTTGAAGTGGCTGCATTTCTGGGATAATGACATTGAACAATGTGATAATGTCATTGAGCAATGACAAAACTGAGATAATGACATTGAGCAGCGCTGCACATAGCAGAGAAAAAACAGGAGGTCGTCAGGAATGCATAGGGAATACAAAAAAAAACCACAAGGCTCTAGATCCTCTATGGAAGATTGTATTTATTGGTTTTCAAATACTATCTGTGATTCTGACCTCAGCAGTTTCTTCAGGTTTATTTGATTTCATTGATCTCATCAGGTATCGCACATAATGATGTTAGTGTAAATGGAAACAGAATTAGTCCCATTAACTTATTATTCTACACACAGCTATGGGATAGAGAGAGAAATTAATGAAGAAAGATGAGAAGACTGATTTTGTCAGTTCCGCCAGATAAACAACAGGAAACAGATTCCCAGTTGGCCATGCAGATTCCTGTTGTGGTCCCCATCCCTTAGACTGCACAGCCTTCCGAGAAGAACGCATACCGTGAATACAAATGTGAGAAGAAAAAGACTGGTCCATTTACTCATTTCTTTAAAAAGAGGCAAAGAGCACCACCCCTTTCCACAGTACCTGGAGTTCTTCACACCAGAAGCTTCTAAGATCCCTCAGATAAAAGATCTGCCCCCTTGAAATCTATTACTCCCACTTAAGGCTGACAACGGTAACCTACAATCTGACTGTGTCCTATAAAATCAGCTTCTAGTAATTTCTACCTTTTGTTTACGTTTTCCTCCATGCATAATTTATGGAATCACATTTCATGAAGCTTTAAATTTTCCAAAGAAGCAACCAATAATGAAATTACATCTTCAGCACTGACATCTTCATCAATTAAGTAATGTTAAAAAATGCTTGGTGTTGGGTCATGGTTGGGGTTTTTTTCAGATTAACAAAGCAAAAGGCTTCACTTCAAACTGGGGGGTGGAGAAGCTAAGACAAAGCAATAAAATACAGCCCAGTTTTAGTAAATCTTAGTCACAGCAAACGAAGTTGGGGGTAAACCCAGTCCCGCAGGAGTCCCTACAAAGGAGTTTGGTTCTGAAAGAGGCTGTGGTAGACAGGGACGTGCAGACTGCACCGACTGAATGGCAAAGATTATCTCCTTCTAGTGAACCAGAGAAAGCTGAAGGGCATCAGTCCTGCCTCCTCCTCCTCCCTGATTATGGAAAATTTTCTCACCGAGTATTTTGCCTATATAGCCTATGACGGTCACTGACCCTTCCCCAGGCCAGTAAGCAAGAAATGTTCCCCAGGAAACATTTTCATCCACATTTACATGCAAAGACAGGTCACAATCTAACAGATGCAATGAAGGCCATGAGATGATAAGTGTTCTATATAATTTGAGATTGTGATACGATCTCTGAAGCCAAGGGCAAATCAAAGACCAGGGACAGAGCGGGGAGAGGTAATTGTGCTGACCGTATCAAACATTTCTGAACTCTACAATAAAGAGAACAGGACTGTGATGTCCTCATGCTGCAGAGAAGCCTACTGGAACTTAACACCGCTGGGAAATTCAAGGTCGGTTTACTCTAGTAAAAATATTGACATGTAATGTTGGCAAGGTCAGTGTCAGCTTGGATTACCTGCCATGCAAGTGCCAGTCATGCATGTTCTGCTTGCCTTGGGCTAGTCTAAATCGTGCTCTAACTTTTCAAAGATGTTTATGCCTACATCCTCACTGGCTGACACGGGACAGCCATAAAGCAGGTTTCAGTGCACAGCAGCTGATTTTAGTAGCTGGGGCATCGAATCTGTTTCATCACAAAGTCTTTTTGCTCCTTTTGTAAAGCACATACAGCTTGTCTTCACGCTCTAATCCAGTCATACAACAGTGTGCTTCTTCAGACTGAAGACATGCAGTGAAAACGATCTTAGACCTGAATAACTAATTCCCCTACGACCAGTGGCTTTCACTCCCTGCTCTCCCCAATGTGTGCTTCTGGCAGTTGTTGGGTTGTTTCTTCTCAGAGTGTGGAAGTTAAAGCACACGTGGAGAGAAATGGATTCTATATTTGATATATTTTTTCTGGGCTTGTCTCCTGCTGCAGGACTGCCATAATGAACTGCTGCCTCTAGCAATCATCTTTTCTGCCTGCCCACTGCCCACCTTCCCCCAGCGATGCCCTGGGGCTCCTTCGCACACAGCTAACAAAGCCGGGTTCCAAAAATTTGCCCTGTTTACCAGGGCTTCACAGCCCCATTTCCTTAACCCTTTTCATCCAGTGGACATCACTGCACACAATCCACCCCACTCCAGAACCTGAGCAAGAACACCAGCAAAAGCTGGAAATGTCATATGAAGCATGCCCTACACATTCTCTATATTCTTTTTTTTTTTTTTTCCTCCCAGAACCTTGCTCAGTTCCTTGGAATTACAAAGGAGTTATTTTCAAGGTCAATATGTATTTGCCATTAACATTTTTGTGGTTTAGACAGTTCGCCTGACACATGACGATGTCTCAACCTCAGCAGAGCCTGGGGGAGCTGGGACAGGGAATAGGGACAGGGACGGGGATGCTGCAGCTTCAGCAGCAGGGATGGGAATCGCTGCCAGGAGCCAGGCTGGAGGTGAGGAAATGGTCTGCAGCAACGGGCTGGGGGTCAATCTGAAAGCTGAGTCTATCAAGCACTTGTCACCAGTGTCTGATGTGTAATACAAGCGATTGTGCTGATTTTTATTTGGAACACACTGAAACAGTCAAGCTCAACCATCTATACCCACTGAATATCAAGAGGGCTGATATGTCTGCTACGACCTGGGCCAAAATGTCCACTGCATCTGAAATAGCACATATTTTCAAGTAGTCACAACATTTTAAGGAAACGAAACCAGGTCAGATTTGAATCAGTAACCCAGCCAAAAGGCTCTTTTTCTTCTTGTTACCAGAGTAATCTTGGCCCTTGTGATGACTTCTGAACTCCACTAATTTTATAAAAAGGTTTTGCATAGATCAGATTTATGTCGTTCCACATTCTAAAATCAACTGCTGTGCAATATAACATACATAATAGCAGTGTCCACATTTTATACCTATTTTATGAGCCATATTCTTTATTCTTTTATTTCACAGGGGAAAATGGCAACTAGTCAGGAAGTGAGGGATTTATTGCTTTTGCTGCCATTGTCTGGAGAGAAAATGCAGTGTGACGGGGCATAGGTTTTGTAGTGATATTCCTTGTAGATCACCATAAAGAAATTTTTTTATTTTGTTCCATCTCGGGCAAAGGTTATAACCTCTTCCGGGTTACGCTTATCTTAATACTAACAAGTGACTTCTCTTCTTTTTTTCATCTTTAGTAATATGGAATTACCGTCATTTGAAAGAACTGTTTAGGTTCCTTGACCAGAAGAGGCGTTTAACTATGTCATGTGTGATGTATGGTGCATTTAATTGCTCTGTGCAGCTATTCAAAAAGCATTCAGAAGTAATCATTTAGCATTAATATCCTGGGGCAATTCAAGGTCACAGTACATTAAAAACTAATTCAGAGTAGTTCTAGAATGCATTTTTCATATACAGAGATACATAATTCTTTTATGATAAGAGTGACAGTGGCATTGCAGCATGATGAGGGGATGGGGATACTGTAAATATCTGCTACTGGTCTTATTGTAAAAGCAGAAAGACACCTTTTCACCATTACTCAACAATTACTAATTGCCAATCAACTCAACAAATCCAGATAAGTGGTGATGAACAAATATGCTTATGAGAGCAACCATAAAAGCTTGACTTAGAAGTATTTTTAACTCAGAGTATCTGATTCCTCTTTTGTTGTTCTTCTCAAGAGTCAAGCCGCTGGACCTTTTTTTGGGGATGGACCAGCATCAAAGAATTCTAACGTGTCCAGAGTTACTTATGCATGTGGTACTCCCATGCAGAAAATCAAAATAAAACCATTCTTTCCTTAAAATAATTGATTTTAGATTATGGAAAAGAGGAAGAAAACATTAGAGAGAACATTGCCCTCAGGGGTCACAGGATGAGTCCTCAGAGTCTGGAGGACAGAGCAGTCACATTCCTGTCTCGGGGAGAGGAAATTCCCTTCCGTTGAAAGCGCGCAACACAGAAATCACAGATATCAAAGACAGAGTCCGCATGCATCTCAACATGATTAGGTGTAAAATTATTCATAGCCATCCTTGTCGCACTCACGCTGTTACCCACACGCTGTACAAGAGAGATGTTGACAACCTACAAGTCACATCTCACAATGAAAGGAGAAAGCAAACAAACAATTAAAAAAACAACATCGTATTCTGCACAACATTACCCGACAGCCATGTTCTGCCACTTTACGATGCCCTTAGCACCTAGATGACAAGCCACGTAAGGCTGCGCAGCTTTGGGGAAAATTAATCAGGCACATACTTTTGATGCAACAAGACCTCAACTTGGGAGGAAGAGACTGAACTGAGTTCAGGCACAGAACAACCCCCTTCCACACGGGTTGTGTGAGCTTCCCTCGTACTGGGAGGCTGCAACTGGTGCTGGAAGCTGGAACTGGAAACTAACCAGATCAAAGCTATGTCACATGGGTCTGTACCAGCTGCAGTCACAGTTCGCACTCCTGCTCTCCCGCACAGATATAAAACTCAAACTGAGGAACCGGCACTTTTTAGCTCTGAGGATGACAGCGGATGAAACCATATATAAGCATCAAGAAGTGAGTATTGGACACCCGCTGGTGTACACTGAATTAAAGCACAGGCAAACGCAGAGCCTGCCAGAGCTGCCTTGGTCAGACATCAGATTTTCTGTTTCTGTTAAAAAGGGAAAGAAAAAGGTTGGTTGTAAAGGAAATCATTAACAGAAACACTGGTGTAGGCAATAGCACAACAGTGAAGGGCTGCAACACATCGCATGCTATTCTCTCATTCCTTTCTTCCTTTTTTATATAACCACTGAAGTTTCTTACAAAGTACACACTTAAATCATTAGCGTCTGAATGTAACATCCACTTGCGCGCGGGCAGGCTGTATCCCTCAGCGTCAGCATTACTGCCATCAGCTGCATCAGGGTTCATCTATTTCATATTTTTAAGGCTTTCCCTTACCTTTATTTCTTTTTAATAAAAGCCCTATTTCTAAAGAACCAAAATGGCACGCTGAAAACAGTCACAAGTAGCAAACCTGGAGGAGAGCATCCACCAGATACTACAGTGGCATGGCTAAGGTTCCTACACAGTGGATATGACAGGGAAATACTAGCTTTTCATAAATTATCTCACGTATCAACCTGATAATATTTTTTCCATTAGATACATTAGATTAAAATGAACATTTTATTGTAGATATCTTGGGTAATTGCTGGACATAAGAATTCCTGTCACAGCTAAAGCACCAAGTCCTCTACAGAAAAAAAGAATGTTTAAAAAAAAAATGTGCTATTTGGAAACTCTTGCTAGGATAGCAGAAACAGTTCAAATCCAGATAAGGTACCTCTGATGTGATAACAAATGCATTAATATACACAAATGAACAACAAGTTTCTTTGCAGAAACAAGGGGTCCAATAGTGATAATTCTATAGTCAAAGTTTTATTATTCCAGACCCAAGACATCATTTAAACTTTAAAGATCTCTACATAGACCTCTATTCTACTTTGATCTTTTTCCTCTACCGTGCTACAATGTTGTAGAATCATAAAATCATGGAATGGTTTGGGTTACAAGGGACCTTAAAGATCATCTAGTTCCAACCCCCCTGACCTTGTTTTGTGTACTGCATTTGGTCATTGTGTGTCAGTATCCAAAATACTTTTAACAGAAGTTTCTGTAAGACTGGGGAAATGATTTCATGAAAATATTATTTTTGAAATTCTGTGATTTTTGAAGTTGGGAAGAAAAATCAGATTTTTGAGTACTTGAAAAATTGAAATTTGGCTCTCAGTTTAAAACACTAATTTCAGTAGACAAATTCAACTTTCTTTAGATTTTGATTAAGTATTAACTTAGAAGTTTTTAAAAATAAAATGTTGATAAAATTAACATATTTCAACAACAAACTTCTTATGTAAAAAATTCTAATCTGTCCATTGGTAATGTTATTGTGATCAAGGATATGTTTTTATTTTATTTCACTTTATTATTGAATGTACTGTTTGACATAAGTGCACAGTAAATATGAAAGAAGGGGATTATTAACGTCTTTTTAATAATGCACACTCTTTCTGAGCATCTTCAAGTGCACTAAAGCTGTTTGTCACCAAAAACTCCGGCCCTCGAGCTGATACCTGAATATAAAAAGAAATTGGAAAGCTTAAGAAACAATTGGACATGAAGGGCAATCAGGATAATAGTTAAAATCACAATGACACATAGGTAGATGTTTATGTTTTGACTTAACTTCACTGTCTAGATGACAAGTCTTAAATGGCTCAGCAGTCCAGATAAACACCTGCATAAGTGTTTGCAGGATTTTTCTATCAGTGAAATATTGAAACAGGTTTCAAATTAAGTATATGCACAAATACTCTGCTGTTTTGAGAACTTCTTAGGCATGCCTAACACAGACCTACCCAGAAACATCTTATTGTCTACTGTGCCACCACTGTTAAAGGGTACAAAGAGACCTTGTACCCACAAAAAGAGCATTCACGCATGATTTGCTTGCTAGTAAATAGACTAACAAACATTTCTAAAGGACCATTTACTTTTGCTTTATTGATTTTCGGTATCAAATCAGAGGAAGGTCAGAAAGGCATCACGTGGCATCAAGTAAAAACTGAACATGCCAAACAAATCAGTATATGGAGTCACAAAATGTGGCCACACAGGGTAAGGAGTGAGCTTTCAGACAGACCTCAGTCCACCCAAAGCTCATGGTGACTTGAATGAGAACTAATCTCCTCATTCACACTTCTTACCAAAACAGCTGGTATTTTCATGGTGAACTCACTCTCTCCATCTTTTTCTGTAGTCTGTCACCGTGTTTCTTTCATCCCAAGTCCTTGGAGCACGTGGGAGCTGACTGTCTCCTGGCTGGGAAAGTGAAGGTTGCAGTGCCTTAGAAAAAGCCCAGCTCCTGGGATTTCTCCATCCCTCTGTGTCACAAAAGTAGCTTCAAGGCACAGCGCACTGGGCCAAAGCCTGTCTGATTTATCCTTGGTTTCCTCAAGCCTAAGTCCATGAAAAGCTGTCTTTCTAGCCAACAGCTCTGCAAAGTCAGCTAGCACTCCCAGCCATGAGGGAGTATTGTTATCCTCAGCTTCATGAGGTTCAATGATGCTTTCAGCTATTCATGGGGACACCACTGGATGCTAAGGAACAAGTAAAATATATTACAATAAAATCTCATCTGTTTCTGTTTCACAGTCTCATTACCAGAATAGATTTATCCTTTAAAATGTAGATATTTAAAAATCCAGATCTGAAGAAAACAAATTAAAATTTCCTATGGTACCCACTGCAGACATCCTATTGGCAAAATAATAGTTTTTTTGAACATCTTATAATTCAGTGATATGAAGGAATTGTTCAGAAAATCAATAAAATAAAATAAAAAGTCTTTAAAGAAATGAGATGAAGTTTCAAAATTAGCCCTATTCATTCTGTCATGGGAATATTTTTAACATGCTTTACAAGTTTTGCACCCAACATTTGATATTCCATTCAGGCAGTCTGTTCCCAGAAAACGCTACGCAGAGAGCATGGCGACCTTTCACAGCCCGAAGGCAATGAATTCAAACCCTCTTGTCTGCAGCTGGTGTTGCCATAGAGGACAAAATAGATAGGAAAAGCTTGGGTATATGTCAATTTTCTTTTCATGTACATAGCTCTCTGCTTTCCAGTGACCGCAGGCTCCTTCCTTCAAGGATTTGCAATTCCTTACTGGATCTTTTCCAATGGGTGACCTGGAGCGGACAGGGCAGGACAGAGTGGAGACGGAGCAGGCGCAGAGCTGGGTGCTGCTGGCAGAAGCATGGGGATGGCACGTCCCCACTTGCCCTCCCAAGGGGGCTACATGGGGAAAACCCCCACCCTTCGCCAAGCTAATCCACCCCAGGCTGAGCAGGGGGATGAAGGCGAGGAAGAGGGGGGAAGGACAGATCACTCTGGAAGAATCATGAGGTGCTTTGAGTACATGTACAGGTAATTTTCATCTGCTTAATTTAATTACTTTGGTCTTTGGGAATAAATCATTTCAGTGGGGTCCTGGTTTAACCAGAAACTGAACCCACGTGGCTGGGGGTGACAGCCTATACATTAATTTGCTGCACCTTCGAACCCCCCAGTTATGTCTTGCGAGAGAAGCAGATAAAATTTTCCGTGTTAAAAAGCACACGCAGGAATTATATCACAAAGGAGAGATCAGAACAGCAAACTTAATGACTTAATATTGTACAATATAAAATCATTCCAGTTGAATAACTTTTAATTTATTATAATACATAGATGCCAATTATGCCTGATTTATTAAGAGAAGTTCAGCAGTGCCAAGGCCCTGTGTTTGAGTGGTTGCCATGGTACCCAGCTTTTACAAGGACATCTTAAGGATCATTGAAGTGTCAAGGTGATAAGTTTGACACTCAGTGGATTTAATGATGGATGATAATAATGTTACCTCTTCACATCACGAAACACCTAGGATTCAAGCTAGGAGGTAGACATTTTAAGCATTTTTTATTTTAGATATTTTTTAAAAGAGGCCAGCCAAAGCTGACATGAAAGAATGTTAAACCAAACTACACCCTGCTCCCTTAAGGAGAATCCCCTAGATTCCTTAACCTCCGTTTTTTTAGTGATTTCAGGTTGCCACCATTCCTCAAAGCATCTCAACCTGCTTTTATCAGATCTCACAGACTTACAGACTTACCCCTGGCCAGGGACTCCTGGGCAGTGCAGGAAACAGTTTCCAGGCTGAAGACTGCCAATCCAGCTCCCAGCAAGACTTACAGAGCATTTGATGGTAAGAGGGGAACTGAAAAAAAAAAAAAAAAAAAAAAAAGGAGAATCTCTGCTGCTTACTGTGAAAAAAACCTGATGGCAATATGCTCTGCATCTAAGCATCTAAGCTATATCCCAGCTGTCAAGCACAACCAATTCATTTCACATCGGACATAGAACAACCCTAGGCTGGTAATGACTTTCAGTAACTTGTGTAGACCTGATTCAAACCACTAACTCGAATACAAAAGGCTCTGGAGGCCTCAGTACATCCCTGGGCCTTAAAGGTGCATACACAGGAACCACCATGACACGTTATTTTAGGTGCTCGTGTCTGTTCTGGTGCAAGAGGACGCCCTTCAACAGAGCTGCCTGGGAGGAAGGAAGGGCTCAGAGGTGCAGCCCTCTCGCCACTACACCACCTCCCGAACAGCAGCAGCTACCACACAGGCTGCTTTTGTCTGAAAATACAATATCCTCATGCTTTTTTATTTTAACCTTCCAGAAATATCACCATCATAACACCTTCTCTGGAAAAAAAAAAAAAGTAGTTAAGTCACTGCCTCTTACCTTACAAGCTGTAAAGCAGTGGGACTGTGTATTTCCTTTCAGTGTGATGACAATGTCATCAGACTGATGATTCCCAGGATACCGCTTCTGTTTTCAACCCCTGGTTCTGCTCACAGCCATACACAGCATCATTTTCTTGGAGCAATTTACCAGTTTATCCTCACTACGGATTACAGTCTGACTTCACAATCTCTTTTTAAGAGAAGATTTATTACACTGACACTGTTTTCAACCTGCCCATTGGACTGGTGTAAATAAAAGACAGGGGATTACAGATCTAAACCCCAAATTTACCACTAGCAGCCAGCACTCTTGCCTACTAAGCTGCGCTTCAATGCCAAGCATCGCTATGCCAGGTATTCCATGTCTAATGTAAACACATTTGACAAGTATAATCACAGTTTAGCTCTAATATCTTCCAGTAAAGCTATCTTACTGACATGAGAATAATAGTCTAGGACAAGTACATAATGTTTCCCAGTCATTCTAAACAATTCTGTGCATACTTTGCTCCAGGAGAACAATTTTTCCTGTGCCAACATGGACTCTCTTGCTTGACTTGGCCTGCGTTTTTGGCACAGGTTCCAAGCCTTGACAACTTCCTCAGTGTCACTACTCATCTGGGACAAGCACCGGCCCTTCCTTGGATCTTTCAGCCCCTAACTAACTTTTGTGTATTCACACAAATACATTTTTCAGTACCATTTTAGTGAGCGACATCCTGGCACTTCCAGACCTACCGGTTCCTCAACTTGTGAAATGGGAGTCTGGAGCATGGGATCTTGACCTCCCTGTGCTAGTGGCTTTTCCTTTCTGCAGAAATCATTCAGTCTGTGCCCAGGCTTCATATGGATCTGGACAAGCTTAGGATACCCTGTTCTGAACCTGTTTCTACTGCAGTGCTGAAAAGCAATCCTGAGGGCATCCTGTCACTCCACACTCATCTATCTGCATTTCACTTTCTGGTCATGAAACCTCAATGAAATAATAATTGTTATTATTCAAGATGATGTTTGTTGTTCAATTTGGCAAAGGTACTATAGTAAGTGACACCTGGCCAAGTTTCACCAAACACTCACTGTCTTCCCATAAAGTCTCTCTTTTACCACAGGGATTGTCAATGCTTATTATAGTCACCAGTCACCATGCTATTAAGTGACAGCAGTAAATACTATTCACATCAAAGGAATGCTGTGAATTCCTTTCTAATTTATTTTTCTATGGAATCTGCAACTTCTTGTTACCTGTTGAGTAAAGCACATTTCAGTTTGCTGTTATGATAGACTTGTGTAGACTTTTCTCAACATGCATTACCATTATGCAGTGTCTATTCTTCTTAGAGAAGTCCATCTGAGCTGGGTGTACTGCTTTACTGCGCTGTACCCTATGCTGTGGCGTCAGCCCTTGCAAACTCTTGAGAAAGGATGAAAATGCATCACCGGTCTTCTGCATCTTTTCAGTTTGTCAGAGATTACTTGGGTTTAGGTTGACTGTAAAAGGATGCACAGCAGTTCCTTGGGTGTTTTTGCCTGACTCGGTGTTGTGGTTTAGCATAATTATCAAAGGGCAAAGTAAACATTCCCCAGATAGAACCGAAAGTGTAACTAATAACAGAACCCATCACGTGATGCCTGAAATACACAGGTAGAGCCGTTACCCAACTCATCGTGTTATACATCTGAATTGCAAACCACACCAAAACAGCACCTTTAAACCTTCGCATAAAAAGACAAAGAATAAATGAACTTTGCAACACATTTGGCAAGTTAAACCAAGTTGACTGCGTTAAGGTCAAACAAAGCTGTTTAAAGGCATGATACAATATTTCGTCTAAGAACGACATGATGTGAACTGTCTGTTCTAATCTCTGAGCAAGCTGGAATTCAAACTATTCGGGCATTTTATCACAGCTCTGGTGGAGCACTGCTCGTGCCCCACGTTGGGCGCCACTTAATCTGTCGTGGTTTAGGCCAAAATCCACTACTGGGGACCTGAGGGACCCAGATGGGACCGACAGATGCTCCCCTCTACCCCTCTTCAAAGAGAGAGGCAGAGGAGGAAAAAGAGACTTATGAGTTTAGAAGGAACTAAACTACTTTAATGAAATATTAATAATAAAAGAAATAAAAAGAAATAATGAAAAATATACAAAACCGTATTAAGCTCCCAGGATGACAACCACGTCACCGGCTGGCACTGGGGCAGTCCCAGGCTAGACTCAGTGATGGACAGGAACTGGATTCCGGATTTGGATTCAGGATCGGGATCACAGGCAGACGAACAGAGTCCTCCTCAGACATCGGCCATTGAAGGAAGAGCCCTGACCCTTTGATCCCTCAGCTTTTATACTGAGCATGAGGCAGATGGGATGGAATACCCTGTTGGTCAGTTTTGGGTCACCTGTCCTGTCCGCTCCTCCCTGCAGGTGGGACCCCACTATGCTTTTCCGCTTCTGACCCTCCAGCGGGGCAAATAACAAAGTTGGTTGGCCTTGGGGGTTATAGCAATGAGTATAAGCAGGAGCCTCTCTGCACACCATGCCTGGGCATCAGCTCTAAACAATTGGTCTGATCACTCTGGGAGAGTGAACACTGTCTGCACAGTATGCAGTTAATTTCAGTAGTTAGAAGAGGCCCAGCTAAGAAGCGAAGTTACTGAACAAAATTGGTTCTGTTTTACCTCAAACTGGGACACTCAGTCATGGAGTTTTGCAGGTCTTCACATATGACGTCTCTTTCCTTGCAGCATTTAGTATTACACAAGCATGCTGGGAAGCACCGTCTTCCCTTTTCAAAGCTTCATCCTGGACTGAGCTCTTTCTGCTTTCTGGCAACTTCAAATGCTCAGTCAAGAGAAAATGTAGATATTACACAATTTCATAAGTGTCTTGACTCAGATTGCAGTCCTGGTCCTTTCTCTTACCAGACAGTCAGCCTCTCAAAATTGCAAGATTGGTTTTTGAGATTTCACATTATGGAGAATTTTATGATCTGTTTCATCACGATCCTTCTGACTAAAACACTTCCTTCCTGTAATTCATTTTCATACAGCTTGCAGTATTCCTCAAATTTATTAACCACGGCTATCCTACCACAGTTACCTGAAAATAACTGAACCGATCCAATACATTAAAACCAACCACCATCAAAACCAAAAGATACCTTCTGAATTGTTCTTTCTTTCTTTATACCATCTGGTCAGCCCTGCAGAGTAAAGATCTTCCTCCACCTCCTTCCGTGTTTCCAAAGAATCACAGTTTTACAATGGGTTCACTTTTGATTTTTTGTTGGGTTTTTTTTTTCAAAATTTCTGTGTCCTGGTGCCACTTGGTGTTAAAAACTCTCTGAGATGGGATGCATAACAGGTACATACTTACTTTAAAAGTGCCATTTCCAAACCTCGTTAATTTATAGAGCAATGACCTTCCCAAAGTACAATTTTTCAGTTTTTGTTATTGCCCTCAATGCAATAATTTTATTAAACAAAATATTCTACTAAGTTTATTGAAAATCAAGGATTTTCACACAGTTCAAATATGCACTCCCTGTAAAAATGCATAACTTTCTTCTTGGATATTGATTTCATTCAAAATCAAATTGGATTCTTTGAAACAAGGACTGCAATAAAAATGTTTTTTATTTTGTTGCATCTTTTCCTGTTGAAAATGATGTTTTTTCTTGTCCAAGAATTCGTGTAGATATACGTGATGTTTCTGAAAAGAAGGTCATTAATAAAAAAACCCTCAGTGCGCACCTTTCTTTCCCATTCACCTGAACACTTCTGCAGCCTCTCATTGTTCTTTTTCCACATACAGATGAGCAATGAATGTTTTGACAGTTTTTGCCCCCAAAAGATAACTTTACAACAGGAGAGTGATTATATCAGAAGCAATCCCTTTTTGGCCAATCAGAGCACAGAAACAATATCACATGATTTATGACTCACAGCAGCCCAACACGTTGGTTCGGAATCACAGTTACTCACCAGCTGCGTTATAAATCATCCGGATGGACACTTTCCGCAAAATATGGATATTGAATAAATCAGAGGAAATCACAATCGCCTGGTTAATGTTCACCAAACAGGGACGGAGTCCAAATTTGTTGAATAAATTATTTGTTAAGAATTATTCACTCACTTCCACTTATCACCATCTTTGCCAAAAAGCCCCCGGGCTCTCCGAAGCGTTAGATCAGTGCTAAATGCGTGCTTCATAGTGTAATGACTGGAGCAGGAGTAATAAAAACGTACTTACCGCTGTCAAAATTAATCTGTTAATAGGAAAGTTTGTGGCAAGCATTCTGTAACTCATATCTGTGAGGAAACAGGTTTCCCATTTACAGAAAATGGAGCTGTTTTTTCTTAAGCGGTGAGCTGCCTATTGTGTAGGTAATTACAAGAAGGCCTGTGTTGACCTGGCAATGAGGTAGTGTATCTAAATACCTGAAGTGAAGGAGAAAAACAGAAATGAAAGCAGAGGCCCCATCTGTTAGACTATAATGATTGTGCTATTTGAAGGCAGAAAGGTTTGTCTGAAGCAGCTGGTTTCTCTCCAAGTGACCTTTTAGCATTTCTGCTTTTGCCATCTGACAGATGTGTCAACTCAATAATTTCAAAAGCCCCTGAGTAAATAACCAATTGTGAGCAAGGATGACCCAAAGCGATGACAAAATAGGCGCGCACACAGCACATTACAGAACATAATACCTACTGAAAGAACGGGGAACATTATCGAAGAGGAAAAACATTTTACTCTTTATTTTTGAGTAAATGGTTTTCCTGCCCACAGATCAGTTGTTTTCGAGGAAAAAAGGAACTGTGAAGTGAATGGAAGGGCACTGTGGTGTGTTTGCCCTTGGAGCACGTCTGTGAGCTGGCTGCAGGACTCAGGTGGTGTCTTGGAGCTCAAAATGGACTTCAGCTCCCTCCCTCAGCCCACAGCCAGGAAGAAGGACCGAAGGCCACAGCTAAGTGGCTTTGTGAATGATTGGGGAACTGCAGAGAGGTGACTGCAATCAGACAGGACCTGATGGAGTTTAGAGTCCACTAAAGAATTTCCAAAAGTGATGCAGATGTTGCTTTTAACTCAAACTTGAAGCTTGGCTGAGGAAAATGCCACAACAATTGGAGACCCCTGAACGTGCTCCAGTTTGATGATCCACCAGTTACTCTGCTGAGGGCCCTCAACATTAGAAGATGTTTCTCCTGCACTGCTACCACAGACCCTCCACAAAGAATCAAATCTGCCGAATTTAGTCGTATTTAGTGTAGTTGCACTCCAAAGGCTGCAGAGCTTCAAAGGTGCTGGTGGCACAGGCAGCACCAAATCAGTCCACGTTCCACTGATAGAGAGCAGTAGTGCAAAGAAAAGATTAGATGTCAGTAATTCTTGCCGCAAGGTGGCTGGGACTCTGCTTCCTTATGATGTGGTGGAAAGTGCTATCAAATAAGTCTTCTTTCTACACTCCCTGTAGAGGGTGGAAGTATCTAAAAATCCCTTTGAGACTGAAAGAAGGACAATGCTGAAAGTCAGGAGAACTGAACTAAGCCATGGTTCTACAGATCTATCTCAAATTCTCTCCACACCTGTTTCCTCAGGTGTAAGCTATAATGAATAGTATATCCCATGATGGTAGTGTCAGCTGTAATTCATTAACTTCAATAATGAACTCTGAATTCTTCAAAAAAAGGAAAGAGGTACAGAGGATTATTTAGTTTGGGTGGGTTTTTTTTAAAAATATTACATTTGGCCTATGATAAATCAGATCTCACATTAAAAGTTTGATAGTCAGGAGATTTGACAGTGGTAACAGTAATTGTGACTCTCAAGTGCTACAAGTTCATCTGAGCAGGTCCAGTGTGCCAAGGCTGGGAACAACTTCCATGCAAAAATTTCACTGCAATGTCCATCAGAAATTAGAAAAAACAGAACTCTTAATTAGAATATGCTTCCAATGTAGGACCAGATATCTTTATTTATTTAAGAGAGACTTGAGGATATTTAAAGATTGATAACTGATTTACCAGAGGAACAAATAAAAATGTAATTAGTACTGGTGTTGATCATATACATACTCTGAGAGTATCATAACGAATACCCTAAGAATATAAATATAAACTTTTATTATTTATCTGTATTGACATATATTCAAATTTAACAGAATTTTAAATCCATTCTGTACAGTATAAGACGCAAGACGGGCCTTGCAGTTATACTAATGAAACTTTTTCAGATTTTCAGATTTCTTGCAGTTATTTCCAGTTTCATCGCTGATTGGCCATTGCTAGCGGAGTGCAGTGGCTGACATGCATCCAGCAGGAGCTGGCAGAGTGTTAGGGTTTTGGCAGTAGAGATTACTTTTAGATTTATTACAAGTTTCAAGTTTTCATAAAACCAACAAAAGTTGTAGAATTGAAATTCCACTCCAGCAAAGATCAAGAAACAGGCTAGATTTTACTCTACAATGCCAAATCTAATTTTCTGAGCCTTCTTACAGTCATGTCAACTTCAATGATGGAGGAAAACTCAGATTTCTCATCCATGAACATGTCAACATTTGGCTTGATTTAGGGATGTAGATACCTACCTGTTACTAGATAGGTTGAGAGATAATAGGCCAAAATCACAGAATCACACAGAATCACAGAATCATCAGAGTTGGAAGGGACCTCTAGAGATCATCTAGTCCAACTCCCCTGCTAAAGCAGGATTGCCTAGAGCACATTACTCAGGACTTCATCCAGGCGGGTCTTGAAAATCTCCAGGGAAGGGGACTCCACAACCTCCCTGGGCAGCCTGTGCCAGTGCTCCGTCACCCTCACCGTAAAGAAGTGTTTCCGTGTATTTGAACGGAACTTCCTGTGTTCTAACTTGTGCCCATTGCCCCTCGTCCTGTCACTTGGAACCATTGAAAAGAGCCTGGCTCCATCCTCCTTCAACCCACCCTTTAGATACTTGTATGCCATAATAAGGTCTCCCCTCAGCTTTCTCTTCTCCAGGCTAAAGAGTCCCAGCTCTCTCAGCCTTTCCTCATAAGGGAGATGCTCCAAGCCCTTAATCATCTTAGTTGCCCTTGGCTGGACTCGCTCCAGCAGTTCCCTGTCCCTCTTGAACTGGGGAGCCCAAAACTGGACACAGTATTCCAGTTGTGGCCTCACCAGTGCCGAGTAGAGGGGGAGAATGACCTCCCTCGACCTACTGGCCACACTCTTCCCTATGCAGCCCAGGATTCCATTGGCCTTTTTGGCGACAAGGGCACATTGCTGGGCCATGGATAATTTACTGTCTACCACAACCCCCAGATCCTTCTCCTCAGAGCTACTTCCCAGCAGGTCCGCCCCTAACCTGTACTGGTGCCTAGCATTCTTCCTCCCCAGGTGCAGGACCTTGCACTTGGTTTTGTTGAACCTCATTAGGTTCTTCTCTGCCCAGCTCTCCAGTCTGTCCAGGTCACGCTGGATGGCAGCACGGCCCTCTGGGGTGTCAGCCACCCCACCCAGTTTGGTATCATCAGCAAACTTGCTGAGGATACACTCTGTCCCCTCATCCAGGTCATTAATGAATATATTAAACAAAATTGGACCAAGTATTGACCCCTGGGGGACACCACTGGTTACAGGCCTCCAACTAGACTCTGTTGACAAAAGACAAGGAGAGATATTTTTAAATTATTTTAATTAGACAGGAAGCACATAAAGCTTAAAACCGGCAGCTTTGAAGTCAGGATTAAAATTCCACATTTCTGCAGTCTTACAACATGTTCATTGAAGGCTCCTGCCTTTGTAAGAAATCTATCTCATTTTTGGCAGAAAATCTTCATTGGATGACTGTTCCACAACATGCAATCCAAACATTTTAAAATCCCAAAAAATAAAGAAGACACTTATGTATTTATCTGCCTTGAGAAATAAACTGTATGTGTTTGAACCCAAGGAGCCTGCCACCAGTCCACCTAACACAGTTTGTCAACCTTAAATCTTGGATGTAAGGGCTATTGACCTCTTTGTAATTTATTGCCATGTCTTACTGAAATGGCTCACAGGTGATGGATTGTTTCCACTGGATTTCCATGGGGGCTCACCCTGATCCTCAGCTCCCACCATACTTTAGTCCTATCACTTCATTGATTGCTCTCTATCGCTTGCAGGGCCGGGCCTGCAGGTGCCCCATGGAGTTGTCCCCGTGAGCGTGCCTTACTTGCACCTGCCTCCCTCCTTGATGGAGACAAGCCAGTTTCAGATCAGGGACCAGATATGTGATTCACTAAATCTGAATTAGTGATAACTCAAAGCAGGATCTCCAGAGCTGGAGTTGGTTATAAACAGCTCTGGTTGCTGTCGTGACTGTGAGGCCGTAGAGCCGAGGCCATAGAGCCAAGGCCACAGACACTCATGCTTGTGGCTCTGACTGCACATCTCCCCTGCCTCTCCCAGTGTTCAGCAAACTTTACATGTTGTCTCATGGGATCCACACACCAGCTTGTCTGGTTCCATAAAACTCCTCAGAAATAGACGGGTGGCTTCACTGCAAGAGCAGCCAAGTTATAGGAAGCCTCTGTAGCATTACCCCAAATGGCAGGCAATGTCCATGTTAATGAACCAACAACCTGTAAATAGAATTTTCTCAAAATATAAGAACCAAGCAGCTGGCAAACAAGTCATATGTGTACTATCATCCTACCAGCTCACAAGCGAGAGGTCACAGCTTTATTAAACCGTTTAATGTGAGACACCGTAAGTACAAGGTAGATATTACATGTTTTGGCCCGTACTGTTATCCTAATTATTACCAGTGTCCCTTCACAGGCCAGTACTTTAAAATATGCCAGCACATTAAAACAATTGTCAATAGTAGTAGCAGAAGCTTATCAGAACTGGGCATCCTACAGTCAACGAGAAACTCGGGAACTGTGCTGTATAACTTCTGTGCTTACCTTTTTTACTGTTCTTTAAGTTGCTGCTATATTTAGAAAAGTCCCATGTCTATCTCCATTAAGTTTTTACTCAGGTTTTTATGAAATCACATTATAAACTCGAGGTCAGCAACCACTGAGTCAAGTAATTTATCAAGTCATTACCCAGATGCAGTGCCTAACATTAGCTGTCTTATGATGCAATTTGCAGTAGGAAAAAAAAAAGAGTACAACTCCCTCCATGAGGAACAGGTTGTTAATTTATCCACGGTGTTAATTTATCCAAGAATACCTTTTCAATCATGATCATGTTAGATTAGAAGAGAAGGAAGAGCAGCTACAGTTTTTTAAATATCCCTTTGTTTCAGAGGAGAAACAAATATTTTGACTGTGCTTTTCTCGTCTGCCTTAACTGCTTCAGGGGCTCTTTCCTATCAATTTTTTTGCAACACTCTGTTACGGTTGCTGGAAAACATTATTTTTCTCCCTATCCATTTTGTTCTTTTCTATTTGGCGACCATTGATTTTTTTTTCTTTGTGTTTTCTTCAAAGGTAAAATTAACATGGCTGTTTCCATTTAACAACTTCAGTTTATACAGCACCTTGTCAGAGCAAAATTACTTTATTTGTTCAGTGGTGTGCAACCATAGGACCAATGTAACTCCACAGGACAGGACCTGTGCATGTACAGTAAAAATACATATATCTTTTTTATTACGACTTATTACGGGAGAATTTCTCAGCAGACACACAACTGATTGGCTGACAAAGTTGAGGACTGATCTGCAGTGTGAAATTCCTGTTGGCCTTAACAAGAAAGCAGCGTTTTCAAATCTCCTAGGCTTAGTGCTAATGGTCAATGCCGCACCTTGCAAATAAAATCTCTAGTTTCATAAGGCCTTTTTTATAAGATGTAGCATAATCCACTGTGGTCAGTGGTTGAAATTCCGCAGTAACTGGATTCAGCGGGCCAGAGTCCAACCCATTTCTCAGGAGTGCTGCTCAGGAGAGATCAGGTTCTGTATAACAGGGGCCCATTACTGTTTACATATGTCTCAAAGGCTTTTGGAGATCAGGCAAGCCCACCAGCACAACCTCTGTTCTATTAAAAAATGTCAGTGCAAATGCAGTGTAAGGAAGGAAACAGCTCTCAAGCCTCATCCCACAGACGATGTGCTCCAGAAACAGGACACATGGATTTTCAAGACAGTATGTCATCTGTAAGGCATCCTCAGATCCTTCAGGGTGAAAATCTCTTTGGATACTATTACCGAACACCACATGAATAAGCATCTTGGAAACTACTTTCCATCACCCACTTTTACCTCATCTGTCCAGCTTAGTTATTTCTAGATCACCTAATATAATACCCAGGTGTTTCCTTGTGTCAATATGGTAGCCGGAACATGCTGAGTTGTTTCTATTACTGACTCACAGACATTAATTCATGGCATATGCAAACAGGGAGGTCGTATATAACAGCCTTATCTTTAGAACTTGTTTCTGCTGAGACCTTACAAGGTCCATATTTGTCCAGCTTTGGGCTGCAGAGTGAGATCTCTTAAATATGACTTGCACAATTTTACATTTCTTATTGTGTGGATTCTGTTTGTTGACAGGTGAAGAAGATAGGAACCAGACTGCCTGCTATGTTTTTGGCCTCATATTAAACTTAAGTATCTAAATAATAGCCATACATCATGGTGGATAGCAAGACTCTGCAACAAACAGTCAGCATGGAAACTGGAAAAAGAAGCGATCTAGTCATCTAGAATGTTATCACATACCAGAATCCATCTAAAATGGGAACAACACTAGTAATGAAGAATCTAATATGTCCTCATTAAATGTCTGGAGAAAAGCATAGTCTTTACTTAAGTGGTGAACCGTGGATTCTCTTAGACAAATGCCAAGCTTAAAAAGAAACAAGACGCATACCCAGAATTTGCAGCTGGCAATAGACTACACAGGCAGAGGAGGAACTAGCAAGCAGCTCGTCTCTGACCCGCATGAGCTGATCTCCCGAGCACGTGATTCGTCTTAAGAACTGCGCACCCAAAGAAGTATGTACAAGCACGGGTGGAGACGCTGAGTTTATGCCACTCGGATGTTTGGGACCCAGCACAAGCACAGATTTCAGCATATTGAGTTATTTTATGACTTAGGTAAGAGTCTTGGCTGAGTGGAAATTTGCAAGCTCAAACAAAGCCCAGTTTGGCTTCCCGGCCCGGTGGAGCTCTGTAGTAATAAGCATTTGCTTGCTAGCGTGATTGGTGTTACAAGAGCCAAAAATTGATAGATTATTCGATAGATTGCAACAAAGATCCATGCTCTATTCTCCACATCAAGTGATATGTAAACTGTAAAGTCAATTAGCATTTTTTTCCCATCACTCTGATATAGAATCATAGAATCATAGAATCAGTGAGGTTGGAAGGGACCTTTAAGATCATCAAGTCCAACCATTAACCTACCCTGATAAAAACACCACCACTCCTAAACCATGTCCCTAAGCACCTCATCTACCCTTTTCTTAAACACCTCCAGGGATGGTGAATCCACCACCTCTCTGGGCAGCTTATTCCAATGTTTAATAACCCTTTCAGTGAAAAAATGCTTCCTAACATCTAATCTAAACCTGCCCTGACATAACTTGAACCCATTTCCTCTTGTCCTATCACTTGTCGCCAGGGAGAAGAGGTCAGCTCCCATCTCTCTAAAACCTCCTTTCAGGTAGTTGTAGAGGGTGATAAGGTCTCCCCTCAGCCTCCTCTTCTCCAGGCTAAACAACCCCAGATCCCTCAGTCGTTCCTCATAAGGTTTGTCCTCCAGACCCTTCACCAGCTTTGTAGCCCTTCTCTGGACACGCTCCAACACCTCAATGTCCTTCTTGTAGTGAGGGGCCCAAAACTGAACACAGTACTCCAGGTGAGGCCTCACCAGTGCCGAGTACAGGGGGATGATTACTTCCCTAGTCCGGCTCACCACACTATTCCTGATGCAGGCCAGGATGGTGTTGGCCTTCTTGGCTGCCTGGGCACACTGCTGGCTCATGCTCAGCCGGTTGTCCACCAACACCCCCAGGTCCTTTTCTGCCAGGCAGCTTTCGAGCCACTCCGCCCCCAGTCTGTAGCGCTGCATGGGGTTGTTGTGACCCAAGTGCAGGACCCGACACTTGGCCTTGTTGAACCTCATACCATTGGCCTCAGCCCATCTGTCCAGCCTGTCCAGATCCCTCTGCAGAGCCAATCTACCCTCAAGCAGATCAACACGCCCCCCCAGTTTAGTGTCATCTGCGAACTTACTGAGGGAGCACTCGATCCCCTCATCCAGATCGTTGATAAAGATATTAAAGAGAACGGGCCCCAGCACCGATCCCTGGGGGACACCACTCGTCACTGGACACCAACTGGATTTAACTCCATTTACCACCACTCTCTGGACACGGCCATCCAGCCAGTTTTTTACCCAACGAAGAGTATACCTGTCCAGGCCATGAGCAGCCAGTTTCTCCAGGAGAATGCTATGGGAAACGGTGTCAAAAGCCTTGCAAAAATCCAGGTAGACAACATCCACAGCTTTTCCCTTGTCCAGCAAGTGGGTCACCTTGTCATAGAAGGAGATCAGGTTTGACAGGCATGACCTGCCTTTCACAAAGCCATGCTGACTGGGCCTGATCACCCTGTTCTCTTGCATGTGCCGTGTGATGGCACTGAGGATGATCTGCTCCATGACCTTCCCAGGCACCGATGTCAGACTGACTGGCCTGTAGTTCCCTGGATCCTCCTTCCGGCCCTTCTTATGGATGGGCGTCACATTTGCCAACCTCCAGTCAGCTGGGACCTCCCCAGTTATCCAGGACTGTTCATAAATGATGCACAGTGGGCCAGTGAGCACTTCCGCCAGCTCTCTCAGCACCCTTGGATGGATCCCATCCGGCCCCATAGATTTGTGCACCATAGATATGTGCCCAGGTATCCATCTTCTCACACATAAGTTATTTCCAAAAGCATGTTACCATTTTAATTTCAAAGTTACAAAATAAATGTATGTCTGAATAAAAATACAAATATTAATATTTAAAGTAAAAAGCATTCAAGCAGGTTGACTGCTTTGCATAATTTTGTTAATTTAAAACTTCAGATAAATTAGACTTACATTTCGCTATAACATACTAGAGATTTAAGACTAATTCCACTTAAAATTTGTCTAATTTGTCTAATACTGATATTAAGAATGATTGCATTTGTAATCAAATAAGCACACTAGAACATTATTACAGAAATAATAATAATGTTAACATACACATTATAAACATTACTGCCATTTATTTCATGTTCCCACATAGTATTTGGATACATTAAATAAAAATTAAAACCCTGGAAACAGTTTTCCGCAACTTAAAAAGCTGCTTAGATACAGACTTGCACACTTACAAATATTTTTAGTGCAGATAATTTTAAAGGATCTCACTGTTTTAGAGCCTAATTTAAATCTAAAAAAAGACATTTGATTCTGGCATTGCGTAAACCTGTGGGGAATCTCTCGAGAATGGAGTTATGCATTGAGTAACACATGTGGACTTCCAGAGTTCATAAAGCAGTCATAATTTTTCTACCAAATCATGCCCTAGTGGATTGCAGGATGCTACGGTCAAAATTATAGCATGAAACTTATACTTGAGTAATGTGTGTCTGCATTTAATAAACATCTCCTTTAGACAAAGGCAGTTGTGCAACACTAAAAACAGTGCTGTCAACGGAAAGAAAACGTGTGCAATCCTCTTAAAGATTTTCTGAAAAGAGGAAGCTTTCTAGAGAAAGACAGCTAGCCTTAAAAAAAAAAAAAAAAAAAACAGAAAAGAAAGAAAGAAAAAAGCGTAAGAAGAAAAAGAAGCCCTTCTATGAGTTGAAAAGGACAAGTGACTATAAAAATGTAAGCAGTCAACCCCCAACTGAGAAATAAAAATAGAAGAAGGGCCATTAGGCCCAGAGGTGTCATCTGTGTCCCTCCTCTGTATGTCTGTGCAGGGCATGAGAGGCAAGGGAGATGCGTTGAGCAGGCTCACCTCCCCGCACAAAAGTATAATATGATATTATACCGTCTGTTTTTCAGTCAATAGGAAGGCTTCTTACTCCTCAGTACCTTCCGACACTGGCTTGTAAAATGGACATTGAGTCAGTATTTTAGTTCAATTTTCATGACTAAAAGAGCAGAAAATAAAAGAGTACTTAACGATTAAAGGAACGGTAACAGTTGAGAGTACTTGATAAATTTGGTAGCGGAAATTCAAGTCTTATCGTAATCCTCTTCTTGAAGTTTCCAGCGACCGACCTCGTGCCCAGTGCCGCAAACAGGAGCCCGTCGGGCTCTAACCGCGCTATCGGGGCAGAGGTAGCACACAACAGCGGTCTTGGGCTTCTTCTGTACTTTTGCCAACCAGGACAGCCATGCCCTGTGAGCTGTACCCGGCCTGGCTGGAAAGAAAGAGGTCAAGGGCATCGGGGAGAGAGCCAGGAGACCCCGGACGAGGCTGTCCCCGAGGCAGGCAGGGAGCCCTCCCCCCTCTCCAGCAGCAGCTTTGCAGGGCGTTCCTCCACCAACACACGTTCATTCATTTCTGCCTGCTAAGCCTAACCACATTCCCTTCACTGTTTGTAACAGTTTTGTTCCCCTTGTAAATCTTTTCAGGATGTGTAAATGTAATGTTTAATATCATGCCTTGTAAAAGCTACGCTCTGAAAATGGACAGATGTTTCCAAGTAGGTAATGAGTAACATCTTTCTCCAGCTTTCCTGGCAGACGCAGCTGAAAACAAATACATATGCACACATAGGTTACACTCCTCTCAGAGAAATAATGTTGCCGGCAGTTTCTTTTCAGTGGCCAAGCTGGTCAAAGAAAATGATTTTCCCACAACGTTCAATATCTAAGTTTTTCCTTTAATTGGCTGAAACACCGTAACAATCACCCAAAAAGCATCTCAAGCCACCGCCAGTTTAATCCAATAGCCACTGCAATCTGAAAAGCAGGAAAAATAGATACTGCTTTCATATTGTCTGTTCTGTAATGCAAATTAAATTGGTCATGGGAAGACATTCTGGTCATATGAATGAACTAACAGGTATCCATAAAAAAGAGGAAAAGAAACCTGAAGGCTTTTCATTTTTAAATACAGAACGAGGACACCAATGCACTTTGTAAAATAATACTCTTGTCTCACACAAAAATCTAACAGAAAAGAAGAGGTCATTAAGAAAGCTAGGACAAGAGATTCTTGAGTTAAATATGACAACAACATTTAGAAAAAGAAGTTGCAAAGCATACTTTTGTAGTTTTGGCTATTCAGATATAATCAAAGGGACTATTTTCACTAAATCAAAGGTAATTAAAAGCAGTTACCCGCACGCATTTTCGTATGATTTAATAAAACCAAAACACAATGAAATCGTTAGAGAGAGATTTAAGAGCTGTGGGTGAATAAAGAATCCTGTTTCCTTCTTTCTTTTAACTGATATGACACTAAGAATTACGCAAACGAGGCAATGCTTTGTCATCTGAAACAGTGCTGTGAAAACTCCAAACGGGAGCAAAGACATTTTTTTAAAACCCCAAAGAAAAAGTATTATGCAAAGTCACCATAAACATCAGCCCAGCTCCATGGCAGTGCCCTTGGCAGGAACCTCAAGTGACAGCAGATTTTTTGGTCTACTTGAAGGTCTAGCAAAGGGGACTTTGCTCTGACTTTTGATTTTACAGTATACTTGCAGCTTGAATGTGGGTGCTTGCTCTCGAGTGCTTGGATTGCAGAAGGGGAGCAGGGATTTCATGGCATGGCCTTTGCCAAGGAAAGGCAGCGAGTGGTCAGGTCATGTTCTGTGCGCTTCATGAGAATAAAAGGCTTTCAAGGTGGATAAAACATCAGATATTTCAAAGCTGGCACATCCAAAATCACCTTGAGAATCCTGACATATGTAGTTAGGGCTACCTAGCGCCCCCAAATTCCAAATAAGTACTTCTCTGACCCTTGTCTGGAATTAAGGGTAACACATAGGAGTCAAGGGTGGTACGTGGTGCTTGCTTGGGAAATCCACCCAAGATTTCCTCAGCACACGTTTTATGAATGAGCATTTTTTCCTGTTTTGCCAACATATTGGACATATTCGGCTCATCCAATTCCACTGTGACTTCTTTTGAATGAAAACTTAAAACTATGGACATCAAATAACTTCTCCAACGTCTTTCTTCTGCTCAGAAAATTCCCGGACAGGTTTGAAATGCGCAGGATTATTATTCAGAATTGTCCATTGAGCTAAGCACACTCTGTGCAAAGAGTTCAGCCCCTGAGCTATTCCCTTTGGTTATCTGGCTGCGCGCTGATAGGTGCGGCGTGTGATTGCTCGTGTCAGATCATAAGCTATCATTTCCAGATGTCCGACAAGCCTTTACAAATCGAAACCTAAATGATGTTGAGATAGCCACAAAGGCATGCCAAGCACAAGCCTTCGCGCAAACAAATATGACGATCGGTGTATCTGGATCCGACACACTGAAAACTAAAAAAGTGAAAAAACATCACCGCCATGGTTCTACCTAGAAAACCACCAATACAGGTTTGAATTGTTTCAGCAGAATAACTATTTATAAATACATCTTGAAGAATTCACACAGGTCAACAGACAGCATTACTGTCTTTACGGAAGACAAGCTAGGGTTGAATAAGAATAAACTTACTTCTGCAGATCTTTTACCTCATCCTATGGCATTTAGCAAAGAATTATTTTTCTCTAATGGATGGCTCAAAAAGCTACATTTAATTGATTCATTCCTCCTATTTTTCTATGGCATTTTGGAGTCATTTCTACAGACTAGTCTTGGTTTCCCTCCTACCAGCTTTGCCTGACACTTGCCTGAGGGGCTTCTGCATTTGCAATTGACAATTACAGAAATCTCTTTAAACTTTAGTTCTCTATCTTTATTTTTACTCTTCTTTTACATTGCAGGAACAGCAGTCTGCATTTTGCTTTAAGAAACCCACTGGGCATGATTACTTCATTTCCCAAAGTAGGAAAGTTTGAGCTTTCAGGGAATTACACTGAATTTTTGAGCAATGCCCAAGTAACACATAACCTTACTCACCTGCCACGTCCCTTAAAAGCCCAGCAGAACCCATATTGCTTGGCAAGACCTGGGGCAGATTTATTAACTACATTGGAGACGCAGCTGCTCTGTGCCCACACGCTGGAGGGGACGGGGCCGAGCATCCCATCAGCTGGGCAGGAGCCTCCTCTCCATTTCTTGCTCCAGGTCCCACAACAGCCACTCTGCACCAGCACACAACCTGGTTTTGTGTGTGTGTGTGCGTGCATCTAAATTGTTTTGTGGACCTGAATAATACTACTGCTTGGCTATAAAAGTCAAAGTTGCCTCTAGCTATGCACAGTTTTGTGCTTATACTGCACATAGGACCATACAAATACCATTATTTTATATAGCGCTATTCCATGCTTTGTGTGATGCCAGCTAGCAGAATATGTAAAACTAAAGATTTATCTCTTTTGACCATCTCTTTAGATCACTATTTCAAGAATGTTTAAATATGAGTCAGGAAAGTTTGCCAATCCCTTAACAAACAAACTTTACAAATAAATAAAAAATAAAAACACTACCCCGGTACATATGTTGCTCTAGGTCATGATTCATTTGATTCTATCTCATGATGGAAAGAGAAATAGGGGAAATAATTTTGTCTACAAACAGGCTTTTGAGGAAAGGAAATAATCAAGAACATATAAGGAATATAGTTCAGGGGAAGATGTAGGAGATATACAGGCTTGACTTCTCCGAACAGAGGGAAGACTTGCTTTGTAGCTAAGGTGTGGACCAAGACATCTGACTACATCCCCAGCTGCATCACTAAGACACTGTGTGACCTTGGGAAGTTAAACATCTCCAGTATAACCTTGGCCCTATTACAATCAGCAGCAGAATTCCCATTAACTTCAACATTACTGAGACCTTACCTTCCGTGCTTCAGCGGTCCTGTGGTTTATCAGCATCTGTAACCAGGCACCGCAACCCCTCCCCAGCACGTGCAAACAACATACAGATAAATTTAGCAAGAGTGACATGATACCAAATACCAGAAAGCACGTAGCTGACATGCTCATCTGAATGGCAATCATAGGTGCTTCTGAAGCAACCTAGGGCATTAATTATTATTGTCCTGTTAAAGCGCCCAGACTCTGTTTCTGTGGACAAGGGCCAAGATGAGCTTGTCATGGTGCAGCTGGAGACCTTGCACTCCAAGCGTAAGGCAAGAGGTGACCATTGACTGTAGAGCGGAGCAATGGCAAAGAGAGGAGGCTGGCCAATGTGCTAAGTGGTCTTTTAGGCTAACAGCTATGATGATTATTCTTCGGCATCATGGCACACGTTAATTTTAAGGGAGACTTTGGAGTAGCTTCACAAACAGTGATGGGGAGTACTTTGTGAACAGAGGAGGCAGGGTGGGAAGAAGCCACATGCCACTTTTGTATAAGGACAAAGGTTGGAGCTCCCAACAATCTGCCAAAGCCCAAAACTCTTCCAGAAACAAAGAATACCAGCAAACAAAACTCTCTGCAGTGTTTATTTACGTCTGATGCAATGACAGATATATCTAACATGACAAAGCAACCAGAGTACATGATGGGTTGTTAGTTTGTATTCTGTTTATACTCAGTCTGTAATAGATACTCATGAACTTCCAGAAAAGCTTTGAATGCTTTGGGGGTGACTGTGATTTAAAACTGGCAGTAAAAGAAAAAAGAAGACAAGGAAGGTAGTGGTTAATTGACCTTTATTGTGCCTGCTGGTTCATTTAGAAATGGAAATGAAATTAACATGATAATTCAGTCCTACTGTGTTGACTGCTATAAACCCATTAAATTTTATGGCCATCGATTTAACTTTTTTTTCTATTAACTGGGTTTAATTTTCAATACCGTCATGCAGGTTCTGAAAAGTGGTAGCGTGGAAAAACCCGGGTGGATGAACCACTGTGTAGCTGGTTTATGCTGGTGGCTCAGTTACTGGCAAGCACGAGCCCAGACTCTCATGGGCGTACGTTGATTCTGGCACCCATCCTATGTAAAGCATGGGGAAGCACACAGAAATACATGGGCTTCCCTCATTTCCAGAGTAAAACCAAGCCTGCCTGGCACCCATGGATATAAGTTAATTCTTTTGAAATGCTTTCTGCTGATTCTGCACGCTTCTTTCCAAAAGTTTTGAAACAGGGCTCGCTACTGGTGTGTCAGCCTGCTCATCCCTTCCATCTTCTGGAGAAGAAAATACTACCCACTACTTCTTTAGCAAGAAAAAGTAACGCTCATTTCACAAGCCCTAACCTTGCAGCTGGCTCTATATAGATATATATGCCCGTACCTGGACAAAGCCTGAATTTTAAGTTATCCCTTTCTACTCGATTATTGTATTTAAATCATTCTTACATATTTATCTGATGAATAAAGAAATAAGTAATCAAGTTTAAATTAGAGCTGGTTGGAAATCTTTTAGGAATTTCCATCCTACAAACCCAGAGGTGTAGAACAAAAAAAAAAACCCACACAACAAATTTAGGGAAAGGTTTCTCAGATCCACTGAATGTCAGTGACAAACCTGCAAATAGTGGGGGTAGTCTTCCAAAAGTGTAGTTCAGAAAAAGGTGAAAAATGCTATTCTACATAGATTTATATGGGTATTTTTTCACATCTTAAAAAGACACAGTTCCATGTTGCCACATTTTTGCATAATAAGCTTTTCTGGAGGCTGATAGTACTCTTAAAATAATATTTTTCTTCCTGTAAAGTAAGATTTAAGTGGAAGTAGAATGTCATTTTTTTATAATACTTTTCTTCCCAACTACTTATTTATATATATATATTCTTCCTTGAACAAACGAAGCCAAATTCATATTATGAGCATTCGGTTTACTGTACATTTTCCCAGGGTGCAATGGTTACTCCTTACTAATTTCTCATAATAAAATGCTCGCTTGCAAACAAAAAGAACTTTTGTAATGTAAAAGCATATGGAAAACAGCCTGTAACAATTCATAGGAATACGTTACCTACAAAATCTTCCACCAGCTACAGTGACATCAATCTATCCTTCCTTTTTGCTGTCTTTTTGGTTTTTTTAACTGAATCTAGAAGTATGCACCAAACTCCCCGCGTACCAGCAACGTTCTGATATGACACTTGGCTCTTTAACCTGCCAGAGCTGGCAGCAAATAAGGGAATAAAACTGTTTCCTGCTATTGTTGGCAATAAATGCCTGTCTGTGTTAATTACACTTTACGTTGGTATTCATCATTCAGTCAACATTGTCTGCTTTGCCGCTTCTCCACAAGTGACTAAACCCCAGCAGCGTCGCTGCCGATACCAAGCCACAGCGAGGCAGAAGTTCACAGGAGCAGCAGCATTTGGGGACGACCACGGCTGGCCATGGTGAAAAGGACCGTCTTATTTCCAGGAGTAACTGCGCACACTTCAGGTTTGCTGTCAGGTTGGAATTCAGCCTAGCAAGGAAAATTTAAGGTTGTGTTTTATTTTTGCCGTGTGCCCGAAACTTTGGGAGAGAAATGCTGTAAAGAACACCGTCATAAGATTAAATGACAAATATCAACAACAATGGAAAAATCAATGCTCCATAAGCAAAGGAGAAAAAGACTTTCAGCTGATGCTAGGAGCAAGGTCTAGAGAAGCAACAAGGAAGTTTGTCCAGAAAGGTGAACTACCAGAAAATGATTTGGGGGGGATCGGAAGAGAAAAGGTTTACAGAACAGGTGATAAATAAAAATGGACAAGCTTGGAAACAAAGGATTGAATGGCAAACAGGGGCCCAAGCATCATATGTACAGCTAAAACCTATGTAAGGAAAGGTGTGGGCATTATCTATTATCTATTCATTATTTACCTGAAAACTCAGAGTTGTAGAAGATTATTTGGCTTTACCAGACCTGAATAGAACAAGTGTTCTGTGTGGTAGCTTCTAATTTGCTTTTCAGATCTTTTAGAGTTTCTTTGAGCCCTTTTTCTACTTTCTTTGTGTGGAATGTGAATATATATTCACATAATCAAATTCTATACCTTCTATCATACGCTATGCTATATACATGTGTGTCTCCCCAAAAAGTTTCATACGAGGGTTGGGCCAGGTTTCTGTGGTTTTGTCCTTATCGTAGCAGGTTCATCAATCCTAGTCGGTGCTGTTGGACTTAAGACCAGTTCTACTCCTATTTGTGCAGAACAGTGCAAATTTGCCTCCTTTCCCTGACCCATGCCTGTGACAGAAAGTCTGTCCCAGTGCAAAGCAGGGAATGGTACCAGCTTTTATGATGCTTCGTTACTCCTGTCTGGGAACAGCACCTTTGCTTTATAGTCAGAATAAGAAAAACAGGACCACATCCAGGCAACTTTAGGCTACGCTGAACAAAAGGTGGATTTTCCTCTCTAAAAAAAAGGTGAAAACCACAACAATCCATTAACTAGGAGCCACTGCAATCTTTTATTTACTTCCTTTCCTATGAAAAGATGTATTTTTTATTTGAACAGATAATCACAGGGAATATTTGTTTGTGATTGAAATTTGAAAAGTTTTACTGAAAAACTCCAAACCTGGTAAGCTAAGAGGTTTTGAAGGTTTGGGATTTGGGACATGGCCTGTGCAACACCTTTTTTTGGTAATGAATACAATAACTTTCCTACTAGACCTGGATTTCCACCGAGGTCTAAGGCGGCTACAGCAAAGCTGCATGGAGAGCTGTAAACCCCTGTAATGCTGCTTCCTTGGGGCGACACAGTGGTTAAGGGAAAAGCCTGGGTGAATCAAAACAAGATGTACCACAGGAGGTGCCCAGAGGGAGAAGGGGCATAAAAGAGGATGGAGGGGGAAACAAAGGGAAGAGGAGAAGGTGGGAAGTTCCTGTATTCCTGAAGCATTTGGGTCATCCCAGTTTCCCCTTGCGGTGCTGCTCACAGGAGATATTGAAAAGAAAGACTTTACCTCCTAAGCTGCTTCACAAGACCTGTGCATGAGCTGACCTGGGGACAAGAATTTGGTCCCAAAACTTGCATGCCTTCTATAAGTGCCATGTGATTTTATTGTTCTTACATCTTTGAGTTTTACTGGGTTTGTGGGTTTAAATCAAACAATTAACAACAGAATGTGGTTTCTATTTGTGGTTTCATTCCAACATCTATTGCGAAATGTTATAGTGACACCATTCCCTGTGTATCCCAATTATTGCTGCAGATGTACATCTGAACACAATCAGCTTATAAAGCCCTGCTGTTCATCTGTCTAAAACCAAAGACCAGAAAACAGGCTCTAAAGTGTTTAAGATTAAAAAAAAAAAAAAAAAGGAATGTAAAGGCAGGGAGAGAAACCACTGAGACAGATTTCTTTTTAAATTCAGTCCAGATTGGTGTTGCCCAAAAGCTGTTCCCAACAGCTCATAGCTATACTGTAGCCTTCGCGACAACAGTTGGTGGCCTCAGTCACATCTTCAGCATATTTTTTTCCACAGTTTTCCTCCCTCTGACCAGCAGGAAGGTCACGGGGAGCCTCAGCAGGAGGGCAGAGGGCCCTGGACCCCACAGCGGCTCCCCAGGCTCTGTCCCCCAGCAGAGGAGCCGGAGCTGCTCCCTGATGGCGGACAGGCAGAGGGGACCCTTGGGCTACGGGGATGGAGGATGCACATGGGATGCAGATTAGCATCATAGTCCCCAGCACCTCGTTCAGAGTCTGAATCCGGTGGATTCCTGCTGTTCAGGCAGGGGTGGGTGCTCAGCCAGCAGTGACCTGCCTCTTCCCTGGGCTCTCGGGCACCCTGCTCAGCGGCACGCTCTTCCAGTGCCCCCCATTACCTCATTTCGTGGGCCCGCAGTCATCACAGGAAGGCATGCAGCGACATGAATGACTGAGAAGTGAATTAATATTAAAATAGTAACAGGCAATTATTTTAATTAGCTCCTCTCGTGACTGAATTTTCATTGCGAGCTTGCACAACCAAATTATTTCAGTGGGAACACTGCTGCTTTGTTTTGTAAGGGAGCTCTCATCAAAAATGTGTCAGTGTACTTCTAGCAAATATCACAGATCAATACTCATCTTTTTCCAGACTCAGACTGATTAATATCCATGACATACTGAGTGTAAAATGAGCACGGTACGATTAATCCTCCCTGTGCAAGAGAAATAACCCATTAACTGAAGCAAAAATATCCAGTGTGTCAACACCAACTAAAGCTTAGCAAGATGACGCTGAGCTTGGGTTTGAATCCAACTCTCAAACCCAAATTTAGCAAGATGGCAAATGACTAGGAGGATCCATTTGTATTGTGTAACCCCACTGAGCCCAGCACAGTCCTGTGGCTGATTTCGGCACTGCACCAGCAGCATTTTGTCCTCACCAGACCAAGGTCATCCTGCCTGGCCCTACACTGGGAAGAGGGAATTGTTCTGGGGGGATCTTTCTGAATCGCAATATTGGAGATGTGTGAGAAATTGACCCTTCCAGTGGGCAGACTACTCAGTAGTTGATATGGGTCAAAATATCTTGCAGTGAAATATTGCCTGTTAAATCAGTTTCTTGAGGGTTATATGCTTATTTTGCTGAAGCAATGAATGCTGCTTTTCAAATCAAGAGAATATAGTAACAGTTTCAACTCTACTGTCCCAATGCCACAGCCTGGGAAGGAAGACTGAAAGAAAATCATAGAATCATAAAATAGTTTGGGTTTGAAGGCACCTTTAAAGGTCATCTAGTTCAACTGCCCTGCAATGAGCAGGGACATCTTCAACTAGATCACATTGCTCAGAGCCCCGTCCAACCTGACATTGAATGTTTCCAGGGATGGGGCATCTACCACCTCTCTGGGAAACCTGTTTCAGTATTTCACCACCCTCACTGTAAAAAATTTCCCCGTTATATCTAGTCTGAACCTACCCTCTTTTAGTTTAAGACCATTATCGCTTGTCCTATCGAAATCATGTCCAGCAGGACAAGGACAAAGAAAACGATCTTCACGTTTTGCCTTCTGCAGCCAGCCAGCCAGCCATAGGAGAACATGGGTCACAGTGCAGTCTGGTGATGGGTAGCAGCTTTCAGAGAACAAAATACCCCCAGTGCTGAGCCACAATGCCCGGATCTGGCACGGCAGTGCAGCACGGCGAGGGGCAGCGGCTCCACATGGGTCTTGCTTGCTTCGAGAAGCTGGTTGCCCACAGCTGCCCCAGCCAAACACAGCATCATTGCCAGCCACAGACCAACAGCTGAGAAAACTGGACTTAAGAACTACACAGATGTTGGTAGAGGACAACTATACTATTACTGGTAATAAATATGATACCTTTATTGATAATAATACTGCTAAAGAGAAGGTTAAAAAGAGGGACATTTTCACAGGGAAAGAACTGGGAACAGCTGACCACAGATTAAGTCTGAGTAGATCAGAGTTGAAGAGGTGTTGGTTATTTTGTCTGTAACCAACTTACAGTATTCAGCTACTCTGGAAAAAAAGGTGTAACTTTTATACTATGACTGACCATCACCACGTGGACCATAAGCTCTTGACAACTGTGATGTCTCTTTTTGCAGCTACAGGTTGCTCATTGAGAGAAGACACAAATACAGACGATTAAAGACTGAAAGCTCTGAGCTCTCACTGTCTGGGAGCTAAAAGTCCTACACTGAGAAAGCAAAAGGATCGTGAGAACACTCTCGAGCCTGACCTCAGAAGTGTGGTATTCAGCATCCCTCCCAACAGCCGCCTGCCAAGGCTCCAAATTCACTCTTGGTGGAGGTAGCAACCAAAGGCAAAAATCAGATAAAATGTCAAGGTGAGGGAAATATTAATATCTCCAGGTACTGGAGTCCATTTTACTGCTGCTTCCTGAGCCAAACACAAGCTCTGCACTAGCAACGTGAGCAGAGCCGCAAGACAAGGATTACGGAGACCTGGTGCAAATGTAACAAAAGCAGGAAAACTGCTGCCAAACCCACAGGAGTCAGAGGGGATTTCATTCACATTATATCTTTTAGATGATAAAAAGCTATTTTGAACCATGTTTTAATATGTTTATCAAAGGAAAGATACAAATCCAACAATAACATCCCAAATTTCTCACAGATGGAAAATGGGAATCAAAGGGTTTTGCATAGAAATCTGTTGAAGTCAGGTTTTGTTTAGACAGTAATTCCTGCAAAGAATCAAACAACTTTCCCCTCCAGTTTTAACTTGGATTGAGCTCTAGACGTTGGAAGCCATCTGTCTTCGCAAATCCAATGCAGACAGAAAACGATCCTGACTGACTTGAACCAGAAATACATGGTTATTTCAGTACCCGTCGAAGAAAAAGGTGTTGGGGTCAAATCATCCCAAGACTATTTCGCCATGAAATGGCTACACCCCATTTAGACATTTGTAAGAGTGTGGCTGAAGCACTACAGATGGAGTTAAAATGCAAGGTTGCGTGGAAGTCATATTTTATATCAAACCCCATCTATTACTGCTCACTAAGGTGTGCGGAGGACCAAGGGAGGCGAGTTTTACCCTCGCTGACTCAGGGGGTGGCAGTGATCAATTAAGCAACGGGGACGATGCCTTGGCGTCTCTGAGGTAGGGAAATTGGATGCGTTTACGAGGAGAAATGGTCTGTCTGTCTCTCTTCTCAGAAAGAAACGAGTCTGTGGGAGAAGATGAATCACCCTGACCCCACTAACAGACTAAAGAGCGATGCTGGCAGGTGGAGGGGTGAGGAGCTGGCTAACAGGGCTTGCAGCACCACCTGCCTGCCGAAAGGCAGACCCTCGGGGAGCCCCCGGTGCTGGCCACCACACCATGGCTCACCTGCAGGGAGGTTCTTCCCGTTTAAACCCCACACAGGGAAGTTTATCATATATCGTTTCCCATTTTTCAATTGCACACCAATGTTTTATAAACATTTTTAAGTGTGTTATTCATTTGGGATGCTGTGAATATTTTATTTGTGCTTAACTTTACCCTGGATTGAGTTGAGGGTGATTTCAAGGCAACTAAAAAAGAGGAAAAGGCTGAACCTCTGCCGAAGTGTCCCATCTTGCCAGCATGCTCCCCAGAGTATCCAGAGGGAAGCAGCACAGAGCCCCATAGAAGCTGGCAACAAGAGGGCAGCACCAAGAGACAAGTGTCCTCTGATGGCCAGTGACAACCCCAGCAGGCTCTTTGGCTTCCAGTAGGATGTGAGGGAGTCATTGAAACCCATAAGCTCCCCAAGGCATTGTTCACAATGATACCGTTCATAAAAATCTGTATTTTCTACAAAGGGAAAAACAGAGTTTGACTTCTTAATTACTACTCCAAAGAACAGCATATGAGTAGGAAACAAGCAACTGGCACAAGGAACAGGAGCTCCAAGGTGTGCGGGGGACTGAACAGAGCCGGATAAAATTATTCAATTGGGGCAGAGCCAAAATACTGCCTAGAAGAGCCTGAAAAGCCACTCTGGATGGAGGTGAAAGTCTCAATCCCTACTTCTTCAAGCTGCTGCTGGGACAGAAAGAAAAGATCTTGATGAGGACATCGCAGTCTGATCAAATGCAACCAAAGAAACTTCCAATTAAGCTGATCTCAGCACCACTGTCCTGAAAATGATCTGATGGGAACTCTTCGTGTAGTATAAGAAGCAAAACAACTGCTCCCTTCTCTTCTTCATTGATTCAGTCTAACACTGAAAAATAAATAGACAAAAATATTCAAAAAAATATTTCATGTACAGGGAGGCTTTATTTCTGGCCTTCACTTAGCTTCTTTTTTTCCTGGAGGAGCACCACAGGTACCAGGACCTAGACCTAGCACACTTTTAAGATGTTTTTTTTTTTTCACAGTCCCACATTGGTACCTATCAGAATGGACTTCACTGTTCAAAGTATACATCTCAAGATGAAAAGACATCAGTACTGAGCTTTCCAGCCTATTACTGTGTCATATTTTGCCTCAGAAGAATGTACTGCAAAGGGAAACAAGCAGCTGGGTATTCACAAGGCTAAGCACAGCCTCACTTCCTACCAAAACCTCCCATCAGCTAAGAATGAGAGGGCGAGCTCTTCTCTGGGGACAGGTCAACACTCCGTCGCACCCATGCCTATTTCCCACCTTCCATTGCCCACCCGTTGGCCTGTGCTATGCTTAAGTGAAAACTAGCACTTTCCATGTTTCTTTTTATCCTGAACCAGAATGTGAAATGTGAATATTGAACACTTTCAGAAAGCAAATGATGCCAATGAGGGGAGACTGTCTTTACTTTGTGACAATTCATCCGGCCAGAGTCTTGCCATGTGTGAGACACAGGGTACTGGCTCCCTAATGACAACTTCCCTGGCTCTCCCAGGGAGATCCAACTGAATGCTGAGTGGATTTGAGCCAGAAATAAACTAGCATTGGTCAAGACACTCAAATACTTTAATTTACAAAAAAAAAAAAAAAAAAAAAAACACAACACAACTTTTTTTAAAACTGTATTTTTCCATTGAAAATAATTTCTGAAGACGCTTGCTGAATAAGGATACTGATTCTTCAGGATTTTGTCAGGGGAAAAATACAAAACCAAGAGGGAGAGAGAAAAAAGGCACATTGGATGTGGGGCTGGAGGAGGAAGTCATGAGAGAAAAGCATTGCAGGGAGCTGCCAGATTTGCTGAAACCTCTGCTGGCTTGCCAGATGAATCAGACCACAGAATATTGAATTAGGAAGATTTATGACTGGGAATTTGAGGAAGTTACCTGTGATACAAAATATGTTATGTGAATGAGATCTCTTCTGTTCTATTGACAGAAGCGTATAATGAGCCGGGAGCCGGGTCCCCTCTGCATTGCCTTCCTGGAGATGCTCCATTTGACTGACAGCTGAGCTGGAGCAAGTCAGCCACGGGGAAAACAAGGGCAGCACGCTCTCAGGAGCTACAGAGCAGTCTTCTCTGTGAAACTTTCTGAAACCCAGGAAACTGAAAAGGGGGAGAAAAAAAAGTAAAGCAAATACAAACTTTCCTTCTCCCTTTCCATCATTAAACTGACATACGCGCGCGCACACACATGCAGAGGAGCCTCAGAGTCTTTCAAGAACCTGGGAGGGCTGGAGCAAAGGTCACAGAGTCCACATTTATTTACCCAGCATCTCCTGCAAGAAATACCAAAAGGCTCCATTGGCATCTGGCAGCATGAAGAGCTATGAGGCTACCATTTTCATAGACGCTTCCAAAATACACCGTAGCATTAGATCCTACCCCAGTATCGTACCAACCGGGCTGGTTGGATGCTCTTAAAAGCCAGCCAAAAAATGCCTCCTATGTAGGGTAATCTGCAAGCGACACGAAGGTGGTTCACAGCTGCCTCTGCAGCCCCTTTTCCAAGCCCTTTCACCTCACAGGGGTACATGCCATGTCCAGAGCAGAGCACGAGGCTCCTCTGCCCCACGCTGAGTGCCGCATCCTGCACTCGGCAGCAAGCAGCATGGCTCGGCCGATAACGCACTGTGGGTCTCCTCACTCAAAGCAATTTACGGCAGCGTAATTATTACCTCCACCTCATACGCAGGGTTTTCATCGCTAGCCACAGGGATCGGACATGGGCAAAATGCTCCGTCTTGCTTACACCAGCACTTGTGCCATCTTTAAACCGCAGAGCTGCAGGGGAGTGAGTCAGCCCCCTGAGCTCGCACCTGCGCGCGCAGGACGCAGAGAGCTACCTACCTGCTTTGCAACGCAAGCAGAAGCCAGCCCAGGTGCCTCCACAGCTTTATAACCCCATAGTTCCACTCAAAGGGTGCATGGGATCCAACAAGACACCGGACAACCTGCTGACACCTTTCATCGTAACTTCAACAACCTCTCCTTGCAAAATATTTATAATTATAAAACTGTTTACTCACACTCAAGGGCTCTGGCTCCCAGCTAGAAAACACATGAATGTTTTATACAAGAACAAAATTGATCCAATTTCCCCCTTGAGATGATATTTCTGTTACGGAGCCTTTGCAAAAAAATGCTTAGCAAATATCTGTGAAATGATCTTTTATAATATGACATATGTAATGACACCGCGTTTCTCTTTGGGCAAATGCGTGATGTTATTATGAGCAAATACTAACAATGCACAGATGCGAACACGGCTGTGAACATAAACGCTGTCCCATATAAAAAAAAAAAAAAAATCACATGAAATACTGTATCTTCATAAATCTTACGGGGTTTATGCATTGCTGCCATTGGAAAAACAACAACATATTGAATGGTGCATTTTGAGACAGAATGAGTTTAGTAAGTCTACCTAACTTAGCTTAACTTCACCGTATGCTGATCTGGAGCCCTGTATCTATCACCCAAACGTTACAGCGTGCAGTTCCGCCAGCGTAACAAGGCAGGCAAAAAGGAGGAAACGTGTTTTAACCACAAAGTGAGAGATGTCTTTCTGATTTATTAATTATTATGTTGCATCCAACATATTTTGCTATAAGAAATGTGACACACTCTTATTTTAAAAAAAAAAAAAAAAATTTCGTTGTTTCTGTTGTTCCAGGAAAGTATAAATACATTGTACCCTGCTATTTTATGTTTTTAAAAGGTGACCTATACTTTCCATTTCAAATGTGGTTTCTTTAATGAAAATATTGTAATGTCAGTCCATGCAAAGCAAATGCATATTAATATGCGTTTACATCTGTCTCATATTAATATTCATGCCTGAATCCACATCCCTACACAAAGCCAATTTTCTGACCATCTGTGTGATGGCTGGTGGATGCAATGAATAAATTTTATTTGTGAGGGGAGTGATAAATCATGTATCTTCAGTTTTTCACCCACAATCTCTCCTCTTAGGTGCTAAAATGTTTTCATCCTGGCTAAGAATTTTTAAGTAAACCAAACTGATTAACCCCTTAGCAGATCACGCAGCTTCATTTGCCAGGTGAAAGTCCACAAAAAGCGTACAAGGTACAGTTATATGACTGAGAAACTGGTACTGAAATGTTAGGAGGTTTATTTCTTTTCTTTCCCTCTTGAATTATTCCTGCCTCAGAATCACACTCAATCCGACAATATAATTCTACAGGCCAAATTTCTCACACTCGTGCTGAGGAGTACCTTTAGTCTGCAAACAGCCTGACTGCTTGCAGCGAGCTTGTCTTTGGAGTTAAACACTAGTCAAACTCAGATGATCGTAACCTGAACTTCAGTAAAAACTGTTTCACGTGGGTCTATTAGCACTAAGGCTGGCTCAGTAACCGGCTGGGTACCAGCCACAAGAACCCATCGTTAGAGCACCCACCCTACATCAGCTGCTGAGCTTCCAAAGTGCCTCTGACTTTCTTTACAAAACAAGTCTGCTACTAAATTCCTGAAGGATAAATTCTGACCTCAGTCACACCAATGTCCATCCGGAGCAACTTTGCCGGTAGTGAGAACAGCTTTTTACCAGCAGGTTATTCTCAGACAGTTCATAACGTAAATGCAATACAGTCCAAACATACAACCACACAAAGCCAAGTGCAATAACTTTCAGTCATACAGTGTAGATAAAGAAGATAAAATTATCAGCTAAGTTTGGGACCCAGGCAGACGTAAACCTGAGAGGGTGATTAAAAAACTTGATTTCTGGTACTTTCTAGCCCTGGCCACACTTTAAAAAAAAAAAAAAAAAGAGAGAGAAAAATATTTTTTTAGAACTATACCATTAACCAGACCCCTAAACACAGACACTTGCTCTCGCTCAGAAGCACAAGGTCTGAACAGACTCATTCCTACATCCTGTATAAGCACTGCTGTAATTTGGGGAAATGGTACAAGAGGTACCGTGGCTTCCTCCCCACCAGACAAACAGACCACACCTAATGCACAGCAGCAGCAGCAGCAGCAGCAGCGCTGCATTCATCCCTGGACACACCAGCCCGAGGCACATTCAGTGAAAAACATACTGGGGTAAAAAGTGCCAGCACCAGTCACCTTAGGCATGGTTAAAGCATTTGCTTGAATAGCAAGGCGCTTGTGTTTGCGTCTTTTTTTCAGTCTGCAGTATTCAAACCCTAGCTGCTACCAGCCCAAGGGGATTCCCTCTCCTTCAGGCTGCTGACTGGTCTTCACCTGGTTTGTTTTTTTTTTTAAATTAGCTCCTCTGCAGGACACACATACACACACAGATTTCAAATCAAAACATGTTTTTCCCAATACTAGACTAAGTTATTTTCTCTTACATCTGCAATGAAGTCACTTCCATATCAGTTAACTGGAGTTACCATGACACTGTTTGGTCTGGGATACCAAATTCTCTGCTTGAAGTTGGACTTCGCACATTTTTGTAGATACAGGTTGTGGAACCAACAAAGGGGGGAGAGATTATTCTTTCCTCCTTCTAATGTAGGTCAAATCATGTCAGCAGCAAATAACCTACTTCTACCTTGACAATCCAGCCGTAGGTAGTTTGAACATTATTGTGCAGTGAACTGGAATCTGAAAAAGGAATTGTGAATGAGCTTCACACTTCATCAGCATAATTGGCAAGAAATTACTTGTAGTTCAAATAAAAACATACAATTGCTAAAAAAGAAGCTCAAACAGCACTACAGAAAATAAGCAAGGTAGTCAGTCAATCATCATTTCCAAGAGGAAATGTGAGGAAACTCTGGCTGAAAATATATTTACATCTAATATGCTTTTGTCTTGGTAAACTGCGTTCTATTTACAGCCCTTCGTACTGGGAAAACAGGACATTTCCAGAGACTGTCAAATCTAGAGGTTTGAATCTTCATTCCTTCATTCCTTTTCAAAAAGCAAAGACAAGACAAAGCGGGACGTGGCACCTTTCATCATGACCTTGCCACTCAGGGCCAGTAGCAGTCCTGAAAGATATTGCTGTTTTCATGGATGCCGAGGGACCTATGAGAAATGAGCTAAGTTTCATCAAAGTTCCCAGTGGAAAGCATCTGTATTACAGATACGGCTAGGAAAACTAATTGGTTTCCATGACTAATGAAATTCATATGGAAATATTGATCAAAACACTCCCTTTAGGTTCATGTTTAAAGCGTGTAAATAAATATATTTAATATAAATATATCTAATATTTTATATTTATTCCTAATAGTTTTAAAGCATAAAAATTGAATGGATACATGTATCTTTTACCCACTTGGAAAACCAAAAGCCATTTCAAACCTGGTTTTCACATCTCTTTTAGTTTATTTGATTGCTCATATCTGCTGAGACACGTGGAAAATCTCTTATTCACAAAAACAGCAAGGGTAATAAAACTCCTGATGTTTACAGCAGCTACTCACATGCCAGAAGATATGAATGTTTATAGATGCTTTGTTAGGCTGTGGCCTGAATTATTCTTGTCACTTTTAAGATTGTAACCGGCTAGCATAAAGGCCAGGACAGAGAGTGCAGAATAAGCCATCAGAGGCAGCGAAAAATAAACACAGCTTGCCTAGATTTCTGGAGCTTCCCATTTCACATCCTCAACCCACCTTGAACTAACAGGATGATCAGCAAGAAATTTTAGAAAGGCAGAAATCAATTCTGTAATCACAGGGCTCCCCAGATCAAGCCTAAAGGGGAAGTTTCAAAGTCCCTGCAAGTCCACTCTAATTGTGCTGAAAACAGATAAAAGCTGCAGAACCACCATGGGATGAGCTCCTGGAACCTACACGCTCCTGGAGGTCCCAGGACTGCATTCAGCTCCAAACGGCCTCTCTTTTGTTACCCTGTCATTCTTTGTCCGCAGCCCCCAAAGCAAATAAGTAGCAGTAGCCTTGTATGTTCCAAACTTCAAAAGATCATTTGCGTCCAAGCACGAATAAAAGAATTATTCGGATAACATTTCCAGGAATGCCAACACAGGAGGGGATTTTTTCCCCTCGTGCTTTGGGCAAAAGGCATATGCACACTCTTATCCCCTCCAACACCTTCTCAACAGTTCCAGCACCTCTCAGTGAGACTAATTACAAGAGAAACAGAGAAGCTGGTCTTAGATCAGAAATTTAAGCCCAAGTCAGAGAGCTTGATTCCTTCATTCTTATTCCTAACGCAAAGACGGGACTAAGCAGGTGGTAAAGCCGTGCTTGTACTCCAAACGCTACATTTGTGTCTCGTTTGGTGTCAAAGCACACAGCAGTGCTCGTAGAGGCCACGTGCTGAAGTGTCCACTGCATGGAAAGCCATCTGTAGAGAGAGCTGGTGGCTGCCGAGGTCCTGTCACCTGGCTGAGCTCCACTTGGCACAGCCTCAGATCCTGCAGCCCCATGGGCACCTCCTCCGGTACCGGCATGGGGAATCCAGGCTGCAGCCACGGAAGTGAAAAAGGAGCGTGCATTAGTAAAATAGTTCTTCTCAGGGCAATTGCACTTGTTTGCAGCCTTTCTCTTCTCCAGTATCCTTGTGAGTTGTTATAGTTTCCCTGGAGAATGAATTTTAATTTTAAAATAGCCTCTAGTGGATAATGGGAGAAGAAAATTCTTCCCACAGGAGCTGCTGCACTTGCAGCAATAATATTCATCCTCAAGGCTGAAAATGCTGACAAGTTGAGCTAGGTGCTCTGTTTCGGCATGGGCTGCCCATCATCCCAACGTCGCTATCTCCTGTCCGGTGTGATCAGTATCTGTGAAGCTGCCCCGGGGACCGCAAAGACAGTTGCGGATTTTAAAAGTCTGAGATAAACTGCTAATTTAATTCACTCATTCCAAGTAAACTACGTGTGTTGTGGGAAGGAGATTTTAAAGAGCAACCGGGAATGTCTGGGTTCCCACCAAGGCAGTGCTGCATGAGTACCTGGAAAGATCCACCGAGGGGAAGACGGGTTGAAGGGAAAATCCTCATCGGGTTTCCCAGGCTCTGCATCCAGTCTTTGCTATTGCTTCATGTGTACGAACCCACAGTCATTCCCTGTAAGTCTCCAATATAAGATGCATCGCTACAAAACAGGGCTTAACTGCAAGTTTTCTGGCAAAGCAATTGGAAAACACTACTTCATCTACACAAAAACCTTTCATGGGATTTATTTGAGCTTCAGCAAAACTTCTGGCAGCAAACCCTTTCCAGCAGCAGGATTTAAATTCTGGTCAAACTGAGGAAAAGGATGCTGTCTCTGCGCTTGTAACGGGGAAACATAGAATTGTGCAAAACCCCGGCTTCCAGACCTGCTCTGCCTGACTCAGAAGAAAGACAAGCACTTAAAAGAGCCTTAGAGCTGAATTTTTCATGCCCCTGGAGTTGCGCCGGGGACTGCGAGTCTCTACTTGCCTCACCAAAGATGTTTCAATCTCTATAAATATAGGCTGAATATTCAAAAGTGAGAAATACTCCTTGAACCGGAGCAGGAGAGGCAGCCCCGTGGTTGAGGCTCTTGGCCAGCAGCCTGACACCACAGGTGGATGAAGGTGGGCTTCTCCCAGTCAGGCACAGTGCCCTACACACCTTTCACAGGCACATACATATGTCTCTCTCATTTTTCCCAGAAGAAAAAGTCCTTTGAAAAGTTTTTGTTGCATCCAGCCCAGAACAGCAGACTCCTTTCATCTGCAGAGGTCCTGCAGACCAAGGAAGACTACCAAGGAGCTCGCAGACATGGGCTTCCCCTCTCACCTCCTGCTCCACCAGGCGATCCTGCCTTTTGGTGTGCTTGCAGCTTCTTTCCACCATGCTCTTTTCATTTCTGTGCTTTTCCTTCTTGCCATTTGAAGTTTCCATCAGCTCCGACCCGTAGAGGGGAAAGGAGAGGATGAGCACCACCACTGCCCCTGGTCTCCTGGTCTGCTGCCAGCCAACCCTGCTGGAGAAAGGAGTCCTCTCACGTCCTGCACCTCTGCCACAGTTCTCTCTACCTCCAAGAGACCTGAGCTGAGCAGCACCCTCATCCGCCCTGCCCCAGCTATTCCCCTCAGCCTTGGTTCCTTCTTTTCTCTTGGGTGCTGTCTCTCTCCTGTCTGTCACACAGGCACAAGGAATCTGAAGGGTTTTCAGGAAGAGTGATATTAAAATGTTGGTGCAACTTAGAAACGGTTGGTGCTAAAATAAGACTTTTTCCAGGAGAAACAGCAGCACATAGGGGTGTTAAAATAATACTATTTCCAGGAGAAATAGCAGCATGTAGGGGTGCTATTTCATAAAATCACAGAATCATAGAATAGTTTGGGTTGGAAGGGACCTTTAATGGTCATCTAGTCCAACCCCCCTGCAATGAGCAGGGACAAGACTACTTCCAGGAGAAACAGTGGCACGTAGGGGGTTGACCTTGTTCTTACTGCTGAGGTAGCCAAGATGTTCAGTTAACACAGTTTGTCCAGTCAAATAATAGATCAGGTAAAATACAGACTGGTGGGCTTTTGGAAATAGGCAAAAATTAACTGCCAAAAATTGTTATTTTAGATGGAGAAGAGGGTGAAAATTAATGTTTCTCTGTCCATGCTCAAGCTTTTAAGCTACACCTCCTCCTCTATTAGAAATTCTGATTTCCCAAAATTCTTATCTTGCCTCTGCCAGTTTTTGTTTCTTTCAACATGTTATCAGTTTTCCATCTCTTCACCAAAGGGGGTCTGCAAGTGAGGACTTTGTGCCACCAGTCCAGTTTCTTTGACTATCCTTAGTGTTATGCCCATTTTGAGACCAGTCAGGAAGGTTTCACCATCAGAAAATGTAGAAAAACTGTTCATGTAAATGCACAGGCCTCAAGTCTTTCAAAACTGGCTTCTTACATGTATGGAGTCACCAAGCTTTTTAATAGAACTGAACAAAGATTGTCAATTGCTTAAATAAAACACTTCTTTCTCAACAAAACTCGTCAGAATTTCCCATATATGGGAAACACTCAGGTTCCCTCTTTGTACTCCCCAAACCAACATAGTTATTTTTCCAGATCCTGCAATTTCTCAAAGATGGCAAATACCCTCAACAAATCTGATGATCCAATTAAACCTTCTCTGCCTCAACATCAGTGACAAATCTACAGCACTAAACTCCTGCTTGTGTCCAGGGAATTACATTTCGCAAGGCTGCATTACATCCATGAAAACAGTTTGAAGAATCATAAGTTCTTAAAACTTTAAAACCACTTAAATTCAGTTGGATACAGATTAGGAGGATTCTCAGCTCGCTGTAGCTCCCCTCGCTCACTGGACCGATGTCAACCTATGAACCAGAGGAAAATCTAGCTCGTAGTTGCTGCACCCCCAGATGATCATCCAAACAAAGCCCAATCAGCAAAATAAACCTTAATTTTTAATTCGCACGTAGAAAGGTCTGCACTTTGAGACGGAACTGGTGGTTCTGAGCAAGTCTTGAAAGATATTCTTTATTTTAGATGTCCCTCGTATCACTTCACTGGTTGCAAAATGATATTAATAAGAATCAGTTCTAGAAGCAGAACACTTCATTTTTATTAGTCAGTGTAACTGATCTCTTTGGTACCTTGCTTCTGACAGATTTTGGGTTTTCAGCTATTGCGTGCCAAAACCTGCCTCACTAGCATTCAGCAATAACCTCCTGAATAATCCCAGGATCTCATTTATCATTAAAAAGTCACATCTAAAAATCGGAATGTTGAAATAATTGTATTATATTTAACCCCTCGGTAACTCAGCTACCTAAATCATTTCCAAATTATATCTTCCCTTCTCCTAAGCTTTCATTAGACTGACAAATATCTGTGTCACCACGTGAGCTACAAGTTCCTTGGAACAAGCAGTTTCCTTGCAAGGTTATTGCCAGCTGATGCCAGAAGCGGGATGAGTGATTTGTTTGCTTTGTGAGGCTGCCTTTCATTGTCCCCAGTTCAACACTAACATCTTGCTAATCCTGCGTTTAAATCTACGGACACTAATGCGCCCCTTTTTGGATCTCCTCACTGAAGTATCAAAGGCTTAGAAAGGCTAACAATAATTTCTCCATCTGCAGGCCTCGCAAAAAAATGAGGATTACAATCTTTGCAGTGCATAGGTTGTAAATTATGTATTTCTCTGGACATTACTATGAGCAATTCTGCTTTACTTGGAGTGCTATGATCCAAAGTCTGAAAAAGATTAAAGGATGAATTTCCTTCTTGATTCATAACGGCATGTTTTGTTCCTTTTTTCTTATGTTTCTACTCTGTTTTTATGTACTAAAAATGTTTTATTCATGGATCCTTACATAATTATCCATGACCGTGGCACAAGATATATTCAAATGCCTTGACACTTCAAATACACATCTCATTTTATACTGTTTAGGATTACGCAGACACTAACTGCACCATGTTCTTTTAGTCTGATGGTGTGACATGAAAAACAGTTAAGAGTCTACAGAGTCAAATTTTGCAGCGTAATTCTCACTTTCCCGTTGCAACATGTACAGATGCAGGCCTGGGCTGATTGCTCTAGAAGGCTCTGTTTGGCCCTGACTTTTGCCCAAAGCTTTTTCACTTTTCTTTTTTCTTTTTTCCATATCCACAAAGTTAAAAGGGGGTGGTGGGGGGACAGAAGGTCAGGAGGAAACACTGGAAATCTACATCAAAACTTTCAAGGGAGAGGGATATCTTGCACTGGCAGCTTTTTCATCACGCTGCCGATTGTGGTCAGAATAAGAGTTATTTTTGCTTGGGTAAGAATTTACAGTGTAGGTGGAATGGAAGATGATTCTGCTAATGCTCTCACGCAAATGTATAGTCATAGGGTACAATAAAACCTCTAATTAGTTCAGATATGACATTTGCTCTATTCCAGTTTACTGGTAAAGTTAAGGGATGGTGTGTGCTTGTTTTGAATACATTAAACATTTTGCTCTGATTAGATTCTACGCACATTTCACAGAGGAAAATACATCTGCTCCATCAGTGATATAAAATGGGTATTTCCTCAGGGGTGTGTAAAGTGTGTATAAATCTCTGCATCTGCCTGAGATTTGCATAGATGCTGGTACATAGGTCACTTGTGCACTTAGTTTTCTTTGTGATCTGGGAGTAACGCTGGTTAGGTCTCAATGCTGTAATAAGATCATAGACATTTTTTGCTTACATGTGTAGAGCTTTATTCTGTTGTGCAAAGAGCTCTATGTCGCAATCCTGGTTTAGTCCAGTCTTTTAATGTATTTAAAATGAACAGCTTACTTTGAACAGTGTTACTGGCCAGCATTTATGCACCCAGATCAGTTTCATCTTTCACGTTAAATTAATAATTCACATATTTTGTCCACCAAGTAATTGTAACAAGTCCGTATGTTGAAAATATTCATCACAGATCACAGAAAAGCACCCTTTTGTATAGCCTATTGTCTCATACTAACTCACTTTTTTTTTCTCAAGGAATTCCCCCTGCAGCAATCCCCACCGTAAGCCATTAGTTGAGCACATCTGCCCACTCTAATGACCACTCCAGTGTACACATACCTGACTGCCATCTAATTTAGACATCACCCATAGGACGCTAATACTAATGTCTCTTGGGCCAGCTAAGTCCTGGATTATTGACTAGCTACAGTTATCACTTCATTTGGTCTTTGGAGGTGAACCAAGTGCACCTGAGGTCATAACTAGGTCAAATGATTATACAGCTTGCAGAGGAACCAAGTATTTTTGCTACCCTAATAAGAACCAAAAATATACTTTCTAATTTGTTTTGACAGAGAATCCAATTGCTTTGCCTTTATGCAACGTCCCCTTTGTGTAGCTACGAAAATGCAGCCAATTAGGCATAACATTCTTTTTCAGTATCAGCAGCAAGTTAAATAAATTGGTGCCATTTAAAATTAACACAAAAAAAAAGAGAAAGAAAATTGGTGGTATCAAATATCTGATAATCAATCTTTTATTTTATAAAGAAAAGAAAAAGGAAGAAATCAGGGCTGCTATTTCTAATTAAAATAGTAAATAGTGATGTGATAAACAATGGGGGTTATGATTGCTGCCTATAAATACGTTGGGGGGAGGTAAACATACGGAGAAGAAAGAGCTATTTAAGCTAAAGGAAAATGCTGGCATGAGAACAAATGGGTATAAATTGTTCCTGAATACGTAAGATTGGGTTTAGAAGGAGGTTTTGAGCCTTTGGAAGAGTGGGTTCTTGAACTGCCCTCTAATATTACAGCAGGGAAAAAAAATAGAACATTGGGGTAAAATGGAGCTTGGTAAAGAAATTTGATAACCTGGTTTCATCTGAGAGGAGGGGACTGCACACAATAATCCAGGATTTCCCTTTCAGTCCCAAATTTGTAAAAATTGTGTTTGTACACTAGGTCCAATTCAGATCTGTTGCAGAAAGCACAGCTCAAGAGATATTTGTGCCACTGCGTATTTTTACACTGAAAGCAAATCCACTTATCTCTAGTAAAGCAAGAAATCACCCTCTTCCCAACCCTTACAGACAAATTGGAGTCGACACCAATTCTGAATTTGTCCCATTGTGAAGCAGGTTGAAGTGTTCTCATTTATAATAGAAGCTGTCCAGCACAGCACCCTTTGGGGTAAATACTCAATTGTAGCAAGCAAATGTGAGAGAATGGAAAATTCTGGGTTTTCTTCTGCTGCGGATACTTATATACATATTAGTCTACACAACACAACCTCCATTCCAGAGGAAAAAAGAGGCAGCAAGGACTGCATTAGGATGCAGCCTGGATTTCAATAACTGTAGACTTATGAGAGAAGATAAAATATGTGCTTAAGGAACAATTTATTTTTGTACAAAAAAGGGAGTGGCTGAACACACAAACAAATGTATGTGACTTTTCATGTAAATCAGCAAATCTACACAACAGTTGAGTGGGCTTGATCCTATACATCTCAAACCCCAATCGCCTTCAACGTGAGCATGGCATTTCCAAGCAATATTTACAAATAGATCCATGCCAAGGCACCTCATTGAAAAATGTAAGTGGATACCGTATTATAAGAGAACATTTTGGTAACAAAGGAGAAAGATAGATAGAAGAAAAATAATGCATCAACTCTTCCGTCTCTTAATTTTTGTTTGTTTCAGGGTAAGAAGCAGATACACGGTTTTCTTCAACCAAGTTGCTAAGAAAACCTGTATTGCAGCAAAATACTACAAAGGGATGTGTTTCCCTTTACAAGTGTGTTACTTTCACCTGATGTTATCAACTATTGTACTGAACATTGTGTAAAATCCTGGGAAAAGATAGAAAAGACAGTCATTTTTTCACATTTCTTTGTTAGGTGTTTTTCATTGCATGAAGAATCATCAGCGATCTGCCCCTCACCTGCCTTTGAAGCTGGGTGAAAGTTGGCGACTGCTGAAGTATCCGCACGAGGGGGGATGATGAAGGCAGCTGCCTGTTCCTCTGATCCTTGGGAGAGCCAGGTAAGATGTTTTGAGACACACAAGAGGTGCTCCAAATGTGCAAACCTCCCTTGTTCTCATCACACGCAGAAAGTACAACAATATACTGGGAGTGATGAGGCTTTAAAAAAAAAAAAAAAAACGAAAAGAAAAGAAAAGAAGAGAAGTAATATTGTTACAAATAGCAGCATCATCCCCAGAGTACCACTGCAGCCCAGAGAACTGTTGTTCTGGGAATGGCTCTGCTATTAGTACTAAAAATTAAGCAGTCTCACTAGATGACGCTAACAGTTTTTAAACTGTCAAAGTGTTTCATATACAGTATCTCTGTTTCCCAATTCCATTTCCTCACTAACAAAGCCAGAAAAAAATGACCGCAGTAATTAGTTCTCCTTCAGGTTTTTTTTTCATTCTAATTACACTGGCTCCCCTCCCCCTGCCTGTATACATCAAAAAATTTCACCAATGAAAGCCCTGGCTGAAGGATCAGGTCCAGTGTAGGAGCAAGCACTGAGTCATTCTTTCTCCATTCTCTCCACCAGAGATTCAAGCTTATGCCTTGAACACTGGAACAATGATTGGAGCCAACACAGTGGTTCAGCATCCTTAACCATTTGTACTGGGTTTGGCTGGGTTAGAGTTAATTTTCTACATAGTAGCTGGTATGGGTCTATATTTTGGATCTGTGATGAACACATTGTTGATAACGCAGGGACATTTCAGTTATTTCTGAGCAGTGCTTACACGGTGTCAAGGTCTTTTTTGCTCCTCATACCACCCAACCAGGGATCAGCCTGGGGGGACACAAGAAGTTTGAGTGGACACAGCTGGGACAGCTGACCCCAACTGACCAAAGGGATATCCCATAACATGGAGAATCATAGAATAGTTTGGGTTGGAAGGTACCTTTAAAGGTCATCTAATCCAACTCCCCTGTAATGAACAGGGACATCTTCAACTAGATCAGGTTGTTTCTTACAGAATATTAGAACCATATTAGAGCTAAATATACCCAGAAAAGAACCTCACACAGCAATGATATAACCATGCATTATCAAAAAAAGGTGTTACGTCAGAAAAGGTATCAATAAGCTGTAGTCTGGCAACGTGTTCGATGACTCTATGGGCAACAGCAGACTAATAATAATAGGATGAAAATTTTGATTTGTATATTGGATAATTTCTCCTGACAGCTAGGAAGAGAGTTTACTCGCAAATAGGAGAAGAAAGCTGATCTAACAGGAAGACAAAATTACAAACGCTATAGGAAAAAATATGATGGATACAAATGGGGAATGTGGAATTAAGGCCTGTGAAGATGACGCCGTGCTCAGCAATGGAACTGCAGGGGTGGAGGTTGGCGGGGGCTGCTGCTGCTTGGGGCCTGCCTGGGCATCAGTCAGTTGGCAGTGAGCAATTGTCTTTTGCATCACTTGTTTTTCTTGTTTAGGTGGATTTTTTTCCTCGTTCTCTTGGTTTTTTCCTTCCCTTTTTTTTTTGTTTTAATTTATTGAACTGTCTTTATCTCAAATCCACGAGTTGTCTCACTTTTACCCTTCCAATTCTCCCCCACATCCCACTGGGCTGGGGGAGCGAGCAAGCGGTTCCGTGGTGCTTTGCTGCCTACTGGGCTTGAACCACACCACCTTTCCCAGGGCTTTGCTCCTCGCCAGTTCCCTGCTTTCCCCCACAGCCACACTCTGCCGCTGCTGAGGACAATGGCCACGGCTGGGGTGGCGAGCGGTCCCCGCCTGCCCGGCCGTGTGCGGATGCACACGGCCGGGCAGGCGGGGACCGCTCGCCACCCCAGCCGCGGCGATGGAAACCGACGCAGGGGATACATCAGCACCTCCATCAGCTCCTGCCTTCCCTCCCAGCTGCAGCAGCAGGTACGCAAGGGACAGCCACACGCTTGCCAACGCATTTTTGGCACGCAGGCTCCAGGCTTGTTAAGGCTTTTCTTAACACCAAGGTGAAATAAGGATTCCACCAACTTGAGAGGTTTGCTGCATGCCAAACAGTGACAAACCAGTTATCTCTCACTAACACATATACATGATGTGCACCTGCAAATCCCCATCTCTCCTTTCTGGAATAATTGTATAGTATTAAAATATAGGCATCTCACAGAGTTTATAGAAAGGCCTCGAGTCCAAAACCTGAATTAATGAGATGATGCCTGGGTAGAAAAGTCCTTGGTGCTGCTTCATTATTAGTCTGATTCTTGAGAGGGACAACAGGAGTCCCAGTCTGCACCAACTGGGTAAATTATCTTAATGGGAGTGATGTCTGCACACTCAAAACTGGTTTTCACACAAACCACTTTCACTGAGGCCAGCCAGGCACTGGATGGTTTGATGGCTGTTTAATTGATTGAGCTACCTGTCATCTGGTAACTAAACAAGGAATAGTTCCACATGACATTATTACTTCTCTGAACCTCCTATTAATTTCTCCACTTTGCTGTCCTGCAAGTGCTCAGCCCTCCTCTACACTCAATAAATAAATGTTTGGAGAGCAGATAAACTACCATTGTTTGTGTGGACTGCCAGAGGATCCGGGGACCACTGCAGAAGTGCTCTCTGGCATCCTCATCTGCATGTGAGGGCATTTTTTTCTGCCTCAGCATGCATGAGGGTGTGCCCGAAAGCAGCCCCCCTTCAAGAGGAGATGCAAGATGAGGTTTTTGCTCCATCCCAAATCGCTGCTGGGAGAGCACAGACAGCCCCGTTTCAGCCCCTGCCTCCGGTTCTGCCATCTTCTCTTGCCCTTGCTCCTGCCTGCCGGGACCTCTCGCCCCGGGAAACGGGAGAGGAGAGGGGTCACAAAGGACATCTTCAGGGAACAACAAGACAACCCTGCGAGCGTGCCTCAGCCCGAGCTCAGCCTTCCTTCCCGTCCCACACTGGGGCAGTCACTGGTCATTCGCTTCTACTTACAGTCACTGTACATGTCTTCTGCTGCCCTGCCTCCAGGTACGGTTGGCCAAGTCCTCAGTCTTCAGGCAGATATGTGACAGAAAGCATTATATTTCAACAGAAAAGACTCTTGATTGAGTTTATTCTGAAACTTTTAAAAGTTTTTGGAGGAAGAGTCAAGCAACTGAAAGAACTGACCCCTTCTAAGACATAATATCCTCAATTTACCACTGGGTTTGGAAACGTCTTTCGAGAAAAGTTACAGATCTGAGCTTAAAAAATGCAGTGCTTTCACTAAAAATGCATGGTTTGTTTTATTTTTTGTTTATACCCCAGTTTTATTTAAACGGGTTCTTAAAATAATACTGTTGCTTTGAAATGCTAGGTGCATCTCCGTTTAATTTAAATAATTCAAAAAAAATATAATACACATAACGATACAATCTTCTAATGTTATTCAATTCAATCAACAGCAAAAACTAAATCTAAGGTCCCAATATTATTAGATTCATAAATCTGCACCCATCAAGCTCTAAGCTCCAGCTCTGTTTGCAGAGTTCTGTATGATCAGGATTTTTCTCTTCAAATTTTTATCTCATAAGGCAGCCAAATGACTTTTAAAATGTGCTAGATTTTGCTCTTTCTTGCACTGGTGAAAATCTAGACTAACCTGAAGTGAGTTTCATCATCCAGGACTATCAGAGCAGCTGGGAGAAGAATGTACCTAGTTCCCTATGTTACCTTGTCTCATCATTGAACATTCTTTATCATTTTCGTATTTGTCTGTTTTGCAAGCATGTATTTTTCTCGTTGTTTGCAAAATAAAGTTGAAAAACACAATTGTTGTGGTTTCTTTGCCCATTTAGATTCAAGCGTTATCACTGATGGTATCTCGACTCCATTGGAAGTAGCGTATGGTTAAGAACAGAGGAGAAGAAAGGTAATTTTGGTTTTCCCCACAAAACTAACAAAAATATTTAAGAACAAGAGATGATCACTGGGAACTGAAATCCTGGCTTGCTTCCCTGGTGTGAGAATTACAAATTTCTCTGACTGTGATTAATGAGAAGCCAAGGCTGGAGCCTGTAATGATGACAACAGGTTAGCGAACAATGAGTGAATGAGCTTACAAAGTAGGAAAGTAATTCTTTTGGTGTATTTCTCAAGCTGCACACACCACTCTTACTAAACACCTAATCTAAGTGACAATGCTTCAGGAGATGTTGCCTTTCTAATTATAAGAACACCAAACATCTTTACAATATCTCATGCTCTGTGTTTGTTCACCAACAGTGCACCTTCACCACGTTCCTCTGTCCCACCAAGCAGTCTCCTGAACTTATCCATATTCTTCACTTCACTTGCCATTCTCAATAATCCAGTCCCCAAAGTTCACCTAGCAGCCTGTAGCTCAGGTCCAGTCCATGGGTGTTTTCCAACCCACCTGTTATACCTTTCCCAGACGAGACAGAGATGGACGTCCAGGCAGGTTCCACCTTCTAGCTGATGTCTTGATAGAACATCTCTAACATTCCAAATGTATTTCACTGTCCAAACAGCAGTAATTCTCTCCCTGAAACTGCCAAAGAAAGACAGAGAGAGCTAGGGTATAAAAACATTGTGTAAAAGCATTTCCTTTTCTGTCTCCATGTTTTCTACTGGGTCATGTAATGTTTGGGAGCCAAATAGTTTCCGCTGTGTCTAGACAGTCCTAAAGCAGGGTGATAGCCAAACAGACAGATTTGTGTACAGGAACAAATCTATAACCTCCTAATTCTCTTAGCAGGTTTTGATAGTGACACCTTGTCATATACTTAACTTATTAGTAGCAAAGAAATAAATATAAATTATGTTCCTCCATAACAGTCCCCTTTTTGGCTGCATTTAAGTTAGATGTTGCATATGCATTCTACTTTGGACAGGTAAGTCATTAACTTAAATTCTTTTGTTCGCTTGCCTAGCTCAAAGAGGAGCTCAAAGAGGAGACCAAATTCTGTTTTGGTAAAAAATTCTGAAATAAACCAAGACTAGAATGTGACCTGAGACTTGTGGGGTTTTTGTGACTTAAATAATGCCCTGCTGCAATTTTATTCAACAATATTGATGTAAAATTGGCACCTTTCCTTCCCTTTGTTTTGACTTTCCTCTTCCTAACCCTCAGCCATAATTCCACCTTCTAGCTGATGTCTTAATAAAACACAACTCTCTAATGCCAAATGTATATCCCACTACAAACAGATGTTTCTAGTTTCAGTGATCCTACTAATAAGAATCTGGTACCTGTATAAAACTGGCTGTAAAATATCTTTCTACCTTCCTTTTTGTCACAGATAGTATTTAGAAAAGCTGGACAATCCTAACAAATTTTGATAGCCAAACACCCCTCCCACGTCACTGCTTCAATATTGATCTCTTTTAGCTCTTATATACATCCTCTCTATCTATTCTGCATTTAAGCAAAGTCAGCAATGCTTCCCAACAACCACACCATAACGAATTCCTTAATCAAAACCCTGCCTTTCCGTAACTTTTGGAAGTCTCTGAAACACTTCAAAAGCCAGACTGTCATTTGATTTGCTTCATTTTGCAGCAAAAATGCTAGACCCACATCTTGAATTGTTCATGCTCCTTCCCCTTTGATTTTTTCTCTTCCTGTTTAATTTCTGCTCCCTTTTCTGCTCTCCAAGTCAAATTGTACAACAAGACTCAGATTATGTCATCAGTCAAATAGATCACACTCACATAAGCTTTATTTTGAGAGAAAATCATTGTTTGTATAATAGTACCCAGTTGCTTGCCCCCATCACTTCTCTTTTACATATGGCCCTTATTAGGACTCATCAAGTGCACCAGAGCCACCATCTAAATGCTGTACCAACTGTAACAGCTAATAACAAAAATCACTGCAGTCATCTTGGTGTTCGAGCTTGGATAACAAGAAATGGGCGAACTCTACATTGCTCCCATTAGCGGAAGGCGGGATCTGTTAACTAGCACTTGTTCTGATCTGCAGTGCTGAAACCTCGCAGGCTTAGATCTGGATTGGTGGCACTACAATTTGTGCCAAAAAAAAAAAAAAAAAAGTTTTATTGTGTTTAGCTTCATACTTTTAACTCTTGGTCAGTGACACCCTTCCAATTACTAGTCTCCTCTGAAACACTGTGCCACTCAGTAAGCCGCCTCTCCTCCCAGTTTTTTTCCTTACCAAGACAATTTCCAGCTCTGAATTTTATTTTTCTAACAGTACTCCCAGAAAAAAATTACATAGCAGCAACCTTTGCAATCTTAAATATTTCTCAATATGTACAATAGCTTAAAGCACATCAGTCTCATCCGCACTGTGCAGATGCTTAGACCACTCAACACTTACTTTCCAGTCAAATTATACTCTTTTTCATTCCTGACTTACTCATTGTCTTTCTCACCTTCATAACGCTTCACTTCTGGTCTCCTATAGATGATGTATTTTTCATAACTCTTGCAGATATAACCTTTGTGCAGTTGCTACGCTTCTTTTCCAAAATCACCCCAATCTGCAATTGATACACGTTAGTTTTCACAGCAAAACTTAGTCTCTCGAAAATGATTTCAAGTCCTCAGCTTCAGAATTACAATACAAAAACCCTATAATATCTGTTTTCTTTCATACTGCTACCTGAAAGACTTCAAGTTTAAAATTACTTTGAATTCACTCGTACTTAAAGTCATGCAAGTACCTTTAACTTTTGCATGGGTTCCCATCTGCAGAAAAAAACCTACAGAGTGGCACAATTTATTAACTTCTGTTTACTGATTCAGCGATAGCAGGAATGGTTCTGATTCTTGCTTGCTATATTGAAATAAATTAATAGATTTACTCTCAGTTACCCCACTTTAACACAAATCACAAAGCCGGACCTGAAGTATGTAGCATCTCAGGAGAATCAATAACACAAAAAAAAAAAAAAATCAAAAGATGAGCTGGCTTTCCTCCAAGAGGGAAGCTAAGTGCCAAAAGAACAGGCAATATTACCAGCATTAACATGTTTATAGCATTTTATATTCTCAGCTGCGCCCAGGATCTGCTGGTAACAGCTAAGGAAAAGCTGCTGCAAGGAAATCCGTTTTCACCCCCTGACTCTGGATCTGTTTGCACCCCTCTCTCAGTGCCAGCTCTGTTAAAAGACACTTAGGGCCACCCAGATTTTATACTTGCTGGCCTAAAACCTAAGGGAACATCTGCTAGTCAAGGACAAACCCAGAATAGCAGAGCCTCCCTTATTCACAGAACCCCCATAATCCTGTCTCTAGGAGAGGGGGAGGTTGGCCTGAAACCAGGTATGCTGCCGATCCTACACCTTAGCACTAAGGCTGTCTCAGGTGAGGCTTTCTGTGCTGCTGGGGCAAAGCAAGGTGCCCAGGCCCTGGTGAAGGAACCCATCCCAAGCTCTTCTCTGGCCATAAAGATAGTCCATCAGATGGGTCACAGAGGATAGCTGAAAGGAGAAATCACTCACCAATGTTGGACAGACACGAGCTAGCGCAGTATCTTCCACGCTTTGGGATCCACGGTGTATGGTCATCCCTCAAAGCTCTTCACAGATCATGAGGGCGTCCACAGTTTTCACCGTTCAACTCATTTCCGTGTATCAGAGATACTAAACATGGTCTGGATTCCCTGAGTTGTGCAGTACGAACCACTGGACTAATTACTTTTCATTCTTTCATCTGAAGATGAAAATCGACAGTTGTGTTTCACTTAAGCAGATGCTGGAAGCAAAGAAGAGCCCTGAATAAGGCTAATTAGAAGCTGGACTGGTCCGACTCCTCAGCAGAAGAGTCTGCATGTATGTATAGCACAGCCACTACTGGCTATCACAGCAAGCAACACTACACTTACTTAAAATTATGTGAGTAAACCCACTTATTCATTTGTTTTAATTAGTTCTTTATGATCATGGAAACATTCACTATTTATTATACTCTTGCTTATTCAAAAGCTTTGTTCACAACTTCTGAAAATCTGTCGTTACTTCATCCTCACACAGAAGTTTTACTTGTAATAAAGAAAGCAGAGACTTTTGAAGACTCTGTAATGGTTTGAAAAATGAAATGTTAAAATTATCTGAAGTTTGAACTGGGATAATGTCTGTATTTAAAATTCCTAATTATGCCATTAGATAACGTAAGACCATTCAGGAAGACTATTATCACCTACTGTGCACACAGCATAAAACTGGCTTTCCACTGAAAAGCAAAACCATCAAATTCAGATAGAAAAGCACTGCCCTGTGAGAGGGGCACAGCCTTCCTCTACAGTGTGGGCAAAGGCAGAGAAGGGCTCCCCATAGCAGTCTAGAAATATACTTTTAATTACAGACATCACAATGGCAATAAGGCTTGAGAAGTTATAGCAGTCTGCCTGCCAGCCGGTCCTTCCTTTCTCCTGGACATCCCAGCAGGAGTCCTAATTAGACAACTCTGGTTAGCGTAAGCCTGTGCAGGAAATGACATCAGATGATCTAATGTTTCATGGCTATGGGACAATAATAACTTTCAGTCATGCAGAATCTGAATTTGAACAGATCTGCAAGCAAAGTTCTCTCTACTCCTTAGTTCTCTAAGGCACCTACTCCCCCCGCCGATTTTAACACCGTGTGTAATTTCACCACCCAAATTCAGGTTAACTCCTATTATATTCAGTGGAAGTAAACAGGCTCTTCAAGAGGGCGATTTCTGAGGAATAAAGTTTGATTTATACCAGTTTACAGAAAGAAGCGTTTCGGCTTTGAATGCTGTATTCCTGGCCTGAGCCATAACTATCCAACAAAAGCTCTAACAAAAGGCTGAGTACCTTTGCTGACTTGGTACCCTGCGCTGTTACACAGCGAAATCAGTGGGGAAATTCTGCGCCCGTTAAAGGCAATAAATTCCCCCTGCAGTGCAGGCAGCCTTTCACTCCATGAGCTTTGGAACAGTTTGTGGTTAGAAAGTTATCCAGCCCCAAAATCTGAAAACTAGGGTTCAGGACAGGCACAGAAGCCACATACCCGTTATTACTGCACACGATTCAATAAAATTGCAGGAGAACACACCTTTGTAAATATTTTTCCAGAGAATAATAGAAATTTCTTACAAGCGACTCCAAGCCTTTTCATACTTAAATGGTATAAATTTGAACTAACTCCACTGGAATTCATGGAGCTCCAGGGCTGTAAAATCTGTATCAGTGATCAGAGACTCTAATTTATTCATTTTTTGCCATATCTACCCAGTTTTCTTTATGTATATGACTAGACTTCTAGGTGTAATTTAACCAAGAGAATAAGCATTATTGGAATTTGTAGACTAAATGATTGCATGTCCTGGGAAATACTTCTGGCAGGTGCACTTTCAGCTAGAGCAGATTTAGCTTTTTTTTTTGCTAAGATTGTTGGCACCTGGCTCTTTATTGTATAACAATCTAGGAAGAGTTATGGCGAAAGAGCGAAGCGGTTTTGGAGCAGATAACATGCATTAGACTCTGGGTATGTGTAAACCCAACATATCCAGCTGCATTCTGGGCATTAAAGGATTATATATACCCACTGGAAGTGTACCATGGTTCTGGCAGAAGTTCAACAATCTCTGAACTTATATAACCCCCAGGAGATTTGTTTAATAACCAACATGAGGGGGAAAAAAAGGTTAGCATATCAGTCATGTTTTGTTCTTATATAACCAGGCCTTTTTTAAGCAATGAAACTGAACTTTCACTATGAAAGCCCTAAATTGCCTTTCAAAGATGAAACTTGCAGAAAACCCATGCTGGAACGATCCCAGGAAGAAATTGGTGTAAAAGGCAAAACAGAAAGTTAATGAGTTAAAGAAAGAGAAAAATACATAGTAATAGATACAATATCAAATGTATTCTAGAAGGGAAAGTAACTCCAGAGTAAATTAGAAATTGGAAAACTGATAGCAGACAGAAAACGATTAAATACGAGACAGTGCAATAATTAATCTGCGCACACAACAATTTAACAAGTACTTTATTGGTATAAACTGTCTATTCCCAGTACGTCAATTGAAATGAATGCTGAATTCTGTGCTGAAAACTCGTGCCCCTTTCAATATGCTCTTTTTGTCACAAAAGTTAGTAAAGCTGATGCGGCACAGGTTCTGATGACTTACTTTGTTTTGACTTTGTATTTTTCCACAGACTCAAGTGGTTTTGAGAGCAGAATCAGCCCTTGTTGCTAAAGCAGTAAATCTGCATAGAGGGCACTTCACACTTGAGACAGACAGAGATTAACTTCACAAGAGACAAATTAGTTTCACAAGATACATTCACAACTATACAAAGCCAAGCCCTGTTTTGTAGCAGATTTCAACAAACTCTTACTCAAACATCCTGGGAGTCTTGGGGGCCTGGCAGTGCTCACCTGCAGGGACCCATGTGGATTCAGCTCCTTTAAGTTCAGTGTTCACTGCTTCTTTCTTCTGGACACCTTTTAACTTTCTTCCTGGTTCTTTCTTTGAGGCTCACTTCAGTAGTTGCTTTTCCTCTCTCAGCTGTTTCACTACTTTCTCTATCTTTCTAAGGCCATTTTCCCCAGATTCCCTGTTCTGTTCCCTGTCTCACATCATAACAGCACATGCCAGCACCTATGCTTGACTTTGCAAGAGAAAAATGCTCAAGGAAAAGTTATTACACTAACTATAGCCCATGTCAGGTATGACCTGTTTGTCACACCTTCCTTGAAGTCCCTCTTGTAATACATGAGACCATTATCAACATCAAGGCCTGGCATGGCACGTGTCTGTGCCATTTAAGGCTTACTGAGTGGTAGCCAGTAATGGAGCCAAAACTTCTTGGTAGCCAAGACAGAGACCTTGTCTTTGACTAAGACAGGAGGCACCTATCAAGTCTTGGTCCGTGCAAGAGGCTGTCACTTTGGTGCTTTGCTTGCCTCAGCCAGTAATGACTCATTTTTACGTCAGTAGACACATTATTAGCATTATTAGCACTATTAGCACTGTTAGGACCACAATGAGATCCTACAATAATGCATTTAAGATTCCAGCAGCTGCAGGTGACCACCCAAAGAAAACCCCACCTGTGATACTCTTCCTTCTTTCAATTCATTCCAGTATCTGCCACTCTGATGTACAATTATCAAGGCCATTCTGGCTGCTTCCATAGCATTTCAAATAGTTATTGAAAATTTGCATGTTCTAATATCTCTTTTACATGAGACAATTTTGTATCAGTTGCGTTTGGGGTTATATTTTGATACTGGGTACAGTATTTAATGAGTAATCAACTAGAAAACACAGGTGGTTTATACAAAAAAATAGACAGCATCCAGTAACAGCTACACTGGAGTCAGTAAACACAGTTTGATTGGAAATGTCATTAATTAAATCATATTCACAAATTGTTCTGAAACACACATATCCTTTTCATACATAAGCTAATGCTGTTTTCTTATACTACTGCAGAGTGATCTTAAAATGACACACCAGGCAATCACTTAACTGAGGACTTGATCCTGGATAAAAGCAAATAGTTTCCTTCAAGTCTGTAGTTGCCACTCTTTGTCCATAGCTGAATCCGACACAATCGTTCTGATCTCAGTGGGGAGGACTCTGTCTCCATCTCGGTGCATCTGCTGCAAGTGCCGTATGCAACCACGAATAAGGGACCTTTTTTTTTATTTAATTCCTTATACCTTCATTAACACTTGATCTTTTCATTTGTTGTTTTGGGTTTTTTTTCAGACACGTAACACATCTCCTACCAACCACTGTTCCGGTACTACAGCTTGGCTGTTGTTCAATCAGGAGGACCCAGAGGTCTTGTACAACACTGCAGCCTCCAGACAATTGGTAAGGACTCCAGCATTCATGCTATTGACTTGCCTGAGTTCCCCAGTTCCTGCTCCTCTCAATGCCATGCCCAGCAAGCCAGACTTCATATATGAAGCAGTTGTGAAGCCAAGTCAACTATCGTGTGTCTAGGGTAGACAGAAAAGATGTGTCATGTAGCCTGATTGTTGAACATTGGACAAGGTTAAGCTTTTTTTTAATTTTATTTTCATATTTCCAATATTTTTTCATGTGGGTTTCATACCTTGGCCAATCTGTGCCACTCTTTATCTGTCTTTTATTTAAATATGACTCCTTGTCAGAGTGTCTTTTCAACTGGGAACTATTACCTTTCCCTCTAAACTTCTCACAGGTGTGGAAATTTAGTCAGGCGCATCCCATACTTAGTGCTATACATCTACCAGCAACCAAAGGAAACCCCGAAACCACAAATTTGAAAGTACATCTACTCAAACAAGGCCTGAGATGCTGTGAGATTTATAATTTTCTCAGTTCCAATCAGGCTCTATTTTCATTTTTCTGCAAAATAAAAGTCAAGTCCTCAGCCTCATTAATACCTATTCCATGCATATAAATTTGAAAAATTGAATGTATTTTTTGTGGTCTTTCTTCCCCTTCTCACTTTTAGCTGGTGAGGCTGGCCTGCTCAACATATCTAAGAGGTCCCATCCTTGGAAGTCTCAGCGTGTGTTTTTTTCCTTTAGCTCTCTGTTACTCGCCTTTAATATTTCATTCTACCAGGTGCAACGAGCATGCTACTTTATCCATCTTTTGAACATTTGCTTCTAGTGTACTGCTGGCTACCTGGTGGCGTGTAGCTGACACTGTCTTTAACATGCCTTGAATCCATCTGTCTGTTGGACCATATGGTTGTAATTTATTTGGCAGCCACGCTCCTAATCGCAAATGGAGCATCCTCAAGTCTCTTCTGTTCCAGGAGATGCAGCAGTTCCTCATTCCAGCGTTAGGCTTATTGGGAGATTCATATCTCAGGCTTTCCCTTGCTGCTTTACAACTTCCCTCAGAGCCATCTTCAGCGTTCAGCAGCCCTCCCTGGGGATGTCCAGCAATGCGAAGCCTTTGTACAAACCCTAATGCCAGATGCAATCATTTATAATTTTTCCTGTGACATACAGGCCAAAGTCATAGCCAGTTTCTGTCAGAGAAACATCTGTCCTATCGGTGCGCGAGCAGCTGTGCTGGCTTTCTTGCTGTATGTTGGAAATACTTCTGTCAATTGGTGAAATGATCATAAGTTTGGGATAAGAAGGGTTCATTTCACAACCTGCTCCATAGTCCAGAAATCCTCTGGTGAGTTTATTACTTTTGTGTGTGGATTGCTGGTCATGTAAGTTATACTCTTCCTAACGCACATCTCTACACCTTCTCTTACCGTAAACCATCATGCACCACTCTCTCATCTTGTCAAGGCTTTGTTTATTCCTGAATGTCCCTGAGGATGAGCTCACGCTATCAACCTGATCTATGCACGTTCAGGGACTGTCCAGCTATTATATGTGTCTATAGACTTGTGACATCCTACCATGTTTCATCTCAAACGTTCGCCTTCTTCCAGTAAATCAGAGAGGGTTAGATCTTGCGCTTGCAATACTGTCTTGTATAAGCCCTCTGTCCTTACTTGAGATGATGGATCAGACCATGTCTTAAAGAGACCATGTCTTAGAGAGATGCTAACGGAGATGTACTCTCTGCTGACTGCATGCCCTTTTCCACCAGATCAAGAGGTTCCTCAATACACAGTCTGAAACAGCATCCTGGCAGTGGCTGATTCACCAGTGTGTTTTTCATGCTGCCACCTGTCAGCCTAAGCATAAAGTGACAGCAACTTTCCCTTGATCACTTTGCTAGTGCTTACACTCACCGTCACATACCCTGTGTGAGGTGCTCCTCCTCCATAGTAATCTGGCTGACCTACAAACCAACCAACATGCCCTCTGCTTTTTTGTCTCTGTCACTTTAATAGTCCCATCCAAAAAGAGCGGTTTCTGGGGTTTTGGTTTGGGTAGGAAGCACTCATGGTCTTCCATTGCTTTTGCTTTGGCCATTACCAAATCAAAGACAGAGAGAGACAGAAGCAGATCCTGACCACCTATTGCAACTCCTTTGTTCAGCAGAGACAGTGACCACTTGATTAGCCCAGGGTTTGATGTGTGACCCTCATTAGCCTTTCCTGACAACTGATACATCACCAGGTATGCCACGGCTATGCCCCCTGATATGCCATAGGTGACCAGATGGGAGGGATATACATTTGAAGCATGAATTGCTAACTTCCAGTTATTTCCAATCTCTTTTATAGTAAGGCATGAGGAGATAACTGCTCCTATTTCAAAAGAAAGTTATCTCAGCACTTGCACCTTCCTTACATTCAGAGAAGGAAATGACGATCCTTCAAACCTCTGGTCCTGGGAGGTTATCTGTCTCAGTTCACTTAAGCTTCAAGCCCACCCAGAAATGCCAAATCCGTTGCCAAAGTGATAAATGTGGGTAGTGGGCAGTCAACAGCTGAGATAAAAAAGTCCATCCTCTAACAGACAAGATTTACTGGAACATACACAACTATGCAGAGCTAAGCAGTGATATGTAGCCTCTGTTAATAAAATCTCACCAGTCTGTTGGCCAGATGTCCTGTGAGTCTCGAGAATCTGGAGACGGTCTACAGCAGAGATCATGCAGATTCAACTCCTCTAAGTTCAAAGCATTCACAAGTTCAAAGCATTCACAAGTTCTCTGTTCTGGTCACCTTTTATACTTTCTTCCAGTTCTTTGTTTAAAGCTGGTAATGCCTCCGCTTACCTCAGCAGTCACTTTTCCTCCCTCAGCTGTTGCATTCCTTTCTTTATCTTTCCAAGGAAGCTTTTTTCAGTGTTACTGATCTCCTTCTGTTTTGCTTAGGGAGTCTTAGATAATGCAATGGCAACAGCTACTCTTCTTCATTAGGAGTGGGGGATGAAGGTTCACCCATAAATTATGTTAGCTGTTGCTTATGCCAGCTACAGGCTACTTGGCCTACAGCTGACTTAAAATAAATTATAAGCTAATTTAAATTTAGCTTTTAATTGTTTAAATCTAGTCACACTAACTCATCACTAATAATTCTTTACTTCATCAGTACTTCAATAGATATCAAAATCCAAGCAAATTGTGGCGATGAATTCTGTCTATCTGGTTTTCTGTCAAAGTATTTAAAGGACTCCTGCTCTACAGATGCAGGATTTTCCTTTACATAAGCATCATTCATGTTCTGTCATATCATGTGATCTTGATGCTTCATAACTATTTCCAGCTCACATTTCATCCAGTTCATCTAATGTAAATTTTATTGACTTTCCTAGGATCATTCCCAAATTTGCTACTATTCTCTTCCTTTGTGTGGTGGTTTTAATCAGTGGCAGTTTCAATCCGAGTCATGTGTCTGTGCTGGAAGCTTTAACCAACATCCTCATTACTGGGTGTCCTTGCAGTTCCTGGGTGTTCTCTCACACTGTCCTGGAGGCTTTTACCTCTTCCTTTGAAAAATGGTTCCCTGACAGTATTCCATCTTCATTTGACACAAGTAAGATCAATGTAGTGAACTAACTCCCTGACATCTTCTGAAGGGAGGACCTATACAAAGAAATTATGCAGGTTTTTGGCAGGCAGTTCATCTGTCATAACTCTTTGTTTAATTCTTTGAAAGTCAGTACAAGCCATCACTGCCTTTACAGGTTTGCTGTCCCTAATATAGATTTCTTGTTGGTTGTGCTAATGCCTCTGTAGAGTGATTCACCATATCCCATTTAATTAGAGGGGAAAAAAATCTTTAATTTATTTAATTAATTAAATTAATTAATTTAATTAATCTATGTACTCCTGACAACACAAGGAAACAATTCAAATATGTGAACACATGTTCTAAAAACATGGAGAACAAGAACATGACTAGGAGCAGCCAGCATGGATTTACCACAGGCAAATTCTGCCTGACTAATGTGATAGCTTTGTATGATGAAATGATTGGCACGCTGGGCAAGAGAAAGCAGTAGGATAATTTAGACATTGACTTTAGCAAGGCCTTTGTCATGGTCTTCCATGGCCAAGTTGGTGAGATATTGGCCGGATAAGTGGATGATGGACAGAAAATTGTCTGGACTGCCAGGCCTAAAGGGTTGTGATCAATGGCACAAAGCCCAACCGGCAGCTGGTCAGTAGGGGCATCCCTCAGGGATCAATACTGGGGTGATTACTGTTTTATTCTAGGTCTTTATTAAAGACCTAGAAAACACTCTCAATAAACTCACAGATGAGATCAAACTGACTGGAGCGGTTGACGTGCTGCAGGTAGAGCTGCTATGCAGAGAGACTTCCACAGGTCTGAGAAAAAGGCTGGCAGGAATGTTATGAAGTCCAAGGCAGCCAAATGCCTAACCTCCCAAAGGCGATGAAACAATCCCATGCAACAGTACAAACTGAGAAAAAAACGGCTCAGGTATGCCTTCGCCAAAGCAATCATATTTCCTAGCTGATATTTATGCTTAGCCTGCATCCTCTCCCATTACCAGTGATGGGTAGCAGGAGGGCAGTGGGATAGTGACATCGTTTTAGGAGTACTGCTTCCCACAATTCAGATCTCATTCAGATCTCCTCTGGTCTCTTGAAATTTTCCTCTCGGGCACTCCAGCACGATTCCTGAGTTACTCTGAATTTCCACTTTGGAAACTGAGAACAACACTGACTCTTGTGTTGCATCCATGCTCCCTCTGTTTTTATACTCACTTTTGAGAGGAGACAGAGAGTGAGACCAGGTAGCTCCTAATGTTTACACGAGTTGATTTCCCTCCTCCCAGAATAAATTATATTAATACAAATCCTGTTAATTCAGCTACAATTCTGAAGGGAAAAAAGTAGATTTCTCATTTATACTCACACTTTTACATTGTCCACAAACAAAAAAAATAGCTCCGCTTCCTCAATGGTCTCTTTAAAGTTGGCATTACAATTAGCCAATCAATTGTCTCCTGACATGAAGAAGGGACAGAAGTTATCCAAATAGAGTAAACAAGTAGTTTTCTCTGCAGTGGAGCTAATGACCCCCTACTGATTTATATATCTCACGGGGGAAACCTTCCATGGGGATTCTTTTGTGTCTTTTAAGGACAGTAGCCTCCCCTTTGGTGAGGTCCCTAAGAGGGTTGATTTCCTCTAGAAGGATTTCTGTTTTTTTTACAGAGAGTATAAGAACACAGTGACTGTAAGACGTCTATCCCTTTATTAAACTTGGTAGAAATCAGTCACTAGATGATTGAAAAATTAATTCAGCAGACAAACATTAAGGCACTAAGGCACATGTATTCATATGCCTTCACAAACATAATACACACACAGGCGCACACACATGTATATGCCTGTTACTATAAGTCTCATTTCCTTAAGCAACAAAATAAAAATACCTTCACAGAAACACACAAAAAAAGTCCAATGAATAACACTCATCCCCTGCGCTTTCATTACAGAAGATTATTTTCAACAAAACAATAATTTAGGAGCAATTATTAATATTTCATACAAGCAGACTACCCACCGTCTAACAGCGACTGCACACAACTATGCTATAAAACTCCAGGAAACAACAAGAAAAAGAAAAGCAAGGTAAATCACCACCTTTTATTTATGTTATTCATACTCTTCCAATTATGAAAATCCATTTAAGGGATGACAACCCCGGCAGGATTACAAAGGGTCTGTGTCAGCATTTCCAGCTGTTCCAGCCCTCCCCAACAAACACGCGCAGTCGCTGCTCTCCATTACTCAACGTTCCTTGCAATCACCCCGACCTCCAGCTCCCCACCTAGCTGGAGAGGACTCCAGGCAGTAAGATCCTCCTCTGCCCCCACGACCCAGGACAATACAGGATAGGTCACGGCACCACCTGTGCCTGCAAGCAAACTCACACTTCTAGCCCTGCCCACGAGGCAAGCATTAAAAATATTTGGCAAAGTTGACAGGTCTAATTAAAAAATTCATGGGAGGCTCTTTAAGCTTGCTCGGCTGTGTTTTCACTCAGTAATTTCTGATCTTTTTTGCGCCTGTGAAAACAGGCAGCCCATCATGCCCAGCCACCACCACATCTTCCCCTCTGCCTGCTCACTGCCTGCACCTTTTTGCCGCTGGTATCTTGGGACCATGCACCTCAATCAGTGGAGAGCATGGGTGGTGACGTCCCTACGAACCAGACCTACTGCTGGCACTGGGCTGAAAGGTTGGTTTCTGTGCATCAAATGAAAAAAGCTGAAGGTTTTGAAGCACGTTTCAGCACTGAAACTTAAAGTGACGTAAAAACTGATGCAGGGGAATCACTGCAAATGTGTACTGTGAACTGTAATGCAGACAACACCAAGGACTTGACTTACAGCTGTTTAAAAAGAAGCCTCCCTGTCATATCCACTTAAACTGGCTTGCATCTTCGTTGTTTGTACTGATATCTATCAATCCAAACCAAAATTCAGTCAATGTAAAAGACTACTCACAGACAGATTTCCACAGATTTACCTAACGGTGTGACTTAAAATTGACCTGGTTAAACTCATGTAGGTTTTGAGGCCAGAACAGGCATAAATTTCTGGTATGATCTTTCTGACTGCCAGAGTAGAAAAAGTATGTATTCTAAAGAATACTAATCATCTAAAAGAATTCTAAAATTATTCTAAGTGAAAATTATCATCTCTTTGGGAGATGAAAGTTATAGAGGCAAGCTTCATTTAAATGCGTAATTAGGTACAGAAAATACAAAAGACTGATCATAAAGCAGCACAAACTAAAGCCCTGAACTACTGAAGATATTCCTGAAGGATTATCCCAGAGTCTTAAAAAGGTGATTTGGATTTGATCAAGAGATTTTAAACCAGGGAAGAAAATGAGCAAAATCTGAGCTGTAGTTATGCCAATGGGAGCTTGGTAATTTAAGTGTTGTTAGAACTTTGTTCTACATTTATAATATACAGTGAAATTTGCACGTTGGCATTCAGGATGAAAGCAGTACACATGCAACTTTAACTTATACTTATCCACTTTTCTGTACTTTCATAGCATGAAGGCTGTTCTTCCTCCAACCTTCCATCAGCTCCCTCCTACTCAAATCACCGCCAGAAGTTCAATTCCATTATTTTTGCTTTGAGAAGTCGAGGGAGAGAGAGGTGATGAAAAGAAGCTGCACTGCTGTATTTGTAACTTGGTCCAGACCCGTGTTGTCATGTTATTATCCTTCTCTTACTTCTCATGCATTCCCTGTTATCCAGCTTTCTGGACATCTGTGTCATCATGAATACAGCTCTTAGGACAAGGACACATTCTTATCTTGTAAGGTGCCTACCATATTCTAAATGCTTACAAAAATATGACTGATAATATTGTAATAGCCATACCTGGCCACTTTATCTTAAATCCTGATCACCTGTGGGCAACAGTGTAAGTCTGGGAAGTTAGCGGGGACCTTGCTGAGTAAAACGATTAATAATTAAAATAGTAATTTCTGTAAGGTTTTCAGAAATTAATTAGACTGACACACAACATAACATTTTGTCCGTCGGCCAATTAAAGTAAGTCCAGTCATTAGTTAAGCTGTTTACTTCCCTCTGTGTTCAGCTAAAAAGATCTTTGACCATCAGGCTAAGACTGCTGAAGTTATTTCAGACAACAGCAGTTCCAGAAGAGAGACTGCAATTAAAGGAGGAGATATAGTTTCCCAGGCTAAATGAAATACTGGAAAGATGCTTGGGACAGGCTAGGATACAACCATTCATTATTCATAACAGATTAGTATTTATTTCCATTTGCAGTTTTTTCCTACTAGAATAACTGCAGTACAGTTTAACAGAGCATGGTCTACAGACAGTTTAGCCAATCCTGTAGGTTTTTTCACTAGTAATATCACAGCCTATTACATATTGTGGGGTTTAGAATCACTTTTATAAAACTTCTATTTGATGAGTTCGACCTTATTCATTTCATCTCCCAGATTAACTTCTGCAGGACATTTCAGTAAGGAAAGGCTGCTTTTTAAACAGCTAAAAGTTAAGTCCTTGGTATTGTCTGCATCACAGAAGTCGAAGTCACTGCGTATCTCTTAGACTCCCCAGTACTGCGTGTAGAGCAATATAGGTGGGACCCCACCCCAGGTTGTCCACAAGGTACTCTTCCCTTGAGGCTGCGCTGTAGATGCCAGGAGCCAGGAGGCACCCACCCACAGCAAGCCTGCTGAAATAAGAAGGTGAGAATTGGGTCATTAAGACTTCTGCTCAAACTCTTTTACAGGACTGTCCTGCAAGATCTCCACACTCCTTCATCCTCATCAACTGAAAAGGAACTGATCTGGGCTTATCCTTCTGTCTTTGTAATGCAGACCTCAAAAAGGCCTTCAGACTTCAGCACGTGACATCGTCTTCTCTGCACCACCTCAGTAACACAGCAGCTTTTAACCTGGGCTAACACATGCATACGCTACTCCAAAGCAGAATTCTGTAAGTGGCATTTTGCCCTCAGCTTCTGACAGCCCCACTCACCCACACGCACCCACAGCTGGGGACGAGGTCACAACCAGGCAGGACTGCGGCAGCAGTCAGTGGTCCTGGCACTCGCGGTTTTCTCGTAAAACGTTGCACTGTCTCTGCCACAGCCCGTAAACCCTCGCTAAGCCCATGCACATCTGCGCCGAGCTCTGGAAGCACACGTTGGGATGTTACGGGACCGCCTCTTCACAGTGGGTTACACTGGATAGAGAGATGCTGTATTTGAATTAAATATTTTTTTCCTTATCTTCAACGAAGAGGTGCTTATTCTCTCTTTTGTTTAATATTCTGTCTTAATCAGACTAGTTCTATTTTACGCTAAAAGTGAGCGATTTCATCCTGCTGCAGAGTTGTCCTTTTCTTTTACACACACATCTATTAGGTCTAATTTGCAAGTATATATAAAAATTCCTCGGGGATGAAAATCAGTCTTACCTCAAACTACACAGTACAGTCCACATATAATATTTTCCTAAGAATCGGTGTGTACTTCCCTGCCCATCATTTATTAATAGGCTTACCATCTGGATTCATCTTTAAATTCCACCAATTAATAGACTCAAGCCTGGAAACATTGTGGGTACTGCTTTCATAATGTGAAAAATCTGATAAGCAATTCATTTTACACAGAGGAATTTAACCCAATACCAAAGAGATTGTAAGAATAGATTTGTTGCAAAGACTTGAAATAAATTGATTTAGTTGGATGAGACAACTTTCACAGGCATTCATTTAAACACTAAACTTCACTAGCTGCAGAGAGTTAACAAATGCACTACAAAGCTCTTCAACTCCCACACAAGCTGACTCACACAAGATAACAAAACTATTAGTTCTTGAAAGAACTCTATATTTTTCTTTAGTGTTCCAATGACTTCCCCAGTTTGAGGGGCACAATTTCAGAAGTGTACGCTGCAGAGAAAGTGATGTTTGGAGATGGATGGGCAACCAGGTTATAAATCAAGGAAAAGAGTCCTGGTGACAAGTGGTTTATGTCACCATTCCAGCTGCAAAATTAATCCGAAACTCAGTAATTTATCCAGCTGCATCCATTACTTTTCCCACCAGCAGCAGCCCATTCCAAAGCAAGCACAATCATTGCTGTTCAGTTCCTTCTTTTCATGCATCCCTCTCATCTCATCTTTCTTTTTTTGCTGCTGTCATTTCAAACCTTGTGCTGCATGTCCTCAGTTAATTTGCCCACACTACTCATTTGTGGGTCCAAATGTCATTTTTTATGACTCACATGTTTTCTTCTAATACTTTTTATCTCAGCTGCTCCACAGTGAAAGACTTTTTTTCCCGTTGGATCAATGCAGACCTGTCAAACACAAATCTGAGGTTCATGATTTGTAAATGTCAAAATCAGATCACATATGTCTTTGTTTTCATTTTTTTTTCTATTTTATCAGCATTCTTAATGGGAGCCCATATCATTATTTCTAGGTACGTTATTTCTTTGCTTTGTGTAATACATCCAAATGTATCGTTACTAAAAGCAGTGACTTGCAAACGCAGCCATGTGTTTTCCTTCTATTTTGTCTGACTTGGGTCCAAATACAGATAAGTAACAAAAACAAAACCAAAAATTTCCTGGGTGATCTGGTCTTTTAAGCCATGTCCAAGCTGGGGCACCCTGGAGCACTTCCAGCCTCCTCAGGCTGAAATATGCACTCCAGAAATTTGGACTTGGGCAAAGAGCAGGCATGCACAGCAGCTCCTCCACCCTGACATCCCCTGCCTCCCCTGGAGGGAAGCCAGAATACATGAGTCAGATCTACCCGTGACCTGAACCTTCGGGGGACTACGGCTGCAGGGGCGCCGCTGTACCACATGCACCAGTTAATTTATACATAGCATTAGAAAAACAAACTCAGTTAATGAACCGTATGAGGTGGATTAAGTCTCGTACAGGTAGCTCAATGAGAAAGTCAGGAACACCAAGTAGCAGTCCAGTACAGAAACGCTTGTAAGACAAAGCCTGCTGTTTTTGTGGAAGGCAGGACGAAGAACTGTAGATCTCAAGTAGAGGCTTGTGGGAAATCATCAGAGAGAAGACTGGGAAGGGGGCTCCAGAAAAGAGCTGCGCAGAGGAACCCAGGTGGCACCTCATGAGAAGCAGGTACAGAAATTCCTTAATGAGCCAGTCAAGTACGGAAAGAGCTGCTGGCATGTCTGAAATGTTAAAAGAAGGAAGGGATCGAAGAAAGAGAAGATTGAGTTTGGATTAAGATTAAACTTGAGCTAAGAATGTACTGTGAATTGCTCGAGTCGGGATGGGGTTATGGGGAAATTGCAGCAGGGGAAGGAGGGTATGCAGCAGGTTTTTGGATTTTGTCATCAAGCATGGGAATTCTTGAATCAGTCTTGAAGAGGATGAAGAGAAACCAACAAAACTCTGTGCTGATCTGTTCATTGATACGTAGAAATAAGATTAACTGCAACTACCACTTGATCTATTGATTAGATGCCACCAGATGATGAACTGCGAGCTAATGGCGAGCTATTACCCAATTCAGTCTAGGAGCAGTGGAGTAAATCAATACATTGCAGATATCTGACTTTTTTACCGGGTTTTGGGGGAGGAAAATCTGCAAGTTGCTACATTCTTTTAGGTATGTACAATACAGATATACACCTTAGGAACTACATTTTCCTTTTTTTAATGCTTTTTCTCTGCTGACTTCAGTGGACTGACGGGACCGTCATTACAACAGCCTTAATCCCAGAAGTATCAGCAGCTTCATTGTTCAAGCTACACAATGGATTTCTGCCTCAGAGTTAAAAAGAGGAAAAGTCTGTACAGAGGATGCAGATAATACCTGGAATTTTTCCATCACTGGAGCAGCCAGCTTAAGTCAACTGTGGAATTCTCATTAAAATTCTGGAGCATGTGGCTTTCATGCTGTCCCTTATGCAGAGATTAGACTTTGCTGCCCTTTAAACTTAATGAATTTTGACAATGTTTATGACATTATTTCTAGAAGGTGGAAGAAGAATATTTTTGCAATTGTCACTTTGAATATTTGGGGAGTTATAGCGCTCCCAAGTTGAAAACCCAAATTGTAGAATCAGCATTATCAGTGACCAGATGTCATATATTTCAGTGCTGGAAGTAAGTATCATATTATTGTCTCTCCAGATGTAAAAACTCGTTGAGACGATAAATATGAAAGGAAGACATCAGTTGAAAATACTATGGCTTCAAATTAACGTATTTCATTGCACTAAACAATGGAAAAACATGGGCATACCGCAGCAAAGACAGTGAATGGCCATCAAAGTGGTTGGGGCTGCAGCACAAGATGTACGAGGAGAGGATGAGAAACCTGGGTTTGTTCTACCTGGAGAAAAGGCTCAGGGGGTATTTCACTGCTATCTTCAGCTACCTGGTGGGAGGGTACAGCGAAGATGGAGCCACTCTCTTCTCAGAAGTAAAAGGTGGTGTAACCAGAGGCAACAGACACAAGATGGAATATATTAAATTCCCACTAAAGATTAGGAAAACCTCTTCCACTACAAGGGCGGTCAAACACTGGACCAGGTTGCCCTGAGAGGTTGTAGATCCTACAAGTTGTTCAAAATTTGACCGGATGTGGTCCTGAGTAACTTGATCTAATTGGACCTGATGCCCACAAGTTTGTTTAATCTGTTTTGAACCCACTGATACCGTCTCCACAGATTTCTGGAGCAAATAAATCCAGCAGTTCTCTGCCATCAAAGAAAATAAAGTACTGTTTCATCTGTTTCAAACCAGCCTCCTACTGGCTTCACCAAGCTCCCTGTATTTCTAGTACTGAGGTATTAGCTAAAAAGCGGTTCTGCATTAAGCTTATCCCACATCTCCACAGTCTCCTGAAGCTTAATCATACCCCCACAGATTTCTTGTCTCCCATTTGAAGAGTCTTAGCCTTTATAGGTTCTCCTCATAAGGCAACTATTCCATCCTCTTAATCATCTTAGCTGTTGTCTTTGTACCTACTCTAATTCCACTCTGTTCTTGACATGCAAAGACCATAATTGCCTTCAGAACCCAAGATGTGGATGCTACAAGGTATTATATAGTGATAAAATATCATCCCCTGCCTTACTCTGAATACCCTTTCTGATTATTTTCACCATTTTCTCGGCTACTTTTGCTGTTGCACATCATAAATAAATAAAATTATTTGGTTTAGTCATTAAACAAAAAATTATTAATCCCATCATGCCACATATTCGTCTTTCTGAGCTATACTGTGATCTTGATTTACCTCATCCTCAGTTTTGATACCATCAAGTGGTGTCACGTTCTTCATGATAGTGAACATGTCTTCCTTTTTATTGTGAAGCACCCGTGATAATCTTGAGCATCCTTCAGGCCTGATATAGCAGGAATGAGAATAGCAGGTATAGTAGAAGTGTGAATTACTGCATTTTGGGGCTAATAACAAGAATTTTTGTTACCAGTTTGTTTAACTAATACCAGAAGGAGAGAAAAAAAAGAGGGGTTTTGATTATATGGTTGATCCTAATCAAAGGTGTCAACCCTGGAGGTGATTTTGGTATAACAAATCCTGCAATTTAGGATTAATCAAATAATACAGAAAGATGATTGGCACTACTGCCATTGGCACTACTGCCAACGGTAAATCCTGATTTGGAATTCTATGTATCAGCTTGGTACCCATTTTCATGAAAATGAAGAATTGGGAAAGAAAATAAAAAGAGTCAAAGAGCTTAGATTACTAACCCAGCAAAACAAAGTCTCAGATGAGATATGATTAGTCTCTAGGGATATAAAAGGGGGTAACATCAGGGCTGGAAAGAGCTATATAAATCAAAACACTAAAACAAATGGCCATGAATAAATTTACATCAGAAATTGAAGAAGTTTTCTGACTGGAAGGAAGGGTGTAGTGGGTTGCTACAGGAGGATTTAATGTGTAGTGACTTATTAAAAATTGCCCTCTCTCTTCAAGATCGTGCAGATTTACTTGCACAGCCCTGGATAGCAACCACCTTCTCCAGCCGGGAACAGCCCACCACCTTGACCCGTTTCTCTGCCATAACAAGTTTAACAACCAAACACAAGTTTCTTTCTGCTGGGGGTACCAGTCTCACAAAGAGAACTCAGCAAACTTTAAACCTCTAAAATTCCAGAAACTAGATAGTGAGAAAAAAAAAAAAAATAATCCCCTATGAAAGACTACAAGAAGGCACAAAAGATTCAAAACGAGATGGACATTTTTAGCTTAAGGACTATGGATTTTGTCAATTTGCCAGGTTGCTGCTGTCTGTATCTGCCCTGAACTTGCTCCTCTCTCTGTCTCTCTCAAAGCGATGCTGTGGCAGAGGAATTCTGTTCAGCACAGACCTGTTCGGTCTCAGCTAGAGAACTTTGTTTAACTGCTTTCCAATCTCTGTTGAGAGAGTCCAGAGGGAAGACACACACACAGACACATATGCATTAAACCAGTTCTGGAAAATACCCTCTTCTGAAAGGACAGGAGCAGCAAGCCTGCCCACCCCGGGGATAGAGTCTGACATCTGCTCATAGACGCTGATGGCCAGGACATCACGAAGAGAAAGGCTCTCTGTCAGTGAGATGACTGAAGTTCCTCCTTCCGAGTGGAAACTGAGATGGTGAACTGCAGAATGTGATTTCTCAGGAAGATGAGAGAGATATTTACAGAGGAAGAATCACGGGCCTTGCTGTAGCAGTGATCAAACTAGAGACTCATACATGTGCCAGGAGTAAAGGTGAAGTCCTGCTTTCCCTTTAATTATTTTTATATTGCCTGCAAGGTTCATTTTCACTCTGATCTTTTACAGGTCAGCTACGGAGAGGAGCATAAAGTTTGCACCACCCCTGTCCTCACGCGGCAGTGCTTACTCTGGAAACAAAGAAGGGCTTTTAAACGTAAATATTGTTCAGTACACCTCCTGATGATGTTACAAGTAACATTCTGGAGCTCCTGGGAGAAACCAGCCATTTATTTGATTCATTTTGCTTCCTATTTCAGTGCCTCTCCTTCTTGCTAGAAGTCATTGCAGCAAAATTATTTCCACTGCAAAACTGCTTCATAATTTTTTCGGCCTTCTGCCAGCATTTTTTAGTACATACCTAAGAAAAAACATGGGGAGGCAAATATTGGCCTCACATCTCAGTTAAATCCTATGAAGCGGGAACATAACAAGATCAATACACTTTGGAAAACTCCACCTTCAAATTTTTATTTATTCAGTATTGCTCCATTCACCCACCTCAAAAAAAGACTCCAGACAGTATGACAAATCATGATTATACACCAGCTAAGTGCTTAAACTGACTCTTTCCCCATGGCCTGAGCAGGAAATGATGATCATTGTACTAAAAAATTTCACAAAACTACTTCTTATTGGGAAATACAACTTTTGTTTTCTTTTTCTTTTTTTGAGAATGTGCAGAGGTTCCAGTGAATCAGATAATTCTGTCTCTTGGCACCTTTTCTAAAGTTACCAACATCGGGCAGAAAGTCAAAGTGTTATGAACTGGATGAGGACAAGCCCTCCCAGGGAAGGAGGAGAAAAGCTTGAGGATGTAAGCACATGTCCTACAGGGAAGTTTTCAGATCAGGATCCCCTCTGACTCATTTCTGGTGTCAGCTTACTGCAAGCTAATGATCACTTTGATTTTTCAAAAGAAGCCAAAATTTCTCTCAACTGATTACTGAAGCTGCACATAACATATTATTAACCACATAAAGGCCTGCTACTGTCACTGGTAGCAACCAGTCTTGCTGCTCTACCTGCATCTCATAAAAGCCAAGGGGGTTTTCTGCAAACTTAGAAGTCTGCTACAGAGACTGCATCTCACAGGATCCAGGTGCCTCAGTAGGAACACTGATCTCTCACAGAGCCACGCTCAGGTGCGATGTCTCTAGTCATACCTCCCCAGTGCAGCAAAACTGTGACCAACACTAGTCAAACACCAGAACCTCAATGAAAAGCAAAATCACAGAATCAGAGAATGGTAGGGGTTGGAAGGGACCTCTGGAGATCATCTAGTCCAACCCCCCTGCCAAAGCAGGTTCACCTAGTGCAGGTTGAACAGGAATGCATCCAGGTGGGTTTTGAATGAGAAGGAGACTCCACAACCTCTCTGGGCAGCCTGTTCCAGTGCTCTGCCACCCTCAAAGTAAAGAAGCTTTTCCTCATGTTGAGATGGAATTTCCTGTGTTCCAGTTTGTGCCCGTTGCCCCTTGTCCTGTCGCTGGGCACCACTGAAAAGAGTCTGGCCCCATCCTCTTGACACCCGCCCTTTAGATATTTACAAGCATTGATGAGATCCCCTCTGTCTTCTCTTCTCCAGGCTAAATAGATCTCAATGTTCAATTCCAAAGTTACCCTTCGCCCTGTTACCTTCAAAATAATGCTCAGGAGTTGGATGTATTTCCCTAACTGCTTTCAGCTGCAATTTCAACCATCAGCCTTCTTTTGCTCCCCAGCATGCCTTCCCTGTACTGCGCTCAGCTGATGCTGCCCGCTAGGTCTTGCCTTCAAGAGCATGCAGGTTGCCTTGCCAGCCCGGACAACTCATAACTAGCGAGGTAATTATTCACAGGCGTGCCTTTCCTCTGAAAAGACATGTATGCACAAAGCCAATGCTCATCAGGTGTAAAACTCTCAGACCCAGCTAGGGACCTCAAAGGAACAAGGAGAAGCCCTCACAAGCTGCTGGAGGCAGCTCTCCCACTGCACTCCCCGGCCAGCTGGGGCTGCAGTCTTGTTTCTATCAGCCTTGAAAGGCAAAGCCCATGGGAGGCTTCTCAGTGATCCTTCTCAGAAATTTGATGATTGTTTAGGTCTGGAGCAGAAGAAAAAAATGAGTATCAAGTGACTCCTTGGCAGAACGGCAACCAGTGGGATCCCATCAGGAGCTCCCCAGCCTTGCAGACAACATGGCTTACCAAGGAGCAAGCTACCTCCTGGAGCTCTCTGATGCCTCCAGACCTCTACATCCAACCAAGACTTTTTAATCTCTTCCCCATCTAAGCCCCGTGCTCCTTTACACCCAAACTAACCAGCATCTCATTGCACTTTCCCTGTGGTCGTCGAAGTTACTTTCCATCCACAAAGATAAGTATCAGCAAGCGGTCCTATTGCTGCAATTTGAAAATAAAATACAACACCCCCAACAAACCAAGCATATTGACGAAACAGGCAATTGGTGTAATTCAAAACCTGAGTGAAAATGTCAATGGGACTCCAAGCTCCTACTCAGACAGCACAAGGTTGGTAGAAGAAAAAATCCCGTCTAGTTCCATTTACATTTTCTCTACCAGAAGAGTAGACCCAGAGCATCAAGTGTCTTTTACTACCATTTGACTATTCTGGGAAGTATCCTCTATATTTTTATTTGGTGTTATCCCAATAAAAGTTCTTGAATTTTTAAAAAAGGAAATTAAGAACTTGTGAGCTGAGATGGTCAAAAAAAGAAACAGTAATATCTCATTTAAAAAATAGGGAATAAATTTTCATTCTAAAGAACATTTTAGAAAAATATGATTTATTTTTAGTATATAAAGCACTTTCCTGTTAAGCATGCATTTCTGTTACTATCAAAAATAAGGTTGCCACAACTGTCAATTTATTATTTAAATGATACTTAACAGTTGCAATAAATTTCACTCTCTTCTGGTTTTCTAATCAATTCTTATGTATACAACCAAAATTAACTCAATTGAAGGTCAGCTTTAGCAGAATTAGTCTTTAGCAGATTTCTGTAAACTGTCCAAGTATGTTTGCTCTATGAATGTATCCTCCTGTTGTCGTACTAGAGATAAGAAAGGATTTTCTGACTCCCAAACCAAGCACACACACTCAACTGAATCTCTTAGAACCCACTATTTTTCCAACCATGCTTATAATGTACTAAGATATCAGCATTTTTGTCACCATCACTTTGCATTTTTTTCTTTTTCTATGAAGTGTGCTTTATGTAGGAATGCCTATGGCCAAAAATTGTCACAAGCTTTTTGTTGTAATTCACTGTTCAATTAACAAATTATGTCTTAAGCTTCAGCACACAGAACACCAAACTGTTTTTATTTTAAAAGTGTATCCACAGAAATATTTAGCACATTTTGAAAGAAATATAAGTAATAACCTATCACTGGAAATATCTCTGCATTTTCCTTATTTTCATTTTCCTGGAAAAATATAAAATTGCAGTTGTGCAGTCCATGCCTAACGGTCATTTATATTAGCTACAAAACATGTTTCTTTCAACTGCACAATGTAGAATTAACCACTTTGTGGGGACATGCTTCAATAGTTCCTCATCTTCGAGGCTGACAAAATTAAATCTCCTTTGTAACTCTTAAACTCTTTGACAGACGCAGTGCAAAAACTTAAACTACACAACCGTAAGAACAAATAGTAATGTAGCTATCGCATATATTCCTGCATTATGCAGTACAAGAACTAAACAATTAGTTGAAAACAAATAACTTTCAAATTTTCCATTACTCTGTATACACCTGACTTCAGCATTATCTGTTACTAAAGACACACTATCACGATGATACATTATCAAAGTTCAAAGCTGGAGTGTATCTCTTAGAGTTGGACACACTACTAATGGGGTATTATTAATGTCTTGAAAATAATCATGCATATGGTGGATGATTCTGCTTTAAACTGTGTAGTTAAAAACAATTACAGGAAACATTTTGATATTTCCATGATATGAGTCCAAAATGAAAAACATGGCCATTTCAAAAGTATTCATTTTCTCAATTGAAGAAAGGTTCTAATATATTGTTAATATACAGAGTATCTGCTCTACCAAGATTTCAGCTAAGATAATCTTAGAAAACAACCCTAATTTGTCACCATTATCACACAAGCTCTGCAGGTGACTATAGGTACAATTGTGCAGTTTTTGTTGACTCTTAAGCAATAACCTTGTGATTTTATTTTTATAGCCCTTAACAAGGAAAAGTTCTGTACACGTTATTTGAAGCTGCACTCAAACTTTTAAGACCTGCTTTTGCCTCGCATCTGGCAGTCCACTGCAATTAACAGAGAAACTTCTGCATAAGCTCCAGCAAGCCTGAAGTGACATGCTCCATTACTGCCTTCACTGAACCAAGCAGCTCATTTCTCCTTTCCCCCCAGAAAGCATAAGGGTTGAGCATTCGGTATCACAGCAAGAAGGGGACACGACAAGGTAGTCCCTAGCTGGTGGCCGTGCAGCCAGGATGACAAACCCTCCAGGAAGAGCTCCACCTTGACATGGCCAGGTGCAGCCAAAACAACCCTTGGCACCACACTTCCAAGCCCTATGGCAAGCACTAGCCGAACCTCTGCAGTAAACACATCTTGTCCCTATTCACACAGCCACTAGCACACCTTTCTGGGGGATTTTTCTTTAGTGCCTCTTCTCTACCTGTTAAAAAAAGCAGAGAGGCCAGGGTTAATACAATCTTTCAAAGGGCAAAAACGAACAAGTGGTTATTTTTTTCATGTTAACTTTATTGCAACCTCAGCTAGAGACACAAGGAAAATCTTTTATTACATTATTTTGAGGGTATGGCATTTTCTTCTTAGCTTTGACTGTAGTTTTTGTCAAAAGATTTGGTTTCTTTGGGCTGCCTCAATCACTGAAAACAAGGTTTACACAACAGTTTCGTTGCTTAGTGTTGCTCTTTAAAAGTTTGCTTGACTGAGTCAACTTTTACCTTACTCATATAACAAATCGAATGTCTGACAAAGTAAGGAACCTGTAGAAAAAGATAGTGTAGCATGACTTCTTCATCTGATAGCAGTGTCTCAAGGAGAATTTGAAATGAAAGATTTTAGACTGTATAAAACAAAGTTATTTTCAATGTTATTAAGCAAACCCTCTATTTTTAATGTGTCCAATGTGCGCTTGAATTGGAAGTGTTTTTTAAGTTTTGTGTGTGTGTGTGCGCGCACATGAAACTCCAGCATATACACATGGACAGTTCGTACATCATGAACAACCTGAGATGAGTTTATCACAGTTCATGCTGTAGTACAGCAAGACTGCCTCCATATGTGCTCTGAGTGAGATAGTGGATGGATTTTTTAGGAAATTCAAAGCAGTGACAAAGGCTAATTTCACTTATTCCACTTCTGTCAATCCGAGGAGTTGGGGGGTTTATACTGGCTTGTAAAGATGGCCAGTTTTATTAAAGCAGAAGGACAGGCTTCCCGCTTGTTTCCCATATTGTGTAATAAACTGGGAACCGATCATAACCATTTCTCTGTAGGGAAATGAAGCTATCTCGTGTCCAAAGAAAGAAGCCTGTTGCAGAGACCTCCAGGCAAGCTGTCCTGTGCACAACGCACTGCTGTGCAGAGACACCAGCTCACATCCATCCGCCGCCGCAGCCAGCATACACCCCACCGGCTCTCGGAGCCAGCGCCATCCGTCCTCTGCACCCCTCGCTGCACTGCCAGCTCCAAAGGCAGCACACAGCAGAGCTGTCTCCTGTGCCCACAGCATAGCTATGCCCTGATACAGCTATAACCTGGGATGGTATTGACACCTCTGAACTCAGTCGCAAATCTTCCTTGATTATCTTGGTCCTTAATTTCCCAATTGCTTTGCACTTGAGCTTATGCCTTGTCAAGCTGGCTTACTCTTTTCTTCTCCTGCATCAAAAAGGAAAGCATGGCCAGCTTAAAAGGGCTGACAAGAAAATCCTGTAAGCTGTATGAAAGAAAGCAAAACAAAAAAAAAAGCCCCACCTCAGTATAATCGTGTAGAAAATGCGCTCTATAGCATGAGAAAGAAAAAAGTGACAGCAGTTCCCAGATTTTTAAATTATCCTTACTGATTCATGTTGATGTCGCTGCTGAAAAGATTGAGTTTGTTTACTGAGATCTATTCAAAACTTTACTGATAGCTTAACAAATAATAACTGTATAAAAAACTCAGCTAGATGGAGGCAGACATCTTAAAGAGATAGCTTCTTAATAAGGGAAGAGCTGCCATAGGGCAGTATATCCACCCCTGAGTGCACCAAATGCATTTCCTGCACCGAGGCTGAAAAGTGACATTGATGTCACATTTTCACACTGTCAAAAGTCTTAATTAATTTTTTGTTTACATTCTGTCAGTTTATTGTCAGCTTAAGCATTTTACTCACGACACCAAGGATTATACTACAGCAAGGGAAAGAGCTGTTGACCCTATTTCTGGAACTTTTTATGCCCCAGCCAAAGCATGCATTTACCCGCACGGACACTGACTCCACTGGTTCTGCCCTGCTATGAGAAGGGCAGATAGGGAAATCTCTTTAGTAGTCAGTTATGATTCAACTAGCACAAGGATCTTATTTGTTGAATTAGTTACTATCATCTTAAAATCATCACATTTCAGAGTAGAACCACACTTTAAATATGGGAAATGTTATTTGCTGTATACGTATTATGTTATTAAGCGTAATTAAAGTTGAAAGCCACAGAACCACACTCAATGCTACTGCAAGACTATAGAACATTTCTGTGGCCAACACAATAAAGTACCATATGCTGAAGACATCAGCAGCCAAGAAGCAATACACTTAGTAGCCTAAACTACAGCATGCTGTGGACCAGTATCTGTGCAAATATTTCAGCAATAAGTAATGAATAATTATTCCGAGAAACAACTATGCCACTGCAAACATCATCATTTCTAGATACGCAGACTACCAAAAACTAAGCATAAACCTTGGAGAAGAACAAAAACTCTCTTTTTATAGGTGCAAAATTCCACAGTATTTCCTTGTTTGAGGCATCTCAAAGATATCATATCTAGCTAAAGTATTGCACCTCTTGACTTTTCTAGAAGCCTTGCTGTGATTTTTTCAGGCACCAAGTCACACAGAATATTCTATGTTCCCTTTGTATACTTCAGAAGTAGACAACAAAAGCTTCCCCCCCCTTTACGTTATGTTTTATTCATAACCATTGAAAAGAAAAATTGAAACTGGTAAGAATCACTCTTTAGACTTGTCTCTATTAGAAAATTGAATCAGAACTGCAAATTATTTCAGACACAGACACCCAGGACTAGCACTGAAAACAAAGCAAGAACTAATGGAGACCTGGAAAAGGCAGTTCCAGTACAATTTCAAAAAAATGCAATTGAGATGAGATCTGATTTGCACCAGGGTTGCCATCAGATTCATCCGTTGGTGGAAGAGGTAAGGACTGTCTCTGAGACAAAGAAAATAGCTGTAAGCTTCATTAGACCCCAGAAGAGCCACAGTTTACAGCATGCATCCTCCTCCCGGCAGCTCTGGACTCCAAGCACCATCCAGGGATGGACACCCTGGGGAAAGACCACCATTGGCAAGGGTGCTGTGAACACGATCCACGGTGGCTCTCTCTAAACCAGAGGCATCCGATCTGATGCTCCGGGATATTTCTCAGCTAAAAGAGAGTTCCTCGGTCTGTATTGGAACAATCCCATTTCTTGACCTGCCTAGCATTGAAATTCTGACAGTCGGAGCCTGATTCTGTTACACTGACTGTTATTTCTGATACTCTGATACCCTAGTAAAAATGCTCTCTAGGCCAGAGGATACACGAGCTGTGTTCCCAGCCAACAATGCAGATTTTGCATTATCAGAATGTACAAAACTATGGCTGTTTTCAGTCTTCTACATTCATAGGTAGCCATGAGGAATAAATCGTACATTAGAGAAGCTCTACAATTTCATCAGCTTGTATCTGCAGCCAGATTGTTCCCTAGGTATGTGCAGCACAAAACTTAAGTTCTTCCTAAGCAAAGGGACAAAGAGATAAAGACACACTCTCTAAAGAAGCTGCTGTCTGACCCATACCCGTTCCCATTCCTCTAGCTCTGCACAAATTCGACTGATGCAATTTTAAGAAGAAATTGTGTATTTTTTCTGTGAGAAAAGGAAGAGGAAGTCTAGGTGAAGGTATCACAGGGGCTACAAAGTTAGACCAACTTCTATAGAGATAGACCACTGACTACGAAAAATATAATTATACGAGAGGTTTAGGCAATTTATCACCATTTATATTACATTACTGGTACAACTTTACATGTGAATATACCAGTGATATGGTAAGGAGGGCTACAGAAAAACCTATGCATAAATAAAAGTGAATTATATTTAAAATAAAACTTTTACTTACCGTCTTTCTTTCATTTGATTGCATTAAGCAACACTTATGAATATATCAGTAGGGTTTTTTTCCAAAAGAGGGGGCACCCCCCACTATTCTCTACCATGTCTGGGCAGAGAAAAAAAAAATTCATTCACATTCCTTTAAATACCACAAAACAAAACAGATAAAAAAAAAACAATGAGCTAATATTTAGATAAATACTATTACAATCATGTCATGTACTTTTTAAAATCAGATTAATTGTGGCCTCAGAATGTTAATAAAACCCATAACATTTGCATCCCTAGTTCACTCTGTTTAAACCAATGATGACTAACAGCAGGAGTCCAATGTATTTTATGTACACTACTTATCCCCTTTAAAAGTGGGGTTGGGAAGACAGCGAGGAAAGCAACAGGGGCCCGATCCTGTTCCCATCAAAGAAAATGGGAAGTTTGCCATTAACTACAAGATGCTGGATTGTGCCTTTGGTTTGCTGGCAGTACTGTATTCGAATTTTGTATTTTCTCTGGTGGCTAAAACACAGTCGTTTGCTGCCCTCTAGAAGCAGATTGACGCATATGCTTTGGTTTTCTTCAATATAGGCCCGTTCCTAGCTGTGATTTTTTAAATGTGTATGACAACAATGCAGAGCAATGTCAAAGGACTACAGAGATGTGATGAAATACGAGGTACTGAGAATTTTGAAGTGTTCTCTGAATTCACAGTCATTTCATAACATAACTGATTATTCTGGTGGAAATGTGGAACGTGTCAAGTGTTGCTGCTGGGATTATCAGAGTTCACTTCCAAGCAGAAATTAACTCAGATTATGTCTTTACCCTGTTTCATAAAACTGAAAATTAGCAAAAGAGGATCATGATTGCATTTTTCAAGCACAACCTTCACCACGCTGATACAGGTCACAGAGAGGAATGGGAGATTCATCAGGTTATGCTGAATAAAAATCACAAAATAAATCAGCAAGTTTCAATTATGTGTAATGTTTTAATAGATAATTTCTTTCTTGCCTCCAAAAGTAGTAGCTATCTCATTTATTAATAAGGACGATTTGTTTAGCAGTTTTTTAAAAATTTTTGTTCAATTTTATTTTGGTTTCATTAGTAGGAAAAAAATGTTAAAAAAGTGCTGGGAAGTGTCTGGTTTCCACCAACTCTCCAATGATCTACAAATGGCTAATGAAATTTCCTTTAAATTTAAACAAAAAGACAACCCTCAAACCTTCTAAGCTCAGCTCCAAGTAGAAGTCAAATAATCTAGGTGTGAAAGTAATGAATAAGATTCAAACGTCATTTACCATTCAGTTATCATTGCATAATGCAATTAGATTTCTTGGGTAATTTTTTTTAACTTCATTACCATCACAAGTGGATTTTATGGGTGAAATATTCAAAAGCAGAAATGTTGTTTTAGTACCATTCCACAGATGGCCAAATGCCATTTATTTAGCTGTCACACCATGTTCATTACTACATTATGTTCCCCAAAGTGACCAGGACTTGCAGACCAAGTCTTGAACAGCTGAAAAGTTCTTGATTCTCCTTACATCAGACTAATACAATCGGCCCACTTAAGGATAGCCCACTAAGCTACCAAAGATATGATTTATTCTTATTTACCAACCATTAAAAAAAAATACGTCTTGCTTCTTTTCACAGTACTTTGTCAACAAATACAATGAGGATGAGCTTGCAACTTTAAATCTGAAGTTAGGTACTCATGAGAATCAAACTGAATAACATTCCTGCCATATATCATTTTAGAGACAGATAGAGATCTCCAAATAAAGATTTTGGTTGATGAAATATATTTCTGATGTCTCTTTTAAATGTCAAAAGTCAGGTAAAGTGAATCTATAGCTGTTTACATGTCCTCATAAACCTTAATTTATTAGTAATGTTAATCATAGAATCACAGAATGTCTTAGGTTGGAAAGGACCTTAAAGATCATTGAGTTCCAACCCCCCTGCCATGGACAGGGACACCTGCCACTAGACCAGGTTGCTCAAAGCCCCATCCAGCCTGGCCTTGAACACCTCCAGGGATGGGGCATCCACAACTTCTCCGGGCAACCTGTTCCAGTGCCTCAGCAGCCTCAAAGTGAAATATTTCTTCCTAATTTCTGATCTAAATCTACCCTCTTCCAATTTGAAACCGTTACCTCTGGTCCTATCACTACATGCCCATGTAAAAAGTCCCTCTCCAGCTCTCTTGTAGGTGCCCTTCAGATACTGGAAGGCTGCTATAAGGTCTCCCCGGACCCTTCTCTTCTCCAGGCTGAACAACCCCAACTCTCTCAGCCTTTCCTCATAGGAGAGGTGCTCCAGCCCCCGGATCATTTTTGTGGCCCTCCTCTGGACCCTCTAATGTTACACACTTTCCAGAATGAATCTGAATATTTTTCCTTTGAAAAGTGCAAATTAAAGATTCAAGAACTCATTTCAAGTGCACTCTCCTAACCAGATCTATGCTATTTTTGCTTCTAATTGAGTTATCTAAAATCAAAGTTTTAAACTGCAGTACACCGCAAGGTCAAGACCAAGAGTCCAGGAGTTTAAACAGCTTTTTGGTGAATAAAAAATAGTTGTACAGTCTTCCAGAGAACAGGACAAAGCTAGAGCTTTTAATCACTTTACTTTGATTATTTGAGTCAACTGCAAGGTCAGCAAATGTGTATTCTCCCACACTAAAATACAAGCAGAAGTTGGGTCATGCACTTGTCAAGCCCTGAGCATACCAATCAAGACCAGTGTAAGGTTAACTATTTTAAATACCTATAGAATGTCAAGCTAGGAACTCAGAAAGTTTTCTCAGCTTGCTGGCTGTGGAGTTTTCAGCTAAATAAAGCATGGAGTGGACGCCACCAAGTGGTAGCTGTTATCACATACTAGTATCTTTAGCATAAGCTCACTTCAGGCTGCCACTTCAGCTGCAGAAAAATTTCCTGGTACAGCAATTTGTTGGGAACAGAACACTACTATTGTAAAAAGAGGAAAACAATTCACTAAGAATAAAATTTGCTTCCTACAGCTAATGACAGAGTTGTCACGGAACTTAAATGAAAACAATATTAACTTCCTTTTGGAGCTTTATAAAATACTTATCTTCTGAGAGCAAATCCAAGGTTGCCCGAAAGACCAGATCTGCAGTTCATGTAGACAGCAAACCTGCAAGAGAGCTCCTAGGTGCACCTGGAAGCGACCCTTCGAGTAGAGCTCATTATTTGGGTATATCTACACTGCTAAATGTTATAGGGCCACAAGACAAACCCAAGTATTGCTTAATTGTTTTATCACTCCCCTACTCTTGGCAGTTCCAAATTGTTCTCTCTCAAAGTACAGGCACAGTGCTGGGAACAATTTACTCCAGGGAGGGAATGATCGCAACGGTCAGTTGGTTGAAACCACACCATGTTTGCTGCGTCCACTCTGCGATTGAGTCCCCCCATTCTCTCATTCTCTACCATCCTTCAACATTACTGCAGCAATTTTTGCCCCTCAAATATCTCATAAACCACATCCCAGGATATATATAGCCTCAGTTCTATGCTATAAAAACACTCAGGAGAGCTATTTCATGCCTTTGCATTATTTCAGCCACAGTGGCAACACAAGAGACCCAGAGGAGACATCCAGGCACACAGTATGGATGCAGCCAGGCTGCTTTACTACCAGTACTGAGCTAGTAATTACAGTCAGGGCATAAGCCAACCCGTGCCACTTGGTGTTGGGACCTCTGGGAAACAGTTGCTTATATGAGAAGCAATTTAGAAACACGCCCTGTCTAGAATCCCATTCTTGAAGAGCAGTATAGATGCCTTTCAGGAATCCTGCCCCAACTACCAGTATGAGTCTGGCATAGAAGACGTGAAGAAACTTCCATTGCACCTGGTACCTGTTGCAGATGCCTGGTCCAAACAGATGAGCTCCATCGATGTCACCACTCTTCCAACTTCACTCACTTCAGTCGTGAAGGATCTAGGAGAAATTCCCTACCTGCTGAATGGGGCAACAAAGGACTCTACTCTCTGATGTGCTTCTCAGGCAGCAAAGTGACTAAGTGACTTACCACTAGTTTTGTATTTTAATAAACATGAAATTGAAAAAGAATAATTCCAACTTGCTTGTTCTTGTTGAGTCATACTCATTCCAATAATGAAATATGTCTGGAAAATAACTATTTACTAATTAAAATTATGTACTATGTTAATAATACAAGTGTCTCTTTAATTAATGTGTGTATTATAACAGTTATCTGAAAGCAAAAGGCAGATTAGATTGCTTCTGGCACTAGCCTGAGGGGAATGGCAAAACAGCCTGGCTTCACTGCCTACCTTCATCAATTAAAGCCCTGGAAAGCCGAGCGGGCTGCTTCAGCGCTACTGCCACTGAAGGAACGAGGGATGGTGTGGCAGAATGAGTAGCAGGCCCACTCTCCAAAGCTTCTTTTCCTCACCATCTATACCCCAATTTCAAATAAATATTTCACTTCTTACTAAAAATTCCCATGGAGAGGTACAATAATAGTCCCCTTCCATGAGTCTCCTCTGTCCCGTCTTTCCAGCGACACAAGTAGCTTGGCATAGGCTTTTCATCTTCAACAAAGTTCACAATGTGCCTACATGGCCCAGGAACCTGGAGCAAGCACTTTGACAGCCTAATCTAGGATTTCTACAGTGCTACCAACAATAACTGGAGTATCATTTGTTGACACTAATGAATAAGAATATTTAGAATCATCTAGACCACAGACCCAGGAAACAGATGCTTTCCAATGCCTTCCCTGGCATACGAATCAGTACTCACTACACTTAACTGCGATCATGGTCTGCATCACAACAAATGTGATTTACCTTAAATAGAGAATCAAACATCATAAAACAGTGTCAACACAGAACATCTTAATTTGTCAATATCTGAGCAGTAGGTCTTAATGACAAACCAGAAACAATGTGGATTAGCTAAACTGGGGAAACAGCTCAAGGAGATAGGGTCCTACTACATAAACGAAAATCTGGGAGAAACAAGTGTGAAAGTGTACATGGTATAAATAAGTGGCAGTAAGACTGAGACAAAACCTTACTTTCTGACAGGTATCACTGAAAACAAGAGACATCAAAAAAACTTGTATAGCAGCATGTTCCAGACATATTTTGAATTTCACATTTGAACTCAGTTTGCATAAAGAGAAGCACAGGCGCAGAAATACTTACCCAAAGGTGAGCAAGGAAGGAAACAGAAGAAATTCTCTTAGTTTATAAAAAACATAACACCATAAAAGCGTAAGTGCTTGTACTGAACAAATCAAAGATCCTGCTAGGCCAGCATCCTACCTGGAAGTGGCCAAAGCTCTTCTAAAAATGAAGAACACAACAGGCAAATGCATAAATCATCATGAGGCTTCTACGCTCTAACCAATACTGACAAAATGGATGACAGAAGGTTATACCGGCCTACAGGTATTAGCCTGAGGAAACGATGTTTTACTGTTTTTCTAATTATGTAGTCAATTTTATCCCTAACAAACTAACTGATTTTTAATTAAGACATCCGAAGGTCGGTATTGGAGACTTGTACATCAGGGAAGGACGGTTCCCAGAAGCTGCCTCTTGTTCTTGAGAAAACACAAAGCTAGGAGTAAGACGTGGTCCAGCTCCTGCATTAAGTAAGGGAGCTGCAGACCCAAAGAAGTGAAATAGCAGGAAGATGGAAACTGTTGCAGCAAAAGAAAACACTAGAAATTATTAAATCTCAAAAAGCAATCCCCAACCCACTATGAGCTAAACTTGTATGCTAAAATTAATGTTGTTTGACATCCAAGGTCTACAGCAAATGTCTTTCTATACGTATAATAGGATTTGATAGCATAGGTGGACGTGAAAAAAATGGAAAATTACCAAAAGTTTAAGATTGTAAAAAATACTCTGAAGTTACAAAACACACTAGGAGAAAAGAAGTAGTCACATGAACATACAGGCAGCTCATCAATTACATACAGAGACTTAATCACCTAAACTGTAGTGCACGGATGAACCTCTGGACCTGTATGGATTAGTTTGTAATTACTGTACCATACAAATTAACACCAGTAAACTTATATGAAAGTGACTGAATATTCTGCTGGTATTTATAGATATATCTAGGAAATTCCAACCCAGAAAAAATGGCTCTACCTTAACAACAGCTAAAGTGTTCCCTAAATATTACAGAAGAAACTCTATCCCAATTTGTGTTCTTGAAGTTTCCACAGACTCATGCACACCCTGTTTTTTCTACCCAGCAATGACAGGCAATTCTTCACCATTGCTGAAAACTGCTGGAGTTTTATACTGTTGTTCAACACAACAGTACAGAGAATTTACTCGAGTTCATTCAAGTCAGGAGGACTCTATTGCTTATGCTCTGGAGGAATATTGGAAAACATTGTCAATTGGATATTTCAGAGCTTTCTTATCTTCAGAATTTGTCATTTATAAGATGTCATCATCTTTAGTATGTTATTCTGGAAACTTACTTAGAGGTAATGAGCAGGAAATTTGGCATTACTTTCAACATCATTCTCCGTAATTATTTCTAAATCATAGTACAAAAATATTTTTCCACTCCATGATTTATGCAGCTTGTGCTCTTGTGCACTCTCTGATGAGTCAAAATTTGAACAGGCCCTCATGACATTATTTTCAACTTTCTATGTGCAGCTGGAGCTGGTGGGCCATACATTCCAGGACTATCTGCAGCATCATATTAAGAACTATTAAGTCAAGTCATGTGCGAAATCAGCATATACAAATTGAGTTTTTTAATGTCTATGCCAAGTCCTATACTTTGGGACTGAAGTATATTTAGTTTGCAATAGCTGAAGATGAGCTGTCATTCCTCTTTTATGTCTTGTTCGATTTTAATCACATGTAACTTTTCCTTATTTTTGAAGTCTTTCACCCTCTCACTGTCAGTCTCTGTTTCTCATTGGCCCATAACTTGAAGCAAATAACTTTGTAGTTCTTCTTACACTGTTTATATCGTAACTCATGCAATACCATTCTGCCGTTTATTAAGAATTTCTGGGTATTCTGGTACTTGCTTTGCTTGAGCTTTCCAGGGCAACCAAGTCTAAACATGCTATAAGTAGCAGAATAGATGTTTTTAACTTTCAGAGCTCTTAACACTACAAAAATGGGTTACAATTTGCGAGCTAGAGGTCTTGCTGGAGAACAGGGCCTCATGAAGAGACAAGACCCCTGCAGGAGATCAGGACATTGTGCAAAGGACACATCAAGGGCTATGATTTGTAATTAAGCACTTAAAAGCAGGATGCTATGTGAGCATAAAAACAGTGAAAAAAAATTAACAGGATAAGCCTTGCGCTGCCATGTCAATTGTTTGCATATAGGGTAAAGTGCTTAGACTTAACTGGATCTAGGTAGAGGAATCAAGATTAAAATGGAATGGTATGTGCAAGGTAAACAATATGCAGACAGTATGACCTAGGTAATTGAAGGGGGAATTTGGGAGGATTTGGGGGGAGGGAAAAATTCCCCCAAAAACCCGCGTCCAGAGATGGATCATATTGCACCCCAATACCAAGCAGTGTGACATGGGAGAGAAAGGGGTGATAGAGCTGTAATTCAGTGGTAGTTGTGTGTAAAGAATAAGACTTAAGGAAGATAAACTGAGATCTTGCTACAGTGTGAGGAATTACAGAACTGCACATTAACAATTGTGATGTCATTATTAGCTGGGTCATTTACCTGATTTATTAGATTAATAGTGGGTTGATTTAACAGCAAACATTATAGTCTTTCATCTCAAGTCAAAAGAAGTTAAGACCTTCAGGTACCAGCTGACCTCTCACCCCTGCATCCTCTGAAGAGCATTTTGGGATTAGATGTATTAGTCTGCCAAGTCCTTAAGGGCTGCAAACCTTTGGGGTGAGTTTTACCACTGATTTCACAAACTTTCCTTAAGGATAATGGGCACCACTTGGTTTTAGTTTAGTTGGTGCAAACCACCAAATAGATCTAAAGAGATCCTCATTATTTGAAGAGTAGTTTGCTTTAGAAGAATTAAAGTTTTATCTTAAGTGATCTGAATAATCTACTTTTTACAGAAAAAAAATGATGAAAAGTTAAAAACTAAATCGTAACGAAACCAGTTTCTATTCACATGCTCAGGCAAGCCCATAAAATTTTCTCATGCATGCTAACATTTGCCTAAGTACTTAGCTCTCAAGTGGGTCCGTACAGGACACAGCCCAAGTCCAACCTTCCCTCCTTTAAGAGCCTTTTCTGCATTTGTCTCGCATGACACCCGCTGGAACTTCACCAGCAGCCTCCTCCATCAGTGCTGAGACAGGACAATGCCCACACAGTCCCTAAGTCACATTCCCCATACATCTTTACAGAGAGGTGATTTGGGTTTGGTTTGTTGTTTTTTTTTTAAGTGGGTTTTTTTGTTTGGTTTTTTCTAAGACCTTTCCTGGTGCTCCACAGGACTTTTCCCTATGGCTGTCAGACCTCAGCAGCTCTCCTCAGAAGTGGCAGACTGGTGGGCCACTTCCCCCAGTACTGCTTCTCACTTGCCAAGCCTGGATGCGCAAAAAAAAAAAAAAAGCCCACAAACCAACTATTTACTAAAAAAAATTAATTCTCTGATTTATTTAATTTTTTTTATGGGATAGGCTCGAGCTTTCCTGCTTTCTGCTCCTGTGCCAGGCCGGCCCTTGGCGCTGCGCTTCTCCCGGGGACAGCCAGCTCGCAAAGGGGCGGCCTCCGCCCCGGCCCTCCGGCGGGCTCGCAGCCTGGCCGCCGGCAGGCCGCTGGCAAGGACAGGGGTGTTCCGCGGGCGGGAGCCGGTGCCCGAGAGCCCGCCGGTCCCGAAGGCCGCCAGAACTACTCGCAGGTTTCCCCTCACGGAACCACCCACACTCCCCAGCGGTCCCGAAGAGGAGAGGCGGGAGCTCTCCCCTCAGGCGGTGGGGCGGGGCGGGGCCCAGGGCGGGCGGTGTCCATGGAAACCGGGCGCACGCGGAGCACCGCCCTCCTTCCCGCCGAGCCGCCGCCGCCGCAGCCGCCATGATGCTGCTGGGCCGCGGGCTGGACGCCAGGTAACGGGGCGGTGAGGGGCAGGGGAAGCCCCGGGGTGCTGGTGCCTGTTGCCGGGTCGCTGCCCGTCCCCCGCAGGGCTGGTGCTGGGGGCTTGTGTGGCGGGGGCTGGTTGCGTCGCCTGGCCTTGCTGGGCAGGGGAGGAGGAGGCCCTGTTCCAGTCAGGGTACCCGGGGAGTGGCGGGGGGTTGTGGGGGCGATGTGGGCCCAGCCCCTCCTGACGGCAGGTGACCGCCCTAGGGGTGGGGGGATCCAACTCTGTTTTCCTCAGGTAAAGGCCGCAAAACTTTTCTAGGCTTAGTGGGCTGTGCAGAGATGAAGAAAACTTGCCGGTTTATTGGGGCCTCTTGCTGATAATTTTGAGGCTGCCTCTAAGTGGTCACAAATAATTAGGAGGGGAAAAAGAAGCCCTCAGCTTTTCACACCCCTATCTAAGGAAATGTAGTGTTTCATGTCCCAAAATTAAATATTATTTGCATGGGAGTACTGTGAGGTGAGAATTGTAGAGTGAGTGAGGAAACATGCTTAAGGCTCTCCCCCAGGAGAGAAACGTTTTCTGACATGAAGATCTTCCAATAAAATAGGGAAGGAGACGTACCTTTTACTGAAGATTTTATCAGAACACTTTATCAGACTAACTTTATTAATACTTAATGAGACTCATGCTTTCCCACTCACTGGGTGAAACCTTTCCTATTCAAACGGTTCTATGCTCAAGCATGTCCTGGAGGGCTGAACAACTTACTTGGAATTTTTTTTTTCTTTGAACAAAATCTCTTTTGAACAATCTTGTAGACTGCTTGCTATGAAGCAACACAACTGGGTTTTTGCCCGTAGCAGAACTTTGGCCTGAAATATTTTTCCTGAAGAGTTCCTGAAGAAAGGTGTTCTTTATTTGAATTGACTGCACTATTGTTTAGTCTTAAAGTATTCAGTTTCTTCCAATTTTTCTGATTATCGTGTGTTGTGATATTAAGTCAATATTTAAATATTGGTCAGGATTTGGAGTTAGGATAGCTTAGGGATACGAAGGAAGTTTTAATTTCTGTACCTCACCAAGACAGTGTTACTGGCATGAATTCACAGACACTGATTTGGTTGAATAGTATCACTGAAGCATAACTTAAAGCAAGACTATAAAATGATGTATGAATAGGAAAGCAAAATATCAAGTGAAATATATTAATTAAAAATTCAGAATACCTTATCTAGAGCATTAATAATGAAACATATAGGTATTTGGTTCAACTAAAGAAATTGTATTAAATATTATAATTGAAAAGAAAATAATTTGTTGATGTGATGAATGTCTTGCATGTTTTTAGATTTTTCACCTCTGTGCTTATGTCCATTCACTTTTCTTCTCTAATTTCCAGGGAATTTGTGTACAATTTGTGCAGTTTGGTACCTGTTCACAATTTAAAGAACATTTAATACCTTTACAGATTTACCCTCTGCTGCCTAATTTCTCCAACCATTGACTTGTCAGTTTAGATTGCAGACTTTAGCAGGAAACTGTATGACCCAGTCTTGTTTGAGACCTGCAGGTGTTACCACTATGTTAGTAATTAATACCAACAGTAATAGCGAGCTTTTGCTTAACCACAGGAAGAAAACTTCTGAGCTGATTTTTGTGATTTGGGTTTTCCTCTATTGCATCTTATAATTCCTGCTTTTTTTAGTTTCTTTGTAATTCATTCATAAATAAGCACATATTACATCAGACTGTTACAATACTACCTTTTAAAGAGTAGATTTCTGTTTTGCACTGAAATGAGATGTCCAAATCATGTATAAATTATTAGTAGTATAATAGTTTTTCGTCTGTATGTGTTGCAAACATTTGTCCCTTTCTTATTCTTCACTTATTTTTCTTTGGTATCTAGGGACAATCAGACTAGACAAATACGAGATGCCGTTTCAAATGTGGAAAAGCATTTTGGTGAATTGTGCCAAATATTTGCTGGATATGTACGTAAAACTGCCAGACTACGAGACAAAGCAGATCTTCTAGTAAATGAAATATATGCATATGCAGCCACAGAGACACCAAACTTAAAAGTTGGACTGAAAAACTTTGCAGATGAATTTTCCAGACTTCAGGATTATCGCCAGGCAGAGGTACAAAATTAAAGCTGTACATGTTGTGTTTGCCATCTGAACTTTTCAGTTACTTATCTGTAATTAAAAGGGAAAAGATATATTCTGCAATCATGAGAAACGTGGGAGAAACCACTTTTAAATATATTGGTGGCAGAGCAGAGTAGGCTGCCAAAGCAATCCACTTTTACTCTGCTAATAACTTCAGTGAAAACTGCCTGTGATTAGTCCTGTTGAAGTCTGAAACTACCCATATGAGCACTCACAGAATTGGAGACAGAGCAAGTCTTTTATTGGTCTTAGACTTTGGATTATGATTTATGGTTAATAACGTGTGCTTTTAGTTTTGTGACTTGAGTTGTCTAGCAGCAGCTGAGGTAAAATCACTCATTTTCCATTTGCTGAGTCTGTTATCAGAAGTCACATGGAAGAGAATACTAACTGGAATCCTTCACTGGGCACTGACTTTGAGGAGCTGTCAGGGACCACTGTAGATTTCCTAAGTCTGTAGTTCAACATGAAAAGTACAAACTTGATTTGGACTACGCGTGACAATATAGTCACATTTCTGCTACATAAGTGAGTGTAAAGAAAGGTGTTTATGCCACTTACGCATCTATGTGCGGGGCCAGTCAAACTGTAATTTATGATCCAGAATCTCAAATGCTGAGATTTAAAAAAAAAAAATAAATTCATTCATATGTACTCAAACTAGTTTTTGGAGTACATATATGTTCTTTCAGTGGGGCATAGAAAATTCCCATTTATGGTTTTGAAAAGCTAAGAACCATTATAAATTAAAAATGTGATGAATGTAGTTGACATTCTTGATGTTTTCAGACAGGACTTTTCATTGCAAGTCTTTCTATATTAATGAAGTAGAAAAAGAATACCTTTTAAAAAAAGTTAATCTATGAGGTATCTAGTCTACTAAGTAGAGGGTTTGAAAAACAAGAAATATGCATGGATCTGTAACAATGTATTTAGGGTGAATTTTTTAAGAAGTAATAAGAAATCCAAGGGTGTGGATAGTGTGATTTTTATCTTTTACCATAAGCTTTTATGCCTCTGACTCCAGGTGAGCCACATGTAGGCTTCAATTGACGTAACAGTTATTTATTGCTCTGTTAATAAGGTAAATTTATGTTATGGCCAAAGATGCATGTGAAATCAGACTGCACAGTCTCTTGGTCCATTTTCATCTTTAAACTATGAATCTATAATTTAGAGGTACCTATGTAACAACTTGAGTTATCATCTTTTGTTTTCTAAGTGTGTTTTTAAAAACTGGCAGTGGGCCTACATCCTCCTACCATGCCTGCCCCCAACCCACCATTGCCCTTTGAAGGAGAAAAGGGAAAATAAGCAAAAGAAAAGAGAAGCTTCTAGCCTTTAAATCAATTTTTCCTTTGCTCATGAAAACCAAATAGTTAATTTCGGCCTTATTTCTTTTGGGCAATATGTTAATTAACAGGTTTTGTGTGTATTGACAATGTGGGCAAGAGAAAATTGCTTATGAGGGTTATCAATTTCTGGTCTTCAGCTGCAGTGCTAGATATATAAATGCTGAGATGTGAGGTACTTTCACAACATGTGGAAAGGTAAGTAAGCAAGATGGACAGGTTATTCTGTATGTCTACATCATATGTTTCATTTAGAGCCTTACTGCCCAATTCCATTCTATTCTATTGGTGGTTTAAGTGAAATTGTTTGACAGTGCCCTAGTAGAGTGTAGTAAAGGAGAAATGTTTGCTCAGTCGGCATAGATTTTGGCTGACTGGTGACTTCCAATTTAGAGGGGAGTGTAATGTCTGTCCCTTTCCAGTAGAGGTATGCACCTTGTCCTAATTTGGACATAACAGTGGTGGGCCAGATGGTCCAAAGTCATCAGCAGCTTATGCCGGGGCCACTCGGGCACTATTGTCAATTTGACAAGCAGGCAGGTCTTATCCTGTTGCCTGTCTGACCATATGTGGCTGTTTTTCTAACTAGAACCAAAACAAAAATTCAGATGTACTCATCTGTGAGAGCATTCATGCATTTTACACAACCTGTTACTGGTATTTTTAATATTTTCAGCACCTATTATGCTGTTTCCATTTTTTTTAAAAACAGCAGTGTTACATTTCGTACAGTATGTTTGATAGCAAAGATGGTTTGGTCCATAATCTATCAACAAGTATAGAGCAAATACATTGATCTTTATCTTTATTTAGAAAGCTACGGATATCTAAGATGCAGTATTTAATGTATTTAGTAAGCAGTTGCTAGAATCTCCATGTTTTATTTATCCTTATGTATTGCCATTGGAAAAAAAAAAAGGCATTTCACTAGAAATCAGCTTGAGCTCCTCGAAATACAAATGGTTCACTGTTTAATTTAATTGACTCTGTTTTTTTGCAATATTTTTAAAACCTCCATCCCACTATATTTTCAGCATATACGGACTAAATTCCTAATAAGATGAATCACCAGTAAATTAATTTTTTGCTGTTTCTGCATGCCATAGATGCAGATGATTTTAGTGACATTGTGATTTCTTTTGTAGGTTGACAGGCTTGAAGCCAAGGTTGTTGAACCTCTGAAAAGTTACGGGACCATAGTGAAACTTAAAAGGGTAGGTTAAACGTCTGTTTTCCCACAAGGTACATTTTGGTGTTCTGGCCGCTCAGCTGAAAACTTCTACTTTGCAGGGGAGAGTGGTTCTCATTTTTCTTATTGGTCTAACTAAATTATACAGCAATCCATGAGTTGGAGCTGTATATATGTTGAAGGAAAAAGCTTTGATGGGAAGACAAGGATATTCAGACTCTTGGAGCACAAGCAATTGCTATAAAAAGGTGTTGTGGATAGTGTGAAACTTCCTGGATAGTGCAAATTCAGGATGTATTTATTTATAAATACTGTCATTTATCATCATCATTATTATTATTCAGAGTTCCAAAAGGTCGATTATTTGTAATGCTTTTGGCTCTTAATCATCTATATGCTTCATTTAACAGCGTTTGTAACTTAGAATTGTATTCTACATTGAAGTTCATAATGTAGAAGACGCTTTTTGAAACAGATAAATAGGTAGTGGCCTGAATCCCTCTCTGTCCTGCAAAGGCATCAGGATGACCTGAAAATACACAAAAATCTGAGGTCTCTTCATTGACTATATTTTGGAAACAGTGTATATAGGTGTTTAAAATAATCTGACAAAATATCTGTAAATTTCTTTCCTCCAGGAGGGATAGCCTGAGCAAGTAAATTTTAATAAGCAGATATTAGTTTATAGGATGAAAGCAGTTCTTCATAATACTTGTATATTATATAGAGGTTACCTTCATCCTGTAAACTCAAATCTGTAATAGATGTATGTATCATAATCTATATGAATCAAAAGGTAAAATGATCAATATTTGGTGGTATTTTATATAGAAAAATCTTACAGCATGTTCATGATGGTTAATTTGACTACGTTGCGGCATTGCCCCTCAAACTGAAGCATTTTTTGTCTGGTTTTGTTCTTGTATCTTTTCAATATAGTGAAGAAGTGAGTACAGTGTTCAGAACTTACTGCGTAGCTATCTCACTTGGTTATTAGAGAAACAATCATGAAGGAAATGCATCCTGCACTTGAGTGGTACAACATGTGGTAGTCCTTAGCAGAGTTGTAGACTATAGAGCCTGTATCCTAGAATTGGGTATTTTAATAGTTGCTCTGAAACCCAGTTTGTGAGACCTAGAACTGACCAAGCGTATTCTATAGGATATAAATGTTGAGGGTGGAAGACAAGTTTCATGTGTCTGTGGCAATTGTGCTTCTGAGGAGACACAGACAACACTGCAGGAGTGCTTGGGGCTTCTGAAGCATTGCAGATACGTAAACGTCCTCAGTAAATGCTGAGGACAGGAACCACTGAAGCCAGATCTTCCCTTGCAACAGAGAATGGCATTTCCTGTGGTCTTTGTCATTCACAATGCCAGAAAGCATTACATAATGTTTATCTTGGTTAGTGAGGAGTACAAGAGCATTCTTAAACTGTAAATGGGATTAACTATTTTATTTATTTACCTTTGAACTAAGAGAGACTTCATGAAAGATGTATGCCATTAAATGCCCCTGCTCATTATCATAAACCTTGGTTAAAACTTCAACTGTCTAGTCTACAGTTACCATCCCAAGACAATGGGACGTTTTTAGTGCAAAAGGAAGTTTTGTCACTCACTCATGTAAAGCTAACACAGGGTGCTAGTTGTAAGACTGCTTTACCTGTAACTATATTAGCTGGTTAAGTAAAACCAGGTGGAATATATCATTATAGCACTTTCTATAAAGGGGATGTTCTCTCTGCTATTCACTGGATCTGCTCCAGGGTGTACACAAACTGGTTTTGTGCTGTATCTAAAAAGAAATGTTGCTGTTTCTGTCGGGTAAGACATCAACGTTCTGTGATACTAAATGCTTTAAAGAGGCCCAAATCAATCAGAGTAGAGTTGTCATTTAACTGCTAATGCAATAAAATTGTTTCATTCACATGTCCTGGTTTACTATACCGAGTAGCTCTCTGGAGCAGGATTTTTCAGCTTCAGTGGAACCTACTATAATATTCTTATCCTGTAATGAAGCTTCAGTGTAAGATTTTAAGATTTCTTTCTGTTTCATTGTTCTATATATCAATCTTCCCTTTTCTGCGTTTTGGCAACTCTGTTCCTGGTTCCTTTTCTGCATGTAAAACAGGACATCACAAAACCAAGGTGATCCTTGATCAGAAGAAAGGATTGTTTTGCTTTAATAACTTCGGTGACTAAAGCAGGTAACAGTACAGTGATGAGGATCTGCCAGCTCATTGTCTGGTGGATGGACTGTAGCTGTACTTCTGTATGGTTTGAAATTAGATGGCCGAGCAGAGTTCTTATGTGTGACTTGAATTCATAGTTTAAAGCCAGAGGGACTGTGAATAATTTTATATTCTCTGTATCTGTCCTTTATCTCACTGGCTATTACATTCCATCCCATTTCTCCTTGGGTGTAATTAAAGCATGTTTTCCAAAAACATATCAAATCTTGGTCTGAAGAGGCTGGAGGGGAATATGGGACTGTTTGTGGTAGTTAGTGGTTAGCTGATGTTTGTGGTGTTTTGTTTTAAGTGAAAGACTTCACCTAATCTTTGCTTCTTGTTAGATGTTCCACTGAGATTACAAAGCTCTGTGATGCTCTGTTTTCTTTCTGGATGAAGGTATTTAGATGCTAGTAAAACATTTTTATTCTTTCCAAGTAGCTAAAAATGTAGACCTTAATTCTTTCACCACAATGGCATTTTCCCCAGCTTTTGGATATTTTGTTAATGTTTTTTTCAGCACCATTTTCAGTTTTTCAACATCCTAGAGAAAATATGTACGTAACTGCCCACTATAGCCACAGTAGCACCAAATCTTTGTCAGGCTTTATCTAGCCCAGAGAAGTGTGATGGCTGTTGAGAACAGAGGTAGAAAAGGGAACAGTGCAGTCCCTGTAGTGATTTCCAAAGTCACTATCCTAGAAAAAAAAACACCTGAATTTTTTAATGGTAACTCTAGTGGTTTCCTTAGTATTCTCAAGTATACTTTGCGTGAAAGTCAGCACCCTTTCAGCCATAACGTTAAATCTGATTGACTGTTTTAAATGGGCCTAGAAAGTCAGTGATGTTAGCAGGGACCAGTCATTAAATAACACTAAACGTGCAGCTGTGACTATTGGATACAAAACTGCTTTGTTCTGTGGTAAAAAATAAATACATTTTTCTCTTCTCTTTCTCTACCTTTTATTTAAAATTAAAGCTGTAAAGCATTAAAAAAGTTTTTTCTATTACTTCCTTGCAGCTGCACGGCTTTCGTAAAGGAGAAAGCCCTTTCCGGCAGTCTTTCAGATGGCCTTAAAGATGGTGTAAATTCCCTTTGAAAGAATAGCAGCAAAATTAGTTTTAACCGGCTAAAAATGCAGTTTTTATTATCAGAAATCAGCTCTGTGACCCTAAAGATGAAGCAAAATGAGAGTCACATACACAAGGACATACAAACAGACTAAGGATAGAAACAAGGAAGAAACTGCATGTTTTTTATCCTGACCTCATGTACGGACTTGTTATTGAAGACACGGCACTCTGAACCTTGGCACGCTCGTGCTTGTCATTGACTAGTGATCTGGTCACAAGATGATGGAACTTTGAAAGAGACATAATCTTGCTTGCATGTCTTTCTGGGTGAAGGAGATCTACGGCCATGTTAAAATTCTGAAATTGAGGGAAAGAGCACAGACAACTTCCCGAGGTTATAGTTTTTAATAGCTTTAATCCACTCCATTCTGGAGTGGTAGATAAATGGGAACTGGTCTTTTTAGAGGAAATGATGGTTTGAAATGCATGCCCAACTCCTGCCTCAGATTTTGTTAGACTTATTCCTTTGGGCTGTATTTCCACCTGTTCTAAGGTACTGCTTCTTTACATTAGAGCCATAAAAATTAATGTAATTTCCCATACCAGGGTCAGTGGAGTGATAGATATCTGACTGACAGTTTAGATTCCATCTATGCCAAGCTATTTGCAAAATACAGTTTTATAGGATGAACAAGAATTTGAGAGTGGTATGTTCTTATATTCTTCAATTGTCACAGATCTTCCTAGAATTCTGTACATCCTACTTCTCCTTTGGAAATTAGGAGCAAGAATATTTATCAACAGTTTCTGCCTTTTCTATATCAATAAGTTTCATCTTCTCCAGCTACATCATTACTAAGATATATTTTGTTCCAAATGTATTTAAACACCTTAATAACTGCATATATAAAGATGCAGTTTAACCCTTTCAGCCATGGATTTTCTATGACACCTTAAGCTCTGTGTAACAGTTTTGTGTTCTTCATAACCTCTGATTGGCACTGACTGCTGCCTGTTTTGTTTTTGTTTTTTTTCTTAGCAATTTATTTGATGCCACTTTTTAGTTCAAGTGCCACCTTTATTCTATCACTAAGTTTGGAATGGGCCTGTCTTACTTCTTTGGGGATCTCAGTTTTGACCATCTACTGTACTTTTCATGAAAAGCTGTAAATATCATCTTTTTTCCCCCACATTTTAAATTATAATGTGTGCTACAGAGAGTTGTGCAGGGTGCTAAACTCTCATGGTCCCCATTGACTTATCTTTCAGGGGATCAATTAGCAGGATAGAATAGATCAGTAAAACCTGGTTTTGTTTAAAAAAGTTTTGTTCATGTTTTCTAGGCAATGCATGTGTGAAGACAAGTGCATTTTCTATTATCCTAGATCTATTTCAAACATGTCTAAAACTTTTTATTTCCAGGATGATCTTAAAGCAACTTTAACAGCAAAGAACCGAGAAGCCAAGCAATTATCTCAACTGGAAAAGACACGTCAGCGGAATCCATCAGATCGACACATTATTGTATCCTGTATTTCTAGTGGCTATAAGAAATATTTTTAGAATTTCTCAGGAGTTAAACTATTGTGTTTAGAAAGTAGTAAGAGAAGAATGCTCTTTAGAGGGACTGATTCCTATATTGATGTTGAATCTTTTCTTAAACTTTGTGATGAATTACAGCTTATAATAGTTGCTTTGTTGCTTACTCCCTTTTTTGATTGAAAAGAAACTAGGAAGTATTTGATATGTTTATGCCAGAGAGGTAAGCATAGATTGCATCTAGGAATTTGGAGAGTTTTGAAGATAAGTGTAATCAGACAACTCCTTTTTTACTTCTATGGATTTTTTGTTTTCCCTGTCATTTTGGTAGTTCTTGTGCGTCCTTGTACCTAGATGGGCCATGAGTTTCCTCCAGTTGTGAGATGAAGTGTGAAAGGAAAAGTTGTTATTCTGTTAGTAGAATACTCAATCAGACTACTCATCCTTTCAAAAGACTGGTGACTCTTCCCAGTATACTATTCTGTATCACAGAGGAGAAAAATTAAGCCTCCACAGAATTTCTATTAAAATCTTATTGAAGTTTCAAATTCTGAAGCAATCGGAATCTAGGAAATGCCAAAACAAAAGATGATCAAGGCAATTCTACTTCAGTCCCTTCATGCCTATGTATTATGATACAGCATTTAAGTTCGCGATGATGGTATGCAGTTTATTTTTTCTAACAGTCTAGCATTGGACTCAAGTGAAGCAGTCCTATTCTTTGCAGGATATCTTCAGTTTTTTTTCAGAAGTTAGGATCTTCCTAGTAACTGGTGCATAGGACTGCAGAAAGAGCAAAAATGATTGTGATGGTCAAATGCCACTCAGATTTACATTTTATTTTTGTCTCTGCCAAAGAATTCCCATTTAATAGCGATCAAATCAGTTACATCAAGTGATGATTAATTAAGTGTTCCTCATGTATTAAAGACACCTGGATGTCAGCCATAGGGTTGGAACTTGAGCTGTGATGCAGAGTTCTCTTCCATTAGAATTAAGTGAGTAAATGATAACAGTAAACTATTCTCCCCAAAGGGAGACTTTTTCTCCCTCTTGTGCTAATTCCCAGTTGATTTCATGGGTATATGGCTGGCACCTAGCTTGTTTCTTCTCTTTTTGCTGAGCTACTCCCAAATATCCTTCTGTGGCATATCTTCTTGTAACACCTGTGTTTTCTGTACTTAAGACTTTGCTTGAAGAGTTACTAAATCTCAGTACAGTCTGGTTTTGCATATGGCCAAAGGCACCAAACACTAAGTATTTGCATTTTACAGTGATCAACACAAAATGCATCAAAAGTATTGGGAGCAGGAATATGTTCATTTGCTGTTGAGGATGTATGCAGGTCAGCTTTTAGGTCTGAGAGAGGCTTCAGCATGTTCGATTTGCACAGCTGTTAGGCTCCAGCAGTGGTTCTCTTATTCTTGAGCAACGGTGATGTTTTTAGCAGCAAACAACTTTGGCCACAGACCCACTTCCATATTTCAAGTCCATCTTCTAAAACAGGATAGTACAGCTTTGAAAAGAAAACTTTACTTATTTTTTTTTAAATATAAAAATGCCAAAATTGATTTTTTTTTTTTTTCCTGAAATGGTCTACCTAGAATGTCTGATTTTTTTTTTTTTTTTTTTTTAAATAAAAAATAACCAAACCCTCAGTCCAAGACAAACAGCTGTCCAGAAATATTTTGGCTTGGATATTTGAATTCTAGCAAAGCTATAACAAATTGTAAGTAATGTCTTAAGCAGAAAGCTTCAGACAACATAATAATAGCACTTTCCAAGTATACAGAAGTTTTGAAATATCTGAGGTAAATCCTTCACAATATATTAAAAGTAGAAGTGAAAACAGATGATTTTATCAATATTAATTGTTATTTTGCTATTTTTTTCCTTTACTAATATTTCCAGTCACAGGTGAGTGTTTCTGAAGAGAAAATACCAAACTGCTGTTGTGTGAACTATGCAGGTTCTGCAAGTTTAGACATTTCACTCTACAACAAATAAAATTCCTTTCACAAAGCATCTGCACGCAAAATCTGGCCTGTCTATTTAGTATGGATCGAGAAGATATATTTTATTATCATAGAAATAACATACTGTATTCGTATGTGTAACAGCTGCCTTCATTTACAGAGAGTGACTAATTGTAATAATTGAGAATACACAAAATGTATTTCCTTACTCTGTTTCCTTCCTGTGTTTTGAGCAAAATCAAGAAAGGGAGCTAAAATGTGACCTTATGTAGTACTAAATATCATTACCAATTTTGTCTGCCCAGTAATGGCAGAATTGTATCTATGACTTTAAGCCATTTTTGTAAGGTGATTGTTTTAAATTGACAATCCTGTAATATAAGGTTGCCAGATTTTAATCAAAGAAAAAGAAGTAACAGAGCATGCCTTATGTTTCCATATACATATAACGCTAAAAAATAGATCACAGGAACTCGATCTGTGGTGTCTATTTCCATTTTTTAAAATAGAAGCTTCCTCTCAAGTGACAGTGTTGTAGAAATGGGAAGAATCCTATGTCTTGATCATAGGATGCAATTATTTGATCCATATACTATTTCCAAATCCCAGGACAGAATAGATTCCTGATGATACTCAATGACAGGGCCTGTAAGTAAATACTGTGTTGGCTAGTCTATGATGTTTGACCAGTAATGTGTGGAAAATAAAGTAAGTTTAGACCCAAATTTTGCAGTCTTCAAGTGTAAGCTCTTACATATTTACATCATTATTTTGTAATAGTGCACAGTTCTTAGACTTTACTTAACCAGAATAGCTTCAATATCTTTATTTAAATGGTAGTGTGCATTTTTATACAGTTCATAGTTATATCTAAAATACATATCTAAAATATTTTGTAGTAACAAAGTAAGAAAAACTGTGTATTTATGCATTAGGGATTGGTTGGTGTGTCCCCTTCCCAGCGCCCTGTTCAAGATGTTTTTTATAAAATATTTTAGTAATATAAAAATACTACAAATATAAAATACCTGAAATGCTTTTGGATCTAAAAATTATATTAACTCTAGTCTGCTGATTGAGATACTTACTGGAGAAGTGCATTAGTTCCAGCTGTTGCTCTTTCGTCTATTTAAATAATTTATAAAAACTTAGTAAGACGAGGTTCAGCACATGACACTGGAAAAGATTCATTCCAGACCCAGCAGGTTGATCTGCACTTGAAAATAAAGGATGATTTTTTCCACTCATCCACCACTCTGGCCTGTGCACTTCTGCCCTCTCCTTTACACCAGCTTTAAAAAAAAAAAAAGCCCTAACTTTTCTGAAAGTTAAAAACCCTTGTGCTTGGGTTAATTCCTTGAACCCAGTGTCTGTGTCATCAGCAGGGTGTCAGGGCTGGCTCAGTGGAATTAGCAGATGGTTATTACAGAAAATGGGTTAGAGCAGTGGGACTTTCCCAACTGGCTGCAGCTAGTAATTTTTCATGGTTTAGATCAAAGTCACAATGGTATAGAAGGCATCTTTATTTGTTTATTAAGCTACAAACAAATTTACAAATACAGTAACACAGATGTGTAGTATTTTGAAAACGCAGACTTAAATGTCTTCATGGCAATTACCAGTAATTATCTTTGTATCAAATACAGGACTAATTTCACCTTTGTGTTACTTTACCAGGCTGAAAGCGAATTGCAGAGAGCTTCACTGGATGCAACTCGAACAACTCGGCAATTAGAGGAAACCATTGATAATTTTGAGAAACAGAAAATAAAGGACATAAAAGTATGTGTGTTCACATTTCAATACATGACATCACATTTCATCTTGCATAATAAAATTACTATACTCACTCTTTGGCAAGATTAGCAACATTTAGTATTAACTTAAGCCTACATAAATACAAATCTTGTGGAATTCACAAATGTTTCATAATCCAAATATCATGAACTTTGCAATTAAAAAACCAGTTCATTATTCTTACAGTTTATTGAATTCAGAATTTCCTTGTATCAGATTGTTTAGCGTCTGCACCTTCAAACAGTTGCTGTATTCTACTTTACTGGTAGCTGCATTTGTTAGTGGAATTACATAGTGGATTAATATTAGCAAAATTAACAGAAATAGTGATAAGTAAATAAAATATTTATCCATGCTGAAATTTGTGTAGGTTACTGTAGTTAAAAATTTTACTGATGCAGAAAGCATGAAATGTTGTGACTGCAGGTAAGCAAAGCTTTCATTTCTCTCAATGTCAAATATTAAGTGGCTTAAGTCCCAAAGACTATAGTGACTGAAAAGCACTTGCATTATGTGATCTCAAATGTAATTATAAAATTGCTGAAGTGAGATACTTTATTAAAAACCAAACAAAAACAACTGAAAAAGACAGACTAAATAGGAAAGAATAAAGATAACTGAAAAACCCAACCAACCAGTACTTGATGTTAGAGTAATATGAAAAAGATTGTGTGAGATCTGAAGATGTCATCATTAAGTGGTTTTGTGTATATAAAAAATATTTTATTATATAAAATAGATAATTATCTGTAAGTTATAGATATGTATGGAATTGCCATCAAACAAAAAATCCACTGACTACGTCTTGCAAATATGTATCTGGGAATATTAAGTGAGTTTTCAGCATGACATTTTATTTATTCCTAATGAGGCTTCCCTTCGCTTTTCAAGTGTTTACTTAGAATTTAGTATGAAATGACAACTGCTTAAGTTTAATTTCTAACATTCAGGTACTAGGTATCGTGCAGTTATTCGTATCGTATAAATACCAAGTACAGAATTCAGTAATTTCTTATATTTGAAGTGGAAATGTACTTTACTGCATTAAGAAAACCTTTGGTTTTGTTTGCTTTTAGAATATATTTTCTGAATTTATAACTATTGAAATGTTATTCCACGGGAAAGCTTTAGAGATATATACTGCTGCCTACCAAAATATCCAAAATATTGATGAAAACGAAGATTTAGAGGTAAGAGTGATTAAGATTTGCTTTTCAGTTTACTTACTACATAAAAATAGTTTTCAGACTTTGCAGCTATACGTGTCCCAGGCAGAAAATGCAACATATGTTTCAGGTTCCCAGAACAAACTTCTGATGTATACCACTTCTTCAGTAAAAGCATGTAGGTTTATAAACTCTGAGATTTTAAAAACAGAGAATTGCACTGGCAATCTAATCTTTGCCACAAAATACAGATAAGAGACATTTCCTAAATTAACTGTCACTCTGACCTCAGCTAAGCATAGTTCTTAAAGAGCACCTCTGCAGTGGCTCTCGCTGTAAAGACGCACAATAAGAGAAAATCTTACACTGCTCTGATAAGATGTTCTAAAGACTGATTACTTCATTAAAAAATCTCTCTCCTTTCTAGTCTGAGTTTTGTATGCTTGTTTTCATTTTCAATCATTGTTTTTTATTAGGCTGTTATAGAATTAAGAGACATTTGCTACCAAATTGCTTTTTGTGCCTTGTGGCAATTATAGCTTCAAGTCACCCTTTCTGTTCTCTTTGCATTATAGTCTTTCTTCCCAAGACACGTTTTTCAGTCCTTTATTCATTCTTGCAGATCTTCTGGATGTTGGGCCTTTAAATTTACTATCATTGAAATGTATGCTGTGTATATGTGTTCAGCTTGTCTAGAAAGTTGTATCATCTTCAGTGGTGTTTTTGTAAATCTTACGAGACCTAATTTTGTTTTTTCCATGACATAGCTCAGGACCAAGGATGGCAGTATGCAATTAGCGCAAGGCATAAAAAATCATGGTTCTTCAGTGACAGTCACATTTGAGACGACTTGGTTTTTTTTACTTCATTTAAACTACGCCATGGCATTTTGTACTATTCTAGTTTCACAATTAAAGTGTCACGTGGCACTGATTCAAAAATATCCTTTAAGTCAATACTTTATCTTTCACAACCAAATTTCTAATCTCTTTTTAAATTTTCTGTTAATTTACTTTCCATAAAAATGTTGACTGACCATAATTCTAACCTCTTCCTTGACTTTCTTAAGAAAGTCTTGCACAAGTAGATTTATTATTTTAGTATCAGGCTGTTAGTCTTAGAATTTAGTCTTTTTGGCTATTGGAAAGAACTTGTAAGTATAATGGATATTAGGGTCTCCCCTATATTCTAAGAGTTTTCCCAAATTTTTCTTGAGCTGCATAACTCCTGAACATTTCAGATAAAATTTCTCTGATGCAGCTGTGACTAGCAGCAAGGATTTGCTTGTGAAGGCCCCAAGAGTTCATTTCTCCAAGAAATGGAGAGCATGAAGGGAGTTGCTGGGGTTCATACCTCCAGGTTCGCCTGAAACTCAGCTACATATGTTGGTGGGAAACTGTTGCAGTTCTCTAGAGCAGGTTTAATTGTCCAGTGCTGCATTTTGTTAGCTTCAGTCTTGATGATTGTTAGTTTGCAAGCTATATTGTGGCACCCAAGTCACAGCTTTCTTCATTTGAACAGGTTTTTCGGAGCTCCCTTTATCCACCAGACTATCAATCTCGCTTAGACATAGTTCGTGCAAATTCAAAGTCACCCCTGCAAAGAACTGGGTCCTTAAAATCTTCATTGAGGACAGTACAGGTAAGAAAGAAAAATAAATGCTAGATCACTGTATTAAAAGATTGTCTTAAGTAGAGCCTTAGCTAATGTACACGTACAGTTACAAAGGCAAAGAAACTTCCAAGGGCATAAAGATCATATTAAGCTTTTAATAATGCAGCTTCTAAATATCATTTTTTATTTGAGGAAGAAACAAAATCAGGTATTAAAGCTGCATTGTTTACTTTTGAAAAATGCCATTTCCAGCAATACTATTTTTCATCAACAAACTGTGGCATTATGGAGAGAAAGATCTATGAGTTTATTGGAAACAGAAGCGACATTCTTTAAATAACACTTGCAAAGTCTTAGTCTCAGTCTCCAGATCCTACAGCGTGAATTCTTTACCAGATCCTAATTCAGACTAGTGATACCTCCTAGCAGCAGAGCAAACCCATCATCAACAGACCTTTCCTTTTATAGTCTGAAGATTCAGAGCAGGTGAGGAAAAGGAGGATGATAAAAATAAGTGAAACAGATGGAAAAATTGCCACAGGTTTTGAACCAGCTACGTTGCAAAAAATTTTTATGCTTGGTTGCAGCAGTAAACTTGCAGACATTGCAAAATGGCTAAATTATTTTTTCTTTATTACAGCCTTGATGCTGTAACTAAGATAATTCTTACCAGTGTTTCAGTTAAAGACAAAGATGACCAAATTTAAAATGTACTCATCCCACTTTTCTTCTTTAGACTCATGCATTGATATTGTAATGCTATAAAGTTTTCTTGACTTCGTAGTTACCCCTTCTCTGCTCTCAACACAGAAAGGATCAGTTACTGCAGTTGAGTTATTCTGTTGTTGAAAGTATGAGTTGTGCCTGAAATCTGAAAAGATTAAAGATTAAAGAACCCAGTGATTCAGTACATGAAGACCAACCTTGATTTTTAATAAGCTGCCTGTCCTCTCTATCAGTCAAGCAAATTTCATGTTCAAGCTACTTCAGAAAAGTTTACCCATTCCTTTTTTTGAAGACCAGAGGAAGCTGTCAAAAATCTGTTGCCATCTTCCTTGAGAACTTCCTAGACTACTGTAAAACAGTATCAAGGGTATACAAACATCTGTAGTTACTTTGAGGGGCCAGAGGTAGCTGTGTTTTGGACTCTCTTTTAAAAAAACAAAACCAAAGCAAATTAAAAAGAGGCTCCGAGGAGATCTTATTGCGGCCTTCCAGTACGTAAGGGGGGCCTACAGGAGAGCTGGGGAAGGACTTTTTACTAGGGCATGTAGTGATAGGACTAGGGGGAATGGCTTTAAACTGGAAGAGGGCAGGTTCAGATTAAACATTAGGAAGACATTTTTCACTTTGAGGGTGGTAAGGCACTGGAACAGGTTTCCCAGAGAGGTTGTTGAGGCCCCATCCCTGGAGGTGTTCAAGGCCAGGCTGGATGTGGCCTTGGGCAACCTGGTCTAGTGGGAGGTGTCCCTGTCTATGGCAGGGGGATTGGAACTCGATGATCTTCAAGGTCCTTTCCAACCTAAACCATTCTATGATTCTAAAATCAAAACCAAAATATATGTACACTGTGATTTCTCTCCATTTTGACTAATTCACAAGTTTACCTTGCTCTTCTTCTAGCCTTGTCTTTTAGCTGTAACTTCAGATGTTAATGTTCTCATAGCCTCTTACGGGAATATCTGAAAAGAACAGGAAGTCATCTACACCTAGAGGGGAAACTGCAATACATTTTGAAATAATGTCATCTTACTGGGCTATGCAGTGTGTCTGCAGAGGAGGATCACATGGCAGAAAAAAGGGGTGGAACACCCTACTAATGCCGTCACTATAGGGCAGTAAAGAAGAGGGAGGCATCCTGTTCTGCACACCCCCGCGCTGCCCTTTCTGATTCTGAGAATAGTGTGTTGCATCAGGATCAGTATCTTGAATTGCACTAAGGGCTCTAATCTCTGGAACCCACCAAACATCTCACTAGAAAAAAATGTTGCATTCAGAAAAACCTTCAGGTGACTTGTTTTACCTTTTTGTGGATCTTTCACTCCCAAAGTTCTCACAAGTCTAGTTTTACGCTACGTAATAATAATTTATAGACCATAATGTAGTACTTCACAATTTTCCATTTAAAGCAGTATAAATAATATGGTAAGCAGTTCACAGAGTCTTGCAGACTAAGACTATGGGGACAGATGGACAGGGGACACAAACACTAACCTGTAGGTGGGGGGCGGGGCGGGGCGGGAAGTCACTGCTTACCAGATGGGATAAACTGTGCTGGTAACACAATAGTTGTCTTTCAGAGGATTTACTGCATACCATCCTTCAATTTATTTCTGGTTCTGTGGACTACCTACCTCTCTGTATTATTTCCACAATAAAAATTTAAAGTACTCCTTGAGCTTGATTCATTTTTTCACAAATAACTACCTCCTTTTAAAGTTCTAGTGCCTTAATGTGATGTCATGTTGCTTTGTCAAGAAACATGATAGGTTGATCTAAGCATGTCTGTCCCTTACTCCTGGAGTGAGTATTCTGGAAGGAGTGCTATATGCTAAATTATCAAAAGCAGGAATTTGCAAAGATCGTTGATATTTTTGTGTCCATCTTAATATTTTGTCCCTCAAGTCTTTCCTCCCTTGACTTTTATAGTTGATTTCAACTCGCACTCAGACTAGCTGAAGCAATTGAGATGCTAGTTTTTCCATCCTACCTTCCAGACTTCATTTAGCAGACAGTACTGTAAAACCACAAGGAAAGGAGCAATGGGCAATCCTGTGAGAAAGAATTAACATCCCAAGCTGCACTGACAGTACAACAAGAAGACTTGCATTTTTTTTTTTTAATTTTTATGCAATTAATATGATCAGGAGAGAAAACTTCTGTGCACCAGGAAAGCTGTTTGTTTTTTTTTCTTTCATAGGATAGCTGCCCATGAATCTCATTAGGGGTTCAGGATTTTTTTTTTGTTTAACGTGACTATTGCAGGTACTTAGTTTTATACAAGTTCTGAAAAGGCTATTTAAGTTTTCACAACAATTCTTTATAAATCCCTTTGTTTTGCACATTACTTGGCAATTTATCTTCAGCATTTCATTTACTGATTCAGGTTGGTATGTTATATTTTAGACAGACCTATAGCAGAAGAGAATGACCTTTTCCAGATATTTTAAATCAAACTTAATTACACAAGTTTTATCCACGTGCATTTAATATAGCCAACCGGTTTGCACCTGCCCTCTAAGACAGCAAAGGATCGTTTTAACCATGGTTGAAAACGTCTGCATCCAGGTGTTCCAACAGTGCCTGCTGTGTAAGGCAGGAGGAGGGAATTGCCATCCTTTCTGTAGTAGCACATGCAGTGAAACATGCAGCTCAACAGCTTAAGCAAGGATAGTCATCGCCTACGTGCAAACTTAGAGAATTAATTTTCACATAAAATTGTTTATGATGAGCAACAAATTACGAGATTCCATTGCTTTTATAAATTATTTTTTCAGCATTAAGCAATCAAAAATTAAATTTTCACATACTGGTATTGTTCTAGCTTTATGGCAAAATAACATGGATTTAAACTGCCTAATTTCCTTTGTCACTTTCCTTACTCTGATCCAGTTTGGGTCTTAAATTAGCCATCTTGCCACCACCTCACTGCCACCAGGGATAATATTTAATTTATTGTTTAGTTAATTACAGCATGGTCAGAGGTACTTGAGTAGTAAGCACAAAAAAGCCCTAAAGCCAAAATAGCGCCTCTTATTTCAGAAAAGGGGAAGGGGGAGCTTTTATTCAGAAATATGATTGAAGTTCTGCTTAAGAATTTCAGATGCTTTTAACTAGAAAACACTTGGAAAATTAGTCTATCCATTGAAATGAAGCTACCTCAACAGCCTCAATCTGCAGTGCTCCTTGATCTCCAATTACAAATCAGTGTCATTGTCTTTTACTTCTTTCACAAAATGAAAGATTGCTGGTTTAGGCATTTAGACTCAAGTTAACCCAGCTTCATCCAATGATTAACTCCATTTTCTGTTATGTTCAGAGATTTGTAAGGAAGAATTTACTTCAAGCTAAATTATGTACTTTCTGAGCACCAACAAGGCTAAGGATTTTTCTGCTTTCATTAGTTCAATGATTGCAGTTTCCTTCATGCACACACAAAAAACTTTTGTTACATACATAGCTGTATGAATTATGAAATCTTAGAAGTCAATTTAATAACCAGCATTTAAGGACTTTTAAAATAGGGGCTTGTTTACAAAAAAAAAAAAAAAAAACAAGTTTTGTCCTCAATACTGAAGTTTAATTATATCGCTCTATGTGAGAAACTCAGAAAATATAACCAAAATGAGAGCTGCAGATGCCCTTAGAGAACTGCTGAACCCAAAATAATTTTTCAAAAGCATTCCAGATGACTTGGATAACTATCTTTAATGTTCCTTTTCTCATGGGGAAAGAAAAATACATATATTCTACTTTAAATTGTAAATGCTGCATCTTCTGTGAAGAATCTATCTTCAATAGGAAATAGATTGAGCCCTCATTAGAAAAAAGGATAGATGGCAGAATTTGTCAGATGAGATGAAAGCCTGGCAGCTGGCACTTGTTTTTAATATTTGATGAACAAAAAAAGGACTACAGTATAGTTCTGAAGGGCAAGCACTGATGGGCAGGGAAAGAAGTTCATCAAGACTCTTCTAGTAAAGTTTGTGTAATTTATTCTCAAAAACAGCTTAGAGCGGCATAGTGTTGAGTTTTTCATTTAACTGAAGAGGTCTGATGTCTTCACAGTAAGACTGTGCCTTAATACTCATCTCAGCCTGCTGTCTCAACAGCCAACCCAGAAAAAAACCTGACTTACAGTCATATAACTGAAGGGTTAAGGCATAAACTACTTAACCCCCTTCACCTAAATGAAAAACCTGCAAGTATTTAGACAGGAAATACAACCAGAAAATTGTTTTTCTTTCAGGAGAACAAAGACTTGATTTACTTTTGTTGGATTTTTGTTTTAGCAGATTTCCAGCAGTATGCTAAGAAAAGATGAAGAAGAGGAGGAGGAGGAAGATGAAGATGAGGAAGAGGAGGAGGAGGAGGAATTAGATGCTACTAAGGAAGTGAGATAACAAACCAGTTCTGAAGAGTCTTTTTTTTTTTTTTTTTTTGATTGGGAGAAAAAAAATCCCTTTACATAAAGGCTTTTGTGTGTTAATCAAAAACATCACAAAGGCTGTATTTTTAAAATTCCAATAGGAGCAAGAATTGGCACTAATAGTAGAGTGCAAGACAACGAACAACTGGTTTCAAAGAATGGAATAAAAATCTCCTGAAAATGGACCATTTCAGTAGCTAGAAAATGAAATATTTAAATAGAATCCTGTATTATATTTGCATAGATATATATTGCAGTCACATTTGCTTAAACATACATGATGCACAGTGTCCAAAACCAGCACTAAGCTTACAAGCAGTTATGAACATAAGGGTTTGCTTGTTACTTTGCCAATATATTACCTTATTCTCTAGCTACACACCTCCTGGATTTATTAAGTCCTCCAGCTATACCTTTCATAATTGGTTTTATACATCCTAAAGTAACTGTAGTACTCAAGAAACCGATTACAGCAAAAATCCTGTTACATTTCGTTCTGTTACCCACCTTGGATGACAGAAGGCAGGGTGAGGTGTATTGTTTTCTTATTCTCATTTTCCGCAGGCTTGACTAAGATGACTTTTGATTCCTTTACACATACATAATGAACATTCACAAATAAGTACCCAGCCCAGTATCTACTTTTAACGCTGCTTTGCTTTTAAATAAAAGTGCCTTCATAATAAAACTAGTTATTTTATATAGTTGCCATTTATTATATTAGTCAATATGCTATATATAGTTCCAAGTTTCATGTGTTTAACTTGTTGATTCAGTTACCAATTCCATCAAACACACAAGAAATTACACATTTTGAGTGTAATTTCTTACCCCGTTTGGAGATGGTGGTTATGCATGTTCATTTTTGAATAGCATACAATTGTCTGCCAGAAAGCTACTACCATATTGTTTATCTCCAACTTTAGTATCTGCTAAAGAAAGAATACATGTATAAAACTAGAATTTAAACATGTAACTGGGAAAACAATCTTAAGTTATAACCAAATACTCTTTCAGATATGGAAATAAACTAGGAAGTGCCTTTTTAATATTGGTGCTGCCTTTTGTTCACTGATGCAGAGTATGCAATGCATACTTGTTTTGACAGGTGAAAAAACAAGTTTTGCCAAAAAATAATATAAGTGAAAATGTCACAATATATAGGGTTCTGGTTTTAACCCAGAAAAGTTTTACACCAGAATTACATACTATTGATGTGGAACTACTGCTGACAAGTAGAATACTAATGATCAAAACTTAAAAAGTATCTAGGTAACTAATTCCCATCTATTTCAGTGAGCAGGGCACTTCATTAAATATTTGTATCACAACATCAGAATTATGATGATCACCACTTTACCATTTCATATTCAGTGAAATCATGTAGTCCATCTCCAAAATAGATGGTTAACTTCATGACTATGCCAAGGTTTCATATAATACACATATATGCAAATAGTGATTATTTCTGCACTATGCCTTGAAAAAGGAATTCTCAACTAAAAAGAAAGCAGTGTTTAGATTAATTCCCACTAAAAAATTAGTAGCTAGGCTTCAGAAAGAGAATTTTCTTCCTCAGCAGTTTCAAATTCCTCCCCTACCTCACAAAAAAGTTGACTTTAGGAATTACAGAAAAACTTACATAAAGGGAGAAATACAGTGTTGGGCAACTTTGTTCTGCATCTATGAAGTTGTGCAACCTCGAAACTATAGATGAAAAAGTCACTGATTAAAGTATTTTAAAGCCAGAAGAAGATTTTAGAATGTAATTACATAATTAAATATTACCTAAAGATACTTTTGCAAAGATTTTTCTCATGGCATAAGTGCTTACTGGAAGACGGACAGTACTCCATTTGTTCGTATATATTTTTGACCACTGACATGTAGATGATGAAGACTGGTATCCATTCTTACGAAGAGTATTTTGCCACTCTGTTGAACATGCTGGCCCATCCCTTTGGGACTAAGAATTATCTTCTCACACTCATCAGATGATTGTCATATGTTATGGCTTTCCTGAATGCCTCACGCTGCTTCTGTACATAATCATTATTACTAGTTTTTGATGATGGAGAACGTTTTCCTTTAAATCATAATTTTTTGCACAATAGTAGCACAAGCAACTTCAGTGTAAAGCATAACTAGGGAAACTAGCTGTATTTTATATCAACACCACAAACTGCAGCATTTCCTCTGGTATTCTTTTACTATGTGGATGGTACTTAAAAAGGAAGAGCAGTAACTCAAACCATGTAATTACAGACTGTCTCTGATTTGTCCCTTATACTGAAAGTACAGTGCCTCAGAACCATTAAACATCTAAAGTTATAAAACCCTATCATCAGGAAATGCTGTCACCATACCGTGCACCTGTACCACCTATTCAGGCAGAATCAGACTGTCCTATTAACCTTATTATTTAACTGATGTACTGGCATCCCTTCCCAGTTTCCCTCTGCTTTAGATCATCTTATTATTTTGAAGTACAGGTTTTGTCTTTCTAGACCTACCAAAAAACCCTGCTTTTTTGGCCTAGCAGTCAGACATTTCAGATTAACCTAGAATAGTCATAAACTAATCTGGCTTTAAATTAAAGGCAAATTAGCTATAGGGCAAACAAAAAACTCTGCCATTATAAGCTTTATGACTCTATGTATTCACTGCAGGGTGGACGAGGGGGTGTGTGTGTGTTACCATCCCAAAAATTGATGTTATCTTATCAGCAATTATTCTAACTTTCTTGAGAACAAATAATGCTTTTTTTAAAAGATAATCTCACACTTTACCAGCAAAAAAACTACTAAACTCCCCTATCTTCCCAGCCTCCAAATCCTTTTTTTCATTACAAGAATTCATGTGTGTGTACAGCACTACTCTAGAACTAGTAAAAAGTTTACCAATTCATTTTCAATGTTTGAAATCTCCTGTTGTGCAGTAGCTAGAACTTTAAAACCAATAAATTATCTAAAGCTGATTAACTGGAGAAGTTAGTTGCATTCACATTTATAACACAGCTGATAATACAGAAGCAAGAATTAGTAGTAAAGATGATGCTAGCTTACAAAATAATCACGATTAAGTTTTCAACAGCATGATTAGGTCAGACAAATTTATTTTGAGAATTCTCATAACACATCTTCATTTTCCCTGCAAAGTCTTCTGGCTCCTCGATCTCTTTTATAGTAGCTTTGAAATAAAAGCACCAATTTGTTGGGTTTTATTTTAATTCCATTTAAATTCAGAGGATACAGAACAATACACTTCTGAAGCTAATTCCTACCAGACAGCAAAAAAAGGTATGTAAGCATTCAGAATTTGAAAATTTGGCCACATTTAAGTTTCTTTGCTCAGGGGAATTTACATATACACACTGGGCATTATCATTCATTCAAAATGCTTTTTTCCTGGCACTTAAAACAGAGGACAAATAATATGCAGAAGAAATAAAGCTACATTGGCCTCTTAAAAATTACAGAACAAAAATATTCTCTTGATTTTGTTTGCTTCACAGGGTTTACATGGAAGTTTAGTAATGATAATGACTTTACATAAACAAAGTAATTAAGGTTTGACTACCAGTGAGGGTGATCAGTCACTGGAACAGGCTGCCTAGAGGGGCTGTGGAGTCTCTATTGAAAATCCAACAGCCAAGACCTTGAATAACCCATTCTAGTCGATGCTGCTTGGAGAACGGAGTTGGACTAGAGACCCCCAGGTCCCTTCCAACCTCAACTACCCCATGAATCTCTGATTTTTTGGTATTGCTCAAGTAAAGGTTAAATTTTTATCTCCAAGTTGAAACTCTGTTTTCTTAGTTTGAGGGGGGAACTAAAGCTTCATAAAATTCTTCAGTACTTCAAGTACTATCTTGCACAGTTGCAATGTCAACAAAGTCCTTATCCACACTTTAAGATGCAGTTTTTCCTCAAACAGGCTATCTTTTTTTTCTTCCTAAAAGTTAAATACGCAAAGAATTCTAAATACTGACATAAGCATTTATTTTCTTACATAAGAAAATAACATACTTGGTTGTCAGCTTGGTTGCCAGTGACAGATGTTAGTTAAAACTAATCAGAGATTGACCTGGAATGCATCCAGACATCATTAGCAAGTTAATATTCATATTACGAGCATATGGAGATAAAACAAAGACCACTCCAAAAGCTCAGGCTGAAGTCAGAATTCTTGATCTAATTCCAACATTCATTTTCTGCTTCAAGGTACTACAGTGAGTGAGGAGAACAAGAAAGCCTATCCAACTGATTAATAAGGATTTTGCAGTCTTTGTAAACTACCTATTCATTGCTGTGTTGACAAACTGTAATAGTTCACTCTTTCTGGAGGAAGCAGCCAGCATCATTCTCACCAAGACCCCAGATATAATACTTGAGGTCATTAACTATACAAGTTTTAAATATAAGACACACATTTGATGGCAATTTCTTTTTTATTTAAAAAAATTTGCAAAGCCAGCTAATGTGAACAGGGAGCTTTTTTTTCTTCCTTTAATAGAAATGCCTGCAACCACATAAAACCAAAAAAAAAAATCTGAACAGTTTACACAAAAAAAAAAATCAGTCATTTTTAAATTTTATTAAGCTAACCTCAAGTAAGAAGTGTTATTTACTAATGCAGGTAGCACTGAAGTTCTTCTACTTGAACCGTTTGCGTGGTCAATCAACCAGCACATTTTTATTTGATGTAAAATCATGGGACATGGAATTAAAGCAAACTAAAAAAAACCCAGAGCATTACAGCTCCATGCCTTTATACCTTGATGTAAGACATTCAACATCCTCCAGAATTTCTGGGCTCTTCTCTGCCACAAGAAGTAGGCACAATACAGTTCTCTTATCTTAACCATACAGATATTTCAACCAAGATCTAAACAACTGAACTAGGTACTATTTACAACCGTTGATGGAAATAGCTTTTTCTGCATCTTCCAGTAATTAAAAAACAGTGAAAATAACTGCCAATACTGTCAAATCTAGAATGTCCTATTCTAGAGCATCTTTTACTCCTTTTACAGCAAGCTCAACTTAACTTTCCGTGGACCAATCGGCCTATCATTCAGTTCATTAATAGCAGCCATAGCTTCCTCATAGTTTGTCATAGCAACAATGGCATCACCTGAAGGTAATCCTTGTTCGTTATACTGTACAGAAACTGACTCTGGTATGACTCTGTAGCCATAGAAAAAATCCAGAATCTCATTAGGAGTAGCTTTAAAAGGTAAATTTTTCAATCGAATAGGAACAACACGTTCAGAACCACCACTGAAATTTGGATCCGGCATAAATCTTCCTTCAGGAAAATTTCCCATTTTGTTATTCCCAAACTCCATTCTGCCAAAAGGTTCACTGTCACCACCAAAATCCATGAGGGGTGGCGGACCTCTAAAATCCTTAGGAGGGCACATGAAGTCCTCGGGGGGGTGCCTAAAATCAGAAGGATGCCTGAAGTTCCCAGGGGGACCAAATGAATGCATGGGTGGCCCCGGTGGTGGCCCAGATGGTGAACCAACTGGACGAGAAAGCTCACCTCTGTCATACGGATGTGAACGACCATGCATTTCATTTGGTGCAGACAACGGTACAGTTACACCAAACTTCTGCATCTGCTCTTCAGATATAAGTCTTATTAATACCTCTGTTCCCAAGAATCTTCGACGATTTAAATTTTCTGCTTTCATGGCTTGTTCTTCAGATTTAAACTTCACTAATGCTTCTCCCAGCCCAACTCCTTTGTCATCGTAGAGCAAGAAAATATCATCTTCATCAATATCAAATCTTGCAAAGAACTTTTGCACTTCAATTTTTGACACATCAAATGGAAAATTCCTTACATAAACACACATCTTAGGGCCGGAATGACCTTCCCGATAACTTTTTTCTGGTATGGCCTGTCCAGGATGATCTCTGTCCTGCGATCTTTTCCTCTCACAAGAATCAATTATTTTCAACATTGACTTTTTCGAAATTGGAAAAATGTAAACGGGACGGTTGAGAAGAACCTTTCTATGACATTCCAAAGCAGCCTGATAATCTCTCTCACTCCTTAACATCACAAAGGCATCTCTAGTCCTCCTCTGATGCTTATCTGTTAGAAGCTTGATTTGTTTGCTGCATATATCCAGATCAGGAAAAAAAGCTCTCAAATCTCTCTTCTCCAGATTAGTAGATAGATTTCTTAAGTGTATATAATATTCTTGGGTGGGAGGTGAACGAGAACGTGTTCTTTGTCTCCTTGGTGATCTTGAATGAGAATGCTTCCTTGAATGCATGTAGCCTGAACTTCTTGGGGAACGGTCTTCGCAGAAAAAGCGATCCATTTCATTTGGTATGTCTACCCTCCCACCATATTCAATCCACCGTTCCTCTGTAGATGGGCTAATTTCTATAAACCTCTGACCCATGTATTGTCTATGACGTTTGAGACCTTCTAAGGCATCACCAGGTGTAGCAAATTTTACCAAGCAATCACCATTGTTTAAACCATTGCGATGCTTTATCAGAATCACTCCATCCACATGTATCCCAGAAAGAAAAGCACGTACTTCATCTTCTGTTGCAGAGTAAGGTATACCACGTAGAAATAAGTAAAGATCATCTGGGTTGAATGGGTGAGAATCCTTTCTTGACTGATAGCTTGATTTAGGCATACCTATATCACCATGTCTTGTGCCATTGGTATGGAAACCAGCCTCCGGATGATTTGGTGGACCGTAACCAGGTTTACTTATTCCTTTTGGAAAAGCCGTGACTAAATGTGGAACATCTCCAATACCTGATGCACCAGAACCATTAGTACCTGTTCTTCTAGAGCCAGACATAGCTTCTCGTCCCCCACGGTCAAATCGTTTCCGGCTCATTTCTATGGTACTCTGCATTTCTGCCTTGCTGCTGAGAAAGAGCTCTATGCGCGAGTCCTTGATAAACCCTCCTGAACAGCTCATGGCACGCCGTGCATCTTCGTCTGTTGCAAATATAATAAAAGCCTCCCCAATCTCTCCTCCAATAATATGCACACCTCCATCAGGAATATTCAATCCCAAGAAGAAACGACGAATATCTGGAGGACCCGCAACAACAGGAAGCCCCTGTAAACGGATGACTACAGCCATGCTGAGCTCAACCCACAGCAAAAATCACCTGCAGACAAAAAGGTACACATGATAGCACGTCTTTAGTACTCAGCTATTACAGTATCTTAACACTTAAGAAGCTAGAGCCTTTTTAATGAATGTCCTCATCTCAATCAAGAGAGAAGGTATCAAAACCCCCACAAGTTCACAAGAACAAGATTATAAGAAGATTCACTAAAAGTTGATTAGTCAAAACAATTAGCTACTCCACCAACACACGTGCACAAGCCTATCAATATTGCCTATCCTAAGGGCACCAAATTCCACCTAAGTCACTCCTCACCATCCACAATACCTAAAGAACACCTGAAGTCTTTCACAGCATAGTTACTGTATGCCAGAGATCTCTGCCCAGTCCTAAGGAACAAAAAAAAAAAAAAATCCTGTTTATTTTTTGAACTGGACACATTTTCTGTGTTATGATCACACTAGATAATAAAAGGAGAAAGGAAAAAGGACAACTACATCACTGGAAAATGAAGTTATTCACCAAAAGTGATGACTTTACTGCTTTGACAAGTTGCTCTACCCAGGGATCAGTTTTGTTCAATAATGTATGTTTTCTCAGCGTTCAAAAACGTTGTCTCTTTCACGTAGTCAGAGTATTAACTGCAGCAGCCACATGCACTCAGGAGAGCATCTCCTAGTTCCCAGCCACAAGTCTGTCAGAAAAAAGGCCGTGTATGATCTTGTCACAATACTCAGTGAGAAGCGTTAAGCTTTTAGCAGCTTACCTGTTTCTGCTTTGAAGACCTGATAAATTCTGTAAAATCAACTTAACTGTGGAAAGAAAATGAAACAGAATTAATGGCTGATATCTGTACTTCACTTTACATACTGTGCTACACTGCTGCAGCTCATCCATAGCAGTGGCTAACATTAAAGCCAGGCATGTAATGAACCCACAATCTGGGGTACTATGAAGAACTCCTTCCATGTTCCAAGATGCTATGCATTGCATCTTTGTGCTTCCATTTTAGAAGGAAAAGAAATTCAAAATTTAAAGTTGACTTCTGAAAATGATGAAAACACGATGAGGTTACTTGGTCGTCAGTTGTGCCACACTGAACTGTTGAAATGAAACAGACTGACAGTATATCGAGGGGAAAACTCTCAATTCAGTTCTTTTGAGTCCTTGAAAGATGCATCAGTCCATCTCAGGATTATAGGACGTGTCCATTCTTCTAAAATCCACCTGCTTTGGAAGTTCACAAGAGTATGCTACTCACCAGTCCAGCACTGCACTTAACAAACACAGTGAAGATGACCAAATGAAAAAGAAAAAATATCCAACAAGGAGAAACTTCAGAGTACTTCAATTTATAAAGCAAACTTCAGTATTTACCCTATATGTTTACTGTCCTTCAAACATAACAAGAATCACTTTAATACACTGACTTAAATATATCCTCATTTTCAACATTATCTAACATCACACAATGCATAGTACAGTACTCTCAGAACACAAGCTTCTGTAACAAATGACTATGTCCTTTTAAAAAAAAAACAAGAGCCGAACACTCCAATGATGAGCATTTGAGAATATCCCTTGCTCAATGACAAACATAAAGCACTAGATCCTGATGCCAAGTTATCTATTGATCACAGTAACTATCACTCCACCTGAGCTTAGCAACAAGAACAAAGCCCAAATTCTGTAACCAATGGACTCTATGTCATTTCTACATCAGCACTTTGTAAACACAACAAACCGAAAACAACTGCCTATTTAATAACTGCACTGAAGATCATCTGTTCTGTGTACTTTTGTGGTGGGTTGACCCCTGCCAGCAGCCAAGCACCCACACAGGTGATCTCGTTCACTCCTCATCGCCACCAATGGGATGGGGAACAAGAAGAACAAAGTCAAGAAAACTTGTGGGTCAAGATGAAGACAGTTTAATCAGCGGAGAGAAAAAAGTGAAACAAAGGAAATCCCTCACCACCTCCCACAGGCTGACTGATGCCCAGCCTGCCTCCAAACAACAATCACCTTGGAAGACAATAAAAAAAATCCCTTCAATATAAACCAAAACAATCAAACAAAAACCTTCTTCCTCTACCTCATTTTTTTGTTGCTAAGCATGATGTTACATGGCATGGAACATCCCTTTGTTCAGTTTGGGTCAGCTGTCCCGGCTGTGTCCCCTCCCAGCTTCTTGCCTACTCCCAGCATATTCACCAGGGCGGCAGAGTGGGGAAAAAGAGAGAAAGCCTTGACACTGTGCAAGCGCTGTTCAGCCATAGCCAAAACACTGATGCGTTGTCAACGCTCTTTTAGCCACAAATCCAAAACACAGCAGTGTACAGGCTGCTATGAAGAACATTAACTCCATCCCAGCCAGACCCAGTACGCTTTTTAATGTATCTTCTCAACAGATGTGATAGCAATGCCAAAAAGCAAGGAGAATTCAAGGACAGCATTTTCTTATAGGACCTTCGCGTCTTGAAAAAATCAAATCCGCTGCCCTGCTACTTCATGATGTATTTAATCTGTAGCATTTCTGTATTTCCCAACTCTGCATTCTTATCCCAATTTTTAAACAGCATTCAGATCTCTTCAGTATTTCTTCGGTGATAAACAGCAAGTTCTCCACCATTTACCATGGATACAACATACAACCTCCAGTGGTGAAAACTACAGTGATTCCAGATCATAATGTGATATTTAAGAAGTCCACGAACAGAAATGTAAGTTCAAGAAATAAGCTTTTACTGACTGTGTATTAAACGATAATGTATTGGTAGAAACTGTACACAAGCCATCCAACAATTTAAAGTGAATGACCAAAAAGAGTGACTTTTGGGATGAAAGTGCCACACAAACTAAGACCCATTCATTGACTGAGCAAGGACTTCAAAGAGCAAGGCTTTAGATAATAAACAGATTTACAACTTCACGGAAGTGTGCACATTGTTTTAAGAAATGTTACGTTTGATCTGAGTTAACTAGAAAACAGGACTATACCTATACTTCCACAGCCTCAGCAAATTCCAAATACCATTAAAACTTTGCCAAAAAAAACACATCCCAATCCAACTTGCAAACACTGTAGGAAACTAAGCCTGCAGTAGACTACTATTTTTACCACAACGTTGAAAGATTACATAGTCGGCATGCACTGAGCATGCAAGCTAGAAAGAACACCCACGGAAATACCCCAGCTGTAAAACTGGACCGATATGAGAATAACTGGTGGATCACAGAACGATTTCTTATCCTAATCTTCTTCAAAATAAGCCTTACTTAGGCAATTGCAGGATGCTGTTGCTAATGACCGTTTTCACATCGCTGAAGGAAGATGCGAGTGAGCTCTGCAGCTGGGCCCGCTGCACGGCCGCCTTGAGCGCGGGGCCGCCTCCGAGTAGGGAGAAAGCCTGTGAGGCACCCGCCGCCGGCTCGAGGGCCGGTCCCCACCGGCCCTTACACCGCTTCGACCACGGACGGCACAGCGCTGGCCCGGGAAGGGGCGAGCGGGCCGAAGCCCGGGGCGGCGGGATGGGGCGCAGCGAGTGCGGGGACGGGGAACCGGGGGGCGGTGAGGCCTCCCCACGGCACTGGGACAGGGCTGAAGGGAGGCACCAAGGAGGGAAGGATGATGGAAAGCCAGGCGGCATGAGGAGGCCGCGGCCCGAGGAACGGCCGCGCAGCGGTTCGGCGAGGATTGGGCTGCCGAGAACCGGCTGACGGCGCGAACCCCGCGTCCTTGGTTACACGCAGCGCCCCGGGAAGCCGGTCGCTCTCCCTCACGCCATCCACCCACCGGACACGCCACTAGGAGAGGCTCCGGCGGCGAGCCCTGCTCCCCGCAGTTCCCGGCACAGCACCACCAAGATGGCGTCCTCCGTCGCTCCCCCCCCAGCATTCGTCGGAGAGACTGCACTGCGCCTGCGCGACCCCCTCCCCTCTGCCTGAACCCGCACGAGTCCTTCCGGCCCTCTCGCACCCCGCGGAGCGGCGCCGCGCCGAGCGCCCCCAAGCGCGCATGCTCCGAGCGCGCGGGACCCCAGGACGCCGCCGAGAGACGGGGCGGAATCGCCGCTCTCGCCCTCTCACCACCCTCCGCGCCTGCTCTTGCGCATGCGCGGTCTCACGCCCAGTTCCTGTCCATGCGCATGCACGCCGGTGTGGCGCGAGGGCGGGTCCAGTACTCGCAGGGGTGATGGGAGCCGCGCTGCCGCTACTGCGCGTGCGTTATGTGCGCCTGGTGGCGATCTTTGGGGTGTCCATACAAAACCGAGGTTTATACAGGGGACATCGTCACTTAGGTTACCGTTGATTTGGCGGGTTAAGCTTTGTCTTCAGTCTCTTGTTCCCGTTAGTCCCCGTGCTGAGGGATCTGAGCCTGTGGGTGCCTCAGGCGCCGAGGAGGGCGTTTGCGGCCACTGCTTCTCTTCCGATGGGCACAGACATAATATCTAACCTGACTCGGGGCTGGCTGGAGTCTGGGATTTGGGAGGAAAGGCAGGCAGGGACGGAGCGGGGAAGAGGAGGAGGAAAGGTGTGACGCTGTGTAGAGGGAAGGGGAGAGGCAGGCTACTTTGGTTGTGCAGGTGAGGTATCCCAGTGTTTTTCCCCCTGGCCTTTCCCCGTCTTTTACGTATTCTTCCCTGTAATTCTAGGCTTTGTACTCATCTGCTCCATTTTTGATAGACAAGAATCTGTATTATTTACAGTAGGTTCGCCTAGTAACTCAGCCTTAAAAAACTTCTTGAACCCAGCAGATGAAATCCGAAGAGGAATAAAGCATTTGGTGCGATACACACATAAGCTTCCATGCAATGCTAATACTCATAATAGGCAATCAGCACACAGGAAAGGGGCAATGAGGAATAATTAAAATCCAGGACATGAAGGGCCTTACAAAGTTCTGGTAACATTTGAAGGAGTGTGAACAAAGAGTGTCCTGGCAGGTGAAAAAGGTGAAGGGGTTCGCTGGCTGTGCATCCATCCATTCCTCCAGTCATTTTGGATGTTTGCTTAGGGGGAAATTACACACACACCACATTTGTATTACACATTGTGTAACAGTTTGGGAGATGCAGTACCAGAAAGTACAAACTAGACCTCTGTCTTGCTTCTTTCCACTGCTCTCATCCAGCTCCGTGATCTAAAACAAGCCAAACAAACCCCTCCTATCTTCACTTGCCTGCCACTTGCAGGCTCCCTGCCCCTCTGGAGCTGACACTGCCAATCATAGAATGGTTTAGGTTGGAAGGGAACTTAAAGATCATCGAGTTCCAACCCACCTGCCATGGGCAGGGACACCTCCCACTAGACCAGGTTGCTCAAAGCCCCATCCAGCCTGGCCTTGAACACCTCCAGGGATGGGGCCTCCACAACTTCTCTGGGAAACCTGTTCCAGCGCCTCACCAGCCTCACAGTAAAGAATTTCTTCCTAATATCTAATGTAAACCTACTGTCTTCCAGTTTGAAACCGTTATCCCTCATCCTATCACTACACTCCTTCTCCATCTTTCCCATAGGCCCCCTTCACAGACTGGAAGGCAGCAATAAGATCTTCCCGGACCCTTCTCTTCTCCAGGCTGAACGACCCCCACCTCTCAGCCTGTCCCCATAGGAGAGGTGCTCCGGCCCCTGGATCATCTTCGCCTCCTGCGGCGGGCCCCTCGCGCTTGCCGTACGAGAGGCGACTGACCAATCAGGGCGCGCCGCCGGAAGCCGCGGGTAGCCATGGCTACGCCTGGGCGCTGGGCCCCTGCCGCCGCGCTGCTCCTGGCGATGGCGGTGGTGCCGCCTGCCCGCGGCTTCTCCCTCCCGCTGCAGCGGCCCGCCGACTGCGGCGACGCCCGCTACTTCGACATCTCCCGCCTGGCCTGCGGGCCCTGTGGGGCCCACCAACGACAGAGCGCCGGCGGTGAGCGACCCGGCCCTGCCGCGCGGGGGGTAGGCGGGGCGGCCCGGGCCCGGGCCCGGGGGCCGTGCGGGGTGGGCGAAGCTCCGGTTCAGGTTTGAGCTCCGCGCCGAGATCTGCCCCCCAGCAGCGGGAGATGCAAAATGTGGGCTCAGGTTTGGGCGGTCAGACGGCTGTCCTCAGGGGCACTTCTGAAAAGGCAGCGAAAAGGGCCGGGATCCCGCAAAGACTTAAGTGGCCACAGCACAACTTTGATACCTGCGTCCGAGAAACATCCCAAAGAAACGTCTGCGGACCTTTTTTAATAGTCTTCTTTGCTCGGGCATTTGTATGGTTATAGGTATTCACGTTTTCATCAGTAAAATTCTGTAGGGCCCTGAATTTGTGCTCTTGAACTCTTCCATAACGTGAAACTCATTGTCAAAACTGGAATGTCTGCGATGTTAAGTGTCTGAGGTATTCAGGCTGCGCACATACTAGTCCAAGTCCTACGTGGGACTGTAGAGCATACACAACACACCTTGACAGTACTAAATGAAAAATACAGACAGTAGTTCCCTTTCTTTAGGGGATAAGATGGTACGATAGTGTCTGTCTTTAATAAATACACAGTCCAAGAGATGTGGGAGTTCAGTGTTGTGTGTACAGAAATACATTTGAGACTAAAACCCAACAGCATCTCTCTTCAGAAGTGGTACCTCAGATGCAGTGATCTGGATGGCTGTGTTCACAACCACTGTGTAAAAGCTGGTCACCTCTTCCAGCAGTGTCCTAAAAGAGTTACCTCGTAGTTGCAGAAAAAATGCACTGTAATAGTTTTCAGACCCCCTGATAATGTGGGTGTCTAGATCTGTAACTCCCTTTTAGGCTTAAATTTTCCTCTAACTCAAGGGCCTCAAGGAGAGAGAAATTCCAGGGGGAGGTCAAGGATTTAATTTTTTCCACCGCATCTGATTGGAGCAGTGTAGGTAGCAGCCACTCAGTCTCCTGTTTGCATCTTATCTGAATTCCAATTGGTATTGCACAAGTCTGCCCATGCACTCCATGGCTAGCACATCACCATGAATTCTACTTTCAAGCAACATGCCTAGAAATTGAGGTATCATCACAGTGAATGTCACAGCTCAAGTTTCTTCATTGATCTAATCCTATTGGGCTTTTTCTTCTTTATAGTTAAGTATGAATGGTTGATCATTTGTACCAATGTTGTTTCTGTAAAGCTGGTCACATAAGAATGTACTTTTCACAGAATTTTGCATGAATTTTACATGTACAGTTCAATAAGCTTCAATAATAAGAAATAATAACAGTTTATTAGTACATGGAATCAATTTTGGTTTGTAATATGCGTGTAAAAATACAGAGAGGTCCCTGATAGTGAGACTGAAAAAGTTTCTGAAAGTTCTCGAGCTCTAACAGATGTGCACTATGATGTGCTATGAAAATAGTGTTTACTTTCATTTCATGCTAAATATTAAATATGTTCTGTTATTCACTGAAAACCATTCAATAGAAAGTTTGATCCCCGTGCTCAATTTGAAAAGCTTTGAGTTTAAAATAGCTTTACAACAGTTATATTTTGAAAAACTTTTGCATATAAACATGTTTTGTTTTTAGGACTGACTTCCTATTCAAAGGATAAAAACTATACAAACATAATGCTGGTGTTGTAGAGACGATGGGCAAGAATGGCACTGTGGCAAGATTTAGAGGGAGAGATTATATCTGTTATTAGACCAACTGATAGAGTTTAGTTTAAAAAAACCCACACTCTGGGTTCCAGTTCCGCCCTGGTATAACAGTCAGCTAGTAACATTTTCTAAAACATCCTTGTACAAACTGTAGCATTAACATTTTTTAAAAAGCAAGATTACGTTCATGCAATCTCACTCAGATGTTTTATTTGTCAGTCTAATAATCTTTATCGATCTCTGGAGAACAATAGCAGTTGTTCTTAGTATTCTGTGAAAAAAAAGTTTGGTTTATATAGATTAAAAGTGTGTTTAATTTTTTTTTTCAGGTAGCTCATGTGTGTGTCAGCCAGGATACAGGATGGTTTCTAGTAATGGTGGGTCCTCCATTATTTGTGAAAAATGCCCAGAAAATATGGTAAGTATTGAACTTCTCATACTTTGCCATAACTTTTTTAAATTTTAAATTTACTCCTGACTGCAAGTTATTTTTCAATAATTTAAAATTATATTGCATAATAATCTTTGCTTGGGAATTTTTAAGACCATGCTTGTAGGTAGTAATTTTTTTCTCTTTGGAAGTATTTATTACTATTATTTTGTAGGCATTTTCATCATAAATTTGACCCCACAGATAAAGCAAGAGTATTTTAAATGTTTGATTTCCTTCCACTGCTTTTCTTTTCTGCTTCATGTTGTTAACCTTGGCCAGAGACCACTGCTTTATAGAATGCCAAAGATGCTTTTCAGCTCATAGGTTTCTTAGTTGATTATTTATATAAATACTGTTATTGTAATACATAGGCTGTATCTTTGTAGTCCCTGATACTTTATCTTTTTACTTCAAAAAGTGCTGTTGCTGTTGCTGTTATTTTACTTTAATTATATATATATATCTTTGTAGTTTGATCAGTTCTTTCTACCTTTCTTGACAAATTAAGCTATAATTTTGGGTCATACTCACAGCATTGAGCCAGAGGCACCAGGCTTAACCAGCTTTTCCCTGCTATAGTAAATAGAGAAATAACTTTTCTCCAGCAAAAACAAGTTTTCAGAGTGAAAACCTTCCTGAATACTTCTTTCTCTCCAATAACTGTAGAAGAACTGTCAAGAGACCAGCTTAGTTGTGCAAGTTACATGTTTAATTGCTAATGGGTAATGTAGGTAATTTTCCTCTTCTTTCCATCTTCATGCTGCACTAGACAAAGACATTGACAAATATCCATTGATGTTTTGATCATCCTGCTGTTTCTTTCTCTTTCCTGTAATGCTGGCATTTGTCTTTGGTCCTATGACAAGGCTTATGCAAAGATAAAATTATGATAGTGAAGAAAGGAATAACATCAGTATCACCTGAAGATGAGCAGTTGACTTAATTTCCCTCATTGGTTGTGATCTGTAATGCAGCTACTTCATAGTATAAACTAAGCGTGGATGTGAACTGTTTGAGTATATGCAAAATTCCATGCAATTATATAAGCTGCTTCACTTAAAACTCCTCCATTTCCATTACTTCTGTGTATATATATGCAAATATGTCTATTTATGCATTGTTATGTGTGTTGGTTTTTTTTTCCCAGTGTAGAACCTGTATACCTTTTTTAAACCTTCAATTTTAAATCACCTCTTGTCTACGCTAAAGAGTGTTAGCTAATGGGTTCAGAAAAACTTAAGAACAATTTTTTAGTCTATGTCTGCATAGGAATTACTTTTTCCAGAGTTTTGGCCTTTTTTATTTTCAAAAGGTTCATGAATGTTATCAATGCTGTTGTATCTGAACACATTTCCTAGTAAATAACATCTGGATCGGGAATTCTTTACAGATATTTGGTGATGTCTGTATTTTTGAAAATTATAAAAGTTTTACATTTTATTTTAGAGCGGAGTTACTCAAGATGGGTGGAATTGTATTACTTGCCCTAAAGGCCTAACTTCAGAAGGAAAATGTAAATGTCTTAATAATGAAATATTAGGTAAGAAATGTATGCAATTTATGAGATATTAGTCCTTATTTTAGATATTTTTATTAAGAAATGCTCTTCTGTTCAACAAGAAAGAAAATTTAACATATGTTTATATATCTAATGTAAAAATTCATATACCTCTTGATCTTAAACCTCATTCCTGAAAGCAGATAAATCTGTACCTTTGTTCATTGCAATAAAAATTATTATGCAAACATTCCAAAAAATGAATACTGGTGAGTCGCTTGCTTTAAGCTGGTTGGCACTGGGTGAAGGCATTAAAATTTGGACAAAACCAATGCCAATATAGACTAAGAAAAGACATTAAAATATTTTGAAGAATATAATGCATAGGTACTCCACTGTACATAAATTATACATAAATGAGTAGGTGGAACAGAAAAGCCTGAGCAAACCAAACAAACCGCTATGCATTAATATCGGTGGATGTCATGCCTACCTGAGACACATGCCTATACCTGTGATTTCCTACGACATGCTTCCCTATATCAGTGCCTCTTACTTGATGCTCTCTAGTAGTTGCCAATGAATTTCAGTAGACACAGAAAATGAATTTTAATATTAACTTTAGTGTCTGTGTTAACTATATTTTTGCTTATCTTGCATAGCAATAAACTAAGAGCAAAGTATTGATTTCATCAAGGCTGTAAAACAAAAAAACTCTTGGGAGCTCTAGTTTTCCTTATTTTCAAAGACACAGGATAGAAAAGACTTTCCATGTGCCTGTAATTCTTTGAATGAGTATTACTAATGTCCATTTTGGTTACATTTCTAACAGAGTATACAGGAGAATCAGTGCTTTCCAGATCGTTAATTTAAAAGGAATCTGTAAAAGAGTGAATACCAAATTACCTCCCTTAAAATTTATGAGAGTTACAAAATACGTTCCAAGCCTTTGTGGTAAAATATTGAGAGCAAAGCTGATTCTGTAATTTAATATGCAGAAAGAACATTAGTATTGTAGTTGTTTTGATTTTCTTTGTATCTTTTTTTTTTTTTAATTAGACGAAATCTCTTGACAAACGATTTAATTGCTGGAAGATGTGGATCTGAAACTTTGAATTTGTGACATTTGCAGGAATCATTTCAGATGAAAATTAATTTTTTTTTTTCCAGTAATTTGTAAACTTGATATTTTGGGTTGTAGCTTTGCAGTGAAGCCTTAGTTTGAAATTTGGTTCAGAATAAATAACAAAGGAACAGCAAAACTGGACATGAAATATTGCATTTCTCATTAAAACTAGACTGTATGTACATAGCTCTAAACAATGCATATATACATATATCAGTGTACATTTGTAATGGATGTTATTTGCAAGTTGTGCTCTTGATTTTTTTTTAAATCAAATCTTTGCATTTATGTTAGATCTGCATAGACACTTTTTTTTCCACACTTTTTTCAACCTCCATGATATACTGTGCATCATGCAATTGTATCACAGTTGCTTTTTTTTCTGCTTAGTGGAAAGAAGTATCGAAGGCATTTTGCTTAATGAAGCATTGTGCATACATTGTAATGGAAGTGAGCAATCGTTCTCTGCTTCAGATGCTTCAGGAAGTAGGTGAGTATTCTTTGCCTTTTGTGATGATAAATTTGAACCTGTTGTGTTCTGTTTAAATGGAATAGTCTTGAGGAACAGTCTGTATCTTTGGGATAACAGTTTTAAAAGCAGTGAATTGGAAATCTTCAACCCCACATCAAACTACATACGTTTTTTGTTCACTGAAGTCCTTATATGACCAGCAGCTTGGTTTGTTTGTTTTCCCTTTGTGTGATTAAAAACCAGGCTTTGGATTGGAACCAGAAACAGAATTCTTATTGTGGTAATTAACTATTTTATTTCTTTATTTCTCTGACAGTAGAAACAAATTTGTACTGTCTTTCAGTTTTCAGTTCAAACTAGTGAAGAGGCTAACGGTGTTATCAGGCATACTATGTAGCCGGCTTTCACTAAGTACTAAATCTCATACTTAACTACATTTTAAGTGCATTTTTCATGTTTGTGATCCATAGGTGTGTAAGATGCGAACAAACATTCATCAATGTAAGCAAGTCTTGTGACTGCAGCAGCCCAAACATTTTAGTAAGTAGAAGAATGCTTATTGTATTGAAGCTCAGAAAAAGAAAAGTTATGTTGACGAATGTATAAATTTCCATTTTTTTATTTCTGGGTTTGATTTTTTTTTCAGACCGGGGGATTGTGTTTCAGTGTTACTGGCAGCTTACCCCCAAAGGGAGTTGCAACTGTTCGTTTTGGACAGCTGGTAAGTGTGTTTTCAAGCTATCTCATTATTTACTTTCAGTAAGTCTTTTAAATTCAATTTCTGAAAGACAACGGTGGTGGTTTGTTGTCTGATCATGATTGATTGCAAGGTAATTGGCATCAAGATAGAGTGTGGACATGTAGACCAGGCAAGCATTGTTCTGATGGAAGGTGTTTAAGAAAAATCATGCCCTTTTGGAAACTGAAAAAGGGAAGTAATTTGCATTAATTTAGTATCAAAACAAGGAGTATGTGCTCTACTGTATTAATTGTATGTATTTAAAACACACACTCATATCACAAAAAGATGCTGAAGAGTTCATGAGACCCTCTGGGCTTTTTAAATTTCTTTTTCTTTTTACTATGTAAAATCGGTATTCATATAAAATATTTGAAAGAAGATATAAAGACTGAAAGGACATTTTTAGTTGCCAAACAGTTAGATCTGACAGAAGAAAATGGACACCTATACAATTTGAGACTGTGTATGAAATTGTTGAATTCCTTGAATTGGCTAATGATTGAAAATATGTTCTATTGAGAAGCATGAAGGTGTTTTCATTGTTTTAGTTAATGAACTTGTATTAGTTATGAAATCTGCTCGAAGTTAGGATCATTTTCCACATAGCTCTGAATTCAGGAAATACTATTTGGCCAATAAATGTAATTTTTTCTTAAATGCATTAAAGTTAAAGGCTACTGCTTGAAAGAAAGCAAATAACAGTCTTTCCTGACAGCAAATATTGGTCTTGCTTTCTGAAAATGCACTCTTCTAAATAATATTTTATTGAAAACATGGCTTTTCAGTTGCTTACAGTATGAATGAAAGCTATGTTTAGTTCAAATAAGAGTAGTTATAAAAAGCAGGTTGTGAAATAATTAATTTGGCAAATTTGGTCCTGGGTTAAATTTACCAGCCAGTCCACACCATACCCTTGAAATCATTAGTACTTCCCTTGTGCAGTAAAGCAAACTCCTTTGTCACAGAAAAGAGTTAAATATTTCTGCACTTGTTGTGTATATTTTGTCTAATTTGCTGAAATGAAAGAAATTATTGCATTATGGTTGTGTTTTGAACTGAGCTGGTTTGATTTAGACACTTACAAGGGACAGAAAGCTCTTAGAAAAAAATAAGTAGCATTTTTTAGCTGACGTAGTTTTCCAGACTGTTACATCATGGATAAATTGTTCTGAACAAAGACAGTGAAGCAGTTCCTTATTTACAGGGTATAACACTGACATCAGCATGGTTTCTGAAAAACCTGCAATCCTCAGCCTCTGCCTGTTGGGTGAGTTTCATTAATGTTTGCAGTTTGCTTTTTTATACAGAAGTCATACTCTGTATAAAAGCATGGCACATTAGTTTTTGGAAGTTAGCTTACTTATTTTTAAAGAATCTTATTTTGAGATGACAGTAGATAAAAAAGAAATATATATACAGAACGTTTAGAAAGGATATTGAGTGCTAGTCAATGTTCATGCAAGCCTCCAGAGTTGGAATCTTCTCAAGGTGAATGGTGGTAAACAAAAAATCCTGCAATAGTGATTAGGCATATGAATTGTTATTGAGCATAGCCAGTAAGGACTCAGTCAGAAAATTAACTTCTTCAGTATTGATTGGCAGCTGGTCTTTACCTCTTCCTTGGCTTTTAGTTAATCGTTCTGTTTTCTGATGGAGAAGGATAACCACAGAACCATCCTTTTTACCTTTGTTTTAATTATGTATCATAGAATCACAGAATGGTTTAGGTTGGAAAGGACCTTGAAGATCATCGAGTTCCAATCCCCCTGCCATAGACAGGGACACCCCCACTAGACCAGGTTGCCCAAGGCCACATCCAGCCTGGCCTTGAACATCTCCAGGGATGGGGCCTCAACAACCTCTCTGGGCAACCTGTTCCAGTGCCTTACAAAGCGAAAAATTTCTTCCTAATGTTTAATCTGAACCTGCCCTCTTCCAGTTTAAAGCCATTCCCCCTAGTCCTATCACTACATGCCCTAGTAAAAAGTCTTTCCCCAGCTCTCCTGTATGCCCTTTTTAGGTACTGGAAGGCCGCAATAAGGTCTACCCAGAGCCTTCTCTTCTCCAGGCTGAACAACCCCAAATCTCTCAGCCTTTCCTCATAGGAGAGGTGCTCCAGCCCTCGAATCATCTTTGTGGCCCTTCTCTGGACCTGCCTCAACAGGCCCGTGTCCTTCTTATGTTGGGGGCTCCAGTGCTGGACACAGGTGTTGCATGCAAGTATTATTTACCATTACATAGGTAAATAACACATCCTCATTTCCCTTCTGTACTCCTCTTCTCAAAATCAGATTTTAACTTCTCAGGCCCTACCTTTTCTCCCAACCCAAAGAGTTAGAATCACTGCCAAGTCTACCACTAAACCATGTCCCTAAGTGCCACATCTACATGGCTTTTAAATACTTCCAGGGATAGTGACTTAACCACTTCCCTGGGCAGCCTGTTGCAATGCTTGACAACCCTTTCAGTGAAGAAATGTCTCCAAATATCCATCCTAAACCTCCCCTGGCACAACTTGACACCATTTCCTCTTGTCGTATCATTTGTTGCATGGGAGAAGAGACCAACCCCCTCCTCTCTATAACCTCCTTTCAGGTAGTTGTAGAGAGCGATAACGTCTCCCCTCAGCCTCCTTTTCTCCAGGCTAAATAACCCCAGTTCCCTCAGCCACTTCTCATAAGACTTGTGCTCTAGACCCCTCACCAGCTTCGTTGCCCTTCTCTGGACAGGCTCCTGCACCTATTGTAGTGAGGAGCCCAAAACTGAATACAGTAGTCGAGGTGAGGCCTCACCAGTGCAGAGCACAAGGGAATGATTGGTTCCCTAGTCCTGCTGGCCACACTATTTCTGATACAAGCCAGGATGCTGTTGACCTTCTTGGCTACCTGGACAGACTGCTGGCTCACATTCAGCCAGTTGTCAACCAACACCCCCAGGTCCTTTTCTTCCAGGCAGCCTTCCAGCCACTCTACCCCAAGGCTGTAGCGCTGCATGGGGTTGTTATGACCCAAGTGCAGGACCCGGCACTTGGCCTTGTTGAACCTCATACCATTGGCCTCAGCCCATCAATGTAGCCTGTCCAGATCCCTCTGTAGAGCCTTCCTACTCTCAAGCAGATCAACACTCCCACCCAACTTGGTGTCATCTGCAAACTTACTGAAGGTGAACTTGATCCCCTCATCTAGGTCATTGATAAACATATTAAACAGAACCAGTCCCAGTACTGAGCCCCAGGGAACACCACTTATGACTGGCTGCCAACTGGATTTAAATCCATTCGCCACAACTCTTTGGGCCCAGCCAAGTTTTTCACCCAGTGAGTGTACATCCATCCAAGCCATGAGAGGGTTGAGAGTTGAGACATGAGGCAGAGAGAGTTGGGGTTGTTCAGCCTGGAGAAGAAAAGACTCCGGGGAGACCATATAGCAGCTTTCCAGTACCTAAAGGGGGCCTATAGGAAAGATGGGGAGGGACTCTATCAGGGAGGGTAGTGGTAGGACGAGGGGTAATGGTTTTAAACTGAAAGAGGGTAGTATTAGATTAGATATCAGGAAGAAAATCTTTACTCTGAGGGTGGTGAGACACTGGAACAGGCTGCCCAGAGAAGTTGTGGATGCCCCATCCCTGGAAGTGTTCAAAGCCAGTTTGGATGGGGCTTTGAGCAATCTGGTCTAGTGGAAGGCATTCCTGGCCATGGCAGGGGGGTTGGAACTAGGTGATCTTTAAGTTCCCTTCCAACTCTAACCATTTTATGATTCTGTGATAAGAATGTCCAGCCTTCCTGGACTCCTTCACCTATCAGGACTGCCTCCCCCTAAGGGACTCTGTCAACCAGTCTCTTAAACAGGCCAAAGTCTGCCCTCCAGAAGTCCAAGGTAGCAGTTCTACTGACCCCCCTCCTTACTCCTCAAAGAGTCAAAAACTCTATCATTTTGTAGTCGCTATACCCAAGACAGCCTCCTACCATGACATCACCCACAAGTCCATTTTGTTCCCAAACCACAGGTCCAGTGGGGCACCTTCCTTAGTTGGCTCCTTCACCAGCTGTGTCAGGAAGTTATCTTCCACACAGTCAAGGAACCTCCTACCTGGCCTACAGGTGTATAAAGTGGATTTGCAGAATTCAGTAATACACAAGCACATGGAGTCTTTATTTCCTACATTTCTTTATTACAGATTACTGCAAATTAGTAGTAAAAGTGAGTATACTTATGATTAGTAAAGCAAGTATGTATGTATTACAATGGTAGCAGCAAACAACAGTAGCAGCAAGCGTATATTTCAGTATTACAAGTTGCTACAAAATTATCACTAGTAAAGGAGCAAATACACTTATGATCAATTACCTATATGTGTGCCTATGTATATATATTATCCAAAATAGTACCAGTACAGTGCTAACCAAACTGATCCCAGGAGTGGGGCCTTGAAATTGACAATGGACAAAGTCTCACTTAGAAGATGATCTGCGTCGTGGAGTTTGGAGTCAGCCAGGCGTCCCCAGCGATGATCTGATAACTTGCCTGGGAGAGCTCATAGAAAAGTTTGTGCAGGGGGAGTTCTGTGTATGTATGCGTGTGTTTGTGAGAGAGAGAAAGACAGACAGACAGACAGACAGACAGACAGGGACAGATTCACTCTCCGTTTTGGGTAAAAAGTAAGTCATTTTTATATCACAGAGACATAAGGCGGTGTAGTGCAGTACCACCTGGAGCACTCTCTCAGAATAGTTTTTATTTTTCCAGACTGTTTTTCTGCTCTTTCAGCTAGAACAGCCAATAGCAGTTGCCGATTCCTACTTTCTTGAAATGTTTTCCCTCTTTCCCAGACTATTTTTCACCTTTCCAGATGATAAGTTGCTGCTACAGTTCCTTGGTTTTGTGCTTGTCAATGGAATCTCAGGATGTCTCTGTTATGTACACAGCTGCATTTCTCAAGGCTGTTTCTGGTTCCCAGGCCCGGTTCCCAGGCCCAGTTCCCAGGCTGGCAGTTTCCAAGCTGGCAGGCATTCTCTCTGTCAGTATTTCAGTAGACTCCTGTTAAGTATTTTCCAGATCACTTTTGTGGCTGCTCCCATCACAATCTCATACACACAGCTCTGAGATGTATTCTCCTACTTACCCCATTCTTTTTCACAAACTGAGATTATCGTTATCACTTACGTAAGTTTATCCTGTTTGTCTGCCTCAGCCTGCTCAGCTCGTCAGAGGTGCTGTCTGAATGTAATGTGGAACTGCTGATCTGACCCACACAAGGGCAATAGGTGTTGGCAAGTTAATACCAGTGCAGTGATCACTGCATACAGATGCCAGGCATCACTTCTGCCTATCATATGGATAAAACTGAAACGAAGATATTTGCGATACGTGCAAGTATAGTTGTCAGTCCTAGGTCTTTGATGGAGTCATCTTTGTCATATAGCTTAAGCAGTGTTAAACATTTTAATTCTTACTTCATTTTCTAGATGCAGATTTTGACATTTCTGTCACATTGTACCATCTAGCTCATGCAACTAAAATAAACTGAAAAAGTGAGAGCATTGATTTCATGCTGCCATCTGCAAACCTATAAAAATACGGAACCTGAATAGCTGTGAGAAAATACTAGGTGTTGATAAAATGGAATTACTTTCAAGTAAAAATGAGGGTTTAAGAGTGGGTTATTAAAGATAGCATTGAATTTTATGACTGCCTCACCAAAAGGAGAGGTAAATAAATACTTTTCTGTGTTCTTGTGTTTCTCCACTGCAGTTGTACTCCAATCTAACAGCATGCCAAGCTCTTGGAAATATGTGTGTAATGAATATGAACTCATTGAGTTCTTCAAGTACTGATGCCTGTGGTTTATTTCAGTATATTTATGTCAATACAGCAAGGCTAGGCATTGTTCATTCAGTAGCCTTCTGGTAAGTTGCCTTTTCCATAACTTCAGTCTTTAATGGTATTTTATGGAAATTATTATTATAAATGTTCTTTGATTCAAAACATTATGTTTCTTTAGAGAAAACATTGTCATTGTTTTCAGGAGGCATAATCTTCCATGGCTATATTATGGTGATCAACCAGGATTAGCATCCCAAGTGCTTGAGGCAAATCATTTCCCTGCAATCTTCAGTTTTAAAGGAACAGATAAGGTAGGTGTTGGGTAGCCGTTGGGGAACAGACATTTGGAAGAGGACATAATCACATAAAGATGTTCAGATTGATTGCAGATGTGGCTCCACTAAAGATAATTTTTAGACAGTTAGTGTAACAAAACTTGGTGTGAGATCTTACAGAAGAGGAAGGTGATACTTATGTAAAAAATCTCCAGGTAGGATGATTTTGCTGACTTACACTCACTTACTTACACATTTATTTTGCTTACACTCTCATACCCACATTCTCATAAGCCCAGGATGTGCTTGCCTGAGTGGTCTGACCAGAATCAATTGTGTGTGACAAGGGATGCCAGCTGTTAAGTTCTCATTGTGTCCCCAAGGTTCTTCTGGATTGGCAGTGATGAACTAGTAATTAGACAAATCTTTTATACCCCTTAGGAGTTAGTAGTTCTTTTGACGTTGTCCTTTGCTTCAGAGTCTTCTTTCTTTCAGTCTTCATAAATCTGAAGCTAAGTATTTTTCCCTTGTTTGAAATATATACATCCTTTTGTCAGTTTTCCTGATGAGCTAACTGGAAAAAGAGGGGTGTATGTGATGTACTAGAACTTTGCTGCCATTCTCCTGGTGCCAAGGTACATGATCTTTTGCTGACAAGTTGTCTGTGCCATGGTTTTATCAGAACCCATTTCTCAGCTTTATTGCTGGGAACAGTGTTCTTCGTTATTGCTGTGTGGTGTTTCACCCTTTTCTTTTGTTGCTTCTGATGCTTACATGCACATTTCTGTCCATACTTCATTTATACCAACCTTAATAGCTCTATTACAAATCTCTACAAGTTGAATTGTATCAGCGATGGATTCAGTCTATTACTCCAGCCTTTTCCTGTTCCTATAGTGAATTAAGGGGAAAAAAAAAGAGGTGAGGAAAACCAATAATTTCAGTGTTAACAAAGCTAGGTATCCAACGCTGGGAGGGATGGACAGCTTAAGTAGCTTGTTAACTGCCACAGTTCTAAGAAGGAATCAAACAGTAAATCAAACAGTAAAGTGGTTTATTTTACAGATTCATTGTAAAATTAGAATAACTGGAATAGTTTATTCAGGTTAAGCTAATCACAGAAAGTAAGTAGTGCTAGTAATAACCTGTTTATAGGTTATACTGCCAAATTTATCTTAAGTTTTTTTTATTAACTCAGAAATAAAATAATAGGTTTTTTCAGCCATATTCTAAAAGGTTGTGTTTTAAATTAAACAATGTTGCAATGCAGCTTCTGTTTTAACAACTAAAATACTCGTTATTCTTCCTAACACTGAAGGTCCTGAAAGCCCTCGAGATCCCAGTGTTGTATACAATAGAAATCTGCAGAGATTTCTGATTAGTTTAGGGCATGTCTACCTGTATAGAAGTTCCTTGGAACTTTTCCACATCACCAATGCAGCTGTAGAATTGTAAGGCATATTTTTTTAAAAAAAATAAATTACCAAACTCAAGATTAAAAACATACAATCAAAGGGAAGAAATGAAGCATCATGCTGAAAGTTTTAGGGAAGCATCAAACGATGAGACAACAGTACCTAAAATATGTATGTCCACTCTATGGCAGTTTCATTGTTTCTGTATCTTTTTTCATCATCAGGATGTAAAGCTGCAATTTATTGCAGCCTCATTTGATGCAGCAGGAAACTTTCTTAAGTGGCAAAATTTGGAAGGAGGCATCTTACAGGTACGTTTGATTTTAATTGTCTTATGTTGATACCATAACATTCTGGTTGCCTTTAGCCAAATTAAGACAAAACCCAAGAGTTTGGTTACTATAGTAGTGACATTTCATAAGTTAACGATAAAGCTAGATTAGAGAAAATAGCCCTCGATTCTTGCTCACGATAATCTCTACAAAATCAAAGGTATAAATTCAGCAACATTGCCCTCATCCATCGGACCAATATAAATTTGGAATATTGGAAAGCTTTGAAAAACAGCACTAATTATTTAGAACCATCTCTTTCTTCCATTCAGCATACAGTTACCCATGTATGTAATTTATTATTAGCCCTCTTTTTCTTGAGAATAAAAGTATATTCTTTTAGCTCTTGGTCCACAGACCTGTATAGAAAATTCTGGGAGTGTGTCCCTATTGGATGTTGTCACCTGTTTTGACACATTATGAGGTTGCCAAGTAAATCTGTGATTATCTCACTATCAAGAGAGGTAGGAAAACTCATTTACCACCCCATTTTTTTCCACTTGTCTTGGGATTTTTTGTTTGTTTATATATTTGGGATTTAATATAAAATATACACTTTTGCCAGCATCTGCCTGGCTTTTTCATAACAGAAAGTTACAAAAACTTGCTGGGAGACTTTACATAGAATTGGGGAACACTGGCTAGAGGTTACCCTTGGAGGCTCTATCCTCAAGTTTCAGTGGCACACGCACATTCTACTTCAGCAGTACCATGCTGTATAGGGTGTGCAAAACACAAGGAAGAAGCAAGTGGAAAGTGCAATAGTAATTAGCCTAACAGTTAGCTTAAATTGGCAGCTGTGAAATATCTTGTAGAGTAGAACTTGTTTAACAGTGCAGTGGTGATCTAGGCACTCTCAGCAATTCCCTAAGCTGTCAACAACAGGAACATTGGCAAGAAAAATCAGGATTTAGATAGTGACTGCTGTTTCTTTTGTTAGTTTCTCAGGATGAACTGTCTTGCATCTGCCTCTCAAATTTTAAGGAAAACTAGTGTCTGAGAAAACAGGTTACTAAGCCAATTACTGTGCTTAGAAAATGAGATATTCTGACACAGATTTTAAGGTTTATTGGGGTACATTAATTTCTTAAATGCAGAGCTTGTAGTAGCTATCAAAAATCAGTGGGGAAGGAATAGCTTTTCCATTCAAAGCCTTTTTTAATGTAATAGATTATGTTTGATGATAAGACGTCACAGTACTAAAGCAACCTCAATGCATAATTTTAGCAATGCCCAGAATTTCAGTTGCACACTAATAGAATTGTGGTTTATGTAAATTTAGACTTTATTTTCATTTTGGGGAAATGCCTATGCCCTCCACTAAGTGCCATGCTCATTTGGTTAGAATTTGGCCCATTTTTCCAAGTACTGCTTAGAATGACTTGTTCTTTGCAGAAAATGTTACATTGAAAAGGGAAAAAAAAATCTGTTACTTGCCATGATAACTGATCTTCTGATAACGCTAGCTTAAGAGAAAGGGGGCAATATGAATGTAGAGTTCTTTTCTTATGGGATTCTTGAATTTAGCAGAAGCCGCTACTAAAGCTTGAGGCAGCACAGTGCCTTGAACTTTCAGTCCCCACAAAGATCATTCTTGCCTGGTTGGATGCTGCTCTCCACAGATTTCAACTTCAGTGTTGCAACTGAAAAATGCTATTCAAGTATGATTTAGCTAAAATGGCATTTTAAGAACACCAATATTAGTACAATAAATAATCATGCTTACTCTTCAAAATCAATTCCTCTCTTCTTAAAAAATAGAATAAAATATCTTTTTTGAGAACTGTGAATGCATAAGCTACTTGGGGTACCTGTGAATATTTCATGTGAGAAAATGATATCTTTGAATTAACCTAATTATAATTATGTTTTGTTCAGCTTTGTCCTGATACCCAAACTAAACTGAATGCAGCTTATACATTTGGAACAACTTACCAACAAAGTGTAAGTAAGAGATAAAATGCTATTCTGAATTTTAAATTAATTTTCTTTATACATCATCAGTAATTGAGTGCATATTGAAAGACCTCTGGAGTTTAGCCATAAGCAGCAACATGGACTTCTTTCTTGTGAAATTGTTGCTTATGTTAATTTCTTTATTATTGAGTGAAATAAATGTATTTGTTTTAATTATTTGACTATACATCACAAAACTTGTTTACTACATAGGATAATCAAAATTAATTGAACTGGCATTTGTATTAGTGAGGTTGGTGACTCGTCAGTGGAAGAACACAGTGTCTGAATTCTGACAGTCATATACTTGGCATTGCAACTTCTGATTTTCCTGCCTCCATCTTTGGCCAGGTTTCATATGGAAAGAAGCCATATGCAATCATGCCATGCCTGTATGTTGTCCCCATTAACTCTTTATTGTATTCCCTGATTTCAGTGAATTCAATAAAGTGATTGAAGGCAAGTTTTAATCGAACAGAGATTCTTTAGCTGTCTTAACTATGGGAAAAACTATTGGAGTTTTTACACCTTACTAAACACCAGGAAAGGGAGAGGGGATAGAGCACTTGAGCTCCTGTATACTTAGATGCTAAATTCAGTCAGCCACCGACACAGTTCTGCCAGCAATAAATCTTCATTAATTTTTGTCACTTACATGTTAAATGGGGAGGTGGTAGTCTCTTTCCTGGTGGGGAGGTGGGAAATAACATCTTTATTTTTATAAAACTCCATATGTGTGGGCAGCATCTAATACCTATATATCCATTAATATTGTTTATTAACTCATCTACATTCAAAACCATTCCTCAGATTATGTGTTGAAGTGTGAAAATATACAAACTCTGGCTGCTGTTTGGGTGATGTGAAAGTCTTGTAGTATAATAGCTGTCAAAGCTTTAGTCCTTGAAAACTAAAGTGTTTACCAAATAATTTTGACAAATCTTTGTTAAATATTTTTACTCCTCCATATTGTTTAATGCTGTTTAATCCATATTTCAGTAGAATGGAAACTTATTTTCTGTTTAGGATAATTGAACTCATTGGGTATGGTTATTCTTATTTTTGTACTTTTAAAAATCTTATGTATTTGATATATTGAGACTGTAGAACCTGTTGTTAAGTATTAACAACAGTTAATATTACTGGGTTTAAATACAAATACCAATAAATATTAACTTACAGAGGTTTTTTAAAGTAATTATTTTCATGGATTGTATGCATCGCTTTTTTTCCCCCTACAGCTTTGGAGAAAACACAGTGGACACATTATATGAGTATTTAAAGACTGCTTGGTTGTCCACATATGCAAAAAACTATCTACTTTCACATTTAATTTCTTCACACAATCCCAGAATGGTTGAGGTAGGCAGGGACCTCTGGAGGTCATCCGGTCCAACCCCCTGCTCAAGCAGGGCCACCTAGAGCAGGTTGCCCAGGATAGCTTTTGAATATCTCCAAGGAGCGAGACTCCACAACCTCTCTGGGTAACCTGTGCCAGTGCTCGGTCACCCTCCCAGTGAAAAAGTTTTTCCTGATGCTCAGAAGGAACCTTCTGTTTCAGTTTGTGCCTACTGCTTTGGGTCCTGTCACTGAGCATCACTGAAAAGAGCCAGGCTCTGTCTTATACACCCTCCCTTCAGATATTTGTTCGCATTGAAAAGTTTCCCCTCGAGCCTTCTCATCTCCAGACAAAACAATCCTAGCTCTTTCAGCCTTGCCTCATAGGAGAGATGCTTCAGTCCCTTCATCATCTTAGTGGTCTGCACTGGACTATATCGAGTAGCTCCGTTTCTTTCTTGTACTGGTGAGCCCAGAACCAGACACAGTACTCCCTGACTTTACTGTTTATGTTTCTTGACTTTAGTGTTTATTTACGCTGGTTTAAATTTTATGTCTGTGAAATTTGCTAGGATATTTTTTCCTAGTCTGTTGAAAAACGTTAGCAGAGCTTCATTCTCCACATGAGTCATTCTAGTCAATTGCAGTCATTTCCAAGAGGTTTCTATGAAATCATTAGTACTTTGTAATTGCTTGAGAATATCTGGAGTGGCTTGTCTTTTAAGTGAGACAGATTCCACAATCATTTTGTAGGGGAAGAATCCACAACTTGATAAAATCATTAAATGGCTAAAGTGATCTTTTTATTTGAACATTTTTTTCTTGTAGTGCAAAATTTCAGTTTCCAAGATTTTACTGGATTTTGCTAATCCAATTTTTTATGACCTATTCCTTGAATATAATGGTGACAATGGACAACAATATCTTTGGGCCGTGCCAGTTTTAAACTTGAATCTTCAATACAGTGAAATGTTTGTTAATCAAGGTAAGACTGTCATAGTAACATTTCTGTGAATTTAAATGATCTAACCAACTTCAAATAGAAAGAATTTTTATTAATTACTGTTACTGAGTTGTTTTTAAAGATACCACAACACACCATAACTTGTTTCTGGTTTATGAATTTAATATTTTGTGGGCAAGTTCTGATAGTGTTAAGTGCAGGCTTTGGTTGCCTACACCGTCCCAATCAATAATATGCACAAATAAAGTAATCTAATTTCATTACATAATTGTTTAAGTAGAAAAGAAATAATTTAACATCCTGAATACAATTACATGTATTATACAGTTATATGTATCATTTCTAGTAGATTTCATTCTTTTTGTGTGTTGAATTAGTTTTTTAAATATTATGTGACTGTCATGTTTTTTCAAAGGCAGTAATATGAACAACTGGCTTTTGACTCGTCGATTTTTTTTGGTGGATGCGCTAAGTGGAAAAGAGAATGACTTGGGAACACTACCAAGAGTAATTCGGATTGCTAGCAAAATAACAATAAGGTGATTAATTGCATATAATATATAGTACATAGAAAATAAAGCCGATTTTGTGCAGTCTGTATTTTATAGTCTTAAAAGAAAGTTGTTTTGTTATGTTGTTTCTAATATGTCCTGTGCTGCCTTTTCCATTGCATACTTGGAAATAGCAAGAGTTTCCATACATTGTTCTGATGAGTGAGTGAGAAAATGTAACATTGACTTGTGGGGGTTAAAATTACTGTGATTACTTTCTAGGTATGATGGATCGGACTATGTATGTGTAAAGCAATTTGGCAGGCATTCAATCACCTCTTAGGACCAGGTGCCATCTGGAAAGACCTAAAAACTCCTCTGTTAATTCTTTTTCGATGCATATGTTGCTGACTATACAAGGATGCTATTTCATACTCCATATTCTTTTTTGCAGTATTTTTACAAACTGTTGCCTGTTCTGTTATACAACCCAGAATAGGCTTATAGTCATTTAACTGAAATTGTGAGACTGCCTGTTAGGGTCATTACTGATGGTTAATCTCAGCTGGAATATGTTTTGGAAGAACCTTTTTTTTTTCCTTCTTTATGTATTGTGTTCCTCTGAGATGACTGTCTAAAAATTGAGATCTTCCTTTTCCTTCAGCTCTTCTTCACAACTTATTAGTTAAAAAGATTATTGAGTAGCACTGAGTACTGATACATAGAAGTAGTCATCTTGAAGATTAATTTAATGTACTAACGCCATTTGCTGAGAATTACATATTACATTAATTCAAAAAGTAAGGATTAGCCTAGGTATTTTAGGAGAACCCCCTCCCACCCCCTCTTTGAAAAAAGGGTGCTGCCAGAAATTCAAAATACACATAGAAAGGGTCATTCTGTAATGTTTTGAGAAAAGTTGCCTTTTGGAATTGACTTCAATTGCTGCTATCATAATGTGAGCAGTAGGTAAAGATTGATTCAGGTATTTTCTTACAAACAATCCTTCCCATCTTTTTCTTTTTATGTATTTGTATACATGCCTTTGTACACTCTGGTGGCTTTTAAAATGTGAATTGCTGTGTCCTTAGATTTGAAACTCACATTTTATTGATCAGGTTGTTCTGTTCATTTAGTATTTTCTTCTTAGTACAAGTTTCAATTAACATTTTCCAAGCAACTCATCCCTTTTCTCTATTAAAAATAATATAATACTGTGTTTGTATTTCTTCAGTATTCGTCTGGTATCCCATACTCAGAGAGGAATGATCTACCCTCCTCTAATTACTATTGCTTACACAGATGTCCTTGTCCAAAACCCCGAAGCCCAGAGTGTGATGGTGAGATCTTTGTGCTATCTTAATTGAACTGATTTATTAATCATACTTGTAGTTCTGTTGGAATTCCAGTTGAGTGAACATTTTGAGGGGGCAGTTATAAAAATCTAATAAGTAGCTTGGAGTTCTGTTCAAGTTGCAAATTTTCACTAAAACATAAAGCTTTTAAAACACAACAGTTAAAAGTATTTTCTTTTTGAGTCTTTTTTAACATAAAATACTTAGAATTTTACAATTGGTTGTATAATGCTAAATTAGGCTACAGTTCAAATAAAATAAACACAGAAAATAACAGGAAGAGTACCCTTTATGCAATGCACTGAAAGCAGCAGTTTATGCAAGAAATTGACTATTTTTATTTTAAGCAATGCATTAAGAGGAGGTTGTTATGGCACAGACATTTCAGATCATCTGTAGTTTAAGTTAAAATATTGGTAATATATCTAAAACATCCTTTAGCTGTGTATTATTTTACAGCACATCTCTAAGAATTAAAGTAAAATAATCCAAAAATCCATAGCCAGAGGGGTTGGAGATTAGTTTGGGGGATCTTTCTTTACTGAAAGCCACCGAATTCTGCTGATGCTGGCCATGATGGGCAGCAGCTCAGATGTCCCATTACTGTGCCTTGGTTGCTTGTTAGATCACACAGCTTTAAAAAGTGAAAATGTTGAACTTAATATAGAAAAATAATAATTCTGCTATTAAAAAAATTGTAGTATTCACATTTTCTGCTTATCAGCCTTCAACAGTTCAGGCTTCCAGTACAGGCATCTAGCTAGAAGTTTCTGGTGCTAGAACCGTTCATTGCATTCTGTACTAGCTGCATGAAAGGAAAAAAGGGACAGGGAATTAGAAAGATGGAAAAATTAGTCAGACACTTCTTCCCTGCCTAAGTGATGTCTTTTTTTAACCACAGAAACAGCACTGGTTTTAGAAAATAATTCGTTCAAATGGCAATGGCAGGAACAATTGTTTTCAGTTTCTCTATTTTCTGTTATACTACTTCACCCTTATGTCTACATCTGATGTACTTAAGTGTTGACAATTTTCAATGTCTTGTTGCATTTAACAAATTTTATGCAAGTAAAAAGATGCATTGAATTTTATTCCAAATTCTATAAACACTGAGCTTCTAGTAAGTGAGCGTATTTAGACTTAAATCCAAGTGAGGTGATAGAATGAGCTCTAACCAGAACAAATGTTTTGGGAAGCCAAGGCGTGGGGATTGGTTTTGGGGGGTTTTGTCCTTTTTTTTTTTAAACTGAATTAAATATACTATCCATTATCATACTTGTGTTAACTTTAGCCTTGCAGTGACAAAAACTCAGGCCAGAATGTTATAAAACCAAGACAAATGTTTTGTCTTTTATACAAATCTTTCAGAACAAAGTCAAAATAGGTCTTAGGTTAGACAGATACTTAAGCTAGAGGGAGCAATTTTGATGCCGCATGACAATTTTTATTTCATTCAAGCTGGAAAAAAAAATGGTGTCTGAGCTATGTAAGAGCTCAATTTATGATTATGCATATTGGTATAATTACATTAAAGTTACTTTTAATCAACACTGATAAAAAGGAAAGTATCAAACTTTTGATGTCTTCTTTTGGAAGGAAAAAAATTTGCACATTTGAAAGGATTATAGTTAGGTACAGCTAGGTACTTGCAGGTAGCAGGCATCCATCCCCAGCATTACTGTAGGTAAAATCTGCACTAAGCAGAGCAGAGCACGCACTAGTACTAAGCCTGGCACTTGAGCCCACCAGATCAGATGTATACATCAAAAGAAGATATACATTGTATTTGTATAGTAGCCCTAGATGGGAATTCCCACCCACTAAAAGTGTGAAAACTACCATTGTCTATAATGGTTATAGCATGTCAGACTCGCTGTGCATATTGACTTTTTGTATCTTAATATTCAGGTTTCCTTCTCAGTCAATTATGAGATGAATCAGTCAGAGGCTCAGATTCAGACTGATGTAAGTTGTATTTCCCTTTAATTTTTTGATATAATTCTTTACTTCTGTTGTGTGTTTTTTTAAACATGTCTGCAAATGATTTTTCATTCTTTTCAGATCACGTTGGGTGTGTTGGGTGGGCTCGCAGTGTTATGGTCCCTTCTCAAGACTGCAGGCTGGAAGAGGCGCACAGGAAGCTCTATAATTGACTTGCAGGTATAAACAGCTGGCAACCTAAAAGGGAACCCATCTTCCTCTCTTTAAGGGCACCTTTGCTATCATTCCCTGTGATATAACTATTCTGTTTCTTAAGGGTAACTGAAATAATTTCTAACCTAGCTGCATAGAACTGTGACCTGGAGGTAGGCTCACTGGAGGAAGTAGTTTTTTGCTTTGTTTTTTTTATTCTGATGTCATTTAGGAAATACTTTTGCTAAAAATAAAGATATTTAGAGAGCTGTTCTGATCAGTTGGGTAGACGTAGTTTTCAGGTTAATTCTTCTTTGAACAAAGACTAGCATGTAGGAGTTTCAGATATTGAATATACCATAAACGTCTGACCACAGTAGAAAAATTTTGTTCAAGGCTGCTTTTCAGTTCTAGAGTTTCCTGTAGTGTGAGCTGCATAACATTTTGTATGAATGTACATATGCTTTGCTTATTTAATTTTACAGATCTCCACAGTGTGTTTTTCTAATTGCAGACAGTTTTTAAGTTCTTGCTGTTTTATGCTGGAGACCTTGCCAACGTTTTCTTTATCATCACAGTGGGCACAGGGATTTATTGGCTTGTGTTCTTCAAAGTAAGTGTTTTTCCAGATTTGGGTGTCATGAAAACTTATTTATATTGCATATATTTTTACACAAAAATTCATTTTCTTTCTTTTTTCTTTTTTTTTTTTTATTTATTTTGCCTTTCTGGTCAGACTATTGAGGCAAGTTCTATATCATGTTCTGTTTTGTGTGCTTAAATTTTTGTGTTCACCTGTTTCTTTTCCTTAGCATTCATTGTACTCGAAGTCTGCTTAATAGTCACTTAAAATATGGTACAAATTCAAAATGATTGCACATTAAATATCAATCTTTTTCTGCAAAATGTTATTTACTCTTAAACATTTAGTATGTTGTTGCATATGCAAAATGTTATTTACTCTTAAACATTTAGTATGTTGTTGCATATGCCATCCACACTATTTTAATGTAACTTCTCCAATTATAGGCTCAGCAGTTTGTCTCTGTCCTTTTACCACTTCCATCTCAAGAAGAAGATTTTGTTACATACATAGCATGTGCGTTTAGTTTAAAGGTAAATATTTTTTTCCTCAGGCATTAAAGACATTTCAGCATATGCTTCTATATATTTTTATTAGGCTTGTTTTTAAACATCTTGTACAGTTCACTTTGTTAGAGTGTAGATGCAAACAATTAGTTTATTCTAAGAATTAAGTCATTTTTCCATAGATATTTATTTTGCAGAGTCTTTATGGGGAAACAAATGCATAAGGAAAATTATCCTTTCAAGGATAAAGGTGTAAAGAAGCCTAAATAAAATAACACCATATCAAGAAAGCAAGTGCTTTCTTTTAAAGCAGAATATAAGTGCTGTCAATTCCTGATTAAAAAGAAGACAGATTAAAATAATTATGTTCAAACACACCTGTAGAATTCAGAGATCGGTATTCTGTCTTCGTGGGACATACAAGTATTTTATTGATTATGGGTATTACATTGAATTGGAATTGGAATTCATAATACAAGTTAATAAGTTATGGGAAAATACTTAGTCAATTTTTTTGAATTTGTTACTTTCTGTATTTTCCTCATAACTTTGGACAACATCACATAACTTACCATTATACCAAGCTTTTAAATTAAAAAAAAAGACAGATGTATCAAAAGTAGGTAACACAGTTGCAGTCTCAAGTATAGTGAAGTATATTACTTATTTTTAGTGAATGATACATGCAATGACTGTTTCTTCATCTTCGTCTATTTGCTGTTGCTGTCCTTGTTATATTTCTTCTTTATCTTTCTTAGGCTCTGCAATTCTTACAATTGCTGGTTTCACAACTATCTATAGATATTTTCTTTATTGACTGGGAAAGACCTAAGGGCAAAGTTCTTAAAGCAGTTGAAGGTAACTCAAACTATGCTTGTTTGTATAAACAATTTTGGTTAAATTTGGATATTACTCTCGTGTATTAAATTTCAGAGCTTTATTTTATGTGTTCTTGTTAGGTGAAGGTGTCATTAAAAGTGCTGCTGCACCTGTGAGCATATGGAGGACATATTTTATAGCAAATGAATGGAATGAAATTCAGACAGTGAGGAAGATAAATCCCCTCTTTCAAGTGCTTGCAGTTCTTTTTTTTCTGGAGGTATTATTACTACACTTATTATTATGTTATTGTTATTAATTTTTTATGATTCACAACTAGAGTGTAACATAAGGGTCTGGTTTTTAATTCTTGCATTCTCTGTGGTAATAGTGGATGACCTTCAAGTTCACTTGAAAATGTGTAACTTAGTAAAATAATTATTTTAATATATTTTTAAATTTGTATGTATGTATGTATAGTTCATTGCAATATTTCATGAAGGAAGACTTAAAAAAATAACCAAACCCAACCTCTGATTACCTTAGAGACCTTTGTTAGTTTTGTTTGGGTTTTTTTGAGCTAATGAGTTACCCTAAATGGCTTAAGAGACTGATAAATCTGTGTACATCCTCAATTCTTTATTTGCCTACTGGCTCCCTTTTGCCACAGTCTACAGCTTTGTTTCTGGTTTCATATTTATTTGAACTGAGCTTCCTTCCTGCTAATTTGCTAATAGTGACCTTTTATAAAGCAGGAAATGAAATGTGCCAGTTCTGTTCCTGATGGCATAACACAAGGCAGCATGCCTTTAGTTACAGGTTAAGGATCTATGAGAAATTGTGCTTTTGCATTTCAAAAATGTTTTGGTTTCTTTCTTCTGTAGTCTGGTAGGTACTTTTATGTTGGGAAGTATTCTTAAAGTGTGTAGCATATAGTTGTTTATGTGAGGTTCTTTTACATATTTTCAATACTTCTATTCATTTTTATATTTGTTTTTAAATTTCCTATTTTTCTTTTAAATTAAATGCAGTTAAAAAACCCCAAACTTTCCTCATTCACTACACCAGTGTTTTTGCTGTTGGTAAATACAGGCCAGGACCAACTTAGGTGCCATGTTACAAGGAAGGAATGAGGGAAAAGAGAGCACATATTCCCAAAACTAACTAATCTCCTCAGGTTATTCCTCGTGGGTTCCTGGTATTACTAGAAGGGAGAGGCTACTCTTAGTAGAGAGTGATTAACATCTTGCTCTATAGCTTCTGCTATGAATTTCCCACCAGTGAATCCCTTTCTTGCCGCTGATGGTGGAGGAAGTCATGAAAGATACCTAAATAGGCTAAAATTGGTGTTTGTGAAAACCTCAGATAATCTTTATAACTTCCATTGTCATGCTGGAGTTTGGAATGTAGTTTCCCTACAAGTGTAATGTACGGGGTAGATATGGCAATCAGCCGCTCGCTACAAGGGGGAACTTCTGTGTTGCTCAAACCTGTCTTCTTGGGTTAGCGGTTTTGATAAAGTGACTGTTCAGTTCTCAGAGATCGTGGTGCCAGAAAATAAGCCAAGAAAAGTAATAGTTGGAGGAAGTTGGAAAGCATAGAAGGAGTCTCCCTCCCCTCAGGCCTCATGTCTGGCACCAACGCAGCCGCTGGCTGGTACTGGTCGCTGTGGCACTGTTGATGACATGGCTAGTGCAGATGGCACTCTGGCAGCAAAACTGAACTTGTCAATATTGTATTGGGTCTGCCTGGGATGGAGTTAATTTTCTTCATAGCAGCCCATAGGGTGCTGTGTTTTGGATTTGTGGCTAAAACAGGGCTGATAACACACCAGTATTTTGGCTATTGCTGAACAGTGCTTGCACAGCATCAAGGCTCCGAGCGAACAGGTTGGGGCTGCCCAAGAAGCTGGGAGGAGAACACAACCAGGACAGCTGACCCCAATTGACCAAAGGGGTATTCCATATCATATACCGTCATGCTCAGCAATAAAAACGGAGGGGAGGGATTTTCTGGGCACTGGCTGGGCATTGGTCTACTTGTGGGAGGTGGTTAGTGATTGCCTTGGCATCACTTCTCGTGGAGGTTTTTTTCACCTTCTTCCCTTTTCTTTGCTTATTAAACTGTCACAACAGAATAATCCATTTCTTACAGTTGCAAAACAGATAGAAAATTTGGTTTAGCACTGGAACATATAGAACCAAAGAGCTGAAATTTGGCAGAAATAGTATCCGTATGCAGTCTAACAGTTGAATCTCTTGGAGTTTTTCAGTCAAAATCAATGTTGACTTTTTGTGAGATTTAGCTGCGTATGTTTTTGAATTTATGTATCAACACATATACATACAGTTTGTATTTTTAATTATGTTTCTCAGTAATAACACTGGATCACACAATAGGGTTCTATCATAGTGAACATGCAACTATGCCCAGGTCCATTTTTCCTAATTTTTTCATCTTACTTCCTGTTATGATGGAAACAACAGGGTCATAATTAATACTATTCATTGCCTCATGTTGTTATATTGACCTTCTTATCTCTTCAGGTGGTGGGATTTTCAAACCTGGCTTTAATGGATTCTTCTTCCAGTCTTACAAGAAGCAGTGAGAGTTACATAGCTCCTTGGAGCCGCATTCTAAGATTTGGTGTGTCTGCTGCACTCTGGCTAGCCATTGCCTTCTTACAGGTATGTGAAACACAAGACATACTGATTTATCATTTTCAGGCTGGTTCTTGGAAGCTAGAATATATCACTAGGCCATCCATACTACGTGTCATAGCACTGGGTATATTCTTAACTGTTTTGCTTGATCTAGACTTTTAACTACTTTAGCATGGTATACCTTTAGAACTCAAAATGAATCTTCTGATCTATAAGACATGTTACTTTGTAGTCAGAATTTTAATCCTCTCAAAGATACGAATTTCTGCAAATACTTGGTTTTGCTTCAAACATCTCCAAGTTCAAAATTAAAAGCAGGTTATTGCTGCAACTCTAATTCTTAGAGGAAGGATGTCAGTCCCATTTCATAGAGTCCAATGCACTGGTGGCCACTACTGAAGTCTGTAATTTGTGGGTGTTAAACTGTGAAGTTAATTGCTTAATAAAGTCAAATCTGATGAACTAATAAAATAAAATTTGGTTGATTTATTTCAGATTATATTTTTTTCTGTGTTTTATGAAAGATTTGTTGAAGATAAGATAAGCCAATTTGTTGATTTGTGTTGCATGAGCAATGTAAGTATTTCTTTGACTCATTTGTACAGTGACATTTTTAATAGCATAATACGTAAGATAGTTTTAAGAATATTAAATAATATGTATTCATTTAATTTAGTCAGAGTTTACTAGCTAACAGCCAAAGTCAATGTTTCTTTCAGCTCACTTTATTCGTGCAATCTACAAGAAGATTTCAGTTAAACTTTAAGGGAACTGCTGGAGCGAGTCCAGCGAAGGGCAACTAAGATGATTAGGGGCTTGGAGCATCTCCCTTATGAGGAAAGGCTGAGAGAGCTGGGACTCTTTAGCCTGGAGAAGAGAAGGCGGAGGGGAGACCTTATTATGGCGTACAAGTATCTAAAGGGTGGGTTGAAGGAGGATGGAGCCAGGCTCTTTTCAATGGTTCCCAGTAACAGGACGAGGGGTAACGGGCACAAGTTAGAACACAGGAAGTTCCGTTCAAATACACGGAAAAACTTCTTTACGGTGAGGGTGACAGAGCACTGGAACAGGCTGCCCAGGGAGGTTGTGGAGTGCCCTTCCCTGGAGATTTTCAAGACCCGCCTGGATGCAGTCCTGAGTAATGTGCTCTAGGCAATCCTGCTTTAGCAGGGGAGTTGGACTAGATGATCTCTAGAGGTCCCTTCCAACTCTGATAATTCTGTGATTCTGTGATTCTGTGAATTGGAAAAGATTCTGGAACCATGGGTATCAATATGTTCTTCTAGACGTGTGATTTTTAGGTTGTTTTTTGAAGTTAAATTGGTTACATATGCCCATCCAGCATTAAAAAGTGACCAATTATGACAGAAATTAGGTGTGGAACCATTTGCTGTTGTTCTGTCTACTGGTTTGCATTTTAGTACTTTTGTCTTACAGACACAGCTGCCTTGGTTCTATTTAATATGTTTGTGTTCAATTTCTTCTCCTCTTTTGTGGTTGTCCCTCAACCGCTAAACTAGATGGTTGTCCTTCTTGGAGAGTTATCACCTTTTTCATGCATTTTCACTTACTCACATCTGAACTACTTCCCTTTCTCTAGTTTAAAATAGGGGTCTTCAAGCTTTGTACTGCAGAAATTGCTTTTTAACCAAAGAAGAGTGCAGTCAGAACAGGTTGGATTAGGTCATTTGTCTAGAACTTTTTAAAAATATAGGTATTAACTCTTTTTCTCAGTCTTTCCACCCTTGGTTATTCCTCTTCCATTAAACACCCATGGCGTGCATGGGTTGTAGAGAGAATTAATTTGGGGGTTTATGTGATATATAAGCAGTGTATCATATTGAGGGAAATTCTATTAAATACAGTCTCCTAAGAGTTCAACTGGAATCATGCATATGTAATATGTATCACAGAAATAACTTTTGAATCAAAATAAAAGCTAGTATCTTTGCCTTAATTTTTTGGCTCTGTGGAATTGAGCAGTGATCCCTGCCATTGATAAACTAAACTGGAAGCTGGTGTATGTTTCTAGGTAAACATAGATAAAACTAATCAGTAAAAAAGTTATTAAATATTTTTCTGCCATAATTATTTTGGTACCTGCCTACTTTGTATTTGTAGAAGGGCTTGTCTTGCGAATCTCCATTGTGAATTCAGAAGTTCAAAAATAAAATTATAATGTTTAATTAAAATATTCTTCTCTTCCCCCATCTCTTTTAGATTTCAGTGTTTCTCTTGTCACACAGCTGCTTTGGTTATTATATCCATGGTCGCTCTGTGCATGGACATGCAGATACCAATATGGAAGAAATGAATATGAACCTAAAGAGAGAAGCAGTAAGTAAAAGTATTAAAGTTTACGCCTGCTCTAATTATTTATTTTATAAAAAACCCCCACACCTTTGCATTATGGATCTGCACTTGTGCATTACATTGCACCAAGTTATGATACTTAAAAGATACCAGCTGTTGGTGTGTAAATATATGACTCAGTAGTTCTTTTAACTAGCTCTTCATCTTTCTTCTTCTTCACTATCTCTTCTTCTCTGTTACTTCTTCAGATTTCATAGATACAAAATTCCTGTTTTTCTAAACAGGTTTTTCATGTATTTAAGAACCTTCTTTTTGATATTGAAGCTTTTCATAAGCTCATGGCCACATTCAAAAAGATGCATACCAAAAAGAATTATAAAGATACAAATCTGAAAAACTCCTAATAAAGAAACATCTACTCTTCCAATAAATTCTTTTATTCTATCTTTTCTCCTGTGGTGATATAAACTATTCTTTAAATAAATTAATTTGAATAAGCATTTTTTCTAGTTTGTCATATCTTTGCTGCAAGATCCGTCAAATGTAAAATGTCTAATACAAGGTTGGAACACTTTGCACTAAATTTCATGCATTCATTCATTGCATCTTTGTAGGGACAAGTAGGAAGACAGTGCCTTAGACAAAGGATATTGCTATTTCAATGATAAGTAGACAGAAAAAAACATAACCATGTGAAAATTAAATCTCAAACATTGAAATGTAGAGGAATCTTTTAAATAATATTTTTCACTTGTGTGTTGCTATAATTTTTTCGTTATTGCTTATTTTAATATAATTTTGGGAAAAGCAGGTTTTTTACCTATGGAGATGTTGAATTTTCTATTTTCTTGGGGTTTTTGAGATTTATTAATTGTGACCCAAAAAACACATGGAAAAATTCAGGAATCCAAAGCACAAAAAAACCCTAGGACAAGTATAGAATAAATGATGAACATGAAGGAAAGGCCTTCAGAGTGTATCTCAAAAGGTGTATTAGAAGGTAATGAACTGAACACAAGTGAAAAGAGTAATATGAGTTTGTGACAGTAGGGGTCAGGATTTCATGTCCGAAGAAAATCTTGCTATAATAGAACCAAAAGTGCAGTGGATTCAAATATTTGGAGATATGAAATACTATGTGTACATGAAAGAGAGGAAATGAAAAGCTTTTGGCTTTTTTTTTTTTTGGTCTATGAATGACATTAATAATGTTCATTTACAATTGCTTTAATTGTACAGGAAAACCTATGTAGTCAGAGAGGTTTGTTACCTAACACAGATGGCCAGACATTTCAGATTTCCATTTCAAGAAAAATGCGACTGCACTATGACAGGATTCATGAAAGCCTAACAAGAGTAAGTGAGATATTTGTATTCCGTAAGTGTTATTTAAAATATGTAATTTTTCCACTGAACTCACGATCATGTTATATTTCAGAAACGTGGTCCTGCTAGGCTTTTGGACTCATCTGCAAATACTTTCGAACAAAGCACAAGGGCATACAACACCATGAACAAATTTCTCAGTTCTTTTATTGATCACGTATGTATATTGACATTACTATAATTAGCAAAATATAAGTATAGTAAGTAGAGACTAAACATTGTAAATCTGAAAGGCTGTATTTTCTCTTTAAGCATATGTGCTTAAAGACTTGTTATTAAAGACTTTATGGCAACTGGAACAGTGCTTCATTCAAAAAAAAAAATGGAGCACTGTCCAACAGTGCAGCCTGTTCTTAAAATGACAAATCCTTTTCTGTTATGTACTTATTTTTGTCTTGGAATAGACCAGTGCTTTTTTTCATTCATAAAGGTCTAAGTATCTGTACTTCACTTTGCAACAAGTACTTTTTCTTTGAAATCATAAAACAAGAAGTATTGTTTTTCCTTTTCTTATAGGTTCATAAAGAAATGGATTATATTGTTAAAGATAAGTTGCTGCTTGAGCGGATTCTTGGCATGGAGTTCATGGAACCAATAGAGAAAAGTATTTTTTACAATGGTAAAAAGATTTGTGACTTGGTATTTGTACTATTATAAGCATGTAGGTTTCTGTGCAGATTTCTTTCCCAGGATTTACAATCTAAACTGGACTTACAGGAGAGGTCATTAAATGACCACTTGTGAGGGAGGTATTTAGGAGAAGTTCTTCAGTTTACAGAAATCCTATTTATAATTTGTCACTCGACTGCAATGTTTTTTCTTTTAGGCAACTGAAAGGATACTGTGTAGAGACATGCATGTGTTTATGAAGTGCTCCTTTGACTTGCTATCTAAATCCAATATCCACTTTGTAAATGGAAAGAAGACCCACAATATTTAAATAGCTCCATGCTATTTTTTTTAATAGAACCAAATTTCTTATGAAACAACTAAAAGTACAGAAAGGCAATTTCTTTAAAGAGGATATTGATCACAGTGAGGACATTTTAGTGGAATACTTGATGTTAATACACCACTCATCTTTGCAGAATCCACTAAGTAATTTGGGTTCTTGAATATTTTATTTTGAAGCTGAGTCCCGGTCTCCTCCAATTAACAGAAGCAGTCTGGAGACCAGTATCCACACTACAGTGAAATATGAGCTGTGAACTTAGGCTTGATATCAGTCTGCTTCCTCAGTCCCTGAGCTGTACAGAATCCATCAAAAACTATCTTTGAAAACCTTAGTTCAGACCCTGATTCTACCCCTAACCATAAATATGGCCATCACCTGCATCAAAACTAAACATTAACTAGTGATCCAAGATGATGCAAGCCCTCATTTTGAGTCCCTCAAGTACTTGGCTTTCCAGCCTCACTTATCAGAAACTCTAAACCTTATCAGAACTGTAATCCAATGATGGCCAGATGTCCATTACACGTCCAAAATATGTCATTATTCTTATATAATAGCAATCTGCAGATTACATCACTGAGCTGCGCAGAACTTGTCCTGCTCCATGACACCAAGGCGGCAAAAGCTGAAGGAAGTCTAATCTGTATCTGAAACCTCGCTACATAATCAGGAATGCAGCACATGCTTTCAAACTAGCCATGGTTGAAGTCTGCTCACTTTAGATGTCTGAGCTACACCTAATTCGCTAAAGGCTTGGGCTCTCCTCCGCTGTCATGGTGAAGCACTATCTTTAGTAATTAACGTTGCCAGATAGCCAGTATCTGCCTTAAAACTATGACTGGGACTTTCTTCCTCAGTCCACACCATGATACCAGGCATTCCAAAACCCTGTTCTAAACCACCAGGTCTACTCAGACATAAATATTGTTAGGTATGCAACGCCCAAGTTAGAATTAAATGTAAGCATGATGTGGTGTCTCCAAATCGTGCAGTATTCAACAAAGGTTTTGGTCTTTTGCCTGCCATTGTTTCAAAGTTCATAATCATAAGCATTGATATAAATATATTGTTCAATGGTTTAGACTGCCATGGTTCCCAGAAGTTTAGATACAAATCAGGATTTCATGGCAGTAGGACATACAACATTTGTAATGAAAATATGCTGTTTCCAATAAAACTTGCATTAGACATTTTTCTTAAAAAAGTAGAAGGAGGGAAAAGAATCTATTTTCTGTGTTTATTTTAAGTGTTCTTTTCTCTTTTGAAAGTGGTACATTTTGATAAAACAAAGAAGTGGATAAGTGGTCTAGACTAATTTGGCTATGGAAAAGGTGTTTTAAGCTTAAAAGACCCATTTTCTGGGAAACTCTTAACCAATGAAGAAAGATGATGTTAAGCTCTGAACCTCCTCCTAAGTAAGACATTAAGCATGTGTTTTTATTATTTTCTTGAGTTGCAGCCAGAGTTAACACTTGCTAAAAATTCCAGTGATGAGGAAGTTACATCTGCTTCTTGTTCACAGCAGCCTTTTTTAAACAATTTGATTGAGATTTCAGGAGTGAATAAAGTTGAGTGTGGCACGTGGGCTTTTCCTCTTGTGTTCATAATCCATTTTATAAGTGAAAAGTTTTGTATTATTTTGCTTAAATAGAATGACATAAGTAGCTCGTAAGATGCCATAGTATGCCAGAACCAGCTCTTGCTCTGACTTTCCTTTTTCTTACCAGCTTTCTCAGCGTGGACTGATGAACTCCACAAACTTGCACTTCACAGAAATAATCATTTTACAATTATTTTTTTTTTTTCTGTAGATGAAGGACATTCTTTCAGTGATGTTCTCTATTATGGCAATGAAACAACGCTGCTCATCTTTGATATCCTGTTTTTCTCCATTGTGGATCTGGCTTCCCAAAGTTTTGTTTTAGCAGCTATTCTAACATATTTGCAACAAGAGGTAAATTTCAATTTAAGAACGAAGTAATATTTTAAAAATGTGGGTTAGTATGGAAGTTTGTATAGTTAACTAGATAATTAAAGCAGGAAGTTAGCAGTATATGGTGACAGAAGATTATACTGAGAGGTTATAAGATAGGTTTTTTGACTTTTTTTGTCAAATAGGCATGTGAGAAATTAATTTTATTCATATGCCTGTTATGAATAAAGAGGCTACAAATAACTTCCAGTAAAAAACTCAAATATCTCTTAAAATTAATCACACATAATTATATCATATTTCAGGGTGGAAAGATATTCAAAAATGTTTCAAAAATGCTAAAAGGAGTTAAGCACATAATTCACTTGTGCTATTTAGAATTTAAAGATCATATGAAGTTATTATTTTATGTTAGGTACTGAAACGTACTGTTTTAAGTGTTTATTTGTTAATTTTCTTTGTTTTCTAAAATGTTCTTAGATATTTAGGTTTATTCGTAATACACTTGGGCAGAAGAATTTGGCATCCAAGACCTTGGTGGATGAAAGATTTCTCATTTAATTAAGACCTGCAGATTTAATCTGACCTGCAGATTAATTGCAGTGTACTTTTCAATAATAATAATGTAATGGTTTTGAAATTTATCATTTTTTATATTGTGTGCTATTAAGCTTTATTCTTGTGTATTTATAAATATTTTTTTAATTTGTGAACACTAAGCCATAGGCATTTAAAAGGAAAGTTACATGAAAATAAGACAGGAGTAACTTTACTGTTATTATTTTTAGAATAAGATAAAAATTATTTAATGGCTTTTGGTAAGATATGGACCACTCACTTTGAGGCAATAATTTGAGCATTCTCATTCACAGGAGAGGTTGTCAACTCTTAAGTTGTCTGAAAATCCCTTAAATCTTTCTTCTTCTTTTTTTTTTTTTATTTATTTTGAGGTGTAATATTTAGCAAACCTATTTCTAGTTTTACACAGCACAGGATTTTTTAAAGGTCACTTATTTACAGCGACTCCAACTTTAAATTTTAACTTTTCTTTATTGTGTCATAGTATCATATGCTTTTGTCTCTTCTCTTGGAGTTTATAATTGTTTTTGTTGGGTGTGGACTACACATGACAAAGTTTCCTTGTATTTGAGATACAGCAGTGTTACAGCGATGCAGAAAAACAGGCTAGTTATGATAGATTAGAGGAGATGGTGATGGGTATTTGGGGTTTGTTCCTGTTCTGTCATCTAATGCGATGAAATTAGATGGGAAATACAGTAAGTCTTCGGTGCTGTTTCCACACAAGTGAAATAAAAGCAATTGTTCTTATCCTTTTAGAAGCATTTTCACAGGTGCCTGTACATGCTCATGTACCTCTGTCTCTTAACTTTCTGGCTTTATTATCTTTAGATGCAACACAGAGACCATAATCATTTTACTGTCATATTTTTGAAATTTAGACAAGTTAATAATTATTCAAGTGCCACTTATTAAGTGTTAAGGGAGATTACGAATGGCCTTCAAAACACCTTAAAGTGAGATGTCTACCTCCCATTTGTATCTCTGAAAAGTCTCCCTAACTTTTTAAAATTATGTTTTTCAGTAAATGGTTAAACATGAATAGTGTTTGCTGTTTTTATAGCTGTTACTTGTCTTTAGATGATTTAACAAGGGACTTTCACCAGCAAAACCACCATAAAAATTTAAGTCAAGGTTAGCATGTTTATTCTGAAACAGAGACTGAGGACACGAGTAGTTGGACCTAGCAGATTTCCAATGCAGACATGCTTATCTGCAGCATGGTATTTTAGGTGTTTCTTGGCTTCATAGAGAGGAACGTGTTCTTATGTTGATATCATGTCATGTCATATCATATCATGATAATAAACTTAACAGTAATGTGGATATAAATCTCAGGGTCACTATTGCTCTAATGCATTTGCTTTTGGTGTTGCAAAACCCGTGCAGCTTGCTAGTCCAGTATAGTTGCTATTAACTGATAGAATGTGTCTGCCGGGAAGGCTGTAACAAGGCAGATAACTGAAGAGTTGATTTTGAACGGGACATCCATTTATTAATATGCAGTTTAGCATAGGCATTTCCGTGGCATGCTTTCCTTACTTTTGTCTGCGTATGTGCACAATTCTTAGTTTGTTGGTGCACACTATGCCTCAAAAAAGGTGTGAATACAAAACTTCCAACAGAGTGAAATGTCCACTGTGAATAAAATCAAGGTTGCTGCCTTTATAGTGAATGCAGTAATTAAAGTGTCCATTAGGTTCTGGATCTGTTAAAACAGCCAAAATTCATATTTCCACTGAGTACCATGACTGTATGTCTTCATTAGTTGTGAGGTTTCTGCCATATTTCTTGTCAGTGATTTACTGAGTGCCAAAACTGTAAACTAAGCAAAGGAGCCATCTGAAAAATGGTCTGCAGTAGGGCACTGAAAGGCAAAGTTACACTCGCATGATGCCTGTGTATTTCTTTGGTCAGTATCTTTGCATAGCTTAACTAAACTTAACTAAACTTGCCAGATTTTACAAGTCCTACTGAAATGTCAGTGTACAAAAGGAAATATAATCTTTCTCACGTGGCCACATTTAAAGATGACTGATGTGACTAAAGGGATGTAGAAAGTTGCTGTGGTCCATAAATAAGCAAGTATGACCCTAATGAATTACCCTAATACAAGTCTTTTCTGACTGTCACTTTCCAGCAATAGTACTGCGCATCATTGTCAATGGTAACAGGCACGAGCTGTTTCTCTCTGCCAGTTCCGTTGATGTGTCTGTAGTCGAGAAGTTATTCTAGGGAACGGAACCACACTTCAAATGCACCTGCTCCAGAATGGTCTGATTTGTGATCAACTTCAGTCAGAATAACTAAAACCTAGTAAACAGACCCAAGTAAACCAGGGAATATCTGCAAGCAAAATGAAGATGCAGTTGTGCCATCTGTAGACACAGAGGTGTAGTTTTCAGTTAGTTCAATATCAGCAGAAATGGAGACGTTTCAGCACGTGGGCTCTCACTCTGTAACCTATTCCCAATGCTTTTGCTAACCAGGTACACCTTTCCATGCAAAAATCGTGCTTTGAGATTGCTTTAGATATTCCTTTAATTATCTGCTGCTCAGAAGGTCATGTGAAAGCTTTAATGACCTTGCAATTTGCAAGAACTACTGCTAAAGGCAGCTCTTGTTACAAATAAATGATAAATTAATCTAAAAATGTCCTGTCAAAACAGTTTGGTCGCTTGGCCCCCTCTTTATCCTCGGTGCACACTCTACTCTGTTGTGTTTTATTTTTCCAGGTCATTTATCTAAAATGTTAATATAGCTAACATAAGCACTCTAAATGATTTAGGAAATAATTACAGGAGTCAAAAGCTCCAGGAATTTGTAGAAGCTTTTCTTCAACCCTGCTGTCCAATGAACACTTGAAACAGGTTTACTGTGCTTTGTTCTCCTATTGCTTGATATTTGTTCAAGAAATAGCTCTTGTGATCGTATTTCCAACTTAATATTTTTCCTTTTTTAAAATCAATGTGCAGCTACAATGTCTTTCAAGTTTCAAAATGTTGTATTTAATCCCACAGCATTTCAAATTTTCATATCTGTCCCTCTGAACAATAAAAAATTTTCAAGGATTGGAGAATTTTTTTTGCACTTGTTAAATCAGTTGAGCCAAGTCTACAACACGCTTTTCCTTCCATGACCATGAGAGGTTTCAGAGCAGGGCGGGAGGCTCTGGCTCTGCCATACAGAGAAGCTCTGTCAGGACAAGCGTAAGAAAGGGATTTTGCAGTCAGTGTGGCAACAAAGGGTATGATTTTGGATAATCACCACTGATGGAATGAGATGGAATGAGATGGTTGCTTTTTGCTGAGCTTCTTAGGGGTTAGATGCCAAAATAATTAATTCTACAAATAATTATAACTCGTATATACAGACAAGGTACAATAATTTCAAGAATATATTTAAAATTCACAGGTTTCATTTACTAGTGAGGATTTGGTTGATTTGTATTTTACTACAGTATCCATTTTAATGGTAGTGGCGCGTATGTGGTTGAGGGAAATCGTACCAGAGGTGAGAAGTGCAACTTGCACGATGCTCAAAATTTCACCCTGCCCATCTGACTGCTGCAGCCTGGGCAGCACGGCGATGGCATCCAAACCGCGCTCAGGGGGGATTCTGTTTGTTGCCACCCTGAAAGGGTGTGTTTGAGCAGCAGGTGACTAGGGGAGGGTGACATTGTGGTACACTCCTACGAAAATCACAAGTAAGCTGGGATGGCAGAAGGAGGTAACTATCAAACCTCTCAAAACCGGTCTCCTTCAACAACACTTGCTTTCCCCTACGTCTCTTCTTTGCTCTACCTAGCACCCCAGTATCACACCTTTTTTTTCCTGTATTTTTTCACCATTTAAAAGCACTAATCCCCTGTCCCTCTCTCCTGTGCCTCCTTACTTCACCCCACCACCTTCATTCTTGCTGTGCTCACAGCCCAGAAGGCCAACCATATCCTGGGCTGCATCAAAAGAAGCGTGGCCAGCAGGCTGAGGGAGGTGATTCTCCACCTCTACTCCGCTATGGTGGGACCCCACCTGGAGTACTGCATCCAGCTCTGAAGCCGTCAGCACAGGAACGACATGGACCTGTTGGAGCGGGTCCAGAAGGGGGCCACAAAAATGATCAGAGGTATGGAGCACCTCTCCTATGAGGAGAGGCTGAGAGAGTTGGGGTTGTTCAGCCAGGAGAAGAGAAGGCTCCAGAGAGACATTATAGCAGCCTTCCAGTACTTAAAGGGGGGCTACAGGAAAGATGGGGGGGAGACTTTTTACAAGGGCATGTAGTAATAGGACAAGGGGTAATGACTTCAAACTGGAAGAGGGTAGATTTAGATTAGATATTAAGAAGAAATTCTTTACTGTGAGGGTGGTGAGACACTGGAACAGGTTGCCCAGAGAGGTTGTTGAGGCCTCATCCCTGGAGGTGTTCAAGGCTAGGCTGGACGTGGCCTTGGGCAACCTGGTCTAGTGGGAGGTGTCCCTGCCTATGGCAGGGGGATTGGAACTCGGTGATCTTCAAGGTCCCTTCCAACCTAAACCATTCTGTGATTCAGCTGAGCGCAGATCCTGCCCCTGCCTTCCCGCTGGTGGGTCTGGCGGTAGGGCTGTGTGCCGGGGCAGCTGCTGCCCATCACCGCTCCCCTGGCAAACAAGGGAAGCACAGTCCAGCGGGCCAGGGCCGAGGGGAGGTGTCCTTTGCAGGAGAATGCTGCCAAGCTGGGTAGCAATGAATTGCGTGCCAAGGTGTGCCTCGGGGTAGCAGCACGGGTTCTTTGGTGAGAAGAATGAAGATCCAAACATAGCAGTAGAAATCAGTTTAAAAGCATGATGTCCCAACTTCCTTCTATGTCTAAAAGGAAGAATGAAAGAAACGAAGACACCTCCAGACAAACTGCTCCTTGAGCACTGGCTTCCTCCAGCTTTGCCTCCTTTATTGTCTATGTACCATCTCCACCCCAGCACTCCCAGCTCCCTCCCGTGAACCACAGCAGATGACACCAGCCATAGCGGCCTTGAAAAAGCCACCATCCTCGCTGGCCCGCCCCTGGCTGCCAAAGGCATGGGGGCTGCGGATGTCACCCTGCAGGCAGGACAGCCGAGCTGCTGCCAGCCTCCATGGGCAGAAGGACACGGGCGGCTCTGTACTCCGGTGCCCATGGGGAGGACCTGGACCCGCAGCTCGGGTTGGGGATCACAGAGCCTGAGGGACATTCTGCAGGAAACCCCATGGGAGATGCATTTGCCTCTCTGTAAGACAAACGTTTCCATTTTATCCTGGTAGAGCTTCAGTAAGCCTTGATGGTCCACAGCCCTGACCATCTGTGTCCCCCCCTGATCCAGACTGTTTTACCGACCTACTGGTGCTGCTCAAGACTTGTCGCCCCCTTGGTTTTCCCGGGTGACCTCTGTCACAGCAGGAGTAGCTGTAAGCCTGGCAGCGGGGGAGAGGTGAGGCAGCCCTTGGGGTTAATTAGGAAATATTTGACATTCAAAGCTCACCTTGGAACAGCTCTGCAGCTGGGTGGCTCTGCGGACATCAGGAGGCAGCACCACATTAGCTGCCATTGAGAATTTCCCTTTAAATGTTCAGAATTGTTCTTTTTTTAAAAATCTGTGAAAGCTGAGCCCACACTAGTCTCCTCACAACCTGTGGTGTTCACAGGAACAAAACCAGAGGCTACACCTAAGCAGCAGAGGGAAGGAACCACATTTGTCACAGCATAAAAGCAGTTACGCTGAGAAAACGCGCAACAGTTAAGAGACAGATGTAGGTGCTTTCTTTTTTTTTTTTTTTCTTTTTCTTTGCATAAGTACCTGCTATTACAGAAGTTATCGAATTTCCATGTTATGGCTCTGCGCACAGGGGTGGCAGAAAGGCTCACGCGGTATGGAAGGAGCCGAAATGAAAAGACACAACTTGTAACCCGACAGTGTCCATGACCTTTTCATCCCAGTTTACAACTATGGGAAAATAATCCACTTCAAATCACGCAAAAAAAAAAAAAAAAAAAAAAAAAAGTCTCCAGTTCTTCCTGCGAATGCTGAATGGAGATATTTGCTTTCGGCTTTGCCTGATCCCTGGGACAAGAAGAGTTGCGCCAACCCCCTTCCCGAGCAAACAGCTCTCCCGGAGCCGGGCCTGATCCCCCTTCTGGGACAGCCCAGTTGGGACAAACCCATTTTGCTCCTTCACATGCCACCATTTTCCCCAAATCCTTCCCAGGGCTGTGGAGCTGTTGGGGCACGGTGGGGGCCAGCACTCCCCTCTGCAGCCTCTCGGAGGACGGATCCGGGTGCTGGCTTTGAGGCACAGCCCCAGGCTGCCACCCCACCTGCACCGGCCCTTCTCCTCACCTCTTCGTTTCCAGGCCCACCAGGGTCTGCAGAGAGCCAACGCCCCCCCGGAAATCTTGGCAAAGGGATGCAGGAGTTATGCTGATGTCTTTATGTTTAATAACAGCTGTGCTGAAAGCTCGGTATTTATTGCATTACCATGGAAGGTCGGAGCAGAGGTGATGCCGGGAGAGGGACCTCTCAGGTGTTCGTTTCTCCTAAAAGCATACGGGCAGAAAGTCGTTTCTGTTTGTTTCACGGTTTGAGAGAGAGCGCACTTTTTCCTGGGAAGGAAAAGGCTGCGTTTCCCATTTTCAACATTTCCTTTCCTTTTGTATGTGTGAGCATAAAGATCTGAGCTTCACCATCAAAAACGCCGAAGTTGCTTATCTGTACTTTGTATGCAGTAGTTCTCCCTACAAACGCTGGAAAATATTACTGCATGGTCAGACACACGATGGGACGGACGTGCAGACAGCGTTCTCTGTCGAGCTTGCTGGGCAGAGGTGGGCGGTGTGATGGGGCAGCCAAGCTCGGCGCACAGCTTGGCCCCGCAGCATCCCAAACCGGCAGGGACAGGGAGGCGTCCCTCTCTGTAGGGATGGAGACAAAGCCTGACAAATTCCTCTGTGTAGAAATGACTACAGTTCTCAAAAAAAAAAAAAAAAAAGAAAGAAAAAAGAGAGAGAACATGGCTGCCCGGTTTGCACAGGCTGCAGCTCTCGTTCCTGACTAACGCCGGTCTTATTGTGTGTTATTTGCCTCACGTGGCATCCTGCCTTCGGATTTGCAGAGAGCCCGGCAATACGCTGTTTGGAAGGCAAAACACTGAATTGCTTTGAAGGCTGGAGGTGCTGTGACAGGTCCCAGGGATCTGTGACAGGAAAGAGCTGGATCTGAGAGCTGTGGGTCAGGACCATCTGGTCTGGCAACAGAAAGAGCAGGTCCCTACAGCGATGATGCTCCCTGGTTTGCAGCCGCAGCTGCGACACCCCCGTTACACAGGCTGCTGTAACGGAGGGTCGGCTGCTGTCAGCGGGGAGGTTTTGCTTCCTCACCCCAAACACTGCGAGCAAACCGCAATTTCCTCACCCTCTTTGGCTGTTTAGAGCTAGCACTGCTCCCCAGTGGCTTGTTTCCGACACGATGAATAAATGCAGAGCCACGCTTCGATGACACACTTCTTGGAAATAATAACATTCATTGCCCATCCTCACCAGATGTCAAGCCAGAAGAGGCCATGAGGTAACGGAGCGTCTCTTGCTGGTGCCACCCTGGTGCTCTTGGCTCCTCCGGCCCAGCCCTCCCGGTTCCCCACGGTTTGCCATCAAGGGCAAACGCTGCAGCCTCAGCAACCATTACTGGGGCAGGGCTGGGACTCTTAAAGATGCAATTAAGAAGCAGACGCGCTTAAGTGTATCTAGATGGAGGAACAGAAAGGAGTTGATCCCCTCTGGGGAATGGCTTTTGTTTCCTGAGGCTTTTAGCTTTCGCAGCTTCCCCTTTCTCTCCTGCGCCACTTGGTTGCAGCTGCTTTGAGCAGGAGAGATTGGACTGGGTGCAGCGGGCGAAAGCAGCGCTTAGAGAATCTGGGAAACTTAAACACCCCCACATCCCCCCCCAGTCATTGTCATGCCACTGGTAGTTATAAAAGCTTTACTGGAAACAACAGCATATAATTAGAGGAGGTGGATGTTTCCACATTCTGTGCCTGTGTATGTGCTGGAGTGCAAAATCCTGGCTGCTTTTCACACCCCTTGTCAGTCTCCCAGCTCGAGGAGGGTGTAAGAAGCACCTGCAAGGGGAGAGATCCAGCTCTGTGCTGGGTAATAAACACCCCCAGACATCAGCTCACAGCTGGGAAGGCGCCCTGGCCCCTAACACCATCCGTGCAGCCGTGCTGAGGTGGATCTCAACAGGCAAGTGGCTCGGAGGGTTGTTGGTAAGCAAGGAGCCCTGGCAGGGTTTGCTGCCCTGCAGGGCCAGGACGACGCTGGTGCCACCGGGTGAAGGAGAGGAACAGCATCAGCTCAGGTCCATCAGCTCTTTTGGCTGTTCTTCTGCACCGCGCAGGAAAGACAAGGCAGACCGTTCTTGTGTGCTCCTTCTCTGCAGCCCCTTTTCCACGAGAAGAGTGTGCAGTAACTGTGAATGCTGAACACACAGTATCGCCACCATCGCTGGCTGTCTGCAATCTGCCCGCCTGACGTGCGCTGAGCTGGGACGAGTGAGGGACCCAAAGTCGATGCAGCAGGGACACTCGCCCTGTGATGACACCTTCTCACACGGTTTTGTATTCAGACCTTGGCCAGGAATCACCAGACAGATTCCCTTGTCCCAGCAAATATGGCATTTCCTGAGAAAGGTGCCTGCAGTCCTGGGTGTTGCCATCTTTAAGCTTTTCCCTGTGTGACAAAGGCTCAGGAGACCCACGGTCTCCTGGCACCTGGGGGTCTGGATTCTCGACACTGGACCCACTGATGCTCCTGTGTGATCCCTGGGCTCCCTCTTGGGTGTGTGGCTACGTGCTTGGCTACCTGTGTGTGCCCCGCCAAGACAGCCTGATGTGCTTCCCCAGGGAGCCCTGGGGTCTCTGCAGTCACCCCCAGAGTGAATGAGGGACCTTTGGTGAACCACCAACCATCCCAGTTTGTAAGCAATCATAGAACCATAGAATGGTTTGGGTTGGAAGGGACCTTCAAAGACCATCATGTCCAACCCCCCCTGCCATGGGCAGGGACATCTTCCACTAGATCGGGTTGCCCAAAGTCCTGTCCATCCTGGCCTTGAACACTTCCAGGGATGGGGCATCCACAATTTCCCTGGGCAACCCGTTCCAGTGTCTCACACTCCAACTCTGACTCGTGACTCTTGCACCTGGGTTTACTCCTGCATGAGAAAAAAACGCTTTTCTGAACAAGTTGCTCCTGCCAAGCTCCTCTCTGCTGAACACCAGTTACACTGGAGAGCATCTGCTTCAAGAACAATTTAGGCTGAATTTTTCACTCAGGGTGAAACCAGCAGAAATTGCATGCACAAAGTGAAAAGCATCCTGTGATGTGGTAAACAGCAAGGGAAAGTGTGTGTGCGCGTCAGCTTGAGGAGAAGACTGTATCTGTAGTCCCTCCTGACAAACAGGGAAACCATCTGGAGCTCCTGCTAAGAAACAGGAAAACTCAGCCGCCTCTCCACAGGACACCGTAACAGGCCAAATCTCCTTAGTTACAAGCACTCTGAAGCAAAGTTTAAGGAAAGATGTATTTATTGAGAGAAGATTTCATTTTAGTTTAAGAACAGAAGGTATGTGCATCTAAATAATACAACGCTGCCCAGCCTGCTGGGTAGGTTTGTCACTGAAGAGCCTATAACCCAGCCCTGAGACATCCCGAGGACTTCTCTCTTCCACCCCAGTTCATGGCTTCAGCCTGAGTTGCCCCTTGGGACAAGAGGCAGCCCCCAGCCTGTGCCCTCACAGCCTCAGGCCAAGCCAGGTCCTCGCTCCGCCTGGCCCGCTGTTGCGGGATTTTCCCAGGACGAGTGTCAGAAACCCCGTGGATGGCTGGGGATAACGCCTGATCCCTCAAGACAAGCTGCCTGCTGTGAGAGAAAAGCTCCTTTTCCCTCCCAGAGACTCCCTGGGAGATGCCCCCTCCCCTGCTTCCCTGCAGGCCCCTGCTGGGAGGCAGGTGGGACCAGTAAGGGCACCGGGAGTTGCTGGCACATGCAAATTTAACTCTCTGCAGGAGCACCTACGCCACCAGCAAGGTGGGGAGTAGCGAGCACCTTCCTGCAGGGCTCCTGGCAGCGGGTCTGGGTATCCCCAAAGTGCTCTTTCCTCCTCCGAACCACCTCTGCAAACAAACCTGATGGGTCCCAGTGGGATGGCCACACCGGAGGCTTAAAATCTAGCTCCCCCGGCCCCCGGGCGTTTGTAACCATTAGCCCAAGAGCCAGTAGGGTCCAGTTACCCTCCTGGCCGCAAGGCATTGCTTAAGAGCGTAAAGAAAGGCTATAAGCAACCATAAAACTCCCCCAAGGCTCACATCCCCGTCCAAAGTCTGGTGATGCTGCAGCTCTCTGTCTCCCCTGCTGCCAAGGATTGATTTTAGCTGAAGGAAAGGGGAAATCGCCCTGTTTGCTTTGGCCGGTGACGCTGGCGCCTGGAAATGCTTTTCTCAAAAAAAAAACCACCAAGCGCGTGCCGAAACCCCGCCGGCGGCCTGTTCCCCCTCGCTGCCTCATAGTGCAGGCTCTCGCACTGTTTGCTTCCAAAATATTTATTTTCAGGGTTAATTTCTGGGCGGGGGCAGGTACGCATGCTCCCAACCAACCACACTGTTAATCAAACGCAATTTTCCTCTGGGTTTACACACACGTAATGAAGGCTGTACTCGAGCCAAACCTAGAACAGAAATGTTTTAAACAACCTCCCTCTTTGTTTGCTCACTCCCGGAGCAGTATTGACTTAAGAATATTGTCTTGCCAGTGACCTGCTAGCAAAAGTTGAAATTTCTTTCACAACCTGATGAGAAAAGGGGGGCCTCTCAGCGAAGCCCTTCCCCGGCAGTGGCAGGGGTTCGCACCGGGCTCGCCGCAGCCCCGCTCCCCGGGCAGCCAGCTGTGCCCATTAATTCCGCTGGAAGGCTGCACTGGCCGATCGCAGGCGAATTGGGAGGGCTCTGGAAAAGCACGAAGCAGCACAGCTGGCAATTCCCCTTTCGCCTGTGCCTGAGCACGCAGGTTTAAACGAGATACAACTCCAGCGAAGTGATTTTGGAAGGCTGAGCCTGTGCCGGAGCCCTGCTGGGGTCAGGCTGGCTCCTGGGTCAGGGGGCTGCACCCCCAAAACGTGGCAATGAGCTGGCAGGGGCGATTTCACCGCAGCGGGCATCTCTGGGAGCGTGTAAAAAATCTGGACAAAAGACACGCCTCTATAAGTGGCAGGGGCTGAGGAGGGAGGGCGTTTTCTGGCACCCCGTCCTCTCTCCAGCTGCTACTCCCAGCGCAGCCGCAGCCGCGCTCCCGCACCCCCGCGCTGCCCACCCCCATCCGAAACGGCCCTTTTGGCATCGAGGCACCGCGTTAGGATCAAACCCATTGCGCAGCGGCAGCTCTGCTGTCAGGCCAAGCTCTGCTCAGTGGGAAACTCCTCCTTGCCCTTGCAGGAAGAGGAGCCGGAGAGGCTCTGCCATGTCAGCCCAGCGCCTGAGGGACAAGGAGCAGTTGTCACTGCGCTCTTGGACGTGTCGCTGGGGGTGGCTTGGCTGTCGCCTCAAACCCCTCTTTCCTCCTAAGCCCACAAGTCCACTCCTTCAACTTCTCTAAGGACATTTCCACATCGTACGCACCTGCCTATCCCAAACGCTACATCCCTGCCGGTCACCGCACTGCAAAACACCGAGTGTCCTCCTGCCTGCACATCCCGCAGCAGGACAGATGCCAGCCCCGCAGTCTCTCCACAGGGACAGGGCTGCCACCGGGAATGGGCAGCTCTGGCTATCACCACCCCACACTCGGCTGCTGACAGAAGTCAGATCGGATGAAGATGGGCTTTTTCTTGGATAGAAAGCAACTACAGGACCAACTTTGGCCCCGGGGAAATTCTGCATCCCAGGTTGATACAGGATTTTGTTTTTTCTCCTGGGATAGTGAGGGCTGGTGGGAGGAGGGTAGAAATGTCTGGGAACACAGAAGAAATGCCTCTTGAAGAAGTTTGCTGTTCTTTTCCAAACATAGCTGGGCTTGAAGGCTGAAAGCATTGGTGGGGCAATTTAACTCACATGATGCCACTGCAGCACAGCGAGTTGGGGGTGCCGGCTGAGAATGGTGGCTGAAACACCCTGAGCTCCCCAAACATTTTGCAAAGTGTTATATCACGTCTTCGCCATCAAACCTCCGCCGAACACTTGGAGACCCCTGGGCCAAGCCCGCCCTGCGCAGCCTGCTCTTGCACAGAGACAAACTCTGGCCCAAACGCTGCCTTTCCCACGGCGACCCCAGCACGGCCAGCTGCCTTCCAATGCCGAGGCTTCTTCAAAGCGAACAAAACCGTGACCTCCTCTGACCACCCCATCCACAAGCGGTGTTTCAGACTCCGCCACTGCTTGCTGCCGAGAGGATGATTTTGAGGCAGAGGTCAAAGGAAGAGCCTTCCACTTCTGCTCGTGAGAACCTCTGCGTTGAACTCCAGGAGTTTTCTCAAGTGCCCTAGAAAAGCAAAAAAATGTGTCTTAAAAGGACTTCAAAGCAACATGCATGGAATAGGCTCTGATATTAGAGAGAGAGGTAAAAGTGAAAGGTATATATCTGTGAGGCCAGAGAACGGCAGATGAACAAATCTGTTAAACACTGCAAAGTATGAGGTCATAAAACTTCCCCCTGCCAGTAAGTGACCTTAAATACCCACTATTTTATTTGTTATCATGAATTTGCTTATGTTTATTTATTTCAGCCTGCTCCATGCTGTGTCTCTGGCATGTCTTATTCTTAAATCTTTCTTATTTCTCCTGTCCCCCCCTGTAACTCCACCCTGTCCTGTCCCTGCTCTCTGTGACAAATGAGGGGGTTAAAGGGACAAAACAGCAGAACTAGTGTTTCCAGTGGAGAAAGTGCGGTCCTGGAGCTAATTAAAACCAATCTCCCTGTAATTATCTCAAATGAATATTGCTTTTATAATGTTATGTCTACGATAATCAGAGCTAAAGCTGTTTTATGGTATTGTTATACGTATGTGTTATATATATGTATTGTTATATGGAACAACATGCAAATCACATGCAAAGCCATCAGCTTGCTATCACAGCCATCTACATCTTATGAGTTTTACTGAGAAAGGATGAATTGAGGCAAAATAGCTAGGCATTACCAAAATTTTAGATCAATTGCGATCAGAAATACACTTCCATGAAATCATATGCTGGGGCCATAGACCCATCTGCGTACACATACATTCCCTGTTTATGCACTCGGACAATTCAGTGGTTAGAATCACATTTTTCTCACCCCCGGCATAGGAAAATGTAAATAGGCAACTTGTTTTTCTGCTCTGCTCTATACATCAGTGCCGAGCATCAGTCACAAAAAGGTCCAGGAGTCAGTGCTTAGCTGGCAATTTTGCCGATAATGCAGGAGGCAAAGCAGCCTGCTCGTTTCCAGCCACGTCAACTCTGCTGACAGAAGTAAAAATGGGCTTTTGTCATTGTCAATAAACAAATTAGAAACTGCTCTGGAGATACACGAGCCCCAGTAGCCCCGTTGCATCAACAGGTGAAGAAGGGGAGGGCCAGGCCCTTCCAGCAGCCGCTGTGGGAGATGAGAAGAAGGAGTCACCTGCCTGCAACCCCCCTCCTCTCCGGTCCTCACCTCCTTTGAAGGCAGCTCACGGACCCCAACCACGCTCCCCGGGCATGGGGGGCTCACAGCTCACTTGCCCAGCTGACACTGGTCACTGCAGCTCTGCCAGGCTGTAACGTACATCCTACAGCTGGCGGGAGTTTTTCCATCAAAACAACAGGTTTTCACCGGAAAATGACAGTTCATCAAAATCGGCACACTTTGAACAAGCAGAGCAGATTTAATGAACTTCTGAGAAAAAAGAAACAGATTTTTTTTTTCTGTTTCTTTTTTTTTTTTTTTTCTGCCTCATTCCTTGCTGGTTTCTTGAGCTGCACAGTCTCTCCCAGGACTCTTGCACCTGCAGCTCCTGGGGACTCCTAATATTTCAGACTTTTTATTTTCCAGGTCCGGGAAGCCTGGAAATGCCTAGCAGGAACAGGGCTTAGCTCCTTACAGCACAGGACAGAGCCTGGTATCCCAGAGGATACCATCTCACTCTAAGGACATCAGGGTTCCCATGCCCACACTCAAAGAGCAAGGAGCCTGGACACATTGAAGAGGACTTGGATAACACAAAAGGAAATTCCTGGAAAAAAAGGAGGTTTACAGGAACACCAAACCCTAAACAACCAACCTAAACCCCAGGATTTCCATTCACGTCTCATACATGTCTACATGTTTATCCAAACTTCTTTTTGAAATGGGACATATGCTCGGAAGTCTGTGAGGAACAAACCCACTACTCGTCCTCCCACTGCTGGGAAAGGAGAGCGCTCGGGGTTTGTAACTCTTCATCCCTTCCTCTCACTTGTTGCAGGAACTGCAGGTTTTCCTGCAGATTTCTTATGGGAAAATACATTTCCCTCAGTGCTGGCTTCACTGGATTGAGGGCACACGATTCGTCCTTTTATCCGGGTGCTTATCTCTCCTGTGTTTGATGTTTATAAGAGCTATTTGCCAATGATTTCCAAGGTGTCGTAATAACAGGTGTTGCTTCTCTTATGTATGTCAGAGTGAAATTGCCTGTATGAGATCCAGAGATAGGGTGGAATAAGAGACGTACTGCTTTGGCCGTGGCTGTGATAGTCTCTTCTTCTGGGTAGACCTTTCCTTCCACCACCCAGGGCAAGATGAGATGTCCAATTGAGCAGGTGTTTTAAAACTGCTGGAGGGAGCAAAGGCTACCCTGCACGGTCCGAGGGCATTTCATACAAGGTGACAAGCCCACAGCCCTCATTTCCTTCCCCACACCAAGCTGTTCAGGTGCCTTATCAGCACGGAGCACCCGCAGCTCGGAGAGACCCGGTCTGCAGGACTCACACTAAACATGACATTCAGGGGTGTTTTGCAGAACTGCAGATACCTAACTCTGACAGACACACTTCCCAGCCCTCGAAGGGACAAGGCACACACTTATAACCTCCCTCTAAATTGCTTCCGTTGCTGTTTCTGGTTGATTACCTGTGGTTAAGAGTCCGCTTAGTTATAAGCACCAGCTTGAATTCCTCATTAACAACCATATCAGACACCCACACGTTCCTCCAAAGGTCTGGTTTAGCATCGTCTGATGCAGGTGTGAGCAAAGGAGCACCAGCTGTAAAGGGTGGCAGACCCCAAGCTGAGAGCAGAGAAGGTGCCCCATAGCCCCGGCAGGATTTGAGGAAAGGCAGTAAATACATCTCATTCCTTTTGCTTGCGGAAAGTAAAAGGAGTAAGTGACATGGGGAACAACAGACGAGGACATGAGGAAAGATGAGGGGCTTGAGGGGAGAAAAGGTTTCTCCTTGTCACCGCTGAGGCTTGGCACCTACAGCAGGGGTTATGGGATGCCTTCTGATGTCAAATATATCCTGGTTTGATGTATCACCCTATTTTCCTTACCACTACTTGATTACCAGACCTTGTTGCTTTAGTGCATTAAAAGCATCTGCCAACAAGGTTGTAGTATTGTGCCTCCAGCGGAAACAGCTGGAAATCCTCATTGTGTTCAGTGCGGTGCCTTTTTCTGGTCCATCAGAACTGTAAGCAGCTTAGATGACCCTGCTGCACTCTGTAACCAGGTGGCCACCCCCTCAGAAACAGAACGGGCACGAGAAATAGCATGTTTAGAAGAGGTTAGGATTCTATAAATGGAGAGACAAACTCTCTGATCTGGGGAATGGCCCATCCTTTTTCCCACTCTGATGGACATGGGCTTACTGAATTCGGAGACACACAACTGATCAGTCCTTCACCTCTTTCTCTTTGGCTGTCTGCTTTTGCCGGGTTTGCTGGTGTCAGAGCAAGTTCTGTGCTCAGCCGCTCACATCCAGAAGTCACGACAGCTGATCAGCACTGTGCACAGACACCTGAGCACAGAACGTGCCCTACTTTACCGACTGACCTCCAATTCCAGCACTATTTCACTCTTAGCCTCCTCAGATTTTCACTACGGGAAAATGTGGGTGCTCCTTCCACTGCTTTGGTTTTAATTAAAAACATGTTTTTAACTCCACTCCTTATTTTGAAGAACTTGGTTAGCTTTAACTGGGCTAAACAGGCATTTATTCCCTTAAAATCTTCTTTTTTTTTTTTTTTTTTGTCATATGACTTTTCAACTTCTAATCACTCCATCAAAGCTTGAAAAATTACGATTTCCTACGGTCCATGTTTCAGATGAGGGCTCAATGCTAGTTTGCTACAGGGAATTAAATATAAAGGAAAGATGAAAGAGTAAATGCAGTCCTCTGTGTTCGATACAGAAGCCAACCATGCTATTTCAAGGCATGTTTCAGACAGAGCCGTGCAAACTGATTTGGAAAGGAAAACTCAGCTGTAGGCTGAGAGAATTCAGTGCTAACTGCAGTGATGATATCTCTTTCTCTCTCTTAACTGAACTTTATCAGAAAAACAGAAACATCCTTAATATTCCTAGCACAAACCAGGCATGGATCCAAAAATATTTTACCTCTGAGTAACTGGGGAAATGAGCTTTTCCACCATGCGTTCTACTCCAGTGACTCACCAAGTGGCTCAGCCCCCAGCGTAAAGCATCCTTGCACGGCGATCCGTCAGCAGCAATGCTCAGTCAAGCATGTGCTATCACAGTTCATGGACTGCAAGTAAACTGAAGATTCATTTCAGTTCAGGTATGAAATGCATATTTCACTATGTCCACTGTGTAGATATGATGTGCATATAGTCTCTGAGAGCTCAATTTTAATGTTAAGGCATGTTAAATGCTGGTTTTCCTTAATGTTCTACCAGTGTTGCATCGAATATTGTGTTCAAAACAAAGCCCTGTCCATGTCAGTTTATACTGGTTTGTCCCAAATGGCCAGTGGATCCCTTCTGTGGGTACACGCATGCCTTATTCCTGTTGGGGAAAAAAAAATCCCAGGAAAAAGTTCACAGGACGAAGGTTGGCCCTGCCCCGTCTTGCACTGCAGATGTGCCCTCCCACCCACTATCTCCGGAGAATAAAGCATATTTATTATTAAGGAAGAGATGCTGATTCTTTAACAAATTGCAGGGAAACACACACCTTTAAGCTCAAAAGTCACAGCTTGATGGTAGAGCGGAGCCAAGAGGAGAGGCAGACCCGCTTCCCTCACTCCCCCTTGCTTCTCCCCAGCAGCCGGTGGCTCCCCTCGCCCCAGCCCGGCAGCCCTCTGCTCCCCTCCGGGCAGGACTCAACTCACTGGACCAGCAGTACCTAATGCAAGAAGAAAAAACTGAATAGTTCGCTATTTCCATCTCTGGGGGTCGCATTGTCCCGGCAAAGGGTTTGCAGATCATGACAGCGGGCACAAGGAAAGGGGCTGGGCTGCGGGTGAGAAATGCGGGTCACAGAAGGCAGGAGGGTGGCGAGGATGAATTCTTGCAGCCGTATTGCTGAGCCGCTGCCCCGGTCCCCGCTTGGACCCAGAGTAGATGTTGCTGTCACCAGTGAGCATGGAGCAGACCCAGATGTGCCACGTCCTCGTCTGCAGGGCAGTACGACCCGTCTCCCAATCCACTTTGTACCGAGCCAGGAGCCTGAAGAAAAAAAAAATCCTGAATCATGTCATTTTTGATGGGTTAGCGAACAGCTCACGGAGACAAGTTGTTCCGACAGCAATACAGACACCTTGTAGTTCCTCGTCTAGAGGAGAAGGCATTTGCTTTTCAGCAGATATTACATGAAGTCCTTGATGATTCCTGCTTATCCACCACCACCTTAAGACCCGACGCAGACCACGTAGAAGTCAAGACCTGCTGACTCCAGTCATGTTGGGACCTTTTTTTTTGGCAAAATAAATGCCAGTGTAATGCAGGTCTTTGCATGTAATACATCCTTTACAAAAGGAAGTCATGGGCGTACCTGTTTACGGTGAATATTTTTGCAATGAATTTAAATGCCAAACTAAATTCCAAGGACTAAGCTGAAGTTATGCACAGAAGGTATGCAGGCTGGGTGCAGGAAGTGCCATGTTCCTCATTGGTTTTGGTGAAAACAAGAGAATGAAAAAAGTTCCCCCCCTCCCACTTTTGCTCATTTTTAAATGAATGAGCAAGATCTTTTGCATCACTGTTAATTACAGAGATGGAAATGTGTCTTTCATTGTATCAGAGCAAGAGGAGCAAGATAGGAAACTAGAATTACAATACAAGAGAGCTAATTTCTGAACTCTGCTGTAACCATGGCAACCTTCATTCACAGTATTTAACTGAGAGTATAGAAAAATAGTGCACTCAGGAAGCCTGAATAAATTATCTACATCATTGGCTTACAAACATTTCAAAGACACGAACTTTTACAAAAATTAAGCATTGCAAGAGGTTCGTATTTGCAGAAATCATTTGACATTACCTCTGCATTCCCTGTTCACGTTGACTACAGGGACACGTCTTTCCAGAGTGGCCAGGAATTAAGGGAGATACACTTCAAGATGACAGACAAAGGAAAAAAAAAAAAGAGGTGAAATCTGAACTTAAACGTTAACATAAATTCCAACACAATGTCCTGTAGTTGTGTGGTTAGTGTTAAAAGCTGGCACTGTCAGCAACTGTATTTTAGTTTTCCTTGACTGTACAAAAGCAAAAAGTGACCCTGGGTCAAATTCTTCTGTCACTTAAATGTATGTTTTTCCCTTCCACCTTCATTGGCGTCAGCAGCCTTGGTTTGCTGTGTTGTCCCCGGTGCTCCCCATGCACGAGCTCGAACAAGGGAGTAGTGTGGTATTAACAGAAAACAAAACAAAACAGAAGTAATGGATCAATACAGTGACATTTCCCCTCTGCATCCAGCTCCTCTGATGTTCTGCACTGCCAGGGAGGTGCTTCACTCCCCGCCTGCTCCCTGGCACATGGCACGGGTCTGGCATTCAGCTCTGCTTCAACCAGCATTTTTCTCTTTTTTTTTGTCTGGTGCAGAAAACGTCTGTAGCTGACAGAGCATAAAGCAAAAGGAAGAAAAATAATAATTTTCAAACACCAAAATCAAACCCTTCCTCTTTATACATTTGATGTAGCTGCCTGGTTTGGGGCAGCTAGTGAATGATGTTTATTAGTGACCAAAAGAAGTGGAAAAACGCTCCAGATTATTTTGACATTCATTATACCAATGCACTGTAGGAAGCAACCGCACCATAGCCATACTTCACAAACCCTTAACCTAATCCTGAGCCACACAAGATTGGTCAGTGGCGCTGGGACACAAGAAAGAAGGAATTTCTAGTTCACAGGGATGGGCAGATTTCTGGCAGGACTCTTATCACGGAAGCTGTAACGGGGTCAGGGACATGTGGCTTCCCAACACCACACTACACCTGATGAGCTGGCCTCGGGAGCAAGGCCAAACTGGCTTGGACACAGTCACAAAACACAAGGTAGAGACTGCAAGATGCCTGGTAGAATTAATGATTGTTGGAGGCATGCTAAAATCCTGAAAACATGAGTCTGGCACTAAGTGCTGTAAAGATGGCCATAAGGAATGACCCTGGGGACAGGTAGAGCGTGGGGAAAGACGCAGTCACGCTATAGTCCCTTTTCCCTTCGTCAAATTTCCCTTATCTCGTATACAAAATCCCTGCTCACAAGACAGTTGGCATTACTGGTTACCAGCATGCAGGGAGGCATTTGAGACCCCGAGGTTTTTCTATTCTCATAGGTCATCCTTAAGTATTTGAAACTAGCCCGTTTTTTTTTTTTGTTTTTGTTTTTTGGGGCTTTTTTGGAGGAAGACCTGGCAGCAAAACAACATTTTTAAACTTTTCTTTCCTGACATGACTGGAATGTTTGAGTGTGAGCCTTTGAGCACAAGCTGGGCACAGGGAGTGCACTTCTTCTACACATGGGAATATATCGCCCTCTGGAAGCAGTTCAGAGCTGCCGACGACGCAGATTTGCTAATCAAAACTCCACACGGCTGAAGGACACAACACACTGACCTTTACTACAGCCCTGGGAATGTTGCAGCAGCCTGAAATGACTTTCTAGAGCTGCTCCCACTGCTCGAGTCAGGGAAGACTCTGCCAGCGCTGGTGGGGATACTGTGCCTCTCAACAAAGCACCTTTTTTATACATACTTTTCAGTGAGAGGGGAGGAATTATCTCTGATTCAACAGGGCTTTCAGGTACCCTTTCCAGATTACTACAGTGGTTTCATTCAGCTATGCAAGCTTCAAATTAAAAGTTAATGAAAACTAACACACTTCTCGTTTCTCCTGAGGTGCATTCGCTCTCTTACTGAGATGGCTGAGAAAAGTAAGTCAGAAGAAAACTCCTCCTTGTTCGACAAAGGGTACAGGGACTCTGAAAACTGCCTGGCAGCACATCCGCGCATCAGCATCGTTGCTGTCATTTTGCATCTTTCGTGCTCATTTTCCAAGCATGTGTTATAACAACCTCCCACATGGCAATGCGTGTGCAAGTAAAGTATCATTAGCTCTGATGGGCACCCTTTGTCTTCCCAGGAAATGACTAAATTGTATCCTCAAAAAGTGGACAATTGGAAAGTAGTAGAAATTACAGACTCATGTTTGGCACGCAGTGTCAGATTCGCAGCTGTACTGACTGCCTGCCAGGAGCTGCCTGCCGACAGAACATGCCGTCTTCCAGTTGCTCGACCTGAGATAGTTCAAGAGGATAAGAGCAGCGTTAGAGAAGTGAACAGACTTTCTTTTTTGCAGATTTCTCTTGCTTGGTTTTATAGCTCACCACCAGAGGAAAGCGAGCTTTGTTGCCAGTTTCCAGGTGATGGCAGATTCAAGCAGTGGTTTCCAGATTAACCTAAGGCATTGCTTTTTGACTCTGGGTAAGGCACCCCTTCGTTATTAACATGCAAGAAACACACAAACCTTTGAATCTTACATGTTTTACCTGCTGATACATGTAAATACAAAACAGAAAACATATTTTTTCTAACATTTTTAAACCCTTACATCTTCACAGCCCCTGCTCTCCCTTATCCCAGCTCTCCTTGTATAGCCGTTCCCATTTGATCCTAGCAATCACCCGCAGTCATGATGCTGGTACTGGGTATACTGCAACAGACTCAAGCGTTCTTCTTTATAAAATTCCTTTATTTAAAAAGACATGTCCAAAGTTCTTGTTTTTCTGAATACAGAAAAAAGCAGGCAGGCCAGCAGCAAGAGCCCACCCGTGCTCACATTCAAACCTTTTCCGAGAAGCCCTTTGCCCCAGTGCTCTCTTTCCTTTCAGTGTCATGTCCCTGAACTCATTTTACTGTGCCTTTTGTATTTCTACTAATTTTTATGGGTTTTTTTCCTCTCTTACATGCACACGTGTGACTCCACAACTCATGGCTTAACCCCTTTATGCCTGGATTGTTTACCAGTACTCTGTATTACCAGCCTGTAGGGGACACAGTACTATTTAATTTTGTGACACTGGTGCAATATTTTGGGAGGTGGATTGTACTGTTTCAGTTTTCAGTAAACAGAGTCATTTTGCTGCTTCCTCATGCCAAACCAATTTAATGTATTTTTTTCTCATCCCATAACTTTCTCTTACTATTTTCCACAAGAGTTGATGTGATCACAGGCTGATTACATTTTGCTGCATGAAAATGGAAGTAAATGACAACTGCACATGTGGGATTTTGCAAATGGCCAAAATGACATTGGGATAACTGCATAGGTGGATGGAGAGAACACAAATTGCTCCCAGGGTGTGCGTCTGTATTCCCTCCCGCTCCCCCAGACCCGCTGCGATACCCTTCCCTCCTGCCGGAGGCTGCTGCCTGCCCTGCTCTGCCTGCTGAGCCGTCTGCGGAGCCCTGCCCTCAACGGCTCCATCAAATGATCCGGATTTAAAAGTGCTTTTGGGGTAGTTCGGAGCACTTCCACTTTAAAGTATGGCTGGACATGCTCTTGCATGGGTGGTGACTCGGAGCGCCTGGGAGGGCACGTGAAGGAGGAAGCAAGAAAGGCCTTCCTATAAATGAGGGTAGAGCCGGATGGCTTAAATCATACAGGCAACAGAGTGAGTAGAAACATACGGACCTGCCCTAGTGAACTCCAGTTATCTGTTCTTGTGCCTTTTCCTTGAATGGCACTGCTGTGACTGAGCCAGGTTACACAAGAGCGCAGTGACATATCACAACCCAGTTGTCCGCTGGGTGGAACAAAGCACTCAAGTGCGCACTTCGACCGTGAATCTAATGTTTTCCATTGAGAGCAACCAGTAAGGGAGATTAATTGCTGTGAGCACTGAAAACGAATGAGTATGAAGACTGTGCCTATGATGGCAGCATTTGTGAATGCATTTGTTTTCTGAGGATTGAAAGAAAATATTTTATTCGTTGTCTCATGTGTGAATGCATGATTATTCTGTGATATCAGCAACACACATAAAAGAAACAGGAATATTGTGTGCTACTGCAGTTTGCTAAGGCAACAGAAATACAGCCTTGAAGTCCTTGATAACCAAAGCTGTAATTTAAAACGTAAATGCCTTTCTGAGCTCATCTATTCTAAGCTGGATAGAGCCCAGCGTGTTTCAGTTTTTAAATAACTCATTCCCATGACCTTTGCAACTCACTACCTTACACAACAGTGCAAAAAAGAGCCTCATACACATGAGTCAGGCTGCCTTAGGGTTGCTGAAATTTAAGAAGGCAGCCTACATAACATGATCACAGGCAAAAGGAAAATAAAAGACTGATTATATAACATCCAGCCAAATTGAACAAACCTCTGCAGTTATACAAAGCTGTAGGCTGCAGAGATGCATCCAAAGTTCAGAGAAGTTTTAAAGAAACTGCTTGATGTGGCTGATGTCTAGCCCTTGTGTTCGGCATCAACGCTGGTAGAAGAAATAATTGTTCCTCTCAAAATACTACTCTAAAACACTTAGATTGTGACCCAGGACATTTGAAACACATTGAATAACACAACCCTGGGGTAAGAGTAAGGTGCCTGGACTGCTAACTTTCCAGCCCAAAATCACCCACAGGAAACATATGCCATGAGCTCCTGACAAGCACAGTAGTAGCCACCTTACACTTACTCAATGTCTTCCTGATGCTCACAGATCTTTCTGAAGGTTCCTCAGAGGTACAGCCCATCTGTGGGGAAACCTGTGATCTTGCACCACCTCCCTGGCCAGTGCCACTGGGGCATCATTGATCTGTGCAACTGAACATGCAGGTTATTCAGACTTGCCAGCTAGATTCAGCCCTGGGCTGAAATCCAGAGCCAAGGAAAGCACCCAGGTGCCAATCCAGGACAAAACTAGGCTTGGGATCCCTAAATGACCTTCTAAAAAACTCACCAGGACCAGAAGGGTACCCCTGAAGCAGGCCTGCTGGAAAAGGTCACAGTCAAGCCTTCTCTTTCGATTAAAAGCCTGGCATGGCAGCACAGCTTTGTTCTGCTGGGATCAACAGGATCTCTTGGAGGGAGTCGTCTACCCCCAGTTCCTCAACACCATAAACAAAGCTCCAGCTTCTCTTGTAAGACATAGCGTTGCTCCTTCTGCTGGTTCCTATCTTACCGTGTAATAGCCTAGTGGCTAAAGCTTAGTCCCTGTAACTGCAAAACACCGGTATAGTTTTCACCCTCGGCCCACGCTGCCTGTTTTGCAGGCGAGAACTGTCACTGTCCGGCTGTAGGTCAGCTGAGGTGAGGGCACCCCTTCACCCTGCAGCGAAGACTGGTTCCCGACTCACACAGGAATCCACCACTCCTTGGCTCAGAGGCAGCAACTGGGACTCTCTAACCTTCTGCTTAGGGCACCTACCTGGAAGAACAGAGTAATTTATTGCATCTAGCCCTAAGACTTCAGACTTTTTAAAATGATTATATTAGGTATAGATTAGTTAGACTACATTCTCAGTTACTTGGCTGTGGCTAGATCCAAGCTAACTCCTTTCCAAGCCACCGGGAAAGTATTTTCCTTGTTTTTGAGAAGCACGCTCTCTAGGGATGAGCAGACAAACCAGACTGAAGGTAAGAGGATAGAACAAACACATTTTTGGTTTGTTGTTTAAAAATATAAACTAAACATACAGTATAAAGCCAACAGTAAATATTTATGTAGGTGGGTTCACTTGAGATAATAACCCTATTTATTAACCAAGGAAAACAGTAACCTAACTCGTTTTTCTTCTACAGAAAAATAAAATAACAAATGCTTATATTTTCCCATCAAATACAAATTTCAAACCCCAAAGGATACAGCTGCATCTTTTTTTCCCAGCATTTAGGCAAGGGTAAACTACAGGAAAGCAAATAGCAGCGAGAGGGAGGTCACTTTTGTCTGGTATTCTTTCTAAACTTCCTTGTTAAAAGTGGAAATGGGACCTGATCTAACCCCAGGCCTCAAGACATCTAAAAGACTGGTTCAGAGTCTGCTCTTGGTTCTAAATCTAAATTTCTAATTTTATCTTCCATAACTACTTTCCACTCCAAAGTACACCCTCATGCTAAGAAGATAACACCAGTATGCCTAGTCATTGGCACTGGTTGCTCTTCCTCATTGCTGGAGGAATTATTATTCTTTAACATTCCCATTTGCCTAGGAAGATGTCAACTCAAACCAGCCAGCTGTTTCTACAGACCATCCGCTGGCTTTCCATCTCTTGACTCCAGTGATCTCAAGTAAAGACAACAGGCTGTATCCAATTACCAATCTCTGAACAATCTTTAATTTCAGAAATATCATATGTGATAAAATGAAACCAGGATAGCATTGTTCCAGCAGTGCTATCATAGAATCACAGAATGGTTTAGGTTGGAAAGGACCTTGAAGATCATCCAGTTCCAATCCCCCTGCCATGGGCAGGGACAGATTCCACTAGACCAGGTTGCTCAAATCCCCATCCAGCCTGGCCTTAAACACCTCCAGGGATGGGACATCCACACCTTCCCTGGGCAACCTGTTCCTGTGTCTCACCACACTCACAGTAAAGAATTTCTTCCTAATATCTAATCTAAATCTACCTTCTTCCAGTTTGAAGCCATTCCCCCTCGTCCTATCGCTACATGCCCTAGTAAAAAGTCCTTCCCCAGCTGTCCTGTAGGCCCCCTTTAGGTACTGGAAGGCCGCAATTAAGATCTCCCCAGAGTCTTCTCATCTCCAGGCCAAACAACCCTGGCTCTCTCAGCCTGTCCTCATAGGAGAGGTGCTCCAGCCCTCTGAGCATCTTTGTGGCCCTTCTCTGGACCCGCTCCAACAGATCCATGTCTTTCCTATGTTGGAGACTCCAGAGCCGGTAATATTATTAGGTAAATAATATCTTGTCTGTTGCAAAGCATAAGCTAGTCTCTTTCTGGAAAAATGCAGGAAGATTCCTCTCTCCTCCCAACTTTAATCTCCCCTACTTCCCCTGGAGCCTGGTGAATCTTTTGCACGGCAGCCACCGTAATGCAAATGTAGTTACTTTTAAAAATGACTGTAACAAATACATTTGAAAAATGTACACGATGAACTACAGCTGGAAAAGGAATCAGCCCCTTCACAACCAAGATAATTGTTGGAGCCAACCTCCTGATATCCTGACACTATTTCCTCATAGCACAGACACTGATAACGTCATAAGTATCACTCTTGAAGCTTGCAAAAATGTCTTTTTCCAATAACATGTTACTACAGAATTTCCTTTACTTCACTGTGTTGTCAGAATGCTGTATTCCTCAAATCGGATACCAAACCCTGAAAGACCAACCCAGGTAAAGGGTGCAAGCTAGCGCACAACTCCTACCAAATGCAAAAAGTGCATTTAGTTCCCTGCTAATGAGATTTGAGAAATATAATAGGATGCAAAGAAGGCCAGAGGGGCAAGAGGCAACAGACACTAGCTGAGCAAGGTAAATTCTGATCAACTACAATGAAAAAACCTTCACAATGAAAGTGGTGAGGCACCGGAACTGGGGCCTAGGCAGGGCCTCACTCCTCAGAGGCATCCAAAACAGGACTGGCCAAACCCCTGAACAACCTGACCTAGCTTTGAAGATGGTCCTGCTCTGAGCAGGGAGTTGGGCTATATGACCTCCAGAGGTCCCGTCGGACCTTAATTATTCTGTGATTCCAGGAAGCTGGATCCCAGCCGCTGAATGAAGCCGGAGCCACTGCTCCATTTCAGAAAGGAACGGAGAGTGAAGATACAAAGGGTCTCTGGGGGACACAAAATAAATCAAGCTATCCCTGAGTCCCACAGTGATGGCAAAATACCCACTGAAAGCAATTGTCTCTGGCATTCCCCATCGTCCTCCCCTTTAAGAAAGGGCAGGGGAGAGACGAGTCGTGTGGCTCAGAGTTGCTGGTTTACTCTCAGGCCTTCAAAAAAAACACCTTTTGCAGGGCTTATTGTTAAACTTCAGGAACAATCACCATACCCAGGAACCCAGCTGTGCTAAAGGAGGCTGAATGCACCACCCACAGCAAATGCTCCTGGAGAGGGCAGCGGAATACACGGATGTACAACCAAAACCCCTCTTTGAAGCAGACTGAAGATCACAGGCCACCGCTGTTTGCAGGTACTCCATCTGCTCTGAGCTCTACTGACACATTTATTTTTGCCCTGTAATGTTCCCATTTTCTGCTAAAAATAAATTACCGCTCTGTGGAACAGCAGACTTACACTGCTGTCCTTGCTTCTACAATGCTTTCAGAAATGGAAAGAAGACAGTTTAGTCTTGTCCTACTCTTCCTGTTTATTCCGTACATGGCATGTTCTTCTCCCTTATTTTCCCCTTTGTTAGGCTTTTCTTTCCGCCTTCAGAACTTGTATGACTCTTCTATTATTTCTTTTGTTTAATATTTTTTTTTCCTGCTCCAGGTTGGTATGGCAGCATGCCAGGTGGAAGCGTTTGATCTGCGCACGCAACTTTGAGACAGGTTTTACGAGCGCCTGCTCTTTTCAGCAGGCACAGGAGCAAAATGGCATGTCTGAAACACTGCGTGCAAAGACATCGTAAAAATGTTAAGTAGTCAGGGGACTGATCCAATCAATTGAAGTATTACCCTGTGTTCCTGAACTGGTTTTCAGTAAAACCAAACCAATAAAATATTTATACGTTAGGCACAATAAGTTGTTTAAACTAGAAGGTTATCACAAACACCTGATTTAAAAGGAAAATGGATTTTGACGATCTGTAATGGAGTTTCTCTGGGAATGTGTGTAGAAAGCTTTAGGGCAACTACTGCAGCACTTTAGCTGCAGTGATAATGCATAGCTGCCTATTGGTTCTGCAATGCAGAATTACCCGCTGCCGGCAACAGGCACAGTAGACAAGAATTGATGCCTTTTGTTACACTCAGATGATAATCCTTCCATCCAGGGAAACAGAGAGACTTCACGTACAGCGAAAGCAGTTACAAGTAACTGCTTTTCCATCAATCCTTGATGTAAAACTTTAAACACAGAACAACATGTTTTTATTCATTAAAATAATTTTTACATTTTAAAATCAGCAAAAAAGGACTGTTGCTCATAGTGCACAAAAAGGTCTTGGCAGCAGCAAGATGAAGAAAAGGAAAACCTAACTTTCCAGTCAGATTGCAACATCCCACTTCTGGCACACCAGTAAACTCGCATCAGCTTGAGGACCAAAATGTCAGCCAAGTTTTAGTATTTTGTCTTTCATTTGTGGGATTTCTATGGGGCTGCTAAGGCCAAATTCTCTTCTCACTCAGTATTTTAAAACTCAAATTCTGCCTTTTGTTCAAAGAGATATTGTGAGACAGGGAGCCACAGCTTCCAATACCAGCTCTAAAAGTAGCTCCTCTCCTGGCTGTAAATCAGGAAGAAAAAGGAATGAATACAATAAGTAAACAGGGAACTATAACACTAACCTTTCAATTTCACAGCATGTTATGGGGAATTGAGCTCATGGTCACAAGATGTTCTGAAGACCAAAACTGCTAAATGCTAATTATTTTGTGGATTTTTTTTTCTCAACAGGCAACTCTAGACAGCGAGTCTCTTCAGAAGTCAAACACGAAACCCCATACTTCCAACCAGAAACAGGTGATCAGTGGTGACTTCATCCCAATCCATTTCTATACCTCTACTCATACAACAATCACTCAAATACATCCAGGCACAGGTCTGGCTTCCCACAGCCTTTTACCTTCTCATAGAGGATGCCTTAATTGTGCCGTCTTATGTAGTTAAGAATATTCCTAAACTTGGATGCTTTATAGTCACTCTTGCCGCAAGTAGAAAATTATGTAAATGGTTGTTGTTACAGCACACTCTGCCAATCTATTTCCAACCATGTAGCACCGTTAAAAAGGAATGTAAATTATTCATCTTCCATGCCGTTCAATGAAGTCTTTAATGTACAATGGTGTCTGTCAGATGCCTTTTTTTACTTTATTCTAAAATAAGCCTCAAAGAGAAGATGATGGTGTACCATTCTGGATAAACAAATAAGTGTCAAAAAAGTCACCCAGAACACCAACAAACAAACATTTTAATACTTTGTGCTTCCAACTGTGGAAGACTTGCATCTTTAAGGATGCCATTGTTTTATCTTTCTAGCAGGTTTTCATGCGGAGGGTTACAGGGCAGTACTTTCCAGTCTCTCGTGTCACAAGTAGACCTCTTGAGTCTTCCAGGCACTAAGTGTAGATTTTCCTTTGTTTCCTCTACTGGTTTCAGTATGCAGCTGTAAACACAATAAAGAAGATAAAGATGTAAGTATAGTCAAAATCTATGTTTTGTTACAGCTGCTAAAGGAATGATAATTGCGGCACTCCACAGGCTAGCTGAACATCTGCTGCCAACAACACACAGCAAAGTGAGCATCCTGGCCACCCTGAAAATAGAAAGGCATGAGAGCACGTGCATCTATAAACAGAGAAAGAGATGATCAAGGAAATCAAAATGTTTTCAAATTTATAGACTTTCCATATTCAAAAATTTATAGGAAGAATAAGGCTAGATCAAAGGATCTCAAAAGTGTGTAAAACTGAACGTTGCCCTAGAGATGTGGAATGGGGACAGGATTGTATCTCACAGAGAAGAGAGAAAGGAAAGAGGGGAGGCCGCTGGTGCTGTCCCACTGGCAGGGACGACAGGTGCTGCTCTTCTGGGGAAGGGCCGTTCTTTCTTGGTAGCCATTGCCCTCAAACCATCCCTTGCTGGCAGCTCTGGCAGCAAACGTGGCTTTCTCAGAAGCACAGGGCAGAGAGGTTGCTTGCACTCCGCGGCAGCCTGCTTTGCCAGGGGAGACCCCGGTGAAGACAAAACACCGGGGAGCAAACAAAAAACAGAAAAACCAAATGGTGCAGTACAGGCTCCCGCGGTCTCTTGCAGAGCTGGCGTGCTTTGCGACTGTCAAAGGCACTTAATCGACATTTCAAGGGGAAAAAAAAACCACATTTCCCACTCTTTAAAATTAATTTAGAGTAAAAGTCGATTAAAAGTCGATACTGCCCTATAAAAGTTTTTAGACATTTTTCTCATTTTCAGCCTCCTTAGCAGGCAGGAGTTAAACAACTCGGGCTCCTGATCAAAGGATCCGGGGGTGGGGGCAAGTTGGTGCAAGGGTGTCGCACGGCCGTGCTTGCAGGACAACAGGACAAGCCACCACCAGAGCCTCCCCTTCAGGCCCGCCACTGGGTGCCGGGCGCCGGCAGGAGGCCCGGGGACTGCGCTTGTCTGGTTTTTATCCGCAAATCAGCAGCCATCACCTGTTACACCCGCGCAGCGCTGCGGGAGGAGCAGCCAACCGCAGGCACGGCACCCCTCACCTCTGCCTCGCTCCCCGAGGTGAGGAGGAGAAGGAGGAAGAGAAGGGCAGGGCGCGCCGCGGGGTGCCGCAGGGCAGCCCGCTCTCGCTACGCCTCGCCCCGCCGCCCTTCCTCCCGCAGGAGCGCGGCGAGGTTCGCCCTCCCACCGGCGCTTCCCTCACGGAGGGGCAGCTTCGGCCCGATCCCGCCCCAATGCGGCTGAAGGGCGGCGGGGGATGCTGAAGCGCGGCGGGATGAAGAACAGCAGCCTCTGCCCTCGCACACACTGCTGCTGGGAGGGGGGGTGAAGGGGGGAGGTGTAAAGGGAGGGGGGGGCGTCGCTCAGCCACCACGTTCGCGCCTTCCCGCCCCTGCGCAATGCGCGCGCACGCAGCGCCCCCCTTCTTCTCCCCCCCGTCCGTCCCCCTCCCGCGCTCCCTCAGCCGCTGCCGAGCCTCCGTGTCACGTGCCCTCCTTGCCCTCCCCGGCAGCCAATGGGCGGCGCGCCGCCGGGCCTTTATAAGGCGCCGCGCAGCGCGGCGGCCGCGGGCGGGAGGTGGTTGCGGCGGCAGTGGTAGGGCCGGGAGTGGCGCGTGTGTCTGTGTGGGGGCGTCTCGGTCCGCTCGGTCCTTCCAGCTGCTTCCTTGTTCCGCCCGGGGGAGCCGGGCTGAGCCGTCCGGGAAAGGGCCAGGTCTGTGCCCGCGCGGCCTGGGGCGCAGGGAGGGAGGGAGGGAGGGAGAGAGGGGAGGACGGAAGGGGGTCGTGCCGGAGGCGGGGGGGAGGGGGCGGCCGTGTCAGGGCCGCGCGGCTCCTGAGGGGATAGCGGTCCCTGTTGCGGCGACGCCCAGCGCTGGCGGGCGGGCCCTGCCCGCGGGGAGCGGGAGCGGCGCCTCGCCTCCGCCGGAAGGGAGAGCGGGGCCGGCAGGGGGCTTGGTGCCCGGCGGGGCGGCGGGTGTGGGCGCTGGCTGCCGAGCTCTTCGCGGGCTGCTGCGGGCTGGCTCGCTCCCCTCGCCGGGCGGGTGGCGGTGGCTCCGGGCGCCCGTAGAGGGGCTGCGTGCGTGTGTGCCTGTCTCCTTCTCTCTGTCGTTCCCCCTTCCTCCGTGTCGGAGCTCTCCGTCTTCTCTAACAAACTCTCTGCCTTGCTTCTCCCTCGCCCCCCCGGGGCTTCTGCTTTGTGGATGTTGGCGGCTTCTTGTTGTGACAGGAGAATGTGTGTGTGTCCTGGGCCCAGGCGGATCGGTATGTATCTCGCACCGGTACGCGCCGGAGCGCCGGGCTCGGGGGTCGGATGGGACCCGGGGAAGGGACTGCTAGGCTGGGCTGTGCCCGAGGGCTGAGACCTGGCCGGAGGGAAGGATTAACGGTTCTGCTTGTGCTGAGTGTGGCTTGTTCCTCCTCCTCCCCCCCACCTCTCTCCATCCTCTCCAGCGGGCCAATTCATTCAGGTCTGTCAAGTGTCTGAAAGGCACCAGGGGTAAGTGTTTTTATCTGAAGCCATGGGTGTCTTTGGCACAGTTGAGGCAAGTGTTTTGGAGGGATCTGTCTGTGCAGCATCAGTTGGCCTTAATAGTGCAGTTATAACAAGCCTTTATCAAGGAAAGGGGTAATATTTTTTCCATTTTATCAGTGTAGTACTACAAAACTCAAAAAAAAATGGCCAGTAATGAATTAAATGACCAAATTATATTTGTGGCCTGAAAAGTATCATTTGTATGCTCTTCTGGGTTTGGAGAGGTATTTAATACTGGTTTGATACTCTTGATAAATCTTGATTGGATTGTAAAATTTCTGCTTAATCTCTTTTCCTTCTCTGCCATCTCCTGATAAGCCATAATGAACTTGGGATCTTGAATTAATTATTTAAGAGCTAGTTGGAGAGTCTGGTTATATTTGGGGGCATTCATGGTGTGAGAGAAACAGGATAATTTCACTTCAGGCTGGCAAACCTGGAATTTCTCTTTTTATTTAATCAAGTAGGATTTATTAAATCTGATACATGAAACAGACTGATATCTTAAGATGACAAGGATCTACTGTAAATGATACAGGCCACGGAAAGATTGATGGCAACTTCATACTATTTTCTATTGGAAGAATTTTTGATAAACTAACAATTAAAAAATCAGCAAAATATCTCCTGGTGGCACTGCAGAGCCACTGTAAGAGCAGTATATTTGTATTTTTGCTTCATCATGGATCAACAGCAAACCTGGTAGAACAGTTGTGGCACTACATATGGGTCAGCACTGAACAGAAATGCTTAGCAGTCAGGAGAACTTGATTCTGTTGGAGTCTAACGGGAGACCAGCACTGAATCTGAGGTGCTACTGTAGACCAGGCAGAACCAGACCAAGGTAGGACCTTGAGGTTCCCATTCTGTAAGCAAAATTGTTGCTTTTAAATGTCATGTGAAGAAATAAACATAACTGTTACCAGAATAGCTCCCTTCTAATTAGAAGGCAGTGAATAGATTTTAAAATCTATATTTGGAGTTGCAGTTTACTTCTGTCATGCTGTATGCATGTGCAGCCTGGGCTGGAGAAATAGACTTTCTGGGAAGCAAATGGCTAACATAAATTTAGTATGCATCTGGAAGTTCAAGCCAATACACTGCTGCTGAGTGTCTGGACAGCTGGCTGTGGTCCACAGGACTATAACCAGAGCTCTTCCTGGTAGCTGAACAACAGAAAATGGGCCAGTTCAGTCATCATAGCTGTCAGTAGGAGACTTGGGAGAGATCAGTGGACAAGAATTTTTGTCAGTGTAAGTCAAGACTGACAGTCATTCATTAATACTAGGAAGCCAGTGGGGTGGTAGAAACATGAATTCTACTTTGCTTTCAGCACTTGTATATCTTGTAACAGAGAAACGGGCTCCAGTCCTGATTACTTAAGGAGAGCAAGCAAGCTTGCAGGCAAGAATATGACTTGCTTCCTTCTTTTGCAACACAGAGAATGGGGTGAAGCTTCATACGTTTCCAGACACTTCTCAGCTGGTCTGAGTGATTAGAATCCTGTGGCAGAAGCTATGGAATATTGGATGACTGCAGAATGCAATTCCTCCTATGTTCCGTGGTCTTTTAGATTGAGTATTGGGGCTTACTGCATATTTTATAGAGGTTGTGCCTCATCTGAAGTACTTGTATGCCTGCTTGGCTAAAAAAAATTAATCAGTTTAGTGACTGAAGCACCTTGCACAACACAAGAAGTATCCAGTTTTTCAGTAGAACAATTAAATCTGAGGTACAGTGGTGCTGACAGACTAGTGCTTATGACTGCAGTATAAGATAATTTGTAATGGACTTTTCTAAGAAGAAGCTTTTATGATGAAACTCAATCATAAAAGTTGGAAAGAGAAAACCGAGTTCCCCTTAACAGTGTGTGCTTCACACAAGGCACACTTCAACTTTTTTTTCCACTATGGAACTGTTTTCTCAAGTATGCCTCATTATCAGGAAGTCTCTTACAATGTCATAGTGAATAAGGGATTTACAAGGCACACACACTGATGTGATTGGGTATTTAAATGGAGACAAGGAAGAGTATGTTAAAATAATATTTCTTTAGAGGAATGAAATATTATAAGGAAAATTTTTAGATGTGGCAAAAAGTAGTAGAATACTTTTCTTGGATACTAAACTTAATAGTCTATCTTAACACTGAACTAACTTTAGACTGTTGTACAGGGCTCTACTGCAAACACAGCTTGCATGTAGTCCTTCAATTAAGTAGATTTTTAAAGCAACTTCTAATCCTAAAATTTACTGAGGTAGATGAGCTGCTGGCAGGAGAGATGCATCTGCTGTCTACCTCTTGTGTTTTTATCTGATAAGCTAGAAAATTGCTGCATAGACTGCTGTGGCTATTTTATACACCATGATGTTACACAAGTTTGAAGTTTCACATGCAAAAGGGGGGAGAAGAAACAAAACCTGCTACTAACTTGTGATTGCCTAAAGAATACCTGCTGCCTGTGACCTACTGCTTGTTTGTATCGTCTAAACCATCTTCATCTTAAAACCAGTTGTATGTCATCTCAAAGCTGTTTCTTGAATCTTACTGTTACTTTATCTCTTCAGCCTTATAGAAAGACAGAGTTTTCTTCCCTGTGTGCCACACCTGGCTCTGTCAGCTGGAGAATCAGCAGCAAAACATATCTCCGTAAAAGTCTTGTACAAGGTGGCCATACTGTAGAGTGCTCCATGCTAACTGTTGTCTTAAGTTCTGTTTGAAGCTGCATTGTCTGTCTGGATGATGTTTTCGCTTCCTGCCTGCTATTTGAGTGGGTATAAGAGCTAAAATATCTATGCTGAGCTTATGGTGTAGCTTTTTCATTATAGCCCAATGTATTGTCTATAGACAAGCACCTCTTAATGCCTTTTCTTTCTCAAGACCTGTGAAGCTGTGAACTCCATACAGTAAGCAACTTTGTTAGGGGCTGTAAATGTCTTAACACAGAGTTCTGGGGAAAATCTGTTAGCTGTGCCCCTAAGCATAGCTGTTCTCTTGTCTTTCAGCAATTCCAGTCCGAAGCTCCAGGCTACCATTGTTATCTGATGCCATGCCAGCACCAGCTCATCTGTTTCCATTGATTCGTAACTGTGAGATTAGTAGAATATGCAGTACTGTGTGTTACTGCCACCATAAACATCTGTGTTGCTTATCGTCTCATTTTGCTCACGGTCACTTCAGATATGCACCTCAGAAGAAATTTGCAGCACTTTATAGGCCAAAGGAGAACTTCAATTACTTTATTCATGCAAGGGATTATGCTTCTACACCACAGAGATTTTACCTCACTCCTCCGCAGGTCAACAGCATTCTGAAGGCAAATGAGTACAGTTTTAAAGTCCCGGAGTTTGATGGTAAAAATGTAAGTTCCGTTCTTGGCTTTGATAGCAACCAGTTGCCCGCTAATGCACCAATAGAAGACCGGAGGAGTGCTGCCACTTGCTTACAGACAAGAGGGATGCTTCTGGGTGTGTTTGATGGCCATGCAGGCTGTGCTTGTGCTCAGGCTGTCAGTGAAAGACTGTTTTACTACATTGCTGTCTCTTTGTTACCTCATGAGACTTTACTTGAAATCGAAAATGCTGTGGAAAGTGGCAGAGCTCTGTTGCCCATTTTACAGTGGCACAAGCATCCCAATGATTACTTTAGCAAAGAAGCTTCCAAGCTTTACTTCAATAGCCTAAGAACTTACTGGCAGGAGCTGATTGATCTCAACAGTGGAGAGACTACTGATGTGAAAGAAGCTTTAATTAATGCTTTTAAGAGGCTTGACAATGATATTTCTTTGGAAGCTCAAGTAGGAGATCCAAATTCTTTTCTCAACTACCTAGTACTGCGAGTAGCATTTTCTGGTGCAACTGCCTGTGTGGCCCATGTGGATGGTGTTGACTTGCACATTGCAAACACAGGTGACAGTAGGGCAATGCTTGGGGTTCAGGAAGAAGATGGCTCTTGGTCTGCAGTTAATCTCTCCTATGACCACAATGCACAAAATGAACATGAAGTGAAACGTGTGAAAATGGAGCATCCGAAGTCTGAAGAGAAAAGTCTTGTGAAACAAGACCGTCTCCTAGGTCTCCTGATGCCTTTCAGAGCTTTTGGTGATGTGAAGTTTAAATGGAGTATTGAACTACAGAAGAGAGTAGTAGAATCAGGGCCAGATCAGCTGAATGAGAATGAATATACAAAGTTTATTCCTCCAAACTATCACACTCCTCCATACCTCACAGCTGAGCCAGAAGTCATACATCACAAATTACGGCCGCAGGATAAGTTCCTGGTTTTGGCCACAGATGGGCTGTGGGAGACGATGCACAGGCAAGATGTGGCTAGAATTGTAGGGGAGTACCTCACTGGTGTTCACCATCAACAGCCAATAGCTGTTGGTGGCTATAAGGTAACTTTGGGACAGATGCATGGTCTCTTAACAGAAAGGAGAGCAAGAATCTCTTCAGTATTTGAAGACCAGAATGCAGCAACTCACCTGATACGTCATGCAGTGGGTAACAATGAGTTTGGCACTGTGGATCATGAGCGATTGTCCAAGATGCTTAGTCTTCCAGAAGAGCTGGCTCGAATGTATAGAGATGACATTACAATTATCGTGGTGCAGTTCAACTCGCATGTTATAGGTGCATGTCAAAATGAGGAACTGTAAATTCAATGTAGTGAACTAGTTACCAAAGTTGTAACAATGGCCAGTATGAGCAGCAAATAAAAAACAACCACCCAACAATAAAACCCCCCAAAACTCCCTCAGCACACAAATTGGTTGCTTGCTAGATTCAGCATATCTATTGTTCCTGCTTTCCCCCAGAGCTCTGAATGCATGGGAAGTGCTATTGAGCTAATACAAACTTGAAGAGGATGTCACAGCTTGGGAAAAGAGGTTTTTGTAATAACTTTGCACTATTGAGTTCATGAATGCTGCTAGAACAATGTCTTGAATTTGGCAGATTTGAATGAGGGAGGGAGGATAAAGAATTAACTAACAGATCTGGCTGTTCAAGAAACAAAGCCTGTTTATAAATATCTGTAAATATCTACACATTATCTTAAAGAAAAGATGAGTAAAAAGGAGTATTGTTGAATTCTTACAGGGCTAATTCTTGCAAAGTAGATATGGTTATTTGTGAATGTATTGTCTACTCTTTCTTCTAAGAGGAAGGTCACTTTAACTAAGTAAGTCTTTGGTGTGTAAAAAAAAAAAAGCTGTCTCACTTTCATATAGACAATGTCATTCACTTAAGGATATTTGTCTAAGTGTTGACTTTCAATGCAGGTCTAAGCCATAATCAATACCTGAGATTCTGTTACAGCTTAGTCATACCTTATGCACGGTAACTTCTAAACTTCTTGTGCATTAATATTTTCTTGGCTGTGGGTTTCTGCAGAACTCATAGGGCAATAATACATTACAACATGCAGTAAGATACCAGATAACTTTGTGGAGGACTTCAGTTTGTAGTATGAAGAAACTTCCAGACTTTTCGAAAAGTCAGTGGTGTTGGTCAAGACTGTGTTGGCTTTCCTAAAGGTCATATCCTTCATGGACTCCACTCCTGTCTGGTATTACTTATCCAGTAAATAAATGTTCATCTGAAAAGATCAGGAAATCATTGCTAATCTCTTTGGCTTTGTAATTTGCACTCATTTTCACTTTGGCTATTTCAAATGGTCACATATTGGATGTCTTGCACTTGAATTCATATTTGTAAGCTGTTTGTTTAAAAACTACAAATTACAAAAAGTTGAAGTATTGCTTGTAAATAGTGTTTTAGTTCAGAAACTAACTGGCATGCATGTGTATGTTTAATGGCTTTTTCTAGTAACTTCTTTATTAGCAGCTGTGTATTTCTGGACAACTGGAGTATGCATGTTCTTACAGTCCAGAATACTATCACAGAGCAGTCTCTGAAATGCATCCCTCTGGCTTGTAATGGTTGAATTTGAACTTGAAAGATTGGCTATAACCTATGTGCCTAAAGTTGGGCTTGTAACCGTAAAAAGTAGGAACTGACAACTAATTTATCGGTCATCTGTTTTAGGTATGTTGCATTGTATACAGATTTATTTTAACCTGCCCTTAGGTTTAAAAACTCTAATGCTGGCTAAAAGGCCAGCCCTTGATGACAGAGAGAACACATGTAATGTGTTCTAGAGAACAGCGATAGGCCAGTTTATTTCACTTTACCAAGGCGTTTCAGTTAAAATACCTTCCTAGCCTTCATCATAGCTAATTAAATCAACACTTTAAAAACCTAGCTTATTTTGGTTAATTGAGTAATGTGGCACTTTCTATTGAATACAAATATTTCCAATTAATGCTACTGTTACATAGGGTACACTTGGTTTGAACAATGAACCTGTGCTGTAGTAAACATTGGCTCCTCAAACTCACAAATGCTGTGTGTACTTAGTGGCCTGCAGCTGTGATATGTCTGTTTCTTTACCCAACCTTAAATATCAGGGTCAATGTTGCTGTAAGGGTAATGATATCTAAGTTCACATTCAAGATGTGCACAACCCTTCTTTATTTGAAGGGAAAAGGGGAACTCCTAAATGCTTAGACAAGTACTGGCTGTTGACATTGCTTCTTTATGTTGTGTTTTGGAGACTGCGTCATTAACTAGGTCAATAGACTTTATGTTCTGTCATTCAAATGCAGTATGTATCTAAGCTGTTGCAGTATTTAACTTTCTTACTTTTTTACTGTTAAAGCTCTATTATATGTATTGATGTATTTAACCTATGATTATTGATATGGATTTGGTACAAGTCATAGCTAGAAGAAATGAACATTGGTCCCATGGATACAACTTTTATTGAGGAAAAGCTGCTTTTTGTAGTAAAGATGCATATGTGTGGGGTCAGACAAAATAATATTTATGTACTGCGTGGAGACTTGCTCAGTATGTATGCAGTGAACAGAAGCAGCCTAACTGCCTGCTTAACGGGTGATCTGAACAAACATCTTTTAACAAATTCCAATAAAATGATCAATTATGCAGAAATCCATGTGTATTGGATTGATATAGAAATGCGATAGCTATCCTGCTAGGGCTGAAGCTTATGAATTACTTGTATTTCAGTAATGTGTTCTGTTGCGTAGTCCCTGTTATGAATAGACCAGATGGCCAGACAAAGCGAAGTATAAACGGAAACAGACTGAGAATTGGACTTAAATGCCACTGTGAGGCTTGGACACCAACATCAGGCATGCTGGTGCTGCCGCCGCCTGGCAGCAAAGCTCAGATCTTTCTGTCAGTATCACTGCATGTCTCAGTTCCCATCACTTCATGATTGCTTTTGGGGGTGGTGCTGCTGGTAAAGCAGCATAATTTGAGGTCATTAAGTTGTGGACTCTCTAACACTTCATAAGCAATCCAAAATACTTAGGTGCAGATTAAAATGAATGAATTGATGGTAAACTAAATAGAAACAGTCTTTTGCCACAGGCAGAGGACATTGTTTGTGTTGTCTACCAAAAATGTCGTGCTGCAGAAGGTACTGCTACTTCATATGACGGGGATGCTGTGATTACTTTTCCAAGTAAGGATTTCACAGCTGCAAATATATAGCTCAACCCAGAAGGATGGCTGAATCTTGACTGTCAACACAAGCCTTCAAGTTCACCTTTAAATCCTTAAAACTGTCCTAGATTAATGTGTCAATAGAACTGTTTAACAGTAATGCTAGGTAAGAGAGGAGTGGGAGACTTTCCTCTTAGTCTGTCCTTCCAACTTCAGGCTCTGTTAACTCTGTTCCCTTGTGTTTAAAATGGTATGTGCATTAGTTGCTTTTCACAGTATTTTATAACTACTGTATTCTAACTTCCTTATTCTTCATTTGTCTTCTATGTGCATGACTCCATGAGTACAGGACTTATTAAAATGTTTTCCCTTTCCACTCATTTCCTTATTGCAGGGCAGAGATTTGCATGTAGCAGACTCTTAAAACGTGACACATGCAGCAAGGAGCATAGTCTTGTCATGAAATGTTGTTTATAATTAAACTCTCAAACTCAGGTTCCAGGACGTAGAGCAACTCTGGAGTGAGAGGATGTGTGGTTACTATTTCTGGTAAGTGCTCTGCAGAATAGTAGGCTGAAGGCTGCTCTGCACTGCCTCAGTGAGAGGCATGTTTGTAATGAGACTACCTGGCATAGATAGATAATTCAAATTTCTAGTCCTAATTGGTGGTATCCTAAGCTCCCTGATGCAGACAGTGCATCTGGGTTCATGACAAATACATGCCATCTAATTTGCACCTGTGACCATTATGAGCATAAACTGCTGAACACTGTCATCAATGCTGCTGCGCAGCAAGCTAAGAACAGTGCTAAAGGCATTTTGGGATGTGAAGAGAGTTGGCATCTCTTAGGTAGTACATTTGAGCCTACGTAAGAAATTTGTGCAGCCCTGATCGTGTTCAGTAATGTGTAAGTAGAAACAGACTGTGTGGAGTTGGAAGATCTGGCCAAAATATCCTGCCTTTAATTTCATGAAGCGTAGAATGAAGCAGATCCTGTGGGTAGGAGGAGTAGCTTTCTTCCAGCCTGCCGAGTGGCACACTGCTGCTTGATGTCATTATCTTGCTGTATGAACAATGAAGGAGTTAGGGTTAACTTAGCAAAACAGAAGTCCAAAGTGTCATCTCTATCCTGCTGAGAGATGCTTCAACTGTGATAGCATTCCTCAAGCACTGTTTTGGTAGATGCTTTTTTCTGTTATTTTCAGAAGCCTACATACAGAAGTTAACAAGATACTCCATTGTTCTATATTTGGTCCTGTGTTAAAAGTACTTAAAATGAAGTGGGGATTAAAATGAATGCATTCATTGTTTCTCGTGCTAGGTTAACTGTTTTGTCCTTTTTCCCTGTTTTTATTTAAAAGTCCTCCTTTGCCAAGTGCCTTTAGTTGCAGGATCTTCCCCCTTCTTGTTTTATTTTTTTATTCAATGGCGAATGCAGGATGTATTAATGTCTTTCCTAGCACTGAAGTATTTGTGCAGGAAAAAGGCTTGTTAATGTGCTCTGGATTAAATTATTTATTCAACAGCTACAGCATATTTAATTGCTGTGCAAACAAGTAGATATTGTCCCTTTGTCAGGAGTGTGTTGTCAAATACAATCTATGCAAACTCATTGCTAGAATATTTTTCAGTTTAGTGTTAACCTGATTTACCAAATCTTGATTAGGGAGTTATTTCTTTTAGTTTACTCTTTTAAAATATGGTGTTAATTACAATTTGTAGTTTAAAGTTAAACACAAGTGTTCTGTCATCAAATACATGTGCAGTGGAGAGAACACGTAGGTTCACTTTACTGTTCTCCTATCCCAACCAGCTAGGTAGTAAACATTACTGATGACTGATTTTTAACTTCTGTCTTGTAAAGACCAAAATTTGGAATAAGTTCCTGAGTTGCTCTGGCCATTGGATGTAAGGGGGAGTTGAAAGGAGGGGGGTGGGGGGGTGAGAAGTAGACCAAGTCTCATAAGTCTGGCATAATGGCTGGTCCTTTTGTTTGGCATCCCATCCATGTGAATGCTGAAGCACAACCCATAGCAATTGTACATGCTGTGTTGTCTCAGTGAAACCTTGTAGGTATGTAGTTCTCCCTATATTCTTTCATGTCATTTGGGGAGGGGTGGGGGGAAGGGAGGTGAAAAAACTAATGAAGTGAGTATCTGTTCTTAGGGTTCCTAGTTGAAGTAATTGCTTATACAGTTGTAGAATATGTTTTTAGCAGTGGTCTGTTTGCTCTCATCATGGTGGATCTTTCTTTGAACAGAAAAAATATCCTTGATTTACAGACTTTATTAGAGGTATCCTAGCTAGGAAATCCTATTTAATACAACTTGCCTATGCCAAACTATTTTTATGTAACATCATGAACAAAGCTACTCAGTTTTAATACCCTATTTAATATCCTGTATCTGGTACTTGAGGGTAACATTTGATGATAAATTGCCTCAATCTTAATTACAAAGTTAATCCAGTTAGGTCTGTCTTACATGTCACATGATGCTGGAAGACAGGAGAAATGCCTAATGGAAACTAGGAATCATTGATGTTAACAGGAAAGCACCCCATGAGCTGACACACAACCACACATTAAGCCCAGTTTCATTTGAGAGCTCTGTATATTAATGAAATGAGGCAGCTCCCTATGACTTTGGTCTTTGTCAGAATTGTTGCAAGCCTACAATCATTAATTCTGTAGGTATTCCCTGTTGCCCATCCCTAGTACTTCCTTGTCCACTGTGGTGGCTCAACAGCTGTGGTATTAGGAGAATACTGCTTTCCAGGATTTTACAGATTCTCTGCAAGTTGATTAAAATGGCTAACGGTAATCAGTCAGTATTCCTGGTGGTAGGCAGCTGGGAGAGCAGTGAATGGTGCTTCCCTAATAGCAGCCTCTTCTTGGGGGGGGGGGGGTAAACCTTGTTGTGGTTTAGGCCAAAATCCGCTACTGGGGACCTGAGGGACCCCAGATGGGACTGACAGATGCTCCCCTCTACCCCTCTTCAAAGAGAGAGAGGCAGAGGAGGAAAAAAGACTTATGAGTTTAGAAGTAACTAAACTACTTTAATGAAATAATAATAAAATAAAAAGAAATAATGAAAAATATATACAAAACTGTATCAAGCTCCTGAGATGACAATCACGTCACCGGCTGGCACTGGGGCAGTCCCAGGCTGGACTCGGTGACGGACAGGAACTGGATTCCAGATCTGCATTCAGGATCAGGATCACAGGCAGATAGAGGAGTCCTCACACATGGGCCATTGAAGGAAGAGCCCTGACCCTTTGATCCCTCAGCTTTTATACTGAGCATGAGGCAGATGGGATGGAATACCCTGTTGGTTAGTTTTGGGTCACCTGTCCTGTCTGCTCCTCCCTGCAGGTGGGACCCCACTATGCTTTTTCTGCTTCTGACCCTCCAGCGGGGCAAATAACAAAGTTGGTTGGCCTTGGGGGTTATAGCAATGAGTATAAGCAAGAGCCTCTCTGCACACCATGCCTGGGCATCAGCTATAAACAATTGGTCTTATCACTCTGGGAGAGTGAACACTGTCTGCACAATATGCAGTTAATTTCAGTAGTTAGAGAGGCCCAGCTAAGAAGTGAAGTTACTGAACAAAATTGGTTCTGTTTTATCTCAAACTGGGACAACCTTTATTGATCTCTTAACAAAAACCAGCTGCTATAGAGAAGACCTAGCTATAGCACAGCAGTGCTTGATGGGTTTATTACTCCCGCAAAGAAGCGAGGTGTATTAATCTGTACAGCATGGTACATTATTAGTACAGCTCTGCTACTCTGGAAGTAGTTCAAATGTCCCTGCAAAACTCAGTGTTTTCCTATGTATACATAGTCACTGTCTGTTGTGGGCAGATACCTTACCAGCTTTATCTTAAGACATCTGAACTTGGGTACTGCTGTGCGTGCGCCTGCATACTGAGTGTTGAAGCTCCTGCTGCAGGTGATGGAGCTGTATTCAGCCTGAGCTGTGGAGTCTCAATAGCTATTCAGCCCATTCCACTCCTACATCAAACCCCGCTGGGTGTAATGGAAGCTTAGTCACCTTGTCCATGTATTGGCAGCTCCATTTAGGTGGTGTCTGGAGACAGATTGCATCCTTCCTTACCAGTGTCTTCAAGGACATAGTGGTCCTGCAAGTTTTCATATGTGCTACTTCTACATAACAACTATATCTAGGTTTTTTAATTAGGTGTTGTACCTGCAAACAGCCCTATTCTAAGGGCCTGCTCTTGCCCTTTGGTCCTTTAGATACATGGAAGTGCATCTTAAAGCCCAGTGTTGTCTTTTGTGTTGACCTACACCGGTAGTGTGTAGGATATGGCTGTTGTGAGCTATGACATATTGCTATTACTCCAAGGACTCACTTTATTTTGCCTGTTACAGGGCCCTGCCAGTGTTTAACAGCTCTAAGTGAGCAACGTATGGTTTCCTTGGCATAACCTCTGGAGCCTGCACTTGCAACAGCGTTCGGCATTCCTTCTAGTTTGAATGAGTAGGAATCTATAAATTAAAGCTGACAACACAGCTGACCAGAGGCGTCTATGTTCTATTCATTCTACTACAAAGCTCAAGTGTAAAAACAGCTCTGTAGAAAAGATGATCCAGGCCTTTGCATAGTTACCCTTTTTTTTTTGAAACAGAAATAAAAATTCCTAAACTAGGGCAAAAATGTCTTTTACAAGCTGGACTACTTTGATAAAAAGGCTAAAATATTAATAGTTAAGGGGGAAAAAAAAAAAGCAACCCTAACTTGTAGTTGATAGTATAGAAGGGAGGAGAGGAGCTTGGCAGCATTGTGATGTGGTCATGGAAGGCAGACTTCTGCCAAACTGGGTGACTCCGATCTAGAAATGGACACTGAGGCGAAAGAGTCTGGGAAGCTGTCTGGCTCAATGCCAGATAGATAAACATAAAAAAAAAATTATAGGTGTTTGACAGACACTTTGCAGTTTGTTTTTTGGATATTTTTTTTTTAAATATTTGGGTCATGTTTATGTAACTTCATGCCAAATAATCTTCAAGCAGGTGAAAAGAATATAGAATTGATGTGCAAGATACGCACCACTTACAGCTGAGGAAAGGTACTGACTACTTCTGGTACTCTACGTGTATGTAAGAAACTATTGTGAAAATCCAAAGGACAGAAAAGTACAAGGAGAAGAGAAAGTCATACAAGATGAAGCCCCCAAAATAACAAAACACCTCCAGGCAGGTAGCTGGTGAGCATTCAAGCTGATATTATTGCATTTTAAAGCTACTGTAGCAAACAACATTTTGTGAATTAAAATTGCCTGAGCTATGACAAGGGTTCAAACAGTTGGAACGTATTATTCAATTTGGTAAGAGACACAATTTAGACAATTTTGACGCTTGCTGTATTTGCTAACCTGTATTAAAACAGAAATATGGGAGTGCTACGGGCCCTATTTCCTGATGCAGCAGCTCACAGGAGCCTTTGAAGCGCGTCACAGCAGTGAGATTAAAAGCTCAGTTCTGAAGTCAGGGAATCATGAAAGTCCCTTTGATACGAGATCAAGTGTTCCCAGGGCATCTGCAGGAAGGGTGCTTGGAAGCTCTCACTTGGTGCAGCAGCTAACTCTTAAAAAAATAAATATAACACAAGATCTGTCTAGTTAATGGAGAGACAGAAAAAAACACATCATAAGCTGTGAGGCAGTGACTGAAATGGCAGTGAGGAGATGGGTTCAGAAAAGCAACAGAACGTGGAGTTCTTCAATGGTACACAGAAATACAATTAATGTGAGTCCTAAAACAGATTTGAGATAAAGTAGGAAAATGTAAGGGGGGGGGGGGGGGAAATCATGGCATAATGTGTCTTTAAAGTTGAAATTGTACACGTGAAAGAAAACTTACGTGTGTGTCATAACACATGCAGAAGGCAGCACAATAAACAATAATGATGCCAGAGATAGCTATGAAGAGAAAGATCATCTCTCCATCGCGGTTGGTGGCATGGTTCTGCTCAGAAAAAAAACCCCAAACAGCAGGCTGCATGTGAGATCAGAAATGGCTGAATGCCTAAGCTGAAGACCAAAAAAAGCTGCTGCTTTAAAAAACAAAGCAAGCTGAACAATGTACAGGTGCTGCTGGTTTGATTTTTTTTTTTTTTTTTTTTTTAATGAGGTTTACTTTACCGTTTCTGTGCAAACATGAATACAGAGACACAAGTCATCAAGGCAAATGTATGGGCGCAGGGAATTTTAAAAACCAAGGCCTGTGTACATTACAAAACAGCGCCTGTCTGATTTTTCACATCGCCATGGCACCTCAGCGCAGAAGAGAGAAGGGAAGCTGTGAGCGAGGAAGGAGGGAAAAGGGATCAGAAAGACTAAGAGGAAAGAAATGAAAATCAGAGCTGAGGAGCACCCATGGGAGAGAAGGAAGAACAGAAGTGGTACACAATTCATTTAGCTGCTTTAATGCATTGTCAAGGACAATGCACAATCAATAATCGGTCATGTTTTTTTCTTCCTGTCACAGCCCGGTGAGGGTTATTTTTCTCTGTTCCCTTTTGTTTGTCTTGTTGTCGCTTAATTTTCTTTTTCTATCAAAGTCATCTAATTTGAATGATGGCTGTGTGTTTTTTTTTCCCCCTCGAGATTTTTGGGCCCTAAGGCTATGCTTGTAGACCATGAAAAGTTATGTTTGGCTTACCATGCAGTTAAAAGCAGCTATATGCTGACATTTTCATGCTTGTTAAAATGCTAAAAAGGAAGCTTTGCTCTTATGCATTCCACTGGTTGCTGCCCAAATGAATACTAATCATTGTGGCATTCCCTTGTTCAACAAGTTTTTCTAGTTCTCCACACCTCGGGTGAATGCTGCTATCCTGAAGACAAAGTACAGAGAATTCATTTTGTCTATCTTAACTCATCCTCCCCCAAGAGAAGAACATGCTGCAGTCATAAACAAGGGTGGCCATGGGCATTCCTTAAACAAAGTGTGTCCTCAGGGCACTCTGAGGTCTCCATCAGAGACAACTGGGTCAACTACTACCAAGAGGGGAGTAAATAAGCAGATGACAGAGTTGTTTGCAAAACTGGGAGCATCACACGATGCCTGGCAGCTATGGCTTCATAGGCAAAGAACTGCAATTTTTTATCGTAAGATGGCTTTCAGGGTATTTCATTTCCAGAGACTTCCTCTGAGATAAATTTAGTTCCCAAAATATTCCACTGGTGGGAGTTTGACAGAACAGTGAATAAGTCTGTATTGGTGATACGATTGATTGGCCAGAACCTGCCAGGAACATAACTCCAACGTACGTTTAGACTTTGCAATAGAGAATTACTGAATTATTAATGACTATGCACTAAGAAAAAAAAAAAAGACATTTTAGAATGTTAGATTAACAGGGACAATAATACATCCAAACCTGACTGCAAAGCAGGACAGGAATGCAAAGCTCAATGATAATAAAAAACCGGACTCGGGGATGACAATTTAATGGGCGATCCTATATATACTATGACAACAAAAGTATTACTGATCTGGATGAAAGTTTGTGAAATGTAAAGTAAAATATCCAGTTCCAGCTGAATAAAAACCCCAAGACCCCAAAACCAACAAAAATTAAATATTTTCCAGTATAAGTTCAAAGTTTTCTTGTAAGAGAGGGCTAAAAAGAAAAACTGGCAATTAATATTGAGGACAGACAAAATGTTTGATCAAGTTGATATTAGTTTTGATCTGCTCCTGATTTCAGAAACCATTAGACACAGGTCTCTGCAGATGTTTTTGTAGGAGGAAAGTAAGCAGCAGCAAAACTTACAGTGGCTGCAAAAGGCATCTTGGAATGAAAATGTATATCTATTTTCATATGCTTAATTCCATTTGCAGGGATTCATACAAATGAATTTTCTGAACGACTCTGAAGAGAAGCAGGGAAGAAGAGCGATAATACAAATTCTTGAATTGCTAGTTTTCTTTTTCTTAAAATTTCAGTCAAACTAAAATACTATTTGTCACTTAGGAATTTGAATAAATCATTCTATACCCATGACCTCCTCCCAGACACTTTACATCAGCTCTTTACTATTCATTCCTTCATGATCTGTAATTAGACACTTCAGAATAAGGGGGAAATTGTGGTTTGAAATTTTCTTAAGAAGTCAAACTTGATTTAAAAAAAAAAAAAAAAGGGCTGTGCTATTTGATGCGAGGAAAACTCTGGGTGAATTTCATCAGTCTCTTTATTTCCACAGAACTGCAGAATGGTTGAGGTTGGCAGGGACTCCTGGTCTAGCCCAATTCTCCTGCTCAACCCCCCTGGTCAGTTAGAGGAATTGCTATTGCAGCTAAACCAAGTAAAACAAAGCTCTAGGCAGGTCAAGAAAAGTTTGGACAGAGGAAGCCTGACGAGCATCGGTCCTGAGGCCTTGCAAACTCGGTACAAAGCTAATGGTCTGTTTCTAGTGACGGCTATGCTGTATTACAGGACTACACGGTTACAAAGTCCCTGCTGGCTGCTCCCAGTCACCCTGTCCTTCATAAGTTTGGAGGCAGTTTCCAGGAATGCTTGCTCCATCACCTTCCAAGGGACAGAGGTGAGGTGGACCAGCCGGTACTTCCCTGTGTCCTCCTTCTTGCCCTTCTTGAAGATAGGAGTGACATTCACCTTTCCCCCCTCCCCCCCCCCCCCCCCACTCTTCAGGAACCTCTCCCGATCACCGTAACCTATCAAAGATAGTTGAGAATGGCTTCACAATAACATGCTCTCTCAGCAGGCATGAATGCGACCCATGAGGCCCTATGGACCTTTTGGGGTTTTTTTTTTTGAAGTGTTCCATAACTTGATTTTCCTCCGCCTCTCTCACTCCAGACTTTCTCACAGGTTTCAGGAGCCTGGGATTCCTGAAGGCTGGTCTTACCAGTAAAAACCAAGGTGAAGAAGGCACTAAATACCTTAGCCTTCACTGTGTTCTTTGTTAACATGTCCCCTGTCCCGTTCAGCAGCAGGCACACGTTTTCCCTGGTCTTCTTTTTGCAGCTGATATACTTGTAGAAGCCCTTCTTGCTGCCCTCCACATCTCTTGCCAGATTCAACTCCAGGTGGGTTTTGGCTTTCCTAGCCCTTTCCCTACACAATTGGAAAGTGTCTTTATATTCCTCACAGGTCATCTCTCCTTGCTTCTACCTCTTGTGTCGTGCCTTTTTATATTTGAGCTTTGTCAGAGGGTCCTTGCTCATCTTTGCAGCCACCTGCTAATTTTGCTTGATTTCCTGCACGTCAGGATGGATCCTTCTGGAGATAGAGGCAATGATACCTGAAAAATCAACTGGCTCTCTTGGTCCCCTCTACTCTCTAGGAATGTACTGTGCAGGATTTTTCCAAGCAGATACCTTAAGAGGCATGGGATTGATCCTGCTATTTACCTTGTTCCTTCTCTAAAGGATCCTCCACCATTTCATGATCACTGCAGCCAAGGCTGCCCCAACCTTCACACCCCCAGCAAGCTCTTCCTTGGCTGTAAGTGGGGGGTCCAGCAGAGTGCTTACGCTCCTTGGCTCAGTGATCACCTTTGTCAGGAAGTTCTCATCAATGCACCCCAGTAACCCCCAGATTGCTTGTGCCCCTCTGGGTTGATCTACCAGCCAATATCATGGTAGGGCAGATTTGTTAGACTGTAAAAATTCAGCATTTAATCAATTTTATTAAAACAGTCTTGGCTTTTGTGAAGATATTTGTTTCTGAATAATGCAAAGGGGGGGAGAGGGACGGGGGGGACGGGACACTATAGCCATAAGGTGTGGGTTTTTTTCCTGAAGTCTTAATCAAGAACTCAGGTAATTTTATTTTGCAGTGTGGGCAGCAAATTAAGAAAACAGAAAAGTAATCAGGATAATGACAGACAGATAAAAAGAGAGAAAGCACTTACCTCGTTCTGAATTCTGGGTAGGTGAAGTGTAAAATAAATGTTTAAACAGGAAGGAAAAAAATATGCTGCTTTTAGAGAAAGTGAGTCAGCTGAGAATTGAATTAACACCCGTTTACAGGGAAGAAATCTTGAATGAAATCCTGGCTTGAGTGAATTCAAGAGAAATCCTTGCTGGGTCTCATGAGGCATCTGGCAGCATTTTGCTGATCTTTGACAGATACGGATTTTGTTCCTTATTCTGCCAGGCATGACTGTAGGCAAGTTGCCCAAGATCAAGTTTTGAAACACGGCCACTTAATTTGCAAACCTCAGGCCTTGGATTATAATTTCAAAGCTCATGCCCAGAGAGGCTCAGGGTGCACATGCACCCTTCTGACTTCAAACAGCTCTCTGAAGGCTCAGCACACCCGAAAATCAAGCAAGAGAAGGCACAACTGAATGAGCCCTTTGCACATTTGCCCTTCTTTCTCCACGTGCCAGTTCTCCTACTCTTCTATAGATTTTTATAGCTGTAAAATACCGATGAGGCTATTTACAAAGACACTGCCAAGTTAAACTAAGCTTTGTAGGTTATACTGGAATTAGCACAGTAAATTCAAAATGCAAACTGCTGTTATACATTTACATAGTAACTTTATTTTACTGTGTAGAACTTTCTACTAACCTTTGCTGTTTTCTTTCAGCATCATCCAGTAGTCCCCAGGGAACCAATTTCACTTAATCTCACCTTCCTGCCCGGGCAAAACGTGTTTGGCATCGTAACTAATTGAGTTTAAGAAAAAGCCAAACCAGGCTACAATAACAGCAATTGGCCTGTTTGATTGGTTAGGTGCTTTTATTTGATTTTATAGGCTCTTGTTGTAGGCAGTTGGTCTTTGATGTTCCTTCTCTTTGGGTTCGTTTCCAGTCACAAAACATCTGTTCTCCATGTAATTGGGAAAAGTTGGGATAATGTAATTAGGCAAACATCCCCTGGCTGGTGAATCTTCTTCCTGATGGGAGTTTAGTGAAAGAAACACTGTTTTGGTTTGGGGTTTTTTTTGTTTTTTTTTTTTTTTTTTTTTTGTTGTTGTTGTTGTTTGTTTGTTTTTTTTTTTTATCAAGCAGTGATTATTCACTAATCTGTTTAGCCCAGCTACAGACTAACCAGGAGCCGCAGTCTTTTTTTCGTAATGAATTATTTGTAAATTTGGCTCCTCCTTGTGGATAATGTTCGTAGCACAGCGCTGGGCAAACGCGGGCTGGTCTCTGCGGGTTGCTGAGGTTTTGAAACAGCAAATCATTAACGATTAATATGCAAAAAGCGTTTCAGTCGTGTGTCAGCACCCACTTCGCACCTGAGGCTCATGTGCAAGCCCAAGGGGCGCTTGATGGTTATGTGCTCTGCAGGTGGCTTTGTAAAGAACCGGACCAAGGCAGCGCGAAGGGAGATGCTCTCCTGAGGGGTTCGAACAGCCTTCAGTTCACAGCTGCCGTGTTAGAAAATAAGCAGCAGCCTACGTTTCAACGGCTGCAAGGCGCTAGGGCTGATACGAGCGAGTTTGCCCACCACCCTTCAATTAATTTTGAAGTAATTATACATTTGCTGGAGACGCTGCTCCTAACAGCAGCAGGTATGGCCGCAGCAAGGACCCTGAGAGGAAACCCTTCCCTGTGTCCTGAATCCATGTGAAATGGCAGCGCCCCAATCTGCCCACAGTTTTATTTCATGGTGATTTTTCAGTAAGATATTCTTTTCAGTAAAGCTCAAGTAATGTGTTGTGTTTTCAACCCTTAAAATACAATATCTGAATGTTATGCTGAAATGGGGGATCCTGTTGAAGTGGAAACCGTCCGTTCAAGTATGAAAACTTCAATTTTTTACCTTAGTAAAATTTTATATGCAGTTTAGCTTTGATGTTCTGTCTTCTTACATTTATTTCCAATCACAAAATATCTGTTCTCCACCTAATTATGAAAAGTCAAAATAAAATTAGGCCCACCTGTAATAACAACTGAGATTTTCTCAATACAACTCTTTTGGAGTTTTGTGGGGGTTTTTTGTTTTGTTTTGTTTTGTTTTGTTTTTTATTTATTTAAAATTGAGTATTTGTGAAAGGCAAACAATCTTGAAAAAGAAACTGACACATTCTTTATAGAAATTATGAAAAAAATATCTCCCCCTCTTTTATATTAACTGGGGGTTTTACGGTGCCTTGAGGAAGTACTACTTCTCTTCGTACTTAACATGTACGTTCCCTGGGCAGGAAAAGCAGTGGAGGATGGTTCTGATCTTGATGGGGGTGTTTGTGTGGCTCTCAGATTTGGCAAATGGCAAGCATAACATCCACAGTCACTTGGCAAAGATGGGAAAAAAGCTGCCTTTCAAATTCATTTCACTTTAGTACTGTTTTCTTTTCACTTTTAAGATAGAAGGAGAAGCGAAGTCATATCTCTATCCATCGTCTTTATTCTCTAACAAACAAGTAATCCAGAGATTTGCCACAAAACCTCTATGAAAGGGATATGCAGGTGACGAGGCAAGATCCAAAACAGGGAATAGCTATACAGTCCTCCTCTGCCTTGCTGTCATTCAGACTTTCACTCTAGACAGACACAAGCAATGATATTTCTGACAAGTGTGTGTCTTCCTAAGTACAGCTGTGATCAGACATGCGTCTGTACCTGGAAGTGTGAGCAGTCACAAGTGCAAGGTCTGGCCCACCAGCTCCATGCACTGTGGATTTGGCGGTTGCTATGAGCGCGCTTGGCAGAGAGAACACGGTCCACGGACTTCTCCTGTCCATTTCTCCATCCCATAGTTTCACCCCACTGAGCCATGAAGTGCCACCTGAGCCTCTGAGCAATCAAGCGAGTCACCAAGCCAGTAAATTTAATCTCTCATGGGGATTTAACTGAATGTGTCCTTGGGACATGGTGATGATCACAGTGCTGTTGTGATTTTCCTAATAACAAATAGCTAGGTTTGAGTTTTCATTTGGATTAAAGTTATAACAATGGTAGAATTATGCTATGAAAAGAATAATTGAAAAACCTAGCTAAGTGATCTGACTGATATGTCGCCTACTATAGTTGCTACTGAGTGCAGAAAAAAACCTATGCAGATATGGGAAGCTTTTTCTGTAGAAGTCTAAGTAAATACGCCTTTTTTTTTTCTTTTTTTAATGAGAGAAGATATTCAATAGCCATGAAAGGAAATAAGAGTAAGAATTACAAAAGAAAGGTCAATTGTCTTGTCAAGAAGGAATAAATCAATTATTGTCTTTGTCTCTATGCCATTGTCACAGAGATAACGAGGGCATAAACAGCTGACGTACTTGCAGGATTTTATAAATGCATTCCAAAATTAGAATGACTTCCATACCTTTAAGATAAAAATTATGCTGAGCACACTAGGGAGTAAGTTGTTTTAGGGGCAAGTTATTTTTTGACTGCAAACTATAGGTTTCTTGTACCTTTCTCAACAAACTACTATGGAGATGTGGAGATGGCACAGAAGATAGAGGGATGGAATATGGGAAGAATGATGTAGTAAATATATAAATATGATGTTGTGTTTATTTGCAGTTGTATTCCTGGCTCACTCAATAATCAAACAAACCTTTCAGGCAGAAAATAACGTCACTGTATTGTAATTAATGCAAATTCCTGAAAGAAAGATTCCTTCCTGAAAGACTGACAGAAAGACACCTTTTAAAATTCAATACGTATACTCTTCCTCAAAGGAAGAATAAACTAGCCTGATCAGTTTGAAAAGAACTAACAAGATAAAGAATTGGAAAATATATGAACTAACAGATCTGATTTAGGAGAGAAATATTGGTATGTGAATGGAAAAGCATGAAATTATGACCAACCTGCCCACCTCCCCATGTAGAGGATGAACAGGCACTTCATGGCAAGGCGTGCATACGTGTTCTTTTCTTTCGCTGTAATTTTTTGTTTCCATAATTAGTCGGATGTTTTATAAGAGCTTGATCCTGACATTTATGAGACATTAATTCTACCCTTGTCCTGAAAATAACAGAACTGCCGGCGCTAAATTCAGTCAGAGCTGCTCCGGCGAATGGCACAGTCTGTAACCCAGACCTCAGCCTAGAAAGAAATACGGCTCCCCTGCGATAGAGGCTGACTTGGGAAAGGGAACTTATTGAGATGGCTACGACTGGGCAGAGGCACTGTTAGTAACTCGAATACTGATGGTTATGCACTAAATGGACTTCTGACCTCAGCTATCTAAAATTTATTATGTTGCTAAATATGGTCAGTAAAAGTCAGTCTTCCTCTGGGTACCTTATGGGAATCAGATTCACCTGTAAGAAAGCCAAATAATTTGTTTAATTTACTGATAGCATGCTCTACTTCCTGCCAGAATACCGGTACAGTATTGAGTTCCTGCGGGGGTTGGGTGCTTTTCAGGTTTTATTCAGCAGGTTCCAGACTGTTGGTTCAAGACAAGACTGTTGTAGCCTGGGAAATACAATTATTTCAAGATTGAAAAAATCTCAAATCCCCTGAATTATACATGAGTTCTCAAATTTGGAAATAAGACAGCTCATCCTGAATTTTTCTAAACCTTAATTTTCTGGTGTTTACCTTGCTAAAAAAAAAAAAGAGCCAAGTATCAGCAATAACTGTCATTTTAGCAGAGGTCCCACAGGTTTTCTTTATACCTATGCTGGGTGCTGGATGCAGGGCCAGAGAGATACCACCGTGTAGGAAGCGCTTTGTTTTGCTGCTGTATCTGTCTACCTTCTGTACAGGTAGACCTAAACTCGGCCTCTTGCTGGCACCGAAACACACATCATCAGTCTCTGAAACAAAAAAAAAAAGGCATTTTTTGGCGTGCTGCCCGCCCGGCGTGCTGCCCTTGGCTCCTGCAGGGAAGGGGAAGGGGCCGAGCTACTGGAACCACGGGGCAGCCGTGTTTGTAGCACTTAAATTCTGCTTTGATTTTTTATAAAGCGTGTCTGTGATGCTGGAATTTACTCCACGTGACTGCTTGAAGGCAGCATCTGAAGAGCGTTTCTGCTCGTTATTTCTCACATCTGTCATAACGTTTGGCCCAGCTACGAGCAGGGGCTCTCTGGGAAAGCTTACCCGGCTTGTGAGCCTGAGCGTGGATGGGCACTGGCGGGCCCAAACCGCATGACTCGTGCGTCAAGAACGCCTCTCTCCAGATTCAGCTCAGCTTTATAGCTTGAGATTGCTCGGCCTTTGCTGTTCAGCTGACATCAAAGAGTGTTAAAACGGATGGGGTTTTGTCTTCAGGCATTTTCCTTGGTTTAAACTGAAATTCTCAAATGTTTCCATTTCTCAGGGCAGCAAGTACAGTATTTTGTGCTCAGAAAAGTTTTTCCTTACATGGCCCGCTTTGAGGAGCCGTGTCTTTCTCAAGCCCCTCCTTCCATTAATTGGCCTTTGCTCTCTTTACTTAAGCAGACAAATGCTCTTAAAAAGATAGACTCTTTGTTATATTTAAAAACATCTTTCTGGAGGGATTTATTGGAAACCTGGTTACTCAGTATTGAATGGAATTTTGCTAGGACCGAGGCTTGTGTCTTTACAGGTGAGGCCTTAATTTTTTTTTCTTGTTTTCTACCTTCTAGCAGATTAGGCAGGCAGCAGGTCGCACAAGGGCTGGCAGCTCTGATAGCTCCCGGTAGTTCTTCCACCCTTCTCGGCACAAGAAAAGTTCAAAAGAAATTCTAAATTAATTTTTCATTTATAGTAGGGAATTCCCAGTAAGTGTATCAGCTAGCAGCTAGGGTGGACAGGTGTCAATCTCCAAAAGCATTTGCTTTCTCCATAGTGAAAGAGGACAAGTCCTTTTAACAACAGGTCCACGTGAGAGTTTACAACAAGGGTTGACAGATTCTGCAGGAAGGATGGACCCAATTCACTAAAAAGTGTTCCAAAGGACAAAAAAATGTAGTGAAGCCAAATAAAATAAAGAACAAGAGAATAACATAAGCTATGACAAAAACTAAAGGGTGGGAGAAGGATGAAAGGTATGCCAAAATGAAAACATCAAGCTTTGGGTTAGGAAATATGTTTCATACAGGCCATTTTTATACCCAAAACAAAGCGCTTGCTTGGTACACTAATATGCTTGAGAGTCACTTGGATATTGGTGATTGTCACTGAAGCGCGTGTTCTGCAGATGCTATTAGTGCTGATACCTTCATTATTTAATGAGCGGGAATATTTTCTCATGATTTATTTGAACAGCCATTTGTTTCCAGCAGTTTTAAGATAATACTATTAAAATGTTCAAAGGCTAATATAAGGATTGGCCTATTTCAGCATGTTGACCTGTTTCTGTGAGTATTTGGCATTTTCTGAAGACTTGTATTGATTTTCATTAACTTACATTAATTGTCATTTTTGTGAATTGGGTCCATCTTTCCTGCAGAATCTGTCAACCCTTGTTGTAAACTCTCACATGGACCTGTTGTTGAGAGGACTTGTCCTCTTTCACACATCTCCATCAATTCAGAGCTACTGCCCCGCCGGGACCTGGCACCGCATGGGAGTACTGAGCAGACTCTTCACGACCCTGGGAGTGCTTTTTCCCAGTGCTCTCATATTCCCTGTCAGCTTCTGAAAGCTGTGCTGGGGAGGCCAAAGGGACAGCCCTCCTCTGCTGCACTCAGTAAAACCCTCACCACTGCCTTCTGCAGATTTCTCCTGGGACTTACCTGATCTCCTGAAGCCTTGGAAAACAATGTTTCTCACTCCTGTGTGAAGAGATCTTTCATAGCAAGGTGCTAAGAAAATAGGGGACTCAGCATTTTCTGGGACACGTTGGACTTACTATTCATATCCCACTGGGCAAGTGAGCATATAAATCACAGAATCATACAACGGGTTGGAAGGGACTTCAAAAGATCCAACCTTTTGTGAGAAAGGGAGCCTAGATGAGATTATCACCTCCAGTACTGGGGACCCTACCATGTCCCTAGGGAGGTTGTTCCAGTGAATCACTGGTCTCGCTGTACAAAATTCTTTCTTATACTGAGAAGAAACCTAACGGACATGTCCAAGTGTGCATGTGACAGTCACTGTGCCTGTCTGGATCAACATTGTGTGAGCAGTAGGGTGCAGCAACTTGTCTATCCCATCAGCCGTGGCAGTCCTGCCCGGTGACCAGCAAGTCTTGGAAAAGGCTGTCTATTCAAAAACAAACTGCTCGGTCACCTACCCACCATTTTGACAGAGTTTTTACTTGCGATCATGATGTGAACAGGCTAAAACCATCATTGACTTCAAGTCCTACTGGCAATGTCTCATAGTGAAAGGCAGGATGTAACAGGGGTGGAGCTGCTCAGAAGTTGACCAACATAATCATTTTGCACTGGAAAGCACTAATTTCTCAAACTGTGTATTAGAAAAGGACAACTTCAATAAATTTAAAACCTCTTTAAAAATGGCTGTAAGTTGTTCAGATCACAGAATCACAGAATGGTCAGGGTTGGAAGGGAACTCTGGAGATCATCTAGTCCAACCTCCCTGCCAGAGCAGGGTCACCTACAGCACGTTGCACAGGACGGCGTCCAGGCAGGTTTTGAATGTCTCCACAACCTCTCTGGGCAGCCTGTTCCAGCGCTCTGCCACCCTCAAAGTAATGAAGTTGCTCCTCATGTTAAGATGGAACTTCCTATGTTCACGTTTGTGCCCGTTACCTCTTGTCCTATTGCAGGGCACCACTGAAAAAAGACTGTTCCCATCCCCCTGACACCTTCCCTTTAAGTATTTGTAAGCATTAATAAGATCCCCCCTCAATGTTCTTTTCTCTAGACTAAAAAGACCCAAGTGCCTCAGTCTTTCCTCATAAGAGAGATGTTCTAATCCCCTAATCATCTTTGTAGCCATTTGCTGGACCCCCTCCAGCAGTTCCTTGTCCTTCTTTCTTGAACTGGGGAGCCCAGAACTGGACACACTACTCCAGATGCAGCCTCACCAGGGCAGAGTAGAGGGGGAAGATGACCTCCCTCGACCTGCTGGCAACATTCTTCTTGATGCACCCCAGGATGCCATTTGTCTTCTTGGCCACCAAGGCACATTGCTGGCTCATGGTCATCCTGTTGTCCACCACTCCCTTTCCACAGAGCTGCTCTCCAGGAGGTCAGCCCCCAACCTGTACTGATGCATGGGGTTATTCCTCCCCAGGTGCAGTGCCCTACACTCGCCCTTGTTGAATTTCATAAGGTTTCTCTCTGCCCAACTCTCCAACCTGTCCGGGTCACGCTATATGGTGGCACAGCCTTCTGGCGTGTCAGCCACTCCTCCCAGTTTTGCATCGTCTTTGCGTCGTCAGCAAACTTGCTGATGGTACACTCTATCCCTTCATCCAGGTCATTGATGAATATATTCAACAGGACTGGACCCAGTACTGACCCCTGAAGGAAACCACTCATTACTGACCTCCAACTAGACTCTGCAATATCCTACTTTGACTCTTCTGAGTAAGGTTTTTAAAAAGTCTCATTTTAAAATTTAAATTAAGTTTCAGTAAAGTTAAAGCCAAATTGAAACAAGTATTTTGATCATAAGAAGAAAAAAAAATGTCCTATCTAATTTACTCTTTTGCAGGTTTTCAGTGTTTAAGTATACCCGAGATTCTGACTTTTGTTCCTATTTTGGATGGATGTGATTGTTTAGAAATGTCAACATTTTTTGTGGAAGAGGAAATAATTTTCAACTTGCCTCTAATTGACCACTTGGTTGCATGAATTTGGACAAATCATCCAGAATGCCCATCGTACAAAATGGGATAATTGTGTATTTTCAACTGAAGACAGTTCATAAAACCTTGACTCATTGGCAAAGGCAATAACAAAATACCCGGCCCTTTGACAGTGTCAGGATTTTACCTTCTGTCTTTAAATAAAATGTTTTCCTACTCTTTTTAGACCATTAAGATGTCTTTATATGCCTATATAATTATACATAGAAGTTTGGTTCTTTCAGTTCCTCTGGGATGTTGCTTGTTTTGTCACTGCAATGGGGAAAATAAGTTTGAGAGCACTCTTGTCCCACAGTGGCAAGGTGATAACAGCACTCTGAGCCCCGAAAACAATGCTTTGATGCAGTCATTTGCTGGGGGAGCTGAGTCTTTCCAAGCACTTTTCCGTTTTTTATCTTTTGGCCACAAGATGGTCCTCATTTTCCCCTTCATTATCACGCCTTCAGTTACCCTCTCCTGGTCCAGAAATGGATGGCAAATCTCCCCAGTCCTTTGAACTACTCATGCTTCTCTTGACTTCCCTTCTCCAATCCTCAGCTTTTGTCCATGCAGAAGCTGAAATTGCAGTCTCTGGCAGAGATACCCCGGTATGCAAATTCACGTGTAAGCATGAACAAACACGGGAGCACGGTGGCTACCTGTATCAGCAGTTGTAGAGCTGGTTGTTGGCTTCCCCCTGCTCACTTCAGGAAGCATTCAAATTATACTCAATGCTTATTCAGCGTTAGCTAATATTGTTACCGCCCACAGAATTTTACTGAAGAAACTCCTCCAGGACAGAGTTTGGGCAATGCCTAATAAAACGGGGCTTGGATCCATACAGGAGCCGCTGGTTGCCACTGCAGTGTAAATACTCAATGCTACTAATAGCACTCAATGTGATCAGTGTCCTACATTGCAAGCGGTAATCCTTCCGCAGTTTTTAAAGTGAAAATATCCAAAATTAGTACAGGGTACTGCTAGAAGCCTTGAAGAAATGTTTTAAAAAGATGGTGATTGTGCGACCTGCTCAGAATATAGATTTCATCAGGATGCTCAGAGTAGCTTTGATTGCCGTGGAGATAATCACAGCACTCCCTAGAAATACTTTTAGCTAAACACAGGAGCGGGTGTCATGTTGGGAAGCTTCTCCTCTGAAGTGCCCTGACACCTCTGGCAGAGTTCAGCCATGCAGAATGGTTTTTTATAGGACATTATTTTATTTTATGTAGAAAAAATAAAACAGGTGCACAAGCATTCCTGATTGTCCAAGGTCTGTCTACATCATGTAAGATTGACTTTGACAGGAGTTTTTGGAAAAGAAACCTCATTCCTTCTGGAGATTTAGCAGTCTCTGGAAGGAAACTGGTGGGATTTGAAATGTTGATTTTTACAGCTGGAAGGAGCAAAGCAGTGAAGGCACTGCATTGCGCTTCATCTGCCTTGGGTACAATTTCTCCCACAAGTTGCAGGCTCCAGTAATGAGCATCACAGGGCATTACAGACTTTAAAGGTTCTCATTCAAAATAGCACAGGCAAGAAGAAATTAAACTATCATAAGATCACTGTAGTGCAGCCCAAAAAGAGCTGGGATAATCTGAAGTTACCACTGTCTTATGACATGGACTTAGGTCCTTCTTCTCCCTTTTAAATTGTGCTGAGCAATTTGGACAACTGTTTACTTAAAGTCTCTATCT